>NC_047506.1:33321958-33925120 GCF_902827115.2 Pseudochaenichthys georgianus | reverse complement strand
GTCCGACATTGGGCATGTGCAACAGATATAGTATAGCATTCAGTTGAATATATGTATTATATTACATTTACTTTTTCACAGGAATGTTTCCCAAAACCAAATAACATTTTCATTGGCCATGTTCACACTCACATTCAAACCTGAATTGTATCACTGCAAACAATGAGAACTCACTGGATTGATTAAAGCAGAATGTATACAAGATAGCCTACTGTAATTAGCCGTTGTTTCCCCCCTGGTGGACATTGGGGGAACTTACGCCAAACAAACCCAGTGATTCCACTGTCTCCACTGATTGGAGCACAACACACCTGTGACCTGACACTGGCCCTCTGAGAAAGTAGTCCTCTACCTTTGTGTGTTGCTTTACAAACAATCACAGTTTTTCTTTTAAATTACTTGGAGATCTTTCAGTTTAACCAAGAGGGAAACAAGCTCAAATGTACAGTCACACATCATTTTCTCAAGGATTGTTTTGGATACATTTGGAGCCTTTTTTTCTGTGATTCATTTCTTGGAATAAATGGGGAAATAACCAGCAAGATGTTCACAGAAAGGAAATAAGTATTTACTTATTTCTCTGAGGCATTCATTTTGAATCAGATTTGCTGCTGCATTTTCAGTTTGGCTGGCGGTGAAGTGATTACACAGCTCTGTACATTTGATTTGTCCTGTTGTTGTTTGATTTATTGAATCCTGGTGGATTGTTCTTTGCCTTTCTGTACAACATTACATCCCTTTATTGTCAGAGAAAGCTGATTTCTCAAAGTACTTTCAGTCAGGTACTTCTTCCCAAGAGTGTTTTTTTTGCAAATGCCCATCTTCCCTGAAATAAAGAGAATAATTAAGGTGGCATGTAGAGATTTGCTGTCACTAAGTGAAGCTCTTTGGTGACGAGTAGATGGTAAAGCCACGCTTCATCTAAAGGAGGCCATGGCTCTCAGGAGAAGCCCATGGAAAAACCTCCCCAGCGAAAAGCAACTTTAAAATGCTCTATTAGCTGCTGTCTATATGCAGATCAGATTCACTGGGTGGCCTCATTTCATACAGTAGATCATGAATTGATCATGTGTGGAAGGATTGCACACGCTGGTTAGAATTACATTCAATAAGAAGAGCTTCATCACAGACCCAGCTGCACAGGCATGATTTAGAATGTTATGTATACAGTTATTTCATTTTTGAAGTTGTGATTCAAAGTTTCATTCACCAGTGATTGCCCAGTTTTAACTGAGGCTGCACTATAGCTAGGGGATTTTAAATGTGCTTGTATCGTTTTTATAGTGTTTTAATTGGGTTAAAGAGGATATACTATGTTCATTTTCAGCTTCATATTTGTATTTTGTGTCGCTACTGTGAAATGTTTACATGTTTTGTTTTTCTATAAGAACCCAGTCTGAATTGACTTAGCTTGCCGGCACTGCTCTGATTGGTTAGAGATGTCCCGCCCCTTCACCTATGTAAAATGTGTAGGAGTGCTAGCCAATAGAAGGCAGGGCCGCCCCTCCCTACCGGCCAATCACGCAGGTTGCATGGGGCCCCGCCCAGAGGGCCTCAGCTGCTGTGCGCAGTTCTCCGCTCAGTTCTCCATGCACCCCCCGCGAGAGAGTGAGGTGACAAGGGCAGCACGTCTGTAACCCGACACCGTTGCAATGAATCGACATCTGACCAATCATGGCTTTGATACGGCCACTAGTGCAGGTGAAGACATGTCGGTGAAAAGACAGTTTCAGTCCGTCGCAAGCAAGAGGGAAAAAAATAAAAACATGAAGAAACTAGAGCATCGCTCGAAGGTGGGTTATTGTATGAGTCAAATGTACAACTTGCGAATGTTGTATAAGTCAAATTGCCAATTACCATATTAAAACATCAGCTGCAATTCACGACATGAAGAAGGCAGTCTCTGCATAGCATAGGCTAATGGAGATGCAGTTATTTCCAGCATTCTTTATTTAACATTCATTCAAGTATGTTATGCCTTTTATCTGCTAATGTACAGGAGGAAGAGTGATAAACTGTCTCTCTAGTTGGCTTATGTAACAGTTAAAGTTTACAGCCTAAAACACATGGAGCATTTTTCCCCTTTTATTCATTTTTATGTCAATTTGCACATTTCATGGTGATGCTCAGCCTCTCCCCTTAACTCCTAACAGTCATCATCATGTCAACCACAACACAGAGAAATACTGATAGAAATGTGTGTGTAGTTGTTGATACATTGCTGACAGAGGGAACTAGAATACAGATTTAAGAAATATCAGTTTTTGAGTCATGTCATAAGCATGTTTTGTCTTGACTATATTACAACTCTATTGTAATAAAATAATATAGTATTTCTATTATTGAATTGATTATGATTATTAGTAGAAGTAGTTTATTTGTATATTTTAATCTTTTTGAGGCTAGTATTTGGCAGGAAATGCAGACGTATTCACCTGTAAACGCATACTGAACGACATGCACATTTACCATTTATCTCACTGTATAAAAAAGTAACTGTGTTGATAATAATAATAAACAGGAATTATATTTGCAAAGTAGCCTACTTTGTTTCCAAACGTTTTTTTTCACTCCTGTCGGTTGGGGGGGGGGGGGGGCCTCATCTCATTCTCTTACATAGTGATGTCATTTTGTCACATAAGTAAACAAAAGAGTCCAATGGAGGAAACCTTATCAGGTTGTTGGTGATGTGGGAGAGGAACTTTGGGATTTTAACCCCAAAACAGCAGAATATAACCCTTCCAATCGAATGTTTTTTTGCCTCTTTTTTGGTATGCTTGTGGTGAAAACGATGCATCATATTGAGAATAATAATGCTGTCTGTTGCAACATAAATTATATTTTTGAGGATCAGTTGAGTTGCTCTTTTTGAACAACGGCAGAAACAGAACAGGAGTTTGGCCCAGATTCATTCATCACATCACATGCTTTGGGAGCTCTCCAGTGTATATTATTTATATACCTGTACACTACTGTATGTGTGCAGATTGACTTAGGAGGCTCTCTGCTGGGCTGCATTTAATTACTATGAAGATAAATTTTCTGGGATGTCAGAAATATGTGTTTGGATGTCAGTGTGAGAAGTTTTCCCACTCTTGCCATAAACAGATTATACAGAATATTTGATTTGCTTCTCCAACTGGCACTCGTGGGGATTTGGTAATACTGTCAAAAAAGATGTGAGGAGAAGTTGAGAGGAGCGATGGAGAGAGATAGCAGGAGAGAGGCGGCCTTTGATCAACTCGAGATCTCACTGGCCCTCTGGCAGCCAAAGCTTGCTCTTCTAAATCGCATCTCTCTCCGTCTCTTCCTGTTGTTAGTCCTTAAAACTGCCCTCTACTCTCAAACTTCCAGCGCTATACAATCTGATCTTCAGTTTATAGACTGTTTTTAACTTATTTTTGTCACTTCGTCTTTGTCTTCCTTACAATCCATAACCCACCCAAATACTCTATATGTCCCAAACTTTTTCACATAAAAGAAAATTCTGTTCTCCAGATGACAATCCAACCCGCTCAGCTGGAAACCTTTTTTTCGAAGCGCTATCATATACTCTGGTTTTGACAGTGTGCGGTGTTAGAGAGCCTCCAGGGGCTGGGTTGGCAGAGAAACTCTCGCACTGAGAGCCAAGCCGGGCCGCCAGCCATGAGAGTGTCACTGGCTCAGAGTGTCCCTCTTTGATGATGAGCTGTGGGATCTAGACGGGTAACTTTAACATTACAGTTCACTTGGAGGTTACAGGAGATATTTGGACTAAATTTGATGTAGAACAGCTCGTCTTCTCTTTCAACTACAGCCCACAGAGCACCCGCCACCAAAGCTTTAGGCACACAGCTGCTGCTATAGAAGTCAAATTAGCCTGAATCTTTCCGGTGTTCCTGTTATAATAGTGTTACAGCAACTTTCATCAGTCTCCACTGATGATAAGATCTAAATAAGAAAACATTATCATGTTGCTCCAGACTGCACAGAAAGCATTGTAAATTGTGTTTGGCAGGTCTGTGTCGCCATTTCTGTCTAAGTGCCCCTCCTTCCTACAAAAACCAGTAATAATAAGTTCAGGTTATATCTAAGTTCCTATAAATGTAACTGCATGTGTTTGATTGGCATATGATATTTTCTCGTATTGATCTTAGGCCCCTGCATTTAATCAAATTCAAATCATAATGGCAGACTTTATAATGTCTACCGAAAGCGTATCGTTGATTGAAGAATTGACATAGTATCATGCTGTAAACAAACTTGTGATTGAACAGTTTGCAGTAAATCAATAACCTCAATACTACAATACGACAATACTGTATATAAGAAGTGACATACTGTTACTTTAAAAATTGTTTTGTGGACTATGGGTTTTAAGATTCGAGTTGAGCATTTGGACATCACTGTCCAAGTTAGTTTTTTCAAACCAATATGGTTATAATATATAATATAATAGGGTAGTGCTTAGTTCAACCGAATGCTGAAAATAAAATGTTTAGGTTATCTAGAAGTCATAATTTACACTCTAAAAACGAATTCAGGTGACCTTTCACCTCCACTTAATTAAATGCATGGTTGCAAGATACAAATGTGAGTTAATTGATTTAGATAAACATTTTAAGTTGCAAACATTAATTTATAAGTTGTGTTGACGTAATAATGTTGGTAATTACATCAACTTAATATTGTGTGTAATTTGAACTCTGATTTCTGTGTTAATTGACTTAAAACAAAATTAAAGTTGTAGTAAGTAATGTAATTGGCTTGATAACTTAATTGTTCTACACCTTGAGTTAAGGGTTTCAAGTCCACTCCCACTTAACATGCCTGGACAAGTTCCCACAGTTAAGACAAATAGAAATATACAAAGGACATTTTAAGGTGAGTGTCATCTTTTGTCATTCCAATACAGTAGAGCCTTGTAGTTGCACTGCATAGGCAAAGTGTTGTTTGACCAAAATAAGCAGCCTTTGAACTGTAAATAATTCTGTGAGCGGGTACAAAGTAGAGGCTACTGTGAGTGTACAAATATTTGGTTACTATTGTGATATAACTTTTTATTAAAAATGAATCTCGTGAAGCAGATCAAGGACATGCTTCTTGAGGTAGGATCCTTATTTAGAGTTGTCATTGAAATGCAAGTTGTTGGCAGTCACCCATTCAGTATATTCATTTAGGTCATTTCTCTTTTTTTCCTTTTTCAAAAATAGCACAATACAATTGAAGTACGCAGAGAACTATAGCCATCCACTGCCTTGTCGTGTACCTTGGAGAAAAGGAAGAGGACCTTCTCAAGGAGTTTAGCGACGTAATTCAAAATCTTGAAATAAAATAAAATCCATGGGCACAGAGTGCTCTCTGACAAAAGCACTGCTCTCTGTCAGCTACATGTTGAAGCATATTGCACTTTTGGCCACACCCCAATCAATAATATCTTAGCAACGTTCAGTATATTCATTTAGGTCATTTCTCTTTTTTTCCTTTTTCAAAAATAGCACAATACAATTGAAGTACGCAGAGAACTATAGCCATCCACTGCCTTGTCGTGTACCTTGGAGAAAAGGAAGAGGACCTTCTCAAGGAGTTTAGCGACGTAATTCAAAATCTTGAAATAAAATAAAATCCATGGGCACAGAGTGCTCTCTGACAAAAGCACTGCTCTCTGTCAGCTACATGTTGAAGCATATTGCACTTTTGGCCACACCCCAATCAATAATATCTTAGCAACGTTCAGCATGGATAGGTGTTGACAGCAATGGCATGGGAAAAGGATTGTGTAACATTTGAAAAGTGGCTTCTGCTCTTCAATCAATCAATCAATCAATGTTTATTTATATAGCCCAATATCACAAATGTTACATTTGTCTCAGTGGTCTTCACAGTGTGTACAGAATATCAGTATGACAATACGACACCCTCTGTCCTTAGACCCTCACATCGTACAAGGAAAAACTTCCAAAGAAAACCCAGTTTAAAGGGAAAAATGGGAGAAACCTCAGGGAGAGCAACAGAGGAGGGATCCCTCTCCCAGGACGGACAGACGTGCAATAGATGCCGTGTGTAAATTGAAAAGATAATACATTTGCAACATAGGTAGTCCAAATGTTTGGAAATGCATGTGTGTATAATAGGAAGATGAATCCACGAGGATATCCATCCAGGACCTATGATCCAGGACCACAGCCACGACTCAAGATCCAGCGCTCGCGATCCAGGACACAGGACCGCAGGATCATCCATGACTCCGGATCCCAGCGTATATAGACACCAAAAAGAAAGACATTTGGGGAAGCTGGGTTAATCGGAACATGAGTGTACACGGGTATAGACAGAGAGAAGGAAGAAGTAAGATGTCCCCCGACAAACTAAGCCTATATCAGCAAAACTAGGGGCTGAATCTAATCAGCCCTAACTATAAGCTTTATCAAAAGGAAGGTCTTAAGCGCACTCTTAAAAACGGATAGGGTGTCTGCCGCCCGAACACAAACTGGAAGCTGATTCCACAAATGTGGAGCTTGATAAGAAAAGGCTCTGGCTCCCATTGTACTTTTAAAGATTCTAGGAACAACCAACAACCCTGCATTCTTGGAACGCAATGCCCTAGTAGGACAGTAGGGTATAATGAGTTCTTTAAGGTAAGATGGCGCCTGCCCATTAAGGGCTTTGTAGGCGAGAAGAAGAATTTTAAATTCTATCCTGTGTTCTATAGGGAGCCAGTGTAAGGCAGCCAGAACAGGAGTAATGTGGTCCCTTTTCCTAACTCTGGTTAGTACACGAGCCGCAGCATTTTGAATCAGCTGAAGCGACTTGATTGACTTCTTGGTACTCCCTGATAATAAAGAGTTACAATAATCCAGCCTAGAAGTAATAAATGCATGGACTAGTTTCTCTGCATCGTTTTGAGGCAAGATATGCCTGATTTTTGCAATGTTACGTAGATGGAAGTAGGCGGTCCTTGAAATTGATTTTATGTGGGCGTTAAAGGATAAATCCTGATCAAATATAACACCAAGATTCCTTACAGTCTCACTGGAGGCCAAATTAATGCCATCCATAGTTAGTATGTCTTTAGATAATTTGTTTCGTAAATTCTTCGGGCCAAGTACAATAACTTCAGTTTTGGTCGTGTTTAACATCAAAAAGTTTAAGGTCATCCACGTTTTTAAGTCCTTAAGGCAGTCTTGAATTTTATTTAGATGATTAATTTCATCAGGCTTGATTGATAAATATAGTTGAGTATCATCCGCATAACAATGAAAGTTTACAGAATGATTCCTTATAATATTGCCTAACGGAAGCATATATAATGTGAACAAAATAGGTCCGAGCACTGAGCCCTGTGGCACTCCATGGCTAACTGTGGTTTGCGTGGAAGATTCATCGTTAACACGTACAAACTGAGAGCGTTCAGATAGATAGGACCTAAACCAGCCTAAAGCAGTTCCCTGTATGCCAACTAAGTGCTCTAGTCTTTGCAATAGGATATCATGGTCGATAGTATCAAATGCAGCACTAAGATCGAGCAAAACAAGAATAGAGACAAGTCCCTTGTCTGAGGCTATTAGAATATCATTTGTGACTTTAACCAGAGCTGTCTCTGTGCTATGATGTGTTCTAAAGCCAGACTGAAAATCTTCAAATAAATCATTGTTTTTTAAGTAATCACACAACTGTTTTGCGACCGCTTTCTCAAGAATTTTTGAGAGGAACGGAAGATTAGAAATAGGTCTATAGTTGGCTAAAACCTCTGGATCGAGGTTGTGCTTTTTAAGAAGCGGTTTTATCACTGCTACTTTGAATGATTGTGGAACATAGCCTGATAATAAAGACATATTCATAATATTTAATAAAGAAGTGCTAATTAATGGAAAAACTTCCTTCAACAGCTTAGTTGGAATTGGGTCTAACATGCACGTTGATGGTTTAGAAGAGAGAATCATTGAATGTAATTGTTCAAGGTTAATGGCTGAAAAGCATTCTAGTTTACTATCTAGTGTAATATTAGAACTTACGATTCCGGGAGCTGTTGATAACACTATACTGGTCGAAGGCAAGAGGTCATTAATTTTGTTTCTAAGAGTAACAATTTTATCGTTAAAAAAGCACATAAAATCATTACTACTGAGTGCTAAGGGAATAGAAGGCTCAATCGAGCTGTGGCTCTCTGTCAGCCTGGCTACAGTGCTGAAAAGAAATCTTGCATTATTCTTATTCTCATCTATTAATGAAGAGTAGTAGGCTGCTCTCGCTTTACGCAGTGCTTTCTTATATTCATTGAGAGTAATATGCCAAATTAAACGAGATTCTTCAAGTTTAGTGGAACGCCATATCCTTTCAAGTTGTCTAGACTTTTGCTTTATTTTGCGGGTTTCGGCATTATGCCATGGAGCTAATCTATGTTGTTTTATTTTCTTCTTTTTCAAAGGAGCAACAGAGTCTAATTCTATTCGCAGCGCATCTATAGCACTATCAACAACATGATCAATTTGGGGTGGTGTACATTTTGTATAAGTTTCCTCCCCTACATGCAGACATGCTATCGAGTTAAGTATTGGTGGAATCTCTTCCTTAAATGTGGCTATAGCACTAACAGATAGGTTTCTGCTGCAAGAGCTTTTGACTAATGCTTTGTAGTCTAGTAACAGTACTTCAAAAGTTACTAAGAAATGGTCGGATAAGCAGGATTATGCGGTTCGACTAATAGTTGCTCAATTTCAATACCATAAGTCAGAACAAGGTCGAGAGTGTGATTATAACAGTGGGTTGGTTTATTTACACTCTGACAGAAACCAACAGAATCTAATATAGAGTTAAATGCAACAGTAAGGCTATTTTTATATTGCTCTTCACTTAACCAGTTCAAATATTATATGGAACCTGCTAAAAAGATGAGAAGATACACTAAAACTTGCACGGTTGTGATTGACAAAATCTGTCCACATGCATTTAAATACTAGGCAAAGTACTCAAAACCACCTCTGTGCGTCTTCAGGACCACATTGCCATGACGACATACACATGCAGACTCAATAGGTGAAATCAATACCAGCGTTGCTTTAGCAGCTGGTAATAATGGCTCTGAATTCGCTAAGAGTGACAGTTTAAAAAGTATGTAATTACCTAATTCATTATCTCTTATGCGCTATCCTATTATTTAATGTGCTTCAAAAGGACATAAATATCGCCTTCATCAGTGACCGGTCTACCCCAGGATCTGACCATACGATGGTAACCATCGTGGTCGAGGGAAACAAATGAATGAGCAAGCATTCTGCGTTAAATGTGTTCATACTGTTTGAAATAATGACTGTCGGCAGTGTAAACATCTTTGTTACATCTTTTGTAAAATGTATGTGTGTGATCTGCAGATTGGTGGCCATTGAGAGTTTGTTTCTGTAGTTTTACAAAAACTTTACAGATTTTACATATTTGGCACTGGTTTTAAATATGCAAAGGCCTCTAACTTCGTTGTGATGGCAGCATTTATTTGCTGTGTCCCCATTTCCCATGGTAATATGGCTAATGCTAATTTATTATTTATTTACTGGTTTTAAATATGCAAAGGCCTCTAACTTCATTGTGATGGCAGCATTTATTTGCTGTGTCCCCATTTCCCATGGTAATATGGCTAATGCTAATTTATTATTTGTGGGGCAATTTAAATGTGTGTTATTTATCTTTTTTGTCAAGATTTAAATGAAGCTCAGCGCAAGTTATTTCAGGAAGACTGGGTGTATATACATTCACTCCGCAGCTGCATATAATCATCACAGGTGTTCTCTTTAACCTATTACATTTCACCTCATTCTCCAGCAGCCAATCAACGTGCTGCAGCCAAACTATAAAATGGTTCTCCTCTCTCCTGCAGTCAGCTGTGATTTCAGGTGTTCATGCACCTTATCATATGGCATGTGTTCTACATGTTCAAACAAAATGAATTCTCTCCTGATTGAAACATCATGTGTTGAAATAAACAACTGCAGTTCAAAATAAAAGGTGAATTACCTAACATTTTTGTTGAGGAATCAATTAATTTCTTTCTTTAAAAAGGCAAAAACATGAAAAAGCTAAGAAAAAAAAACTATTGAAAACAATATATTTGGAGCAACTTAATTTATAAATGGTTGTCAACTTAAAAACGTGTGTTTACAATGATGGTAATTAAGTACATACAACTTAAAATTCCTTTTTCTTTGAGTAATCAACTTAAAAACTTGTATCCCGAATGAGGGTAATTAAGTACGTACAACTTAAAATTCCTTTTTTTTGGAGTAATCAACTTAAAAACTTGTATCCCGAATGAGGGTAATTAAGTACGTACAACTTAAAATTCCTTTTTTATTTGGAGTAATCAACTTAAAAACTTGTATCCCGAATGACGGTAATTAAGTACGTACAACTTAAAATTCCTTTTAAATCATGCGGTAAAACTAGTCGGAACAACTTAATGAGTAATCAACTTCAAAACTTGTGTTTATGCTACCAATTATTAAGTAAAAAAAAATTCATCTGTGGAAGCCGCAGTACTGTAAAAAGTACATCCAATCCGTTTAGCCGGGCCGGCTTAACGGATTGGATTGCCGCCCTGTCTGTCAGCCTTCCATATCGTGCACGCACATTGGGCGTGCATTGCAGCAGTACTTCAATGACTCGCCAGCAACAGGCGGCCACTTTCACCAGTCTGCTGACGTCATGTGCGCGTTCATGTGTGTTGGAGGAGGTGCCCTGTAAGGAAGTCTGAAGGAAGGGGCGGATTCTTTTCGGCTGTGTACTTTCAAATTTTAGTGCACTCGAGCCGGTTTCTGAAACTTACCTACCCCACCTTTAAGTAACAAAATAAACATGATGCTGTAATGTAAGTAAGAAGACTTGAAACTAGTGGTTGAGACCAAACACATGTTCGAACATGTTAACTGATGTAATTAATTAAGTGAGCAGTAGGGTCTTTTTCTCATAGACTTCTATACAATCTGACTTATTTTGCAACCACTTGAGGCCTCACTTGCTGGCTATTTGAGATGAGGCATTGTAGTCACTTTTAAGACATGGAGATTGCCACCATCTTACACATTAATCATTGGGTCTATGGGCCCTGAGGCTCTGCCCTGGTGTATATTGAAATAATTACTTATGGCAGGTGGAAGCCACCTTATTGGTGAATAAACGTTTTTACTTAATGGTCATTACACGTTGATCAAATTAACAAGAGCTAACCAAAGCACAAGTTTTACAAAGTGATATTATCTTATTCACCTTAAAAGTAATATTAGTTTCATGAGTACAACACTTTTTTTAAAGCAGTGTTTTGCAGAATGATCTCAATGTTCTCTCATTACTTAACACAGTTAATCTGTATATTGAGGACATGTGGGGGAGGCTGGATTTCTGCAGCTCCCGCGTGGAGGCAGTAGGATTGAGGTTGCGCTTGTCGATACTCGTGTGTGTGTGTGTGTGTGTGTGTGTTGTACGGTGTGTGTGTGTGTGTGTGTGTGTGTGTGTGGTTTATGTACCGTAGTGGTTGTAGGTGGAGACTGCAGTGTCAATGGGTTGAACTCCATCTGTGAGTTCACAAGCTTTTGTTTGCTCTCCAGTCGACCAGTCTGTAATGTGAGATATACTATCCTTGTACTTCAGATCTTTCAAATGTTCCAACCAAAGCATTACTCACAAATTGTAAAAAAAGACATCAGTGTTATTATTTAACACATTCAGGATACAGTGTGGTCATCTAAAATCATCAGCCAGATTGTGCTGTGCAGCATTGAGTGAGCAACTGCTAATTAAATCGGTTGCGTCAAAACGCCATGGGGAATACTTTCACATTTCCTTTTTTATCTCATTGTGAAAAGAAGTCATTTGGTGTAAAACTCTACTTGTATTAAATGAATTCTGTCCCTGTACATCCTTGCCCTGTGCTGTTGGACGTGACCCTGCTGTGGAAACATTTTCCATTGTCGATATTTCATTTGCAGTCCTTGGGTGAATTCTACAGACACAGATAGAGTGAATGTTTAGAGTAAGTGTCTGCAAATAAAGAACATTGGCCCTCCAGGAATGACCTTCCTAACAGCAAGGACTGAGGGGAGAAACATTTCAGATCTCTGTGGATCTTTTTTTCATGTGTTGTGTTGTCTAAATCTGAAGTATTAGTGTCCTGCTCTTTAGCAAGATGATCATTTTCATTTCATTTTAAGCCTTTATTTAGACAGATAGGTCCCTTGAGATCATGGATCTCTTTTACAAGGGAGACCTGCATCAATTTAGTTCCACATGAAACATAAAAACAACATAAAAACAAACAATAGAGGACATCATATTTACATATTCACCAACACTTACAAACACCCATAGTGTCAGAAAGCATCTCGTGCAGACGTGCCTTAAAAACATTCAGAGAAATAAAATTGCTCAATTTCAATTTGGCTGTTCCAAGCAAATGGAGCTGCGCACATAAAAGCCGTCTTACCTAAGACAGTCCTCACTCTTGGCACATCTAACAAGACCACATCCTGCGATCTCAGACAATAGCTGCCCGCAACTTTCTGCTTTACCAGAGAACAGATGTAATACGGGAGTTTGCCCAACATAGCTTTATAAATAAAAGTGTACCAGTGACTGAGCCTCCGTACAGAGAGTGATGGTAAACCTGCCTTGGTATACAGTGTACAGTGATGTGTAAGCGCTTTACAATTTGTGACAAATCTCAGAGCACTGTGATACGCAGCATCCAATTTGCTCAGGTAATTGGCAGGTGCATTCATATACAACAAATCACCATAGCCGAGCACAGGTAAAAAGGTCACAGTGACTAGCCTTTTCCTGGCCTCAAGCGAGAAACAGGACTTGTTTCTGAAAAAGAACCCTAGCCTAACCCTCAGTTTTTTAAGCAGGTTATTGACGTGAAGTTTAAAAGAGAGACAATCATCAAGCCAGATACCAAGGTATTTGTAACAGGCAACAACTTCAAGTTTTGTTCCTTGCGTAGTTACAATATCTAAAACAGGCTCAGGTGTCTTTTTTGCTTTTGAAAAGAGCATTACCTTGGTTTTATCCACATTTAAAAGAAGCTTTAATTCAGAGAGCTGAGTCTGAATAGTGTTAAAAACAGCCTGTAATTTAACAACAGCCTCTTTAATGGAGGGACCTGCACAATACATCACAGTATCATCCACATAAAAATGTAAAGTAGTTGTAAAAAATACAGGATTTTTCAAAGATGTTTTGCCTTGCATGGCCTCAGATCTACTTCATATAGTAAAAAATCTCTTCACTCAGGTATTTTTCCACAGGCCCTGAAAACTGCAGTCATTAAACCGCTCTTAAAAAAGAATAATCTAGATGCTTCAGTAATGAACAATTACAGGCTCATATCAAACCTTCCATTTCTAGGTAAAATCATTGAAAAAGTTGTTTTTCAACAGTTGAGTAATTTCTTGCATTTAAATGACTGTTTTGATGTGTTCCAGTCAGGCTTTCGTCCAAACCACAGCACTGAGACTGCTCTTGTAAAGGTCTTTAATGACATCCACTTAAATACAGACAGTGGCAGAACTTCAGTGTTAGTATTATTAGATCTCAGTGCTCGTTTGACACTGTTGACCACAGCATATTACTAGACCGACTGGAAAACTGGGTGGGACTTTCGGAACCAGTTCTAAATTGGTTTGAATCCTACTTAAAGGACAGGAACAACTTTGTTTCTATAGGTAAATACACATCTGAGTTGACAAATATGACATGTGGGGTACCTCAAGGCTCCATCTTGGGGCCTCTTCTCTTTAACGTCTACATGCTACTGTACCACTGGCTCAGATAATGAAAAACAACAAAATAAGTTACCATAGCTATGCGGATGACACACACATTTACATAACAATTTCACCAGGAGACTATGCTCCAATTCAAACACTGAGTAAGTGCATTGAACAAATCAATGACTGGATGTGTCAGAACTTTCTCCAATTAAACAAAGATAAAACTGAGGTAATGGTTTTTGGAGCCAAGGCAGAATGTATAAAAGTTAGCGCTGAGCTTCAGCCTGCAATGTTCAAAACAACAGATAAAGCCAGAAATCTAGGTGTAGTCATGGACTCTGACCTGCGTTTCAACAGTCACATTAAAACAGTTACTAAATCAGCCTACTATCACCTAAAGAACATATCTAGGATTAAAAGACTAATGTCACAGCAGGATTTGGAAACATTTGTCCATGCTTTTATCTTCAGTAGACTGGACTACTGCAATGGTGTCTTCACAGGTCTCACTAAAAAATCTATTAGAAAGCTGCAGCTGATTCAGAACGCTGCTGCTCGAGTCCTCACTAACACTAAGAAAGAGGATCACATCACTCCTGTTCTGAAGTCTTTACACTGGCTTCCTGTGTGTCAAAGAATAGATTTCAAAATACTGCTGCTGGTTTATAAAGCACTGAATGGTTTAGGCCCAAAATACATTTCTGACCTCCTGCTAAATTATGAACCATCCAGATCTCTCAGGTCTTCAGGGACTGGTCAGCTTTCTGTCCCCAGAGTCAGAACTAAACATGGTAAAGCAGCGTTCAGATATTATGCTCCAAATATCTGGAACAAACTCCCAGAAACCTGCAGGTCCGCTGCAACTCTTACTACTTTTAAATCCAGGCTGAAGACTTTTCTTTTTGTCGCTGCTTTTAATTGAACTGTTCATATCTTAGACTGCACTGTAACTTTTATCCATGTATTTTTTCTTTTAATGTTTATTTTATTAGCTTTTCTTTTTAATGACTGATTTTAAATGCCATTTTCTTAATGTCTTTCGTTTTTTGTAAAGCACTTTGAATTTCCTTGTGTTGAAAAGTGCTATATAAATAAACTTGCCTTGCCTTGCCTTCATCCACATTATCACCTACGCTGTTAATATATATGGAGAATAAAAGTGGTCCTAAAACAAAACCTTGTGGTACACCATTAGAAATGTTTAACCACTCAGAAGACAGTCCATCAAAATGAAAACATTGGGACCTTTCAGAGAGGTAGTTCACAAACCACCCCACTGCATGGCTGGATATGCCAATACTGAGTAGCCTCTGCTTTTAAATGCGATGATCAACGGTGTCAAACGCTTTGGAAAGGTCAATAAACAGAGCTGCACAACTCTGCTTATTATCTAAAATACTAGTAATGTCATTTACCACTTTCCTTGTCGCAGTGATGGTGCTGTGGTTCTTTCTCAATCCTGACTGATGTTTAGACAGGATATCATTTATACATAAAAACTCCTTTACTTGTTCACTCACAAGTCGTTCGAGCACCTTAGCCAGAACTGACAATTTAGAGATTGGCCTATAGTTATTTAAAATAGTTGCCTCCCCTCCTTTCAGTAAAGGAAAGACATAAGCAGACTTCCATACTTTTGGAATTGTATTTGTGCTGAGGGAGAGGTTAAAAAGAGAAGTAAGAGGTGGAGCAAGAAATCTGCAGCTATCTTTAAAAAGAAAGGTTCTAAGTTGTCCGGGCCAGCCGGTTTCCTAGGATGTAACTTGGATAATGCTTCATGAACAATACCAATAGTTAAGGGAGTAAAACTGAAAGAGTTTTCCAGACCACATTGTTCAGAGTCAAGGATTGGAGCATTCACAGAAGCAGAAATACAGTCAGTGACAGAATCAAACAGAGAGCCACAAGACACAAAATGCTTATTAAAGCAATTTAGCATAGTAGCCCTGTCTGATATAATTCCAGATGCTGTGGTGAGGCACGGAGGTAGCTCATTTGGGATATCAGTGATCACCAGTGGAAATCGATTTTATGGCTTTCCAAAATTTCCTAATTCAGGTTTTCTGTGGTAACTGACAAATAGTACTTTGATTTAGCACTTTTTTTTGAGATGTGAAGCTATTTCGTAGCCATTCTACCTCTGAGCCTGATTTCCTAGCCTTAGCCCAAGCATTTTTTCTCTCATGAAGTAGACTGGACAGCTTAGCAGAAAACCAGGGATTGTTTCGTATGAAGGTAGATATGGTGCAAAATGTGAGAGCGTGTAAAACCTGATGTGAGCACTTGCAGAAAAAAAATCTGAGTTTGTGTGCTTACATTTACACTTGTATAAAATATCCACGTAACTGTGAACCAAATGTACACTTGTACAAAATATCCACGTAACTGTGAACCAAATTTGAAGACACAGAAGAAAAAAAAAAGTGTTGTAGCTTGTAGGAAAAAAAAGAACTTAGAGATGAAATGTTCACTTGCAGAAAAATACATATTTTTTAAATATATTTTCCATTACAACTGCAACTTTATTTATTACAACCTCTCAAATCAGTCATTACAACTTGACGAATCTGCTCTGTGGCAGTATAAATCGACGAATCTGCGGTCTTGACTTTTGCTACACTTCTTGCGATAAATGTGTCGCAAAAGTAATTTTCACCTGTAGATGTGGGGGAGGGAGGGGGGTTGGAGCGAAGGGGCGGAGCTATCAGAACAACGAGGCTTGGGTCAGTCACAGTCACAGTCAGGTCGAACCGGATGACTGCGGGGCTAACTGTTCGCTAACGGTTCGTGTCGCTACCAGTCCGCTGACATGGCGCGTCAATCAACGGTAAGTTTTGCCCATTACTTGCCCAGTATTACTTTGAATATTATTATTGTGATTGAGGATTAAATCCGCTTTGAAGACCACCGTTTTATATCGTGATGTTTAGCGGCAAAATAACGTCAGTCAGCCAGCTAATGCTAGCTTTGTTGAGTTTATGCTAGCTAAACAAGTAGTGGTTGTAGTATGGGAAAAGGATTGTGTAACATTTGAAAAGTGGCTTCTGCTCTTCAATCAATCAATCAATCAATGTTTATTTATATAGCCCAATATCACAAATGTTACATTTGTCTCAGTGGTCTTCACAGTGTGTACAGAATATCAGTATGACAATACGACACCCTCTGTCCTTAGACCCTCACATCGTACAAGGAAAAACTTCCAAGAAAACCCAGTTTAAAGGGAAAAATGGGAGAAACCTCAGGGAGAGCAACAGAGGAGGGATCCCTCTCCCAGGACGGACAGACGTGCAATAGATGCCGTGTGTAAATTGAAAAGATAATACATTTGCAACATAGGTAGTCCAAATGTTTGGAAATGCATGTGTGTATAATAGGAAGATGAATCCACGAGGATATCCATCCAGGACCTATGATCCAGGACCACAGCCACGACTCAAGATCCAGCGCTCGCGATCCAGGACACAGGACCGCAGGATCATCCATGACTCCGGATCCCAGCGTATATAGACACCAAAAAGAAAGACATTTGGGGAAGCTGGGTTAATCGGAACATGAGTGTACACGGGTATAGACAGAGAGAAGGAAGAAGTAAGATGTCCCCCGACAAACTAAGCCTATCAGCAAAACTAGGGGCTGAATCTAATCAGCCCTAACTATAAGCTTTATCAAAAAGGAAGGTCTTAAGCGCACTCTTAAAAACGGATAGGGTGTCTGCCGCCCGAACACAAACTGGAAGCTGATTCCACAAATGTGGAGCTTGATAAGAAAAGGCTCTGGCTCCCATTGTACTTTTAAAGATTCTAGGAACAACCAACAACCCTGCATTCTTGGAACGCAATGCCCTAGTAGGACAGTAGGGTATAATGAGTTCTTTAAGGTAAGATGGCGCCTGCCCATTAAGGGCTTTGTAGGCGAGAAGAAGAATTTTAAATTCTATCCTGTGTTCTATAGGGAGCCAGTGTAAGGCAGCCAGAACAGGAGTAATGTGGTCCCTTTTCCTAACTCTGGTTAGTACACGAGCCGCAGCATTTTGAATCAGCTGAAGCGACTTGATTGACTTCTTGGTACTCCCTGATAATAAAGAGTTACAATAATCCAGCCTAGAAGTAATAAATGCATGGACTAGTTTCTCTGCATCGTTTTGAGGCAAGATATGCCTGATTTTTGCAATGTTACGTAGATGGAAGTAGGCGGTCCTTGAAATTGATTTTATGTGGGCGTTAAAGGATAAATCCTGATCAAATATAACACCAAGATTCCTTACAGTCTCACTGGAGGCCAAATTAATGCCATCCATAGTTAGTATGTCTTTAGATAATTTGTTTCGTAAATTCTTCGGGCCAAGTACAATAACTTCAGTTTTGGTCGTGTTTAACATCAAAAAGTTTAAGGTCATCCACGTTTTTAAGTCCTTAAGGCAGTCTTGAATTTTATTTAGATGATTAATTTCATCAGGCTTGATTGATAAATATAGTTGAGTATCATCCGCATAACAATGAAAGTTTACAGAATGATTCCTTATAATATTGCCTAACGGAAGCATATATAATGTGAACAAAATAGGTCCGAGCACTGAGCCCTGTGGCACTCCATGGCTAACTGTGGTTTGCGTGGAAGATTCATCGTTAACACGTACAAACTGAGAGCGTTCAGATAGATAGGACCTAAACCAGCCTAAAGCAGTTCCCTGTATGCCAACTAAGTGCTCTAGTCTTTGCAATAGGATATCATGGTCGATAGTATCAAATGCAGCACTAAGATCGAGCAAAACAAGAATAGAGACAAGTCCCTTGTCTGAGGCTATTAGAATATCATTTGTGACTTTAACCAGAGCTGTCTCTGTGCTATGATGTGTTCTAAAGCCAGACTGAAAATCTTCAAATAAATCATTGTTTTTTAAGTAATCACACAACTGTTTTGCGACCGCTTTCTCAAGAATTTTTGAGAGGAACGGAAGATTAGAAATAGGTCTATAGTTGGCTAAAACCTCTGGATCGAGGTTGTGCTTTTTAAGAAGCGGTTTTATCACTGCTACTTTGAATGATTGTGGAACATAGCCTGATAATAAAGACATATTCATAATATTTAATAAAGAAGTGCTAATTAATGGAAAAACTTCCTTCAACAGCTTAGTTGGAATTGGGTCTAACATGCACGTTGATGGTTTAGAAGAGAGAATCATTGAATGTAATTGTTCAAGGTTAATGGCTGAAAAGCATTCTAGTTTACTATCTAGTGTAATATTAGAACTTACGATTCCGGGAGCTGTTGATAACACTATACTGGTCGAAGGCAAGAGGTCATTAATTTTGTTTCTAAGAGTAACAATTTTATCGTTAAAAAAGCACATAAAATCATTACTACTGAGTGCTAAGGGAATAGAAGGCTCAATCGAGCTGTGGCTCTCTGTCAGCCTGGCTACAGTGCTGAAAAGAAATCTTGCATTATTCTTATTCTCATCTATTAATGAAGAGTAGTAGGCTGCTCTCGCTTTACGCAGTGCTTTCTTATATTCATTGAGAGTAATATGCCAAATTAAACGAGATTCTTCAAGTTTAGTGGAACGCCATATCCTTTCAAGTTGTCTAGACTTTTGCTTTATTTTGCGGATTTCGGCATTATGCCATGGAGCTAATCTATGTTGTTTTATTTTCTTCTTTTTCAAAGGAGCAACAGAGTCTAATTCTATTCGCAGCGCATCTATAGCACTATCAACAACATGATCAATTTGGGGTGGTGTACATTTTGTATAAGTTTCCTCCCCTACATGCAGACATGCTATCGAGTTAAGTATTGGTGGAATCTCTTCCTTAAATGTGGCTATAGCACTAACAGATAGGTTTCTGCTGCAAGAGCTTTTGACTAATGCTTTGTAGTCTAGTAACAGTACTTCAAAGTTACTAAGAAATGGTCGGATAAAGCAGGATTATGCGGTTCGACTAATAGTTGCTCAATTTCAATACCATAAGTCAGAACAAGGTCGAGAGTGTGATTATAACAGTGGGTTGGTTTATTTACACTCTGACAGAAACCAACAGAATCTAATATAGAGTTAAATGCAACAGTAAGGCTATTTTTATATTGCTCTTCACTTAACCAGTTCAAATATTATATGGAACCTGCTAAAAAGATGAGAAGATACACTAAAACTTGCACGGTTGTGATTGACAAAATCTGTCCACATGCATTTAAATACTAGGCAAAGTACTCAAAACCACCTCTGTGCGTCTTCAGGACCACATTGCCATGACGACATACACATGCAGACTCAATAGGTGAAATCAATACCAGCGTTGCTTTAGCAGCTGGTAATAATGGCTCTGAATTCGCTAAGAGTGACAGTTTAAAAAGTATGTAATTACCTAATTCATTATCTCTTATGCGCTATCCTATTATTTAATGTGCTTCAAAAGGACATAAATATCGCCTTCATCAGTGACCGGTCTACCCCAGGATCTGACCATACGATGGTAACCATCGTGGTCGAGGGAAACAAATGAATGAGCAAGCATTCTGCGTTAAATGTGTTCATACTGTTTGAAATAATGACTGTCGGCAGTGTAAACATCTTTGTTACATCTTTTGTAAAATGTATGTGTGTGATCTGCAGATTGGTGGCCATTGAGAGTTTGTTTCTGTAGTTTTACAAAAACTTTACAGATTTTACATATTTGGCACTGGTTTTAAATATGCAAAGGCCTCTAACTTCGTTGTGATGGCAGCATTTATTTGCTGTGTCCCCATTTCCCATGGTAATATGGCTAATGCTAATTTATTATTTATTTACTGGTTTTAAATATGCAAAGGCCTCTAACTTCATTGTGATGGCAGCATTTATTTGCTGTGTCCCCATTTCCCATGGTAATATGGCTAATGCTAATTTATTATTTGTGGGGCAATTTAAACGTGTGTTATTTATCTTTTTTGTCAAGATTTAAATGAAGCTCAGCGCAAGTTATTTCAGGAAGACTGGGTGTATATACATTCACTCCGCAGCTGCATATAATCATCACAGGTGTTCTCTTTAACCTATTACATTTCACCTCATTCTCCAGCAGCCAATCAACGTGCTGCAGCCAAACTATAAAATGGTTCTCCTCTCTCCTGCAGTCAGCTGTGATTTCAGGTGTTCATGCACCATGTTCATATGGCATGTGTTCTACATGTTCAAACAAAATGAATTCTCTCCTGATTGAAACATCATGTGTTGAAATAAACAACTGCAGTTCAAAAGTTCAAAAAAGGTGAATTACCCTAACATTTTTGTTGAGGAATCAATTAATTTCTTTCTTTAAAAAGGCAAAAACATGAAAAAGCTAAGAAAAAAAACTATTGAAAACAATATATTTGGAGCAACTTAATTTATAAATGGTTGTCAACTTAAAAACGTGTGTTTACAATGATGGTAATTAAGTACATACAACTTAAAATTCCTTTTTCTTTGAGTAATCAACTTAAAAACTTGTATCCCGAATGAGGGTAATTAAGTACGTACAACTTAAAATTCCTTTTTTTTGGAGTAATCAACTTAAAAACTTGTATCCCGAATGAGGGTAATTAAGTACGTACAACTTAAAATTCCTTTTTTATTTGGAGTAATCAACTTAAAAACTTGTATCCCGAATGACGGTAATTAAGTACGTACAACTTAAAATTCCTTTTAAATCATGCGGTAAAACTAGTCGGAACAACTTAATGAGTAATCAACTTCAAAACTTGTGTTTATGCTACCAATTATTAAGTAAAAAAAAATTCATCTGTGGAAGCCGCAGTACTGTAAAAAGTACATCCAATCCGTTTAGCCGGGCCGGCTTAACGGATTGGATTGCCGCCCTGTCTGTCAGCCTTCCATATCGTGCACGCACATTGGGCGTGCATTGCAGCAGTACTTCAATGACTCGCCAGCAACAGGCGGCCACTTTCACCAGTCTGCTGACGTCATGTGCGCGTTCATGTGTGTTGGAGGAGGTGCCCTGTAAGGAAGTCTGAAGGAAGGGGCGGATTCTTTTCGGCTGTGTACTTTCAAATTTTAGTGCACTCGAGCCGGTTTCTGAAACTTACCTACCCCACCTTTAAGTAACAAAATAAACATGATGCTGTAATGTAAGTAAGAAGACTTGAAACTAGGTGGTTGAGACCAAACACATGTTCGAACATGTTAACTGATGTAATTAATTAAGTGAGCAGTAGGGTCTTTTTCTCATAGACTTCTATACAATCTGACTTATTTTGCAACCACTTGAGGCCTCACTTGCTGGCTATTTGAGATGAGGCATTGTAGTCACTTTTAAGACATGGAGATTGCCACCATCTTACACATTAATCATTGGGTCTATGGGGCCCCTGAGGCTCTGCCCTGGTGTATATTGAAATAATTACTTATGGCAGGTGGAAGCCACCTTATTGGTGAATAAACGTTTTTACTTAATGGTCATTACACGTTGATCAAATTAACAAGAGCTAACCAAAGCACAAGTTTTACAAAGTGATATTATCTTATTCACCTTAAAAGTAATATTAGTTTCATGAGTAACAACACTTTTTTTAAAGCAGTGTTTTGCAGAATGATCTCAATGTTCTCTCATTACTTAACACAGTTAATCTGTATATTGAGGACATGTGGGGGAGGCTGGATTTCTGCAGCTCCCGCGTGGAGGCAGTAGGATTGAGGTTGCGCTTGTCGATACTCGTGTGTGTGTGTGTGTGTGTGTGTGTGTGTGTGTGTGTGTGTGTGTGTGTGTGTGTTGTGTGTTTATGTACCGTAGGTGTTGTAGGTGGAGACTGCAGTGTCAATGGGTTGAACTCCATCTGTGAGTTCACAAGCTTTTGTTTGCTCTCCAGTCGACCAGTCTGTAATGTGAGATATACTATCCTTGTACTTCAGATCTTTCAAATGTTCCAACCAAAGCATTACTCACAAATTGTAAAAAAAGACATCAGTGTTATTATTTAACACATTCAGGATACAGTGTGGTCATCTAAAATCATCAGCCAGATTGTGCTGTGCAGCATTGAGTGAGCAACTGCTAATTAAATCGGTTGCGTCAAAACGCCATGGGGAATACTTTCACATTTCCTTTTTTATCTCATTGTGAAAAGAAGTCATTTGGTGTAAAACTCTACTTGTATTAAATGAATTCTGTCCCTGTACATCCTTGCCCTGTGCTGTTGGACGTGACCCTGCTGTGGAAACATTTTCCATTGTCGATATTTCATTTGCAGTCCTTGGGTGAATTCTACAGACACAGATAGAGTGAATGTTTAGAGTAAGTGTCTGCAAATAAAGAACATTGGCCCTCCAGGAATGACCTTCCTAACAGCAAGGACTGAGGGGAGAAACATTTCAGATCTCTGTGGATCTTTTTTTCATGTGTTGTGTTGTCTAAATCTGAAGTATTAGTGTCCTGCTCTATAGCAAGATGATCATTTTCATTTCATTTTAAGCCTTTATTTAGACAGATAGGTCCCTTGAGATCATGGATCTCTTTTACAAGGGAGACCTGCATCAATTTAGTTCCACATGAAACATAAAAACAACATAAAACAAACAATAGAGGACATCATATTTACATATTCACCAACACTTACAAACACCCATAGTGTCAGAAAGCATCTCGTGCAGACGTGCCTTAAAAACATTCAGAGAAATAAAATTGCTCAATTTCAATTTGGCTGTTCCAAGCAAATGGAGCTGCGCACATAAAAGCCGTCTTACCTAAGACAGTCCTCACTCTTGGCACATCTAACAAGACCACATCCTGCGATCTCAGACAATAGCTGCCCGCAACTTTCTGCTTTACCAGAGAACAGATGTAATACGGGAGTTTGCCCAACATAGCTTTATAAATAAAAGTGTACCAGTGACTGAGCCTCCGTACAGAGAGTGATGGTAAACCTGCCTTGGTATACAGTGTACAGTGATGTGTAAGCGCTTTACAATTTGTGACAAATCTCAGAGCACTGTGATACGCAGCATCCAATTTGCTCAGGTAATTGGCAGGTGCATTCATATACAACAAATCACCATAGCCGAGCACAGGTAAAAAGGTCACAGTGACTAGCCTTTTCCTGGCCTCAAGCGAGAAACAGGACTTGTTTCTGAAAAAGAACCCTAGCCTAACCCTCAGTTTTTTAAGCAGGTTATTGACGTGAAGTTTAAAAGAGAGACAATCATCAAGCCAGATACCAAGGTATTTGTAACAGGCAACAACTTCAAGTTTTGTTCCTTGCGTAGTTACAATATCTAAAACAGGCTCAGGTGTCTTTTTTGCTTTTGAAAAGAGCATTACCTTGGTTTTATCCACATTTAAAAGAAGCTTTAATTCAGAGAGCTGAGTCTGAATAGTGTTAAAAACAGCCTGTAATTTAACAACAGCCTCTTTAATGGAGGGACCTGCACAATACATCACAGTATCATCCACATAAAAATGTAAAGTAGTTGTAAAAAATACAGGATTTTTCAAAGATGTTTTGCCTTGCATGGCCTCAGATCTACTTCATATAGTAAACAAATCTCTTCACTCAGGTATTTTTCCACAGGCCCTGAAAACTGCAGTCATTAAACCGCTCTTAAAAAAGAATAATCTAGATGCTTCAGTAATGAACAATTACAGGCTCATATCAAACCTTCCATTTCTAGGTAAAATCATTGAAAAAGTTGTTTTTCAACAGTTGAGTAATTTCTTGCATTTAAATGACTGTTTTGATGTGTTCCAGTTAGGCTTTCGTCCAAACCACAGCACTGAGACTGCTCTTGTAAAGGTCTTTAATGACATCCACTTAAATACAGACAGTGGCAGAACTTCAGTGTTAGTATTATTAGATCTCAGTGCTCGTTTGACACTGTTGACCACAGCATATTACTAGACCGACTGGAAAACTGGGTGGGACTTTCGGAACCAGTTCTAAATTGGTTTGAATCCTACTTAAAGGACAGGAACAACTTTGTTTCTATAGGTAAATACACATCTGAGTTGACAAATATGACATGTGGGGTACCTCAAGGCTCCATCTTGGGGCCTCTTCTCTTTAACGTCTACATGCTACTGTACCACTGGCTCAGATAATGAAAAACAACAAAATAAGTTACCATAGCTATGCGGATGACACACACATTTACATAACAATTTCACCAGGAGACTATGCTCCAATTCAAAACACTGAGTAAGTGCATTGAACAAATCAATGACTGGATGTGTCAGAACTTTCTCCAATTAAACAAAGATAAAACTGAGGTAATGGTTTTTGGAGCCAAGGCAGAATGTTATAAAAGTTAGCGCTGAGCTTCAGCCTGCAATGTTCAAACAACAGATAAAGCAGAAATCTAGGTGTAGTCATGGACTCTGACCTGCGTTTCAACAGTCACATTAAAACAGTTACTAAATCAGCCTACTATCACCTAAAGAACATATCTAGGATTAAAAGACTAATGTCACAGCAGGATTTGGAAACATTTGTCCATGCTTTTATCTTCAGTAGACTGGACTACTGCAATGGTGTCTTCACAGGTCTCACTAAAAAATCTATTAGAAAGCTGCAGCTGATTCAGAACGCTGCTGCTCGAGTCCTCACTAACACTAAGAAAGAGGATCACATCACTCCTGTTCTGAAGTCTTTACACTGGCTTCCTGTGTGTCAAAGAATAGATTTCAAAATACTGCTGCTGGTTTATAAAGCACTGAATGGTTTAGGCCCAAAATACATTTCTGACCTCCTGCTAAATTATGAACCATCCAGATCTCTCAGGTCTTCAGGGACTGGTCAGCTTTCTGTCCCCAGAGTCAGAACTAAACATGGTAAAGCAGCGTTCAGATATTATGCTCCAAATATCTGGAACAAACTCCCAGAAACCTGCAGGTCCGCTGCAACTCTTACTACTTTTAAATCCAGGCTGAAGACTTTTCTTTTTGTCGCTGCTTTTAATTGAACTGTTCATATCTTAGACTGCACTGTAACTTTTATCCATGTATTTTTTCTTTTAATGTTTATTTTATTAGCTTTTCTTTTTAATGACTGATTTAAATGCCATTTTCTTAATGTCTTTCGTTTTTTGTAAAGCACTTTGAATTTCCTTGTGTTGAAAAGTGCTATATAAATAAACTTGCCTTGCCTTGCCTTCATCCACATTATCACCTACGCTGTTAATATATATGGAGAATAAAAGTGGTCCTAAAACAAAACCTTGTGGTACACCATTAGAAATGTTTAACCACTCAGAAGACAGTCCATCAAAATGAAAACATTGGGACCTTTCAGAGAGGTAGTTCACAAACCACCCCACTGCATGGCTGGATATGCCAATACTGAGTAGCCTCTGCTTTTAAATGCGATGATCAACGGTGTCAAACGCTTTGGAAAGGTCAATAAACAGAGCTGCACAACTCTGCTTATTATCTAAAATACTAGTAATGTCATTTACCACTTTCCTTGTCGCAGTGATGGTGCTGTGTTTCTTTCTCAATCCTGACTGATGTTTAGACAGGATATCATTTATACATAAAAACTCCTTTACTTGTTCACTCACAAGTCGTTCGAGCACCTTAGCCAGAACTGACAATTTAGAGATTGGCCTATAGTTATTTAAAATAGTTGCCTCCCCTCCTTTCAGTAAAGGAAAGACATAAGCAGACTTCCATACTTTTGGAATTGTATTTGTGCTGAGGGAGAGGTTAAAAAGAGAAGTAAGAGGTGGAGCAAGAAAATCTGCAGCTATCTTTAAAAAGAAAGGTTCTAAGTTGTCCGGGCCAGCCGGTTTCCTAGGATGTAACTTGGATAATGCTTCATGAACAATACCAATAGTTAAGGGAGTAAAACTGAAAGAGTTTTCCAGACCACATTGTTCAGAGTCAAGGATTGGAGCATTCACAGAAGCAGAAATACAGTCAGTGACAGAATCAAACAGAGAGCCACAAGACACAAAATGCTTATTAAAGCAATTTAGCATAGTAGCCCTGTCTGATATAATTCCAGATGCTGTGGTGAGGCACGGAGGTAGCTCATTTGGGATATCAGTGATCACCAGTGGAAATCGATTTTATGGCTTTCCAAAATTTCCTAATTCAGGTTTCTGTGGTAACTGACAAATAGTACTTTGATTTAGCACTTTTTATTTGAGATGTGAAGCTATTTCGTAGCCATTCTACCTCTGAGCCTGATTTCCTAGCCTTAGCCCAAGCATTTTTTCTCTCATGAAGTAGACTGGACAGCTTAGCAGAAAACCAGGGATTGTTTCGTATGAAGGTAGATATGGTGCAAAATGTGAGAGCGTGTAAAACCTGATGTGAGCACTTGCAGAAAAAAAATCTGAGTTTGTGTGCTTACATTTACACTTGTATAAAATATCCACGTAACTGTGAACCAAATGTACACTTGTACAAAATATCCACGTAACTGTGAACCAAATTTGAAGACACAGAAGAAAAAAAAAAGTGTTGTAGCTTGTAGGAAAAAAAAGAACTTAGAGATGAAATGTTCACTTGCAGAAAAATACATATTTTTTAAATATATTTTCCATTACAACTGCAACTTTATTTATTACAACCTCTCAAATCAGTCATTACAACTTGACGAATCTGCTCTGTGGCAGTATAAATCGACGAATCTGCGGTCTTGACTTTTGCTACACTTCTTGCGATAAATGTGTCGCAAAAGTAATTTCACCTGTAGATGTGGGGGAGGGAGGGGGGTTGGAGCGAAGGGGGCGGAGCTATCAGAACAACGAGGCTTGGGTCAGTCACAGTCACAGTCAGGTCGAACCGGATGACTGCGGGGCTAACTGTTCGCTAACGGTTCGTGTCGCTACCAGTCCGCTGACATGGCGCGTCAATCAACGGTAAGTTTTGCCCATTACTTGCCCAGTATTACTTTGAATATTATTATTGTGATTGAGGATTAAATCCGCTTTGAAGACCACCGTTTTATATCGTGATGTTTAGCGGCAAAATAACGTCAGTCAGCCAGCTAATGCTAGCTTTGTTGAGTTTATGCTAGCTAAACAAGTAGTGGTTGTAGTCTATACAGCAGTAATTCATATATTATAGCCTACTGCTTTGGCACTAACGGTTGATAACCGTTTATGAAAATAAAACCAATTGAACTGTACTGAAATAATGACAAGTTTTATAATTGTCTTGGGCTCCTGCTGTGTTTTTAAAGACTTTGTAAATTATCCATGCTATTTTCTATTTAGCTAACGTCGAAGTAGTGTATGTGAAATCAACCTCACAATAAGATGTGTGTATATTACAATTATTAATGTCATATTTCAAGATGATTACTTAGATATTACGATATGGTTGGTTGAGCTGGAGTTCATTATTGAGCTTACAAGTTAACGTCACAGTCATCTGAAGAACGAACCCAAACCTTGTTGTTTTTATTAATTGTATTACAAATTGATAGCAAATAAACAGTAAGCATTGGTAACACAATTTCCAAAGTTACAGTAAAATAAAAAGGACCCTGACTCGGACAATACACAATCCAACATGTTCAACAGAAGAGAATCAGTTATATTGTTTGTACACATGGTACTTTACATATATATATATATCTGTTTGTTTAAAGTGTCCAGGTGATGCAGACAGGCTGGACCAGAGAGTGAGAGACAGAACTGGACTCCTCACAGCAGTGAACTTCAGCACAGGTACTAAGACTCTTTTTTCATACTGTACAAAGAATCAAGAAAGATATTGGTTTACATGAATGAAGTATTGACTTGAATACACTGATACACATTCCATTAAACAATACTAAATACTAGATCACCTACACATCAGTTCAGTTGAGGGTTTTTTCCATGCAAAAAGTCACATTTAGATGTTAACAAGCAATATGACTTTGTCAGCTTTCTAATTTAATGTATTGAAGGCAACGATATTTAACACATAGTGAGAACTGCTACTATTTATCTCTCAATATTGTCTGTAAAAAACGTGGTAAAAGTTATTCTTTCAGTGAGACAACAGAGCAAGCTTCTCCAGTTGCACTACGTTTTGATAACAGTTAAATATTATTTTGATAATAACATATATTTCAATGTTGATGAACTTCATACTGTTCATTCATAATCTGATTACAATTAAAAAATAATTATATCAACAGCCCCATAACACACAAAAACCCCTCTTTCATAAATAACACACTTGTTCTGCAATAATGTTTTATGTTTCCTGTAATTTTTGTTAGGAAAGGACATGCCCGAAAGACACGACATCTTCTCCTTCTCTGAGGGTCAAGAAGAACATCCAAGAGGAACATTAAAAGCTGATGTTATGAGATTTTAAGACCAGTACAGGACATTCACTAAGAAACTACTTTTATTGTGAAAACAAAGATCTGCACACCGAATATTTTTGTAGTCTATCAGGACCATCATTTGTTTGTGACACTGCCTGCACCTCAGAGAAGGGGTGGTTATAGTCAGGCGTATAAAGTGTGGCGAAAAACATAGTCAGCTGATCGAATGCACCTATTTCCACATCTACACTCCATCAGCTGATTATTTCTATTTGCCTCACTTTATGAGCTTCACATCACCTGTGCCTTGAACCGCAGAGTTTGCAAAGTCACAAATAAATGGGGCCAATCTTCAGTCAGATATGAATGTGTAATATAACATTTTCAGTAAGAATAATGGACAAAAGGAGTGCCAATACAATTTATTGAAATGTGAACCAAAAGTTAATCAAATGTTTTAAATAAAAAGCACATAAGGACAGAAGGTGTAAACCTATTAAATGTATAAGTAAACACATTTAGTCAAATAAAGTGACAGACTAGGCCTGTGCAGTTGGTATCAGCTATGCCCAGCATGGGCTCCTCCATCAGGCCTGGTCCTCCTCGCTGAGGAAAGACCCTCAGTCTTCTCCAAACCAACAGACAGGACGTCCATCACACGGAGGTTTCTCCCTGAAGTCTCTGCAGCCCTCTGGACACCACGCTGTCTCAATCCGTCCACACTGAATATGAGAGGGGGAAAATGAAAATAATAAATGCTTTAGACAATAAGAAATATAAAGTTGACTGTTGAGTTGCTCAGTTTTTTTAGATTGTCAATACTATTACTGTATGTTACGGTTGCTGTTTGTCTGCTCCTTAATCTGCCTGTGAGTGTTTTCAGCTGTGTGTGTGTTTATGCAAATGAGCTGTGTGGTTGCTCCAACATCCTTGGCTGCCCATCTCCTGGTCCGCCTCTGAAGATGGTGATTGGATCGACGTCGTCCAATCGCAGCGCACAGCCGGCGCACACCTGCTGGGGAGGAGTACAAAGGCTGGGACTATCATCACTCTGGAGGCTCTGTTGAGTGAACAGATGCCTCTCGCATTTTGCTCTTCATTCTGTGGTTAACCTTGTGTGTTTATCTCCGTGTGATATTGTGTGTTAGTAGAGTGTAGAGTAGGTTAGTTAGTGTTTAGAGTATCGTTAGGATTTGTGACTGTTGCCTTTAGTTTAGTGTGTTTTGTCTAGACTCCCTTTTGTTAGTTGTACCACTCTTGAAGTGAGGTTTTGTTTTGTTATCTATTTAGTATATTAGTATGTATTTTCCCTGTATGCCTTGAGACTCCTTTTGAGTCCACCCTTGGTTCGGTTATTTGTCAACCGGTGCCCTTTTGGCCCTCTTGTTTGTTTCAGGCTGCCTGCCTGCCATTTTGTTACACCTTGCTTTATAATAAAACCACTTATAATTAATACCAATACCAATCTGGTTGTGTTTCTTCCCTTTAGTTCCCCTAGCCTAATAGGGAACGTAACACTGTATAACTAATATCTCAGGTTAAGAGGCACCTTCAAATAAAGATTGGTCTTTAAATACATGTTGTCTTTTGAATTGTTTGTCTAAAGTCAAGGATCTAGAACTGGTACTTAGTTTTAATGATATAGTCTGGTTATTATGCTGTTTGGAGGAGGCCTCACAGGTAAGAGCACTAACTAGCTACCATCACATGTACCTTAGCTTGACTTAAATGTATTAAACGTATAATTCAGTGATGGCAAAATATAAATAACTAATGTCATGCAAACATATTAATATTTGCTTGATTCCAGAGTTGAATTTAGCACAATTGCATACAAACGTTAGGGGATTTTAAGATTCTGAAGTCTTCGTTCTAAATAGAAAATAGCATGGATAATTTACAAAGGCTTTAAAAACACAGCAGGAGCCCAAGACAATTATAAAACTTGTCATTTCAGTACAGTTCAATTGGTTTTATTTTCATAAACGGTTATCAACCGTTAGTGCCAAAGCAGTAGGCTATAATATATGAATTACTGCTATATAGACTACAACCACTACTTGTTTAGCTAGCATAAACTCAACAAAGCTAGCGTTAGCTGGCTGACTGACGTTATTTTGCAGCTAAACTGCACGATATAAAACGGTGGTCTTCAAAGCGTATTTAAACCGGGCCGACTAAAATGATTGGTCGTGCTTTTTACAGTGCTACGGCTTCCACAGATGACATTTTTTTATGGATTTTTTGTCAAAGCACTTAAGATATTCATTGGATGTTAAGAGCATTCCATGGAATATAACAAAAAGTGTATCTCGAGCCGGTTTCTCAAACGTACCTACCCCACCTTTAAGGCACTACTGCTAACTTGGTGAAGTTGGCTGTTCAATCCTTTTGAATACAGGGGTGTTTTTTTTAATAAACTCCCCCAAACGACTGAGGACCTTGGAGACAGCAGGGCCTGGGATTAAAGTTCACCCTCACAGGGAGGTGTCATTGGGAGGTTGATTGTTATGTGTTGTCATACTGCCACTTCTGCATCTGATTTACTGTCACGATTTGGTCCAATTTGGATCACTGCACCACATTTTATGCTGATGTGTTTCCAGTGTTTGTTTTTTGTTTTGTCCTTTCTGAATTTAAATCAAATGTCCTATTGCTATGGCTCTCAAGGGAACTAGACTGACATCATAATCATACAGTTGACCAACATGCTGTTTTTGTTTCCTCTTTTTATATATGCTTTTTCTAAGGAGCACAGTCAACAGGATTTGTAGTTAATACAAGATGTTGGGGTGTGCGGGCTGGGATCCTGAATGAGGATGTCGGCTATGAAAAATGGCGTGTCGGACAAAATGTTGTTGAAATATTGTTATATGGCCCTGTTGGCCTTTCAGAGGCGGGAGAGGAAGGACAATGGTGAACTAAATCCTTTCTCCTTTCCATCCTGTTTTTAGGAGACAGCTGTGAAATGAAGGTGTTAATTATTCATGAAGTAATATGTATATATTTAAACTGCAGGAATGGAGACAAGCATCCATTATTCAGCACACTGGTGCTTTTTCTGAGATTAATCATTATTAAGTGAGACTGTGTGGGTGGGAGAGTGGACACAGGAGGACGAGCGTTAGAGTGTGTGTGTGTGTGTGTGTGTGTGTGTGTGTGTGTGTGTGTGTGTGTGTGTGTGTGTGTGTGTGTGTGTGTGTGTGTGTGTGTGTGTGTGTGTGTGTGTGTGTGTGTGTGTGTGTGTGCTGCATGCAGAATCATAAATCACCCAAGTTGATCTCAAGTGTGTGTGAGTGTGTGTATTTAATTACGTTTCAGTACTGTTTAATTATTGCTGGGTCTCAATATTAACATTCGAGGCACGGGCGTTTGTGTTTATATATAAGTTGCATAATTGCACACAGGAGTACTTTGTGCTTATTGAGTATTTGATTGTTGTGTGTGTGTGTGTGTGTGTGTGTGTGTGTGTGTGTGTGTGTGTGTGTGTGTGTGTGTGTGTGTGTGTGTGTGTGTGTGTGTGTGTGTGTGTGTGTGTGTGTGTGTGTGTGTGTGTGTGTGTGTGTGTGTGAGTGAGTGAGTGAGTGAGTGAGTGTGTGTGTGTGTGTGTGTGTGTGTGTGTGTGTGTACTTCAGCAGTCAGATTACAAACAATCATGACCACAGTCTACTGATCAATAGCCTACCACGTCTTACCATGCTAGGCACACCTTACTGTGTGTGTTTCTTAGTCTATAGAAATGCTAAATGAGATACTGTGTGTGTGTGTGTGTGTGTGTGTGTGTGTGTGTGTGTGTGTGTGTGTGTGTGTGTGTGTTAGATCCATCGCAAATTGGAAATTCCTGATTAGTGCATTTAGTTTATAATTTGTTAATAATTTTAAGTTATATTGGTTCATTTATATAAAGTGTGTATTTTCCTAATGATTTATTCTGTGTTTTGAACAACAAAATGAAGAGCCACTTTGAACCTCTTTTATAGGCCTATGACATGATACATAATAAAATACAAGTTCTAACACATTCTGACATCGGAGAATGATGCTACTTTAATAACAGTAGACGTGGACAATAGTGTCCCGTTCCAAAGCTTATTGCCAAGACCCATGTTTTGATCACTCTTTCTTTCTTTTACGTATATGTCACTTTATACAAATTGCAAAAATACACAACCCAGACTCACGGCATTTCTTGTTATAGTCACAACATTTAATCTATTGATTCGTGTTCACCAACATGATTTTCCCTTTTTTTCGTGTCACACAGAAAGCAATGTATTTCTATTGGTAGTGTGTTTCTTGCCTGCAACACGTATTTTTGTCCGTTCGGGTCGTGGAAGACCAGAAGTTATGGGGTTCATAAAAACATGTTCTTACTCAATATCAAGCCACGATTATTGTTTTGATTTTAAATCGTATAATGTCGGACTTTTTTTGCCGTCCGCGAGGAAAATAAATGGGGCTCAGAGCCTCAGAATACTGAAATCTGTATTTTTTTCTAATTTGTTATTCTTTTCTAAATAACACACTGTTATTTACTCAACAATAAACACAATTATCCTTGTGTTTATTTATTTGTTTAATTCTATAATCTCTGGCTTTTTTGGTGTCCGTCAGGAACTGAATTTGAAAATAAAATAACTGGAAACAGACGTAGGCCTTTGTGGGACATTTGGAGCATCATTGCGATACACACCCACTGAACTGATTACCCAAGATCCTCAGCTATGGTTTAAGCTCGGTGATTGGATGTTTTAGCCGCAATGCACGTTGGGATATGGTGTTAATGCGATATGAAATCCGAAAAACATTTCGGAGTTTAGGATGGCCGAAGCCACTACACTACCCATAATCCTCAGCTATCGTTTGGGACTACAGTCCCTTTGCTTGAGAAACCCTGTGATTAATCTTCAAGCTCTGGGATTGGATGTTGGAGTGGCAGTGCGCCAAGGTTACGCCGAGCGTCAAACAGCTCTTTGAAATGGAACGAAACCACGCCAGACTATCCAAAACTGGACTCGAACGGGACCATCCCAGAACTACACATGCTGGCTATTGTGTTTCGCAAAATTGTCTATGGAACGTCTCTACTGGGAAAGTTTTAGTTTTTCCCACGATTAGAAGTTGCCAGTATTAAACACATTGGTGTTATCAAATTTACATCAAAACATATAATTAATAAATGGGTGAAAATTGCTTGTATCCATAATGGGCATGTGATGAATATGGCTTCGTCACTGTGGCTTTGTATATTGCACATGTGTTTTTATTTTTGAAAAGCGTTCCCTTTCCCCATGTCTGTTGCTGTTAATTGTGTGCACCTGGTGCCCTGTGTTGTCTCCTCTCCCCTCACCTCTGTCTTGTTGGGTTAATTAGTGTGGGTATTTAGGCTCTGTGTTTCCTGTTTTGTTGGGTGTGTGAGATCCTTGTGGCTGGTGACTGTGCTCACGTGAACAGCAAGATTGAGGCTGTGCCATGTGCCCGTGAGTAATAAATGCCCACACCGGGTTGTATTTTGGACGTTCTGCCTCTGCCTCCTTGCTTGGTCGGGCCGCTCAACGGTCAGCTTCACAGGGCAGCATGAATATATACCCACATGACAGCTCATTGTTACTTTGTTATTCTACTTAACCTGGTATTTTTACTACACTACATTTATTTTAGTTACTTTGCAGATTCTGATTAATGATGTGAAATATAAACAACCCTTAAATCAGACTTTAGTTGCACCTGAGTAAAATTCAGGGAAGGTGATTGTCAAGTGCCCACAATCAGGTGAGATATTTGATAGTGGGTGCTTGACTAAACATGTATCTGCAGATCCCTATAAAGTATATTCATTAATCGTCATTCTCTACTAATAGTTAATTAAAGACTGTATATAATTGCTATTTTGCACATCCCTTTCAAGATTTCAAGATTTTCTAAGGTTTATTGACATATCATATACACAACTACAGTGTAGTTATGCAATGAATGAAAAACTTGGGTCGCAGTTTCCTCAACAGTGCATTACAAGACATCTATCAATATGTGTGTACCTCCACCATTAAACTGTCATATTCTGCACATTTCTTATACTATCTACATACATCTTATAAGAGTATAATTCATATGTATAATATCAGTTAAAATAAGTGCTTCAACATAGTTAACATTGCAGGAAAGCAATATATTAGACATTAAGTACTTTGTCAGGCTTAATATTTATCTGTAGATAGATACCCCCAAAGCTTTTTTCTTATTTAAGAATACCTTAACCTAAAGTATTCTTTAATGTGTTAATAAAGGTTAATTAGTTTGTCTGTTTTGCACATCCTCATATTAATATCTTTGTACATCCTGCACTAAACTGTTTTATTGTAGAGATCACTACAGTATCTTCTTGATATTTTATATTCTATATTTCTATCATTGACCTTCTACTTCCCCCCTATGAAAGTATGTACTCTTAATATTTTTTTCATCAAATATAACATATTAAAACAATTATTCAATAACGTGCTTTAACCATAGGCGGTGCACACAAGGTACACTCAGCATACAATTCCATAATAACTTTGTATTATTAGTGTAGGACACTTATGTATGTATAACATCTGAAGATGTGTAGTTTTATTCATGTTTTCACATCATTTTACAGGATATTGCTATATTAGTTCACATGTTTTACTTCTACACATTAATATCTGATTTGTAAAACAGATTTGTAAAATCACAGACAGAAAGATCTATCCATCATTTAATGGTAAGCTATAGAAATTGTGATTCCATAGCTGTGTCTCCCATCACCCAAAACCCCTGACTATTCTTTCAACTCAGTATTTAAATTCTTATATTCAAAGAAAATCAGTAATATCTTTAACAAATGAAGCTTAGCGCAAGTTCAGACAGGAAGACCTAACACTCCGTATTGCTCGTCATGGCAATACTTGCTCCCTGCATCTAAATGACAGGGAGCGCCTCTCCTCAGCTAAACCTATCACGTCCCTCCATTTACAAGCCTAATTATCGCACCTGTTAATCCCTCTATATATGCTCTCCCCTGTTCTATCAGCTGTCTTCCAGGTGTCAACGCGCAAGCAGCAGCAGGGCTTCGTCCCAGCTCCAGACATTATTCATCAGCTCCGTAGTCTGGCGGATTAAGCTACAGGCGGCGTTCCCCAGTCGGCTTAGCGGTTCCAGCCGGCCGCCCCGCAAACCCGGACGCGGGAGGAAAAGACAAGGAAATCGGGCTCCACGGAAGTTCCTCCGGCTTAATGGAAACGGGCTACTTCACCCAAACAATTGACGCACGCCTTCAGTCTCTCAAGAGGGTATCACTGGCTTCAGGGCCGCTCAAATGCGGCACTTCCGGCTTCACACGGAACGGGTCCTCATCGCATGCGAAGCTTTACCCATTCTGGCTTCAAACCACAACCCCTCCTGCAGGCAGGCAGGGCTCAAGCTAGATCCCATTGAAGCTACTTCCTCCTGCGCCTCACTCTAAAATAGACGTTTGAGTAGCGCTGGCAAGAGGGGTAAGGTGAGTTCCAGGCAGTGTTGGGTGTAACGCGTTACAGTATGGAGTTTCAGTAACGTATTACTTGCATTACTAATGCAGTCGGGTAATTACTACCCATTACAATGCTCAGTAACTAATGCAGTTTCAAGCTTCAACACAGCGTTACCTGAAATGAATGGTGCCAACTCATTTCTAATATGCAAAAGACAAACAAATGCGTCTATGATGTATTTTCGATCAGACGAGATCTCTCTCCCGGTCTGCGTGCGAGGGGGCGGGGCAGTTTACACACACGCAGCTGCTACATGCAGCGGAGCACTCTGCGGAGGTGGCGGAGAGAACGCGCTCCGAGGTGTGGTTAAACTTTACCCGTCTCGTTGCCAAAAGTGGCCCCAGGCGCAACGCAGCTTTGCCGGTACCTCGCGCCAGGAACCACATGGAAAATAATCTTTCAAACCCCCCCCCCCCACCCGCATTAACGCCACACATTAGCAGCGGCGTATCTACTCACTCAGACACTCAATGAGTCTTCGTTTTTATTCACGGATGCTGCCCATCCGTGGGGTTTTGGGGAGTTTCTTCAGGGAGAAAGAGAAGTTCACGTAAGATGATAGAAGACAGTCTAATCACCCATCAAGTGCATCTATGTCTCACCGTGGGGTAATTAAACTGCTAATTAAGCTAGGCCCATATCATGGGTCATGTTTCAGTATTTACCTAAGCATACATCATTTTATGCTGCGCATATTGTCTCATTTATATTGGTTCATGCTCACATGGCTTACGATAAGCCAGGGTATAACATTCATGTATCATCGTACTCAAGCTAACAGCTGCATTACATTGTCTACATCTCCCTCTTCCCCCGGACATCGACTCGTGCCGGCTATCCTAGATCTCTCAGTTTACCTATGGTAAACATGCATATAACTGGTGGTGGTGTCTTAATAGCATTCCAGGGCTTCGTCCAGGATAGGTGCAGCAACCCTGCCGCAATCAAGGTAATTATTCCTCATCCCTACAACAACCAGACGGCCATCCAAGATCTCTCTTCCCTGGTATTTATACATTTAGTGGTAGTGTTCATCTGTGCATGTTTAACCCTGCATCGCAGGTCATCGACCATCGTGTCGGCAATGTTTAGTGGTAGTGTTCACGTAAACCCGGCGCTGATTCCGGCCGTCGACTTCCGAGTCAGCATCCTATGATGTACAGTAAGCCCGGCAGCGATTCCGGCCGTTGTTTAGTGGTAGTACGTAAGCCCGGCCTGATTCCGGCCGGTGGCTCTCGGGTCAAGCATCTTATGATGTACAGTAAGCCCAGCAGAGAACAGTAAGCCCGGCAGCGATTCCGACCGTTGTCTAGTGGTAGTGTTCTCGTAAGTCCGGCGCTGATTCCGGCCGTCGACCTTCTGGTCAGCATCTTATGATGTACAGTAAGCCCGGCAGTGATTCCGGCCGATTGTTTAATCCACATGTTAATCTCTCATTTCATCCATAGATCACCGCAGTCAGCCCGAAAGACGTTCCGGAACCTCTGCCCAGGAGCCAGCGCTCAATCCGTCAGGATTCCTCCCCTGCATCTCCTCTCTCTCTCTTAAATAGAAGCCCCCTAGAAAGGCACCTCGAATCAGCAGGTTTATGAGGAAGGGCTTAGCGCGTCCACCCTCAAAACATATGATTCGCTTGGAGAACGTTTGCGACGTTTTGCTTTCCGTAGGCTTCACACTTAAAACTGTTCTCATCTCCACCGTGTGTGCCTTCATGTGCTACTGCGCCACTGATCGCCACCTCAAACCTCAATACATCCGGGGCCTCTTAGCGGGAATTCAGTTTAACGTTCGCTGTTCCGATCCCGGCTTTCCCAGCCTGTTCACAAACCAGTCAGTCAAACTCATCCTCAAAGGTCTCATTAAAACTTCTCCCCCCGTTTTAGACCGGAGACGCCCTATTACACTCTCCACTTTACGCCTCATGCTCTCCAAGCTTAGAAGTGGGGTATTCTCCCCTTATATCGATGCACTACTCGACGCTCTATTTCTCCTAGCTTTTTATGCCTTTCTCAGACCAGGCGAATTTACCACCGCTTCCCTTACTTTCGATTCCAATCGAGACGTCAGCTTTTCTGACTTATCCTTTCACGCTAGCCATTTTAGTTTATATCTTAAACACTCCAAATGCGGCGGCGCCTGCTCCGTCATCGCCGCCCGCATCAATTCCCAGTTCTGCCCTTATAAGGCCATGATCAAGTTCCTACGGCTTAGACCTACCTCTAATCCTCTCTCGCCATTATTCCTTATCTCAGGGAATTTTCCTTTAACACAACGACAGTTCAATGTCTACTTAAAACAAGTCCTCATCAAATCCGTGTTATCACCCCTTCTATACACGGGGCACTCCTTCAGAATAGGCGCAGCTACTTCCGCTGCCAATCAAGGCGTCTCATCCTCATCCCTGCAACAACTCGGATGGTGGTCCTCCTCCGCTTTCTCATCCTACATTCGCCCTGACCTCAATGCCGTGCTGGCTATCCAAAGGTCTCTCCAACCTTAAACAAATTGGTACGTATGCATATAACTGGTGGTGGTTCTTAGTATGTCAGCACGTATGTCGCCCCACGGCTCATGTTTATTTCTGCATATTTAAACCTGTATGTCCAGGCTGTAAAACCTTCGGGTCTGTATAACGTGTCCCTGCTAAAGCAGGTTGCCCCGCAAGAGAAAAGGTTCGGGAAGCCTCGCACGTTCCGGGCACCCGGGGCACTGGTCGGGTCGCTCGGTGCGTCCGGGTAGTCCCCGCTCACCCGGGATGCCCCGTACGTCCGGGACGCCCTGTACGGCCAGGATGCCCCCTCCGGGATGCCCCGTACGTCCGGGACGCCCTGTATGGATGCCCTGTATGTCCAGGATGCCCTGTACGGCCAGGATGCCCCGTATGTCCGGGTTGCCCTGTACGTCCAGGATGCCCCGTACGTCCGGGAAGCCCCGTATGTCCGGGTCGTGAAACCTCCGGTCCGTATATTGTTTCCCTGCTAAAGTCAGGTTACCCCGCACATTCGGGAAGCCTCGCACGTTCCGGGCACCCGGGGCACTGGTCGGGTCTCTCGGTGCGTCCGGGTAGTCCCCGCTCACCCGGGATGCCCCGTACGGCCGGGACGCCCTGTATGGCCAGGATGCCCCCTCCGGGATGCCCCGTACGTCCGGGACGCCCTGTACGTCCAGGAAGCCCCATCCGGGATGCCCCGTACGTCCGGGATGCCCCGTACGTCCGGGATGCCCCGTACGTCCGGGATGCCCCGTACGGCCGGGAAGCCCTGTACGTCCAGGAAGGATGCCCGGGAGGCATCAGTCGCTTAAATCCTCACATGTATTAACCTCTCCTTTCCATCCATAGATTTCCGCTGCATCCCACAAGGTAAGATTATTCACATTCAGTACTTCATACTTCATTCTTTTGGGGGTTCATCGGAAACGGTTCTTCCCTTCCCGATTGATATCCTACTAAAACCTGGGCCTAATCGCCAAAACAACATTTCATTCATTTGTGATGAACTGTCATCATTATGTTTCAATGATATAATGTGACCGATAATAAATATGTATTCCATACATCATGTCTCTCCTGATTGAAATGAAGCTTAGCGCAAGTTCAGACAGGAAGACCTAACACTCCGTATTGCTCGTCATGGCAATACTTGCTCCCTGCATCTAAATGACAGGGAGCGCCTCTCCTCAGCTAAACCTATCACGCCCCTCCATTTACAAGCCTAATTATCGCACCTGTTAATCCCTCTATATATGCTCTCCCCTGTTCTATCAGCTGTCTTCCAGGTGTCAACGCGCAACCCTCCTCCACCCCTTCGCCTCCTGCTTTCAACTCCATGCATGCACACACATGCATTTCCAAACATTTGGACTACCTATGTTGCAAATGTATTATCTTTTCAATTTACACACGGCATCTATTGCACGTCTGTCCGTCCTGGGAGAGGGATCCCTCCTCTGTTGCTCTCCCTGAGGTTTCTCCCATTTTTTCCCTTTAAACTGGGTTTTCTTCGGAAGTTTTTCCTTGTACGATGTGAGGGTCTAAGGACAGAGGGTGTCGTATTATCATACTGATATTCTGTACAAACTGTGAAGACCACTGAGACAAATGTAACATTCGTGATATTGGGCTATATGACTAAACATTGATTGATCGATTGATTGAACTCAGGACCAAGCTTAACCTTCTCCCTTCCAACCGGACCTAACCACTTATCACCACCACCAGTGTCTAGACCCAGGGGGGTTCATCGGAAACGGTTCTTCCCTTCCCGATTGATATCCTACTAAAACCTGGGCCTAATCGCCAAAACAACATTTCATTCATTTGTGATGAACTGTCATCATTATGTTTCATTGATATAATGTGACCGATAATAAATATGTATTCCATACATCATGTCTCTCCTGATTGAACTACAAGTCCTTTTATATCAGCTGTGCACCGTTATGGGGTAATCTACCAATTGGATCAAATATAAAAATCAGCTGAATTAATGTTGATACTGCAAGGAGACGTATTGTGTGAAGAGAAATTGTGTTGTTTAATTGTTGATATATTTATGATCCACGTAACGTATTCAGTTTCGGTGGCAGTTCTTCCAGTTTGTCTAGAAGTCTTCTAATCAGGGCTCTATAAATAGAGAACTACGGCATATATGTAATATTTAATGCCGCCGAACTGTGTATTACAATGCCGTTATGTGATGACTTCCAAAGAGAAAAGCAAGAACACTCAGAATAAAGTATTATTTTCTTCTTTAAAAAAAAAAGTTTTCCGGATTTCATATCGCATAAACACCATTTCCCAACGTGCATTGCGGCTAAACAATCCAATCACCGAGCTTAAACCATAGCTGAGGATCATGGGTAATCAGTTCAGTGGGTGTGTATTTGTTTCCGGTTATTTAGTGGGAATGCTGTTAACAGTATTCCAACTAACTGTTATTCTACGGACGAAAAGTTTATTATTATTCCACCGACTTATTTTGGCCCTCTTCTCCTCCCGCATTGAACATGGCAGAAACTCCGTTCAAACATCAAAACGTTCAGCTTGGTTGGGAATCGATTGCTATTACTTTTCCCATTCATAACTTTCATAATTCCAGAGATACATCCCATAATTCATCACATTTTTAACATTGAAGTCAATGGAGAAAATCTTCAGACTTCAACAAATCTTCATGTGACTTCAACTCCAACAAATTCAACTTCAACAGTCCAGCCGTGAAGAAATCTACGGGACAGTTTTGAGATTTCTTCAAATGCTGTTACCATGGCAACACAATGCTCGCCTTGAAACACGGTTTTCTCATAATTTCAGTGAAAATACTCCAAACAGCCCAGAACTTCACAGGTTTGGTAACGATGCAGCCATCAACGCATCTAAGCATAGTATGGGGTGTCATCAAATGTCGTTGCCATGGCGACAGACCACTCGCCATGAAACACAATGTGGCTGTACTGTAAGTCCAATCGACACGGTCCAATCATCCCCCAATCTTCACTTGTATATCACCGGTCCATGCCTCAACAGCTCTACGCCAAATCTGAGATCTCACCATATGCCGTTTCCATGGAAACGCCATAAAATATGATGTCGCTTTAACTCCTGTGAAAATGTTTCAAAAGTGCTCAAACTTCACATTTGTGCTAACAGTCCAGCCGTGAAGACATCTACAGGACAGTTTTGAGATTTCCTCAAATGCCTTTGCCATGGCAACACAATGCTCGCCATTAAACACGGTTTTCTCATAACTTCAGTGAAACTGCTCCAAACGCCCCAAAACTTCACAGGTTTGGTAACGATGCAGCCATCAACGCATCTAAGCGTATTATGGGGTGTCATCAAATGCCGGTGTCATCAAATGACGTTGCCATGGCGACAGATCATTCGCCATCAAGTTAGTTCAGAAGTTTGCAGTTCAAATATTCTGCTGCTTTTCCAAGCCTTTTTACTTTATGTTCTTCTCTCATCACACATTCAAGCCCCCAGTGTTCATGGATCATTTCAATCTAAATTCTTCACTTTCTTCTTACACATTTCATTTTAATCTAAATTCTTCACTTTCTTCTTACACATTTCATTTTAATCTAAATTCTTCACTTTCTTCTTAAACATTACATTTCAGTTTAGCAGTTTAGCGTCAGCTTTTCAGCATAAAGCATTCCCACTAGCAATTTCTTCAGGAATTGCATTCTCTAGTTTTATTTTGAAATTAAGTTCCTGACGGACGACAAAAAAGCCAGAGATTATAGAATTAAACAAATAAATTGGTGAGTAAATAACACTGTGTTATTTAGAAAAGAATAACAAATTAGAAGGAAAAAAAGATTTAAAAAATACAGATTTCAGTATTCTGAGGCTCTGAGCCCCTCACGGACGGCAACAAAAGTCTGACATTATACAATTTAAAAACAATAATCGTGGCTTGATATTGAGTAAGAACATGTTTTTATGAACCACACAGCTTCCGGTCTTCCAAGACCCGACTGGACACAAAGACATGCTGCAGGCACGAAACATACTACCAATAGAAATACATTGCTTTTAAAATTGTTCTGTGTGACACGAAAAAAAGGGGAAAATCGTGTTTGTGAACACGAATCAACAGATTAAATGTTGCGACTATAACACGAAATGTCGTGGGACTGGGTTGAAATACAATACAATCTTTGCTAACTTGTCATATAGCTAACTTATATGAGTTAGCTAACTTGCCATGATCGTTATGTAACTTGCTTTGTTAGCTACTTGCCTTATGAGTTAAGTAACTAGCCAAAATAGTGAGCTAATTCTTAGCTAATGTAAGCTAGCTATCAGGTTGTCATGTGATTGAATGACATTTTTTACTTTTTTATTTGAGTTTGATGTTTGGGTATCTGAATACATTTTGCCATGAGATTCTTTCTTAATGTTAAGTATGATATATTCATGATATATTATTCAAATGTTATATTGACTAGAACCATATGTACAGATGCTACAGTAGTAAAGTAGTATGATTATCCATACCTACAGTAATGTTCATTAAGACTTATTCTTGTCTTGGCTGTAAACCACATGGGGTACTTGACGTATTGTTATTGTTGCTGTTGTCTCTCCTAACTCCATGAAGTTGGACATTAGGTGCATCACATACAGTCCACCGTATAAACTACAGTGACTTTAGCAGTTTGCAGGAGTGAGTGAAAATTCACCTTGAGTGCTTAGACAAGGCCACCTTCACTGCAAAGAGATCCACATGGGGATTTCATTTGATACCAATCAATTTAGTCAGCTTTTGCATTGGCCATCCGATCAGTCAATTGATCAGGTGCCCTATCAGATAATCAATCTATCCCTGTGTGAACTGCTGACCTTTTTATGGAGTCATGTGTTTAATGAAGGATGAGCTGACAGTGGAATCCATTGAGAAACATGTCAAGTATATCTTGGAGCCACGGAGAGATTTCTCTCTGCAGTCCGATCACCAACAATCAAATATCTTCTTAAAAATCACTCTCAATAACACCTGTCAGCTGAATGTAATGTAGACGCTCAAAAAACATGTTGAAATTCAATGTTGATCTCAAAGTTAGAATGATTGGCTTCATTTCAAATTGAAATAGTTGTCTGAAAAACTCTTATTATCACTCTACTTGCTCGTGTTGTGCCTGAGTGACTCTGGTCCCTCGGAGCAACAATTACTGAAGTTGTGATAAAATATTCTGGATAATTTTCCGCCTCCAAAATGAATTCAGAGTAATTGGTTTCTCTTAGGAGAACCTGTCTAGTGGATCTTGCTTATTTATGCTGAAACCCTCAAAGAGTTAATCAACTTTAGTTAATTCTGAGATGTGGAAAGTATAGTAGTGGAATCACTGTGAATAACCAGAGTGATGGCTGAAGTTTTACAATTTCTGCAGCACAGGACTCAAACAAGATTTTAAGACTCTGGCCCCCAGGACTGAAGTTTATTAAATCTGGCTTGTTATTACTCACGTCATGTACCCATCTGAGAGAATACCAACTCTCGATCTGAACCTGAAGTGAATAAAACAAGAGGAGAAATATACAGTATTCATGTTCCTTGTTTCTAGGGGCTGATCAAATTCTGTTTTAATTATGACTTCTTATCTCTGGTATTGAATTGTGGGACTTTTCCAAAGATAAGTTCAGAATTTTTAACTTTGTGTAAAACTTTAGTATAACTTGGAGGCTCCTAAAGACAGTTAGACTGCCTGATACATTGCATGATTACTACTAAAACAAAAAAAATTAACTAAAATAATAAACTATTTTGTTAATCACTCCTTTTTTAAAGACCTTTTATATACGTAGCAAAAATGCAGTTTCATTTTTTCCTAGGCTTTGTGCTTTAGTGTTCCCCCTGTCCTTCTCTCTACTCCTACTTAAGATTCTCTTTATTATTGTTGTTTCTTCTGAGTCTTCTGCTGACCTTTAATTCACCTCCTGATTCACTGCCTCCAATTTTGACATCTTGTTTCCCTAAGTTTCAACTTGTGTGGATTTTTGTAGCATTTTTGACGACACGCCATTATAAAAGAAGAAAAAGCCACTTTATTATCCCATGGGATATCACAGGGAAATTCAGTTTTTGACTCTGTCATACACAGAGTGCAGTGGAGTGCTAGTAAACATGTACAGAAATACACATGCATAAACACGTGCATTTTTATGAACTTTTGGCACCAGTGTTCTTTTTGTGCGATTGGGCCTTGAAAAGCGACCCATCAGTTTCCAATCCAAGTCCCAACAGACTGAGCTACTGTTGCCTAGTTGTCATAATCATGTGCATCCAAACAGTTAAAAGTAAGTGTACTCTTGGCTTACAGCAGCACCCTGAATCACTTTAGTTGTGGCTTCATCATTAAGCTGTTGCTGCTGCTGTGCTGCTCAGCCAGAACAACTCTCAGTGTGTGTGAAGCTCGGTCTCTGGATTTCTGTGTGTGAGTGTGTGTTCCTGCCTGCCTGCAGTGTGTCATCATGACAGGACTGTGCCCTGACTCTGGCTCACAGTTTGTATTCTGGATGAACTAAAGGAGGATGTTTATACAGTGTGAGAAACAGCAGATGATGTCCTCAGGTCGGCAAGGCAACAGCAGTGTTTACCCGTTCACCTTGCAAGAGGTGGAGACGTACAATGAAGGGGGACGACAGAGATAAAGTGAAGTCGTCCTTCAGCTGATCATGCTGTAAAAATAATATGAAAGCAGGTTATGCCACACACACACACACACACACACACACACACACACACACACACACACACACGCACGCACGCACGCACGCACGCACGCACGCACGCACGCACACACACACACACACACCACACACACACACACACACACACACACACACACACACACACACACACACACACACACACACACACGCACACGCACACACACAAGTATGATCCGTCCTATCTGTCATCATTGGATCAATCGCCAAGCAGAGGTCAATTACTCTAAACCTTTCATGATGGTCACAGAACTATTACACCCTTTTCATCTAGCCAATGACTGATGAGTCAAGCGAGAGATCTTGTGTGTTGAGAGATTTCATTTCATTATCTTTTAACCTTTCCCTCTTCTCATCTCTCTCTTCTTTGTGTCTGAGCAGTAGGTGCCAGTTTAATTCATCCATGGTGTAACTGTAATGTATCACTGTCATACAGTTGATCATGTGTCCAAGAGTCTATGGTCCAAATCCGTTCCAGCATAAGCAAAGCTTAGTGCAATAAGTGAGACCTGACCTTTCAGTCAACAAACAGGGCTGTTTTCTTTTGAGAGTTGATGTACCGACAAACACTGTGAAAGCTTTGTGGTTTGATATTGTGTAGATGGAACAATTAAGGGTTGTTTGAGCCCTCATAGGAACATTACAGAACATCTAATGTGATTTCCTGAGGCGTGCATGAAAATAACACTTGCATTTGTAATAATGCAAAGACATTTTGTTTTCAAACTTAGACTTAATGGAAATAATTTGTTAAAGGTGGGGTAGGAAAGTTTCAGAAACCGGCTCGAGATACACTTTTTGTTATATTCCATGGAATGCTCTTAACATCCCGATAGCAATGAATATTTTAAGTGCTTTGACAACAAATCCATAAAAAAATGTCATCTGTAGAAGCCGTAATACTGTAAAAAGTACAACCAATCCTGTGGCCGGCTAAACGGATTGGATGGCCTACCTGCCTGTCAGCCTTCCATCGGGGCACACACTTCTCTCGTGCCCTCATTGGTCATGTGCGCGTTCGTGTGTGTTGGAGGAGGGGCTCTATAAGGAAGTGGCAGATTTTCTCCGGCTGTGTATTTTCAAATTCTAGCGATCTCGAGCCGGTTTCTCAAACTTACCTACCCCACCTTTAATCTGTACACCAGTGTATAACAACATGTGTAACTGTGTTGATCTCATCGACACTTAACCATTTACTTGTCAAATCTCTGTTCTTTTTCTACCATTCCCTCTGATCGGCTTGGCTGTTTTTTTTTCAATGCAAAAAGATGTGGACAGAGAAAGATACTTACAATAGAAATACATTTTTTTTAAATCCTTCTGTGTGAAACAAAGGGGGAATCAATAGATTAAACTTTGTGGCTATAACACGAAATGCCGTGAGACTGGGTTGGAGAATCAGAGTTCTAGGAGCAAGGCTAACTCGCTGGAAAAGATCAACACACTCCTCTCCAAAACTACTGTAGGTTTGTTTTGATCTCTTAACACTTGTATACATTTCCAATCTAATATATATTAGATATCTATCAAAACCTAACATAACAATACTTTGACCCACAGTGATGTTGGCTTAACTGTCAGACAGCAGTCTTTCAGCAACAATCATTAGCATTAGCTTGTTAGCTATATGGCTAACATAAATTTTCAGGATAAGTCACTTATTAGCTAGCTAGCTTGGGCACATTAATCAGCTTACATTTATTTTACTCCAATGCATTTAGCCTATAACTATAGCTACTGTAACTATATTACAGGTGGACAGTAGATAAGACAGGAAATTAAAGGAAAGAATAACAAACATCCTCAGTCCGAAGTGAAGTGGGATGGATTGTGGTTAATGGTAGGTCCTCATCTCTATCCCATAAGGTTGCCTCAAAACTTTGTTTTGTTAGGTGAGCTGTCAATCAAACCTGTAGTAAGCATCATCATATTTGTCCAGAGACCTTCTCTTGTTCCCATGTACTCGTTAGTATTAATACTTACACTGAAGATAAGTGTACTGCACGTGCAGGCATGTCAGTTTGTGAATTTTTTTGTGCGCTCTCATAACTCTAGTAATAATTATCAGTGGACACATTATGTGAATACAAAAGAGCTCCAGTTGTTAACTCTGCCCCACAGAGGCACAGCCAACTGTATCACAATCAATAAATCCCGTTTTATTAAGGCTGTGTTGTGTTGTTTGTTTTTGTGTATTGTTCCAGTCAGGTAACTATCCTTTCCGTCAGTCAAGCCCCCTCTCCGTATTGATCAGCTTTCCTAAAAATGTGTTTTCCATTGATTGAGGAATAATTAAATGAATAGGGAGCCATGAGCAATCTGCATTGATTGGCTCCAATAAACTGAATCTTTGATGTGAAATGCTATTTAATAACCTGCAAAATTGTTTTTTTTATGCCTAATCATTGTCAACAACAGGGAGCAATCATTCCCAGGTAATTGCTACTTCTGACTCTCCCCATTGAACTTCCCTCAGACGTCAGAGCCAAGAGGATCAGACAGAGACAGAGAGAACGGAGTACAGAGAGCCTGTTCTCAACAAGTTCTTGCCTCTCCCTCCTCTCGTTATCTCTGTGGCCTCGATATGAACCCGCGTTCACAGCATCCTCAAGGAAACATACTTTTTTATCTTGCTGGGTGTCAGAATGTGCTGTGTGTGAGTGTGGAAGATGAAATGAAATGCAGCAGATTTGTTTCGCTCTCGCAGCATTACCAGGCCCCCGCTGCTGTGGAACTGGTGACCGGAGTTTGACTCCTGCGTTTGTCAAATCCCAAAAATAACCAATTTTTACAAAGAGATTAAAGAGAAGGGATGGGGAGTGGGGATTGGGTAATAGTAAGTAGTAAAACGAAACTGTGCACTGCAAGTCTTTCTTCATAAATACTTCTGCCTCCTGATATTAAAAGTCTCATAATTTTCTTATATCCAAACCTGTTTTAATATAAATCATTTGGATTTTAATAGAAAGGTATCAGTCCTGAAGCAAGACAGAATACTCTTTCTCAAAAAATCATGTATTATATAAATACATTTGATATTGCATTTTATACAGTTTATGAAACTATGGTTTAATATGATGCAAAAGCATGTAAGAATGATGACATAATATATTAAGCCAATGTGATATATGATATACAGAAAGATGAGCATAGTATTTCTGGGATATAATGAAAGAAACTGACTAAAAACAAGAAATGTAAGAAATTGTTGATTTGTAACGGATACTCATTGACATACTTTTCCTACCCATGTAGATTTATTCAGCTAGTTTTATTATATCAAATCAAATCAAGTTTTATTTATATAGCACATTTCTAAACGATTTTTGGTCGAGCCAAAGTGCTGTACATATAATAAAAATAGCCTACAGTAGAGACACTTTACAGCAAATACAACAGCACAGATTGTTCAGAATATCAGTATGAGAAAAACAACACCCTCTGTCCTTAGACCCTCACATCGTACAAGGAAAAACTTCCAGAGAAAACCCACAGTTTAAGGGGAAAAAATGGGAGAAACCTCAGGGAGAGCAACAGAGGAGGGATCCCTCTCCCAGGACGGACAGACGTGCAATAGATGCTGTGTGTAAATCGAAGAGATAATACATTTTACAGCATATAGACCGAATGTTAGGAAATGCATGTGTCTGTAATAAGAAGATGAATCCACGAGGATGTCAGCTACAATCCTGTGGAAGCCATCAGGGAAGCAGCATGACGAGACCCAAGGCAGGACCGCAGAGACAGGTTCAGCCACGACCCGAAGTCCACGACTTAATCCAGAACTCAGGATAGAGGATCCAAGACACAGGACTACAGCAAGAGGATCAGCCTCGACTCCGGTTCCCGACGTAGATAAAGATACAAAACAAGAAAAAAGATTTGGCTGGGTTAATCGGAACAAGAGAATACACAGACACAGACAGAGAGGAAAAAGGTCATTGGATAAAAGTTATTCTTGATAAACCTCTAGAGAGATCTCATGAACTTCCCCACTCAATCTATCAAGACCCGAGCAGTTATATTAGATATAGGATAAGAAACAGAGATAGGGAGCACAACAACCTATCTCTTCGTCAGATGCACTCCCCCGCTTATGTAAGCGACTCTTTACCCCGTTACCCTCTACAAGGCCATAGACCAGCAGTGGGAAAATGGGGGGTGGGTAAGGGTAAGGGTTTTTAAGAATAAACCGCAAGGGTCTAAAGGGGAAAAAGATGAAATATAAGGTACTATATTTTAAGTAATCCTATCTACTATTCCTATATTTGAATAATGTATAAACTATTTTAAAAATACTTTATGAAATCCTATGTTATGTTATACATATTTAAATAAAGAACTAAATGAATAAATAAAGAACTAAATAAATAAATAAATTAATGAATAAATAGATAATTAAACAAAAGCCAAAGAGAAAAAGTGAGTTTTAAGTGTTGATTTAAAAAAAACCAGGGTCTGGGCCGACCTCACATGGAGGGGCAAAGTATTCCAGAGCCTAGGGCCAGCCGCTGCGAAAGCTCGATGCCCTCGGGTTTTAAGCCTGGTCTTAGGCACTATCAACAGCCGCTGATCAGCAGACCTTAAGGCTCTGCCTGGGGTGTAGCGATGGAGGAGTTCGGCTATATAGGCAGGATCCAGCCCATTTAGGTCTTTAAAAACAAATAAAAGGAGTTTAAAATGTATTCTGAACCGAACTGGAAGCCAGTGCAATGAAGCCAGAATTGGGGTGATATGGTCGCGCTTTTTATGGCCAGTGAGAAGACGTGCAACTGCATTCTGAACTAGCTGGAGGCGTCTAATTGAGGCCTGATCCATACCCACATACAGAGCGTTGCAGTAATCCAGTCTCGAGGTAACAAAGGCATTAATAACCCTTTCTAGGTCTTTAAAAGAAAAAAACGACTTGGTCTTAGCCAATAGTCGTATTTTGAAAAAGTAGGTCTTGACTACAGTACTAACCTGCTTATCAAATTTAAAGGCGCTGTTGAAGGTCACTCCAAGGTTCATAACAGCATTATAAATACTGTTAGGTCTCAAACATAGACAAAAATGACTTGATAAGATAAAGATTTTGAAGAGTAGAGGTATGTACGTTCATGCAGTTGAGACCCAACACCTTGGACTCATATCTTTAAGATCCAATTCCCCCATGTATCCTCATAAAACGCTTTGTATATTTTAGAAAATAAGTTGGAGTTCTCCTACGAATGTCCACCAACACAATGAATCAGTGCATCTGTGTAGTGTAATGTAAGCAGCAAACTAATTTGTCAATTTAAGGAAAACATTGTGGTTTGAAAGGCATTCTTGCACATGTAAGTTTGTGTTGTGTCCCGTCAATTATGTTAAGTTTTGTCATGTTAGTTTAGTTTATGTTCCACTTCCTGTTTTATGTTGTACTCACCTTGTCTCATTCCAGGTCCCTTTACTTCCTGCTCTGGTTCCTTTTCCCGCCATCATCAGTGTCTGCCCCGCCCCTGATTGTTTCCACCTGTGCCCACTTACCTCATGTATATATTGTCCTGTCTCCCCTTGTTAGTTGTCGGTTCGTCTTGTTACGATACGATATACTTTATTGTCCCCGTAAGGAAATTTGTTCTGGGCTCCGTCCAGCAGTTCCGCATACATGTACATAATATACAAACATAGTGGACATTCATACACATATCATCAATCATATACCGTTTGAACAAACACAATACACACAGACGCACATACTGACAATGGCGACCTATTGCACAACCCTTATGGCCAACATTTAAAAAGTACATTTCATTACATTTGACTTTTGACTACATTTAATTTCCTGTGAATGTTAAGAAGCTTAACGGACATTGGTAGGAATGAGTGCTTATAGCGGTTCAGCCTGCTCTTGGGAACCCTGAATCTTCTACCAGAAGGTAGGAGCTGGAATTCTGGGTGGAGTATGTGGGTGGGATCAGACACTATTTTGTTTGCCTGTCTGATAATGGACTGCTCATATATGTTTTGGAGAGATGGGTGTTTTTTAACCCCCATAATTTTCATAGCAGTCTGTACCAGGCGAGCGATCTGTGACTTTGACTGCACTGTCAAGTTACCGTACCAGGCAGTAATACCATACCTAATGATGCTCTCCAACACTGCATGATAGAACAGTAACATGAACTTCTGGTCGACTCCGAAAGCCCGGAGTCGACGCAGAAAGTACAATCGCTGTTGAAGTCTAGAGCACAGACCTTGAACATGCGCCTTCCAGCTGAGTGTATTATCCAGATGGACACCAAGGTACTTATAGGAGCTGACCTGAGTTATGGGTTCATTGTGGATAACCACCGGGCTAAGGTCACCCACTGCCTTTGGGTCCCACACCATCTCCTCAGTCTTCTTCACATTCAGCACTAGATGGTTAACATCACACCACTGCACAAACCTCTCTATTTCAGAGTGATAAGCCGATGAACTGCTGCCCTTGTGCATTAAGCCAAGGATAGCTGTATCATCTGAGAATTTGATTATATAATTCTCCGGGTGGGCTCTTGTACAGTCGTTTGTGTACAGTGTGAAGAGGACCGGGGAGCTCACAAAATCCTGGGGGGCTCCTGTACTGATGGTCCGGGGCTCTGAGAGGGCATTGTTGACCCTGACTTGCTGGGTGCGATTGGTTAAAAACGAGAAATACCATTTCAAGATAAAAGGATTTATACTGATCTTTATCAGTTTTTGAAGCAAGATGTGAGGCTGCAGTGTGTTAAAAGCCGAGCTGAAATCCACAAACAGTAGGCGTACATATGCCTTAGGGTCTTCCAGGTGTTTAGTGACCAGGTGTGTAATGCTAGTTAGAGCATCGTCTGTGCCACGCCCTTGCTTGTAGGCAAACTGAAAAGGGTCTAAATGTACATCAACCTCCATCTTTAGCAGCGGCACCATGATCCTCTCAAAACATTTCATGACAATGGATGTCAATGCAATAGGCCTAAAATCATTGTTTACCTTTGGACAAGGTTTTTTGGGGACAGGTTTTATTATTGATTTTTTCCAGAGGGTGGGGATGGTGTGGTTGTTCATTGCTCCAAGAAGTAAGATCTAAGCCATTGTTTAATGAAAGCCAGTGTTTTGCCTTTTACCCTCCATGAGAGCGCTTTACGTTTTGTCAGTTTGTTCATTCCTCTAAAAGAGTGATTTTGTTTATTTGCAAGTAAAGACTATTTTTTCTTCAAAACCTTTTTGTCTCTGGGTCGTGCATTTGAGTCCTCCAAGCTATTGAGTCAAGGTTCCTAACAGAACGAACCGACCAATATGGACTCAGCCGACCCCAAGACGCTCCAGACTGCCCTGTCTGCACAGGGAAACATCATCTATCAGCACCAGGGGCAGCTAAAAACCATTAGCCATGGAGTGAAGGACCTTTCAGATCGCCAGGAGGATTTCCAAACCTCTGTCACGTCGCAGGTGAACCAGCTGGCAGAACAGCTGGCAGAACAGCTCCACAGAGTCCTCACTCATCTAGAGGCAACTGCTACAGCTCCGATTTCTGCTACGCCACCTGATGCTAATCCTGCTGCTAATCAGGCCGAGGTCAGTTTCTCTCCTGTCCCACTGCGGTTGGCATCGCCAGAGAAATATTCAGGTGAATCTGGCAACTGCAGAACCTTCCTAGTCCAGTGTGACCTGCACTACAAGCTTAACCCAGCCGCGTTTGTGTCAGATGAGGCTAAAGTAGCATTTATGGTCTCCCATTTAACTGGCAGAGCTGCCGCATGGGCCACTGCGGAGTGGTCAAGAGACTCCAGTATATGTGGATCTTTCACAGAATTCAAAGACACTATGAGCAGGATTTTTGATCTTACTTCACCTGCCGCTGAGGCCACCCGTGTACTCATGCAGCTCAAACAGCACCCACGGCCAGTGTTAGATTATGCCATAGAGTTCCGTACCATAGCCATAGACAGTGGCTGGAACACCCCAGCATTAATAGACGCCTTCCGGAATGGACTATCTGAAACCATCAAAGACCACCTGGCTCCACTAGAACTACCACAAGACCTGGAATCGCTGATTTCCATGTCTATCCGAGTTGATAACCGCCTCAGAGAAAGAGAGAGAGAACGGCGCCGAACTGCAACAAGACATCCAAGCCACCAGGGGCGCTCTCTGGATAAGCAGCCTTCATGGGATCCCTTGTTTCACTCTTCATCAGGCCCAGCAGGAACGGCGCCATCACAGGCACCGGAGGAGCCAATGCAGCTCGGGAGAACAAGGATTTCTCCAGAGGAAAGACGGCGCCGCCTGCAGGAGGGATGTTGCTTTTACTGTGTCCAATCGGGTCACCAGCAGGCAACATGCCCGGGAAAAGGGCTTGCTCACCAACCATGAGGAGGGCGTTGGTGAGCAAGATTTCCTCTAACTATCCTCCTCGCACACTCACCCAGGTTAAAGTCACAGCTAACAGTCAGACACATACTCTGGGGGCGCTAATTGACTCTGGGGCTGATGAAAGCCTCATAGACTGGGATTTAGCTAAACGCCTTAATATTAAGACTGTCCCTCTCAAGCATCCTGTCAATGCCAGCGCCCTAGATGGCAGACTAATGTGTAAAGTAACTGATTGTACGGAACCCATTCAAGTAACAATTGATAATAATCATGTAGAGATAATGCAGTTTCATCTATTCAATTCAGCACAACATCCACTGATTTTGGGGTGATCTTGGCTAAAGACACATAACCCACAGATTGATTGGGGTTCAGGACAAATTAAGGGATGGGGAGGGAATTGTGAACAGTCCTGTAGAATCCCACAAACCGTTGCAGTTTCGGTTAGAAGCTCAGATTTTCCTGACCTTTTCAAGGTCCCCTCATGCTACCATGACCTTAAGGAGGTTTTTAATAAAACCAAAGCTCTGTCACTGCCCCCTCATCGTCCTTTTGACTGTGCCATCGACCTGCTGCCTGGCGCACCCATCCCTAGGGGGCGCTTATACTCCATCTCGGGACCGGAGCGTGCGGCCATGGACGATTACATCTCCTCCTCGTTGAAAACGGGGATAATCCGTCCCTCTTCGTCACCTGCTGGTGCAGGATTCTTCTTTGTGAGTAAGAAGGATGGGTCGCTCAGGCCATGCATTGACTACAGCCCATTGCACAAAATAACTGTTAAGAACCGCCACCCACTCCCGCTGATGTCTTCAGCATTTGAACTGCTTCAAACAGCTAAAGTTTTTACCAAACTCGATCTTAGGAATGCTTACCACCTCGTCAGGATTAGAGAGGGAGACGAGTGGAAAACGGGGTTCAACACCCCAAGCGGACATTATGAATATCGGGTCATGCCTTTTGGACTATGTAATGCTCCTGCTGTATTTCAGGCCATGGTAAATGACATTTTGAGAGAGTATTTGAATGTTTCTGTTTTCGTGTATCTGGATGATATTTTGATTTTCTCCCCAGATAGTCAGTCTCATGTCATGCATGTCCGCCAAGTTCTCCAGAAGCTTCTTGAGAATCAGTTGTATGTGAAAGCTGAAAAGTGCGACTTCCATGCAACCACTGTCTCCTTTCTGGGCTATATTGTCACCGCTAATCAGGTGCAGATGGATCCATCCAAGGTCAGTGCGGTGGCCAACTGGCCCACTCTTGATAGCAGCAAAAAGGTTCAGCAATTCCTGGGGTTTGCCAACTTTTATCGGAAGTTTATACGCAACTTCAGTTCTGTAGCCGCACCTTTGCATGCTCTCACCTCCTCTAAAGTCTCCTTTCAGTGGACCTCCCAGGCCGAGTCCGCCTTCCAATGCCTCAAGAAGAGATTCACCACGGCACCTGTACTCACTGTTCCGGATCCCCAGAGACAGTTTGTGGTTGAGGTTGACGCATCCAATGAGGGCATCGGGGCTGTGTTGTCCCAGAGATCCTCCGAGGATAACAGGATGCACCCCTGTGCCTATCTATCACGTAAGTTGACCTCAGCTGAAAACAATTATGATGTGGGGAACAAGGAGTTACTAGCTGTCAAAGCAGCTTTGGAGGAGTGGAGACACTGGCTAGAAGGGGCGGAGCAACCATTTCTTGTTTGGACTGACCACAAGAATTTAGAATAAGCCAAGCGACTAAATTCACGTCAGGCCCGGTGGACACTGTTCTTCAGCAGATTTAACTTCATATTGTCTTTTCGGCCCGGTACAAAAAACCGTAAGCCAGACACACTGTCTCGTCTCTTTGAGCCTGAACATAATGCCAAGGAACCAGTATCAATCCTTCCACTGAACTGTGTGGTTGGGTCGCTAACATGGCAGATAGAAAAAGATGTGAAGCAGGCGAATGTTGTGAGCCCGGCACCCAGCGAGTGTCCAGGCAACCGCTTGTTTGTCCCTGTGTCTTTACGCTCTCAGGTAATCCACTGGGCTCACACGTCCAAGTTCACATGCCATCCCGGCGTCCGACGAACAATGTTTGCCATAAAGCAGCGGTTCTGGTGGCCGGCCATGAAGAAAGAGGTCTCCAAGTACGTGGCGGCCTGTCCAGTGTGTGCCCGGAATAAGACCTCATCCCGGGCCCAGATGGGTCTTCTCCAGCCCCTCCCAGTGCCTCAGCGACCATGGTCGCACATCTCCATGGACTTTGTGACTGGACTACCGCCCTCCAAAGGTAACACTACCGTCCTGATGGTGGTAGACCGTTTCTCAAAGATGGCACATTTCATTCCTCTGCTCAAACTTCCCTCTGCCAAGAAGACGGCAGAGGTCATGTTAACTCACGTGTTCAGAATCCATGGTTTCCCCAGTGACATAGTTTCCGACAGAGGACCACAGTTCATTTCCAACTTCTGGAAGGAGTTTTGCCAGCTCCTCGGTGCCACCGTCAGCTTATCTTCCGGTTACCACCCGCAGTCCAACGGTCAGACAGAGCGCCTGAACCAAGACCTCGAAACATGCCTCAGGTGCCTCGTGTCCCAGAAGCAGACCACTTGGAGCGATCACCTTACCTGGATAGAGTATGCCCACAACACTCTCCCCTCGGCTGCCACGGGTCTTTCCCCTTTCCAGTGTGCTAATGGGTACCAGCCTCCTCTCTTCCCTGCTAATGAGGAAGAAGTCAAGGTTCCATCCGCGCATGCCATGGTCCGACGCTGTCGGCGGGTTTGGGCCGGTGCTCGGCAGGCGCTACTCCGGACCTCGACCCGGATGAAGTCAGCAGCGGATCGCCACCGGCGTGCGGCTCCCCTCTACAGGGCGGGCCAGAAAGTCTGGCTCTCCACCAAGGATCTACCCCTACACGTTCACTCCAAGAAGTTGGCACCGAGGTTTGTGGGTCCTTTCCCAATTTCAAGAGTCATTAACCCTGTCTCTGTGCGCCTCAAACTCCCCAGATCTTTGAGGGTCCATCCCACGTTTCACGTGAGCAAACTCAAGCCAGTTCGAGAGAGCACTCTGGTTCCCGCCTCCAAGCCCCCTCCACCACCCCGGATCATTGAAGGTGGTCCGGTGTACACAGTCAAGAGACTTCTGGCGGTCCGCAAACGGGGCCGAGGACGACAATTCTTGGTTGATTGGGAGGGTTACGGCACTGAGGAACGTTTGTGGGTCTCCTCAACGTTCATTGTGGACAAGACACTCATCAGTGACTTCTATGATCGTCACCCTGAGCAGCCTGGGCCGTCAGGAGTCGGCCCTAGAAGGGGGGGTACTGTTGTGTCCCGTCAATTATGTTAAGTTTTGTCATGTTAGTTTATTTTATGTTCCACTTCCTGTTTTATGTTGTACTCACCTTGTCTCATTCCAGGTCCCTTTACTTCCTGCTCTGGTTCCTTTTCCCGCCATCATCAGTGTCTGCCCCGCCCCTGATTGTTTCCACCTGTGCCCACTTACCTCATGTATATATTGTCCTGTCTCCCCTTGTTAGTTGTCGGTTCGTCTTGTTCATTGCTCCAAGAAGTAAGATCTAAGCCATTGTTTAATGAAAGCCAGTGTTTTGCCTTTTACCCTCCACGGGAGCGCTTTACGTTTTGTCGGTTTGTTCATTCCTCTAAAAGAGTGATTTTGTTTATTTGCAAGTAAAGACTATTTTTTCTTCAATACCTTTTTGTCTCTGGGTTGTGCATTTGAGTCCTCCAAGCTATTGAGTCAAGGTTCCTAACAGTTTGAGAAACCGGCTCGAGATACACTTTTTGTTATATTCCATGGAATGCTCTTAACATCCCGATAGCAATGAATATCTTAAGTGCTTTGACAAAAAATCCATTAAAAAATGTCATCTGTGGAAGCCGTAGTACTGTAAAAAGCACGGCCATCATTTTACCCGGCCCGGCTAAAATAACTGGATGGCCTACCTGCCTGTCAGCCTTCCATCTGTGCACAAACTTATCTCGTGCCCTCATTGGTCATGTGCACGTTTGTGTGTGTTGGAGGAGGGGCTCTGTAAGGAAGTGGCAGATTTTTTCCGGCTGTGTATTTTCAAATTCTAGCGCACTCGAGCTGGTTTCTCCAAAATTACGTACCCCACCTTTAAGTAGATTCTATATGATTGTTGAACATTCGTTTTTGAATTTTACTAACCATTTGTAATTTTAGACCTGGACTCAGCTATGTACCCTGGGCTTTGATTTTGTTTTATTTCATTTAATAATGTATTTTAGCCTGACGGTATTACAATGCTTGAACTGCTGCCTGTTGATTTTCCTCTTTCCTCTTGTTGGCATTACGAAGGACAATGACAGGGAAAGAACAATAAGTAAAAACTCACACTTTAAGTTTTATTATAAAAATGATCAGGTTGCGTGGGGTCGTGAAATCATGATAAAGATTTTAAAGATTTTAACTCTACAAGTAGCTTATACAAGTGGGGTTAATTGTTCTATATGAATAGAAGTGCCCTTAAAATCCCAAGAAATCCCCCTAAAAAGCCTAACAATGATCTTCTGATAATAAAAGGATATCACAAAAGACTTGCACCCATCAGGTCGTTAATAAAGAAAGAGAGAGGGAGAGATGGTAAGATGGGATAGAGCAGAGGGAGGAGTGCATGACATGATGGAGATAGAGAAAGAAGAAATGAGATAGTGTGAAACCAGTAAGAGAGGAGAGGGCCAGGGTTACAGCAGGTTGCTTCTCCTGCCTGCTGACAGCCCATAATGAGCGACTGCGTGGCTGCTCTGCTCTCACAGGAGATAATTAAAGCTGCAGCGATGCAGCGGCTGGAGCCAGTGCCGGGCGGATGGATGGAGACGTTAAGGGCCTTGCTCTTTGATAAGAAACTGTTCACAGAAAACCAGACTGAAGCCTGTGGGCTTTCAATATCAGGCGGCTGTCACTGCTGCCCCATCGGCAAACAAACAAACAAAATCTAGTGCGTTGGTGTTCAGAGGTTCAAACCCCACTGCAGTCAGCATGTCATTGTGTCCCTGGGCAAGACACTTCACCCCAAATTGCTCCTGTGGGGATTGCACACAGTATTGAGTATGTAAGTCGATTTGGATAAAAGCGTCTAACAAGCAGGGGCGGATCTACGGGGGGGCAAGGGGGGGCAGCTTGCCCCCCACTGTAGAGCCTTGCCCCCCCAGCTGCCCCCCTAACTTGTGTTTCCCTAAAACTGTACTAAAACAAACCTACACTATTTCCACAAGCTTCTCAAGCAACGAAACAAGCATTACATTAGTTAAAAGTGAATCATTTTAAATATCATTTTAGGCCCGTTAAAAACGCAGCTACGGCCCTGCATTAAACTGCGGAGCGGCATTCACACAGACCGCGGCTCACAGAGCTGCAGAGAGGGAGCGAGCTGTCCCAGCACCTATGGATCAGCTTCCCCTGGGAGCATTTCCCCTTCCACTAGTTTTGTTTTTACTAAGGACGAGAGCTTGAAACTAAATATTAATAAAACGCTGCCGTTTGAATCGATAGCGTTTAACAGATGGGCGCTGTTTGGGGGCGTTACATTACAAAATACTACACAGACAGCGTTAGCTGGGAGATCGATCACTTTGCTAAACTACACGGTAGCCTCCTGTTAAATCCACGTAAACTACACATCACAGCAATGCCTGTGGGCGTTTGATAAATACTTTCTGATGTTATATTTATGATATGCTACATATTAGCTACTGTACCTACATGGCCCTAACGTGTAAAGTTATACAAGCATTTGTACCAGTGCTTTTCACAAGTAGACTCTTGCAGGCCATAGTATAGGAGTGATTCAACAACAACAAAAATACATATCAGAAGTGATCATGACGAACAGAAAGAGGAAAAGGAAAAGAGAGTTCACTGAAGAGACCAGGAGGGTCAGAGCAGGAGGAAGAGGAGGAGATGAAGACATTAGTGAAGAAGAAGAAATATATGAGAGGAATAAAGATGAAGTGTCAGAAAGAGGGACAGAGGCAGGTATGTTTTTATTCTCCTTACATATTCCATCACAGCAGCACAATCTAGCAGCTCTTAGTATTGATAAATATTGATTGAAATGTCTTGCTGCACAGGTCACCTGTAGCTCTCTGAAGAGATGGGTGATGTCATTTGTGTACTTAATTATAATTAAGTACTTACAGTATGCAGAATTCTGAGTACTGAATCGGTTGCCTTTTGGGTCTTTATATCTTTGAAAAATGAAACCAAAATATTTGGTCATAACATCTGGTAGTGGACTACTTACATGTTCCCACCTCAGGCACAAAATATAAATAATTACTAGGAATTTCCTTGAAAAAATTGAACAGGGTTGAAGTTTTTGACAAAAAGTAGGCATGAGACCTTGTTTAACTAAGATATGGCACCACATGGAAGTCAAGGACATTACAAAATTGTAATATTTTGCAAAACTATTGTTTATTTTGTAATAAACAATTATTTACTATTATTAATTCATATAACAGATTTGAAATGTTGAGTTTGTCAATCTTAATCTGAAAATACAAAAACTGAAATATAGGTAAGAGAAGAAACTGACACTTTTGTGATGTAATTCCCTCAATGCAGATCACACATGGACTGATCCATTATTTTAATAGGAGGGTAAATGGTATGGCATGACGGGGTTGAAACAAACTGAGGGACAATATTGCAATTTCATAGATAATTCAAGTATTTTTTCAGAATTTCTTTTTGATCAGTTAAAGTTGACAAGCATATGATTATATTAGCAGCAACATTTTGGGATAATTGGCCATTTTGATTTGTTTAATATTAAATGAATATGTAATAATGCTTAGTGAGGACATGCAAATATGTCTGTCTAATACTAAAACAACCAATTTTTTTAAAACAAAATATATATATTTAGTTTTACATTGTAATGCAAAACAACCTGTTCCATTAATTCATTGCTTTAAAATACATTTTGTAGTTTCCTTTCATTTAAAATTATTGAAGTAAGCTTGGGGGACTCAAAGGGCACCCGATTGTTTGTCTGAACACCTTGTTTCTCTTGTGCATTAAGAACACTTGTGTTAGGGCATGAATTAACAATAAATAGGTTATATACAGTATAAAATACCACGTACTGTCCGCCCTCCCATGCCACCCTGGCATGACCTCTTGTCCCCCCTTTGCCCCCCCATGTAAAATGTTCTAGAACCGCCACTGCTAACAAGTAACATGTAATGTAAAAACAAACAAACCTCTTCTAAAAGGGGCCTTACACTGAATTGAGTGCTCTGAGAAAACTGTGAAAAACACTAGACGCACTGACCTGGCATTCAACCCGTCTCTGCATGAGGCACATCTGACAGATCCATAGAAGAGGGGGAAAACATTTTCATGACGCACCACACGCTGCAAAACCTTTCTGATGTTTCAGTGCCGTGTCAGGATGTGACAGCAAGTTGTAAACACAGCGTGGTGCTAGCGGTGGATGGTGTCTGTGCAAGTGCTGTCTTCGACTGTTTGTGTGTGTGTGGCAAGGCTCCTGGATAATGAGGGTGACTGTGGGGTTGTTGTAACATCATGCGAGAGGACCCAGGGTTGTAGTCGGAGTACCTCCTGTGGGGTGTGAAAGGTGTGCAGCTCTAATCACACTCTTCAGGCTGCTGCTCTCTTTCTCTCTCTCCGGGATGGCTCCCCAGTGGGGCTGATTTAAAACTCAGATGGAAAGAGAATAACATATTTAGAGCTATACACTGGCAGCTACAAAGAGATGATGATTGACATGTGAACTTGTCTGTGTGTTTTTGTCAGCGCTGACCTGAATGTGAACTGTGCCTCATTCACAGTGTCACTGAGTTAGCACATCAATCTTTGACGTGTGGAAAGTTACGAGGTGATTGCGTAAACCTGTTTCCTTTCCAAAACAAATGTGTAATTAACACTTGCAAAGACGTTTTGGAAGAAAGGAAATTACTGCCTGGATAAATAAAGTTTCCAGCCAAGAAAATATGACAGTTTTGTACCATAAGTAGGTCCCAGTGAAGAGGGTTAAGTGGCAGAGTGGACAAAACGTAGCTTACATTTTTTTTTTAACGTTTAACGTTTTTTTGTAACGTTCGACAAAGGGAGTCAGAAACAGGCTTCAAGTTATGGAGGGTTTATTAACTCCTTTGCTCACTCACGGACACAGGTTACATGTACAGGTTGTAGGTTTATCCTCACACACACTCTACACCCCAACTCACACACACATATATATAGGGTCAACGTCACAACTTCCCCGCCCTCCCCCCTCTGCTCCCCCAACCACAGGCCCGCACCCCGACCAGCATCACTGTGCAGCTCTGTGATTGGCAGAGAGACGGGGGATGCTTGAGTGACACACTCAGCACCCTATACAGGGTCGCTACAATACTAACAAGCTTAGCTTGGGTTGCTCAAAACAAGAATTCTCACATGGTGGTCCTCCCAAGTGAAACAAAACGTTGATTTAAAAGACAAATGACTTTTAGAATCGGAGTATTTTGCTAATCTGGAATTAAAAACGCAATATCTGCAAGAAACAGCGTCTGAGGGCTTCTTAACATTTAACAACCTATTAATGTGTCATACCCACTTAACGGGAAGAAACTCAGCTACCTGACGATATGAACCATTTTTACCAAAACAAAACACAACTCTAACGCTGAGCCTCTGAATTAGCCCTGAGCAAAAAAATGCTAACGCACTTAGCACAGAACTCACGGTAGAAATACTTTATTACTTATGGGATCTGCACAAACTAGATATCAGATTAAAGCTGAGATTCCACAGATTCTATAGGTATAATATATTATCACTGTGCGACCAACACTCAGGGCAGCGAAGGCAAACCCAGACAACACACCACGTAGCTTTACGGTGCCAAAACGGCAAATATGTCTTACCTCTTGCTGTTTTTCTGATCAAAAGTTGTGTTCAATGGCATTACAACAATAAAAACGCTGCTGAAGGTTAATCTAATGTCTCTGTGTCACTTTGAAATCATTATTGATAATCCATCATCATATTTATGGCTGTAAATTAGTTTTCAGTTTTCGGAGCGTAACATAGCTTTCGGTTTGGGCAAGCTGCGTGTGCATAGCTCTGACTTCTCAATGGTAATGTTTAGATGGATTTTAGGAACTCCCTCTCGATTCTATTGGCTCTAACGGTTCAAAAGAGGTGTCAATCATCAAAATAGACCGAGGGGGGCCAGAGATATGGCAAATACACCCAAATGACCCCACAAGTGTTTTTTTGTGCTAAATCTCTCTAAAAGTTCAAATGTCACTTGTTTTGCATCAATCTTGATACAGGGTACTTATTATATGTTATAGTTTGGATTCCTAAAGCTTTTAGTCTACTATCCCATCCTTCAAGGGTGGTTTTCCCTATAAGTAATGTATTTATTTTGGACGGACACTATAATTTACATTTTTTTACTATGTTCATTCTGTATTTACTTTAAAATAAAATAAATGCTATATTGATTCTGACTTTTCTACATCCAACTCACAGGTGTATCCTTGCTATGAGAAAAAAGATTATTAATTTACCCCTTTTAGAAGTGACGATATAGTCATTTGTTCTAGGAATGTAATTTTCGAGCCTGAGACCTGAAAAACAGGCTTGGGGCTTGACAGGTACACCTATATTTATGTAACTGTTAAAACATGTCAAAGGTGTCTGACAGGATGTAGACACAGAACACAACAGATGTTTAATCAGTATGTCAAAGGGTGGAGCGTGTCGGATCTGCAGCAATAGAAATAGAATCAGGATAGAGCACACATCCACTAAGACTGGCAACAGTTGAGATGGCATGTGACAAATGTAATTTATAATGTGTACACCTAAAAAAAATTAACACGTTTAACCACCAAAGGGCAGCAATTTAGTGCACACATCATTAGTTTGCTTCATATTTCCATTGACAATTCATTAAATTGAGTTCTTAACAGTGTGACACTAGTGAGTGACAACCCCAACAATGCTTATTTCTTTACCTTCTATGTCTGCATCACAATTACAGGTGCACTTCATTTTCAGTGCTGTTGTTGTAAAGGTAGTGTAAGTTTCTCGCTGGATATCTGGAGACACATTTAAAGCCTTCTCACACCGCACCAAGACACTCTCAGCACCTATTGTAATTGTTGTTTTCATTTATTTTACTGCAGTGTCATTTGTGTGTGCCAAACTCATCTTTTAAAATGTCAAGCTACAATAGGAGAATAGGTTTTGTGACACTGTGACCTAGCATCCTGTTTTAGTTGCAGCAGGCAAAAGTCTGGTTTCAGGATTGTACACATATTTAAACATATTTATTTCAATTTCCTGAAATTGATTTAGATAATCAGGACAGTCTGTTGCCTTCTCTATGTGACACTCATATGTGACTGCTTATTCTCCCAACTATAATTCTGGACACTTTACAGAACCTACAGTATCTTCTGTGGTAAATTAAGCTGTTTAAGACCTAGGCCTTTCACTAAAACAGAACCCAAACCACATCTTTATGACTGTGTTTAACTGCTGCTGGGTGCACCATATTGCATTTCTTTCACCTCAGACTAATTATTCCACTGCAGAACAATTACACATTCAGAGCATTGGAGACTGGGACTGTGGTTTAACTGGGAACACATGAGGCTTAACGTAGCCGAGGCATGAAACGACACGGAGCAGGGCTATACACACAGAGAGAAAATGACAATGGTGAACCTGACCATGCAACACGACCCTGGCTCACACGTGGAGCAGCACATGCACCGTAATCCACAAATGAGACATTCATATGTCCACTGTGTTTATGGTTTCATGAATGCTCTCACCTCGTGGCCTTGTCAAGCTGGCACAAGAAAAGCGGCCATGCATCTGATGGCCTTTTTAATCGATTCCCTGTGTATTGATTTCTAATTGCCCCTTGTGGTTCAAGATTTCTCTCTAGCCTGCTTTTGATTGGGCCTTAATGTGTTGTTAATGCATGAGAGAGTCTGCGATGTGTGCCTTTAGTGTGAAATACATGAACCGGCCCACCTCACAAACCACACAGTGCTCAGAGAGCCAACTCTTGTTTAAATTTCACAATGGCTGCCATTTCTGTCCCAGCTGTCTCTAAACTTTTTTTTCATTTCAGTGACAATCCATAAAGCATCCATTATATGTCTCAGACCCCTGGAACAGCATTGTCTTTTCTTTCTACTCGACTCCCGTAAATGGAATTGTAATTAACAGTAAAAAGCATGCAATGACTTGGAAAGGCTGTAATTAAATTTTTTTATTTTTTTTGCGTAGCGTGCAATTTACAGCATGTGGTTTGGGTGTTTCGATGATATAACCATGGAGGCCTGTTTCGCATCCAGACACGAGCACAACAGAAGCGCCTTTGTTGGTCGGCGACGCGCCAGAGGACAAATGAAGAGACAGTTAGGGAACAATCGAGCAGATGTAAAGCATTGTGGGTTTGCTGTGTCATCGCTGCTGGCGGCTGAATGGAGTCGGAAGGGAAAGGCCGTCTCTGCTGAGTGGAGACAATGAGGAAAGCGGCTCCTGACTGGACCTTTGTGTACGATCAACAGAGTCTCATGATGGATATGAAGATTATACCCTGCAGGTTGATACAGATGGAAGGCTCTGCTGTACATCTATTGAATACACAGCGGGTGGAAAGGGCAACATTTCTGCTTTAATTGGGTATTATCATGCATCATCATCATCATCATCATCATTGCTGCTTTAAGTCTTTCAAAGAGAAGCCTTTTCTGCCAAAGATGAACCTGTTTATACATTTTCTGTAAATGGTCAATTATTCGAGCTACACAAGCAATCCACTAATTAAAAAACAAGTTCCGCTTTTACATCAGTTGCCTATGAGAAAATAATTCCCCCATGTCTGTTCTACCCGTATTTTCTCAGAAACCTTTTTCACTAGATCAACCTGGATTTCCCTGCTTTTCCATTTTGGACTCCCCTGCTGTATGTGTGGTTGCCCTCACCCTTCTTTTGAAAGAAGCGCCTCCCCCACTGCGAGCGGGGCTCAACCGGTGCACCCCTACCCACTCCCCGCTGGGAGAGAGTGAATGAGTGATTTGGTGGAGGTATGTGTGGGGGAGGACGGACACAGCATGAAAAAAAACATCAGAGGGAGAAATCTGTCTGTGTCGCTATGTTTCATCCCCCGGCATGTACGCACACATGGTGCGATACGGGGGCACTGAGCGGGCACCTGTAGCTCCCCGCAGAGCAATGAACTCTGGGAGGAATGGAGACACAGACAGTGAGAGACATAGCTGCAAAGAGGAGAAAATAGCCTTTGTGTTTGCTTTGTACATTAGTCGACGAGGGGAAGTGAGGAGACCGAATTTCTATTTTGATGTGGATTTTTTTAAAGGCCACTTACGGATTTATTCTGGCTTTTAAATAGCAGTTTAAATGCTGTGATACATTGCATTGGGTATATTTGTATAATAAAGAGGCCCTGTTTTGGTGTTTTCCCTTTCCTGTATAGTGTTATATGGGTTTGTGTGCATGTCAATGGTCTGCAAAGGCTAATATCCCATAGTTCATGCCAGAGGCAGTATCTCCCACACACTCTCGCCCTGCCTTAAATGCCTCCATTGGACTCCTTTGTTTACTTCTGTAACATAGTGACATCACAATGTACCACTCACGCTTCTATTGGCTAGCGCTCCAACACTTTGTACCTGCTTTAAAGCTTTGTTTGGCTCTTCATATTTTTCATTTTCTTACATTTTATATTTCTCAGAACAATTTCAAATGAGCATGATTTCCATAAGTGTAGACCTCTAACATTAGCATCATGTGCAACACAAATCTAAAAGCAAAGAAAACAAAGAGAGCAGTTAAGGACACAACAACTATGTGCATTTAAAGACTTGTCAGATAAATTCCGCCTACTGTGAGTGTTTTTCTTCAATGCTGCTTTTGTACTCGGCCTTCCAGAGAATGTGATGTACAGAGAAGCCTTCCTCTGCTGTACTAAGTGACTCATACGTCTGTTTAACACGATTACATGCTGCTGAGGATAAAGGTGGATCTCAGGTCACATCTGCAGAACGAGGCTGCTTAGTTTAACTCATTAAGCTCATTTACTCCATCGAATTGAATTGTTTTTAAATCTTTCAAGTAGATTTTATTGCACATGTTGCCTCTCTTCATACTCTCACAGCTACACAGCAGAACCAAATGCATGGATTGCCTTTTGCTAAAGGGGTGCTTTTCAGGAGTTTGTAAAGGAGTGAGATTGTTCCATCCACACTTTCCCGGTTGATGTAGAGCTTTGAGTCAGTGAGTGCCTTTGCGGGCAAGATTGCTCATTTCTTTTTGAGGAACGTGTAGGATGCATAAAACAATGTGCTCATAGCCTTATTTAATAGGCTACTTAGGGTAGAAGAACCCTGTAACCAGTTAACAGACAGCCATTACATTTGAATGGTTTCTTTATGGCTTATATAGCAAACTTTCAACTATTCCCACACAGGCAGACACAGCAATAATTGATGTAACGGTCCTAAAGCAAGTTCGATAGCTAAATATCAGCTGAAAGACTTGGCTCAGGTTTCATTACATGATTTGTAGAATTTGGTAACAGTTGTGTTGTTCATGTGTCGGTGTGGCCCGGGGCTGGCAAAAGTAACCATTGTGTCATTTCAAAGATGCCCCCTTGGATATGAGGGCCTTCCTTGATCTGATTTTCCACAGTTCCAAATGATAATTTTGGATTGCTTAGTGGGATTTATTGCCAGAAATCGTTTATAATATTAATAACTGTTTTCATTAGTGTGTAATTAACTGATACGCCATTTTGTTTTTGTTAGCCTAGAATAAGCCCTACAAAAGGGTCCAAGCCCCCAGGAAATGTGCCGGCCGTTGAAGCCGATTTTGCCATGCCGCAGTGGCCAAGCGGTGGTACTACAAGGAAGGACAAGGCAAGTTAATTTATATTGCACCTTTAAACGCAAGGCAATTCAAAGTGCTTTACAAAAATGAAAAACATTAAGAGCATTCAACTCGCCTGATATCATTTTGGCCCAAAAATACTATTTCCTATTGACTTACATTGGGTAAAGACATCTGTAAATCAGCGTATTATTTGTATGCACACTTTTACGTCACCAGAAGGCCAACATAGTTTCTCTGACACTCTTGGAAAAGGAGAGGCATCCTAGATAGTGGATGCCGACTTATTTAACAATAAGAAAATACTTAAGCATTCAGATGTTGTAAGCCAACCAACATCCAGATTATATATTATTATCACTTGTTTGCAGGTAAAACTGAAAGTAAACGCACCTCAGATGTCAGCAATAACTCTTCACCCCACAAGTAACCTCTGGTAAACTACAGTTGATAAAACTTGAGTTATTCTGACTGCTTGTGTTCCTTGACACAAAAGGTCATAATACAATATCTAAATCAATAAAATAGCCTACATTATCTTGCTAAGTTTGGGTATTTAACAAGCCAGCAAGAGTACTGTGAACCAGATTGTTTTAGTTATCTGGCAACAAAAACACACCTAGATCTTGCCCAATCTTTTCCAATAAAACAACACTTGATCCAAAAGGCGCTAAAGCAACAAGATATATGAATAGTCAAATTGGAAAAACTGACCACCAATCCTTTAATGTCTCCCTCAAACAGTTGAGGACACACCAACTCACAGCCAACATCAACTGCATTTACAGCCTTGTCGGAAGAATCCTCTTTTCTCTGCTTTGCACTCCCCTTAGCAAAAAATCTATAACATCCTATAGAATCCTATAGAATCTTGTAGAAATCTATAGCATGTTATAGAACATAGTCGTATTTGTAAGCCATGCTAAAGAATTCTATAGAATACTATAGACATCTCTAGATCATTATGTAGAATACTATAAATGTGTACTTTTCTATAAACTTCTATAATTAAAACTATAACAATCTATAGGACAGAACCGACTCATGACATATCTGTAGAAATCTATAGAAATCTATAGGAATTTGTAGAAATCTATAGCATTCAAAGAAAACATGCATGACATTTTCTCTCTGATGCAACCTATACTAAATTCTATAGAATTCTATAGAATTCTATAAAACTCGTCTTTAAATTGGAATAGAGAAAATCATAGTAATCTACATCATTTTGTGGAACTGAGCTGCTTTGCAAAAGCTGTATGGGTCCCTTTGAAATCTTTACAACTGTATACTGGATTATGTGCCCAATTACATTATGTAACCTATACATAACCATATACAACCATACAACATATTGGAATGGAACTCTAAACTGAATGAATGTCACTGTCCTTGTATTCTGATGTAAATGCTCCAGAATTTCTGTGACTGCATCTCTATGTATACATTGATCACTTATGTTATGTAACTAATTATCTGTTACAACTGGAGATTAAAGCTAAGTGACATATAACAATATCTATTGTTAGTGTGAGTCCGTTATAAACAACTCATTGGAGTCTGCAGTACTCTACTCTGTTTGCAGTCTATTATACACTGTAAAAAAAGATCATAATTTTACAGGAAATAACTGTAAATGTTTATAGTAATTATCATGTTTTTTTAAATAACTTGCAAAATCCTGTAAAATGGCAGATATTAAAGGTGGGGTAGGTAAGTTTCAGAAACCGGCTCGAGATACACTTTTTGTTATATTCCATGGAATGCTCTTAACATCCCGATAGCAATGAATATCTGAAGTGCTTTGACAAAAAATCCATAAAAAAATGTCATCTGTAGAAGCCGTAATACTGTAAAAAGTAGCCGGCCCGGCTAAACGGATTGGATGGCCTACCTGCCTGTCAGCCTTCCATCGGGGCACAAACTTATCTCGTGCCCTCATTGGTCATGTGCGCGTTCGTGTGTGTTGGAGGAGGGGCTCTAAGTGGCAGATTTTCTCCGGTTGTGTATTTTTTTTTGCGTTAATAACGCGTTAACGCAAAAAAACGGGATTAACGCATGTGTATTTTTTTTCCTCGGATGCCCCGTAGTTTCAGAGCGCATCGAGTTTAAAATACCATCTACAAGCTGATGCTGACAGCCCCGCTGATGCTGACAGCCCCGCTGATGCTGACAGCCCCGCTCCTGCCGCCCGCTTGTTGCAGACCACACTTCCACACTCACCGGCAGGCACCGACTGGCCATCGGGAGGACCGGGAGGGTGTGTGTATGTGTGGCCCGAGCGAGAGAGAGACCTTACGTGCATTGTTGTTGTTAGTATCTGGTGCTAGCTAGCTGCGCTAACGGATATAAGGAGCTGTTTAAATGAAAACAGAGGAGCGACATTTCGCCACAACTGCGCCGAGCACTTGACTTTATGCAGGAAGCCAGACAGTGGGACATTGTACGAAAAGTCAGCACACTCAGTATTTTGACAATAACCACAAATAACGTTTATTTCCTTTTTTTTACAGTAAATTTACTATATAATATTTAGAGTATTTTTGCACTTTCAGAAACTAAATGCAGATGTACGTAAAATAAAAAGTTTTATCTGTAATTAAATATGTAACTCGTAATATAAAAGTGTATTACTATTATAAGACTTTAAGAATTTCTTTGTAATTTTAAGGTAAACATAAAACTGTAAAAAAAAGCGTCAAATAAAAAAAACGTAAAATGTAATTAAAACCTTTAATCATTTTCTCAATATTCGATTGAATCCACCACAAACACAAAATATCCAATGTTGAAACAAAAGTAAATAAATATGTTCTCATTAACATCTACAGTTGACAATATCATTACAAAAAAATAAATATATATAATTATAGAAAGTGGAGACATTTCTGCAGGGAGGACCAAGGTTTAAAACACACACTGTTATTTACTCAACAAGTCACAGTTATCCTTGTTTTATTTATGTTGCTGTTTTTTTCCCCCCATTGGTCAATATACATTAGTTTTACAGTATAATGTATGGTTTTCGGATTCTGGCCGACAGCCAGAGCTACGGCACTTGAAATAGAATTCAGCCAAAACATGGCAGACAAGTCAGGCATGTTTGGAATGAGTCCACAACACTCCTGATTGGTTAATGTAAACGTAATCGAAGAAACCTGCCAATGAGAACTGTCCGTGCCTGTCGTTCACATTTGAAACTTCTACGTCAGTTTGAGCGGGTCTCCTCCTGCGAGCTACAGCTGTCTGTATGTCTGCTGCAGGAGTTTATGGATTAATATCGGGATCGTTTTACACGTTAAATATGAGCATCGAGACGTCAACAAAGAACAGAAGACTTGAGATCTGGTGAGTCCTGCAACTGTAATGGAGTTAAATATGTATTTAGATAATCCTTAGTTTGTGAATATTTTATTTTTTATTTAAGGTTACGTTTCTTCTTCTAGTTAGCTGAGTTTCTTCCCGTTAAGTTGGTATTCATCATTAATAGGTTGTTAAATGTTAAGAAGCCCTGAGATGCTGTTTCTTGCAAGATGTTGCGCCCGGGAAACCGGACTTAACAGGTGGCTGCTAACGTTAGCTTACAGCTTATTGCAGTGCTGCCGCGCCACCCTCTCGCCTCCAACACGGGAGAATTACACATAAACATGCAGCGGGGTGTCACAATGTTGTCGCCAAGTTTAATGTAAAGTTTCACAGCTTTCTTATAGCGGAATCTAGTTTGTTAATGTTCAGTAACAGCTAGCATAGCATAAACAGCTAACCGCTAACGTTTGGCTAACTTGCTAGTTAGCTCTGCTCTATATATTACAAGTTAACATGACTAGCTAATGTCACACTGTGTGAACTAAAATACTTTTTGTATCACTACATCATACACGCTAGGTCCAAATCACTGTTAACATTTATTATTTTTGAAAATGTATAGTAAAGAAACACTCAGCCATGCATGAAATAACATAGCAAAAATAATACGGGTAATGTTTGACCCATGTTGTGCCTTAGAAGTGTAGTGATACAAACATGATTTTTATTCAAAATGTAAGAAAGAGAAAACTACAAATTGGTGTTGATCCAAAACAGGTTAATTGAGGAATACCTGGAATCCTGAATGGTTAAAGTAATTTATTGCAAAGATATTTACAATTAAAACTAATTCGGGTCACTTTTGACACATGTTGGTTGTATGTTGTGTAACAAAGGGTTAACATGACAGCTGTGATGTTCACTCTTTTGACAGAGCACCAGTGGACAGCGAGGACTATGGAAGAGAAGATGTGATGGCTTTGTGTGGAAAGCTGCTGAAGCCAGCCTGTGTCCCTCATCAGTCTCTCCAGGCAGCACCCAGCTATTCTTCCATCTTGCAGATGAAAAGACTTTGATATGTGAGTAATAACTAACTTGTGTCTAACATAGTATTGCATGTGGTTTAGTAAAGTATTTCAAAATACCCCACATTGTACATGTAGAGGAAAATCAGACCTTGTTCAACAAATATCATAAGACAATTGTTTTGTCTTTGAGGTACAGCCGCAGCAGAGAGTCTGAGTTTGAAGAAAGCACTAACATTTTATTTAGTGTTGTTTAATCAATCAATATTTACTGGTCTTGAATTTCCTCACTGGATTACAAAATGCTCGAATCTTATTGTACAGGGACATTATGCAGATTTAAACACCTGAAGATGAAAATATAGATTCATCGATATGTACCATTTTAAGGAAATAGACAGTTGGTGGTATTGACCAAAGCTCCGCAGCTGTAGCTAGGCGCTGCTAATGAAAACTCAAGTGCTCAATTTGTTGGTTTTTCTTTATTAAGAATTGAGCAAGCATATCTTCCTCTTCGAAATCCCAGTTGTACTTCGCTAACACGTAGTGCCTGGGAGGGTGTGTTTGATTGTTCCCACCCTTACCTAACTCATGTTAGACAAGCAATCCAGTGGTTAGTTTTAGGGTCACCTCCATTGTTTTATTTTTTATTTATTCACTTTAAGAGAAAGGGATTTCAGAAACAAGTCTCACAAGTTTGGCTCGAGGTAAAATTAACAAAAGCTAACTGTTGTTAGACTATGTTCCCCCCTTCTAAACTTATAAAATAATTAATGCCCTGATAATAACATCCATCATTATGGTTTACTAATAGTTATCACTTCACTTCCTCCTCCAGCACCTGGACACAGCAGGAACCTATGCCAGGATCCTGTTTGTGGACTTCAGCTCTGCCTTCAACACAACCCTCTGGCTGGAGGCTGCGCACCATCAGGACCAAAACATCTCTACATCAGGACCAGAACCTCTCTCCATCAGGACCAGAACCTCTCTCCATCAGGACCAAAACCTCTCTCCATCAGGACCAGAACCTCTCTCCATCAGGACCAGAACCTCTCTCCATCATGACCAGAACCTCTCTCCATCAGGACCAGAACCTCTCGGCACCTCAACAAGGCCCGCCCCCCCCACTGACACTTTACCTCAGCCACAACGCAGACTCTGCATGGAGATCACAGGATGGTAAATAATGCAATGTTTAAATATTGCTTACTGCCCATATTTTATATTCTATAATTCATTGCATTCTATTTCTTAATATAGTTCGCTATCTGTGTAGTTTTTACATTTTTTTATTTGTATGTACGACACCTCCTCATACGTGTGAACATACCTGGCAATAAACCCGTTTCTAATTCTGATCTGTTTGTCCTCTAGGTTGCACTGCCACGTCTACAGTAGCGCAGAATGGACAGAGAAAACATGATTGGGCCTCAAGTTTTTTGCAGCCAATATACATTATCCTACAAACTTGGGATAGGAGGGTGAGTGAATAAGTTATCCATTGGTTGGAACCTACATCCCCATTGTTAGACGTACTAAATCCTGCACACTGCTCCTTCAAATTGGGCCTCAAGTTTTTTGCAGCCAATATACATTATCCTACAAACTTGGGATAGGAGGGTGAGTGAATAAGTTATCCATTGTTATAATTGTTTCCTCCAGAACATTTTGTGATGTCATTTTGTTGAACCTGTTTGATTGGAGAATGTTAGAAAGCTGTAAAATAACAGTATTCTCCCTGTAGAACTTTAGGTTCTGTATTTATTTTAGTGTTTTATCATACAAATCTAATAAAAGAAAATGTAAAAAACTGTTTTTCTCATCAGAACTTTATTTAAGGTATTTTAATGTAACATTTTAAGACAATCGATTTTGAAAAGAGAGGAGGGTTTCCTCTAAAATCTTTAAGGACAATTTCTGTATACTAATTGCTTTTGCACTTTATTTCAGTTAAAGTATTTTTACTTTAATTTTATGGTTTTTGTTTGGCAGCCTGCTGCCAGTCATTTGACTGTTTTTTTCCGGGTTTTTTGCCCGTAGAAGTTTTAGTGCTGTACTTTTATTAAAGGTTATTGACTGTAAAAAGAGCAGATACATCTGTACAATTATGTAAAACCTTTAAGGACAATTCCCGTAAATTAATGTTATAAGTTCTGCAGAACAATTTTATAGAAAACAATAGCAATTTTCTATAGGATTCTATAAATTATTTGGTGGAATCTATAGTAAAATTCATAGGTGAATTATATAGAATATTTGCCAATATCCTGCAGTATATTCTACAGAAACATCAATAGATTTTTCTATAGATTATTTTGCAGAATCTATAGTAAAATCCATAGATAAATTCTATAGAATATCTGCAAACATTCTATAGTATTCTTCAAAGAAGTTCTATAGAAATGTCCACAGATTCTATAGAATATAGGTCACAAATTCTATAGTATTCTACAGAATGGTATTCTACAGAACAGTTCTATAGAAAGCATCCATGGGGTTTTCTATAGGAGTCTATAGATTATTTTCTACAAAAAAACCATCTACACAGTATATATTTTCTATACTATAGTATTCTATAGATTATTTCCCAGAATCTATAGTAAAACACGTAGGCAATTTCTATAGTATGTCCGCATAAATCCTGTAGTATTCTACAGACATTTTCTATAGAATTCGTCCATAGATTTTTCTATAGTATTCTATAGATTTTTTTGCTAAGGGTCGACTTTTAGGAGTATGTGATATACAGAGAAGTGTGAATACAGATGTAGCACTCCAGATCAGACTCAAATGGGTGTGTCCCAGTCAAAAGCCCAGCGGATGCCAGTGGCTGGGGGTGTTGCCAAATTGCTAGAGGGCGTTGCCCAATTTCCCCATTTGTTCAATTACAGGATTTAACCATGAGATGGCGCTTCATTCACAAAATACACAATGGGTGTTGTAGAAACATCAATATTTTAGATCAAATAAAGTATATAGTTTGCTTTATGCAGTATATTTCCTGTAATATTGTACAGTAGATTGAAGTAAATCAACTTATACATTAAGATAAGATAAGATGGACCTTTATTAATCCCGTGGGGAAATTCAGTAGTTCAAACAGCAACAGGGTGAGAGTGAAAAACAGGACAGCACAGATTCACACAGATTAATAAAATCAAAAATAAGATGAGCGATAAAAAATAATAATAATAATGAGAAACTATGAAATAAGAAATGAATAAAACTAAAATGTAATTATCATATCATATATTATAATGTATTGTATTATTAAGTAATATCATTATAACAGATGCCACATTGAATGGATGAACACATGCATCAATAATTACAACAGAGTATTTCTAAATACAAGTTGTAAAAATACTTATATGTATTTAATATTAACCCTTTGGAGTCGACCGTCACGCCGGCGTGATCAGATCACATGACCTGTTCAAGCCGGTGCCGCATAAAAACAACAGTCCGGACAACATTGCCGTGTGTTTCTGTCGAAAGTACTGGCTTAAAACTACTGTATATCCCAGTCTTTGATTCATGCAAAAAGACCCAGTAAACATGGAGATACGGTGATATAAAGTTAATACATTTCAAAAGTATGAAATATGGAAGCACATATTTGAATATCTTCGCCATATTTGATCATTTTACGAAACGGAAAATACTGGAAACTGTAGATCCTGCTCAACAGGATGTATATGTGTATTTCTGTCGAAAGTACTGGCTCGAAACTATATGCCAGTCTTTGTTTCATGCAAAAATACCCAATAAACACGGACATACGATGATATAAAGTTAATACAGATATATTTCAGAAGTATGAATAATGGAAGCACATATTTTAATATTTTCGCCGTATTTTATCATTTTACGAAACGGAAAATACTGGAAACTGTAGATTCTGCTCAACAGGATGTATTTACCAGGAAGGGGTGAGGTAATCAGGTAAACGGAGTGATACGAAACGAGACGAAAAGAGACGAAGAGGGACGGCGGGAACCGAAGAGAGACGGCGGGAAATGGAGAGAGACGAAGATATACGAAGACAGGCTGCGGGAGACGAAGAGAGGCTGCGGGAGACTGCGATTGAAGTAAAGTGACAAACAAACATTGAAAATGTAGATATAGTTAGATATATTTAGAGTTTTGAAGACTCAACTATGATGAAGAGAACTCTGAACGTGAGTCAAGCTTTAAACTTGTTTTTTGACATGGAGGAGGAGGAATCTGTGATGTTGCCCTCTGTGTCGTAGTTGACAGAAAAAACAGATGTTTGTACATAATGTGTATATATATATATTTGTATTATATTTATAATAACACTTTTGCCTTATCAGAATGAAATCCCATGCTACCTCAATCAAACTTTCACATTATCATAGTCACATCCCATGTATATATTTCCAGCTTTTAAATGGTTTCGTTGTGTATGTTTGTGTTGTGAAAAATAAAATCATTTTCAAAATCTGTTTTTACGTTTTTGTTGTGATTTTGGGTCCAAAATGTTCATATAGTAGAAGATCACCTACATCCAAACGAAATAAATATAATTAATTATGATGAATACGTTAAGTCTTGTTCATTGTTTTTCACTTTTATTAAATGTTTGATATTTCCGGTGGAAATGGTGGACTTCTCCATTCTCATTTTGCTCTCATGCGAAATCTACTAAATCAAAGTATGTCATGTATATTTAGTTTTTCTCCCTCTCTCTCTGTGTGCGGGGGATCACAGGAGGGGGGAGAGCTGTGGAATGTGACTCCACACATTCCGATGGCCAATTAGTTTTAAACAAAGGGTCCCCAACATACATAGGACACATGGGGGGTGGGGCTGGAGAACGGTATGAACCCACCAGGGCTGTTTCCTCAGAACAAGAGGAAAGTTTTTACCAGGACAGCTTTTTTAAGGGACAGCATCGCCCTGAGATCTATGCTGCTAATATGTTCATGGCCATAACGCCATTTGTAACATATAGGAGAATGGTGAAAATAACCAACTGGACTGGGACCAATGGGAAAATGCCTCTTCCCCTCAATGTGAAGCAACAGATTGAGTCTTATGTTTCCAATCGGTTCCCAAATCTGAACATTGACCAGTGGCATAAGATCAGGAGCCGGGTAAACGAGAGACTGAGGAGCCCCAGAAAAACAGATCCCGAAATCGCTCGTCCTGGTTTCCCCAGCAGATAGGCCTACAGCATGTGTCTGTTACTGTATGTCAGTTATTTTAAATAAAATGGTGAAAACTGAACATGAAAATTGTTTCCTCTTTTTATTTTCGGGATGGGGAGACGTGTGTGATTACAAATTCATTCGCAGAAATGTAAAGTGATCTAACTAAGTTCTATTCATATTCTTGACGGGAAGAGCCGTGTAAATGGGTGGCCATATGCATTTGAAAAGCAATATAAATCACACAGTTATTATGCAATAGGCTATAAAAGCACCACCGATTACCTTTCTCCAATTCAAACTCTTGACGGGAAAAAAGGAAGGTGTAAATGGTTGGGCTATACTGTACTGTATACATACAAAGGCCATTCAATAGACGTTCAACATATAGTATTCGTTTATTAGAGTCGGCTTGACTCGGTTTGCATTCATAAAGAATGCACAAATGTGTTTAATCGTTAATGTCATAGTATTCGTTTATTAGTCCCCGAGGGGAAATGGGTAGCAGCACATCACAGAGGCATTTAAAAAGTGAAGAACATTCAAGTTAAACAATACTAAGTAAACAATTAACACAGTAAATGATGTGGATTAAATCACATTTATTTCGTTAAAAATAAACGAAATGACTCGGTTTGCATTCATAAAGAATGCACAAACGTGTTTAATCGTTCATGTCAGATATGTAGGCCTACTAAGTAAATAGCCTACATTAGTTCCTGCTCAAGATTAGATTAAACTTTATTGTTATTGCACAGATTACAGGTACTGAGACAACGAAATGCAGTTTAGCTTCTAACCAGGTGCAACAAGCAGTAAAGTGAAAAGTAATGTTCACAATCTACAGAATAAAATATATAATGAATTGAATGATGAATAAACAGTGAGGGGTATGAATACACTAGATATCAGCTGTGAGCAGTATGAACAGTGTGTTAATCGTTAATATCAGATATGTACTAAGTAAATAGCCTACATTAATTTCATGATGGATTAAACCACATTTATTTCGTTAAAAATAAACAAAATGATTAAATGTAGGGTGAATGGCCCTAATGTGGAACATTTTTGCATTTCAGACTTCGGGAATATATTGCGACATGAAGCCGATACAATAAATCAAAATCCAGTAACATTCTGAAATCCCCAGGATGTGTCCTAATCAAACCAAAAGAGAACATGCAGATATTAAACTCATAAAATAAATGGTAGACATATTAGTACTCTTAGTGCCAAGTTGTCTCAGACAATCTGTTTTCTTAATGTGGGACAGTTCTGTGCAAAATGTGGGACACTGAAAAGTATATATTAAAAAGCCTCAGTCACCTTCATTCATGTAATAAAAAAATCTCAGGCCAGTAACACTCAAAGCTACAGTAAATGTGCAATACCATGCTATGTTACTATTTATAATGTTATTGTTGTTACAACAGAAGATGTTTTTATTTAAATTGAAGTTAAATGCATCAATCTGGTGCACTGAGGGAAAAATTAGTAGATTTGTGGATACGGCTCTCAACACTCATATGAAACAGAACTGTTCTTACAATGTGTGTTGGAAGGTATTAAATTACTATGCATATGTTATTGTGTAAACACACAGCTGATCACCTGAGAGCTGCCGTTTCATTCAGAGCGTTTAAAAAAAACGACGGTCTGATTTCAACAACTCAATGTGTGATTATTATAGCAGTAATATTAGACACTAATAATACAGTAAACTATTAGCACTGTACATATTATTGTTTGCCCGTGGGATTAGGATGATCGGTAGAGAGCTGCTGCATTTTCCTCCGTCGGATGTGATATAAAAACAAAGCGATTATTGTCGTTGTTGTAAACTCACGTGGATTAAATGTAGTGCATTCATTTCAACTCGCGAACATATGATACATTAAATGATCGCGAGGATCACGATCGAACATCGTTTGTTTGACCCTGGATGCATTTCCTGATCTAAAAACATAGCGATGGTTTTGTACTTACGCCAACGTGAATTAAACATTATTTTGTTAAATAAAAACATGGTGATGTTTAGTAAATGATTACATGTCTCTTACTTAGCACAGAATATGATCCTATCCGTGACATATATGGATCTTAACAAATATCCGCTATATCAGATCCCTGTAGATCAGCTGTTTATTTCACATGAGTTCCAGTGTGGCAGCTTTTCACGGCTCCCCCTGGTGGATCCATGATCCATTGCTGCTGGTTTCATTATAATTAAATGTATTTATCAAGGGGGCGTTTCAAGTCCTGCGGGGGGGTTTTCCTTTTCAGCAGGGGCCCACCCCGTGCAGATCACGGACCCGCCCGGGGAGGCGTCTGAAACGAAGCGCTACATCTGTACTGTCCTTCTGTTCTGAGTTCTGTGAGTGACTCATTCGGCTGTTATATACGGTTCATACATGCTGCTGAGGACAAAGGTGGATTGAGGCTGCTCAGTTCAGTTCAGCTCATTAACGTCATCACATGGGCTTGCATTGCTAAAGGGGGACTTCTGAGCACTTGTTGAAGTTTCCCCTGAAGGTAATATGTAGGATGGATGAAACTATGTGCTCTACGCTTCATTTAATAGGCCACTTAGGGGCAGAAGAACTCTGGAACAAGCTGCATTTTTTACTTGTATAACAAACTTTTATCTATTCCCACACTCAGCAGAGAAAGAGCAACATTATCATTTCATGTAATAATCCTAACTCAAGGTCCTCTTACTGGTTATGGTTACCCTTGTCTCTGTTCAAAGATGGTCTCTGGTGTCGAATTTGTGAAGGCATTTCTTGTTCTGATGTTTTTCACCGTGCAGTACTTCAAAGATATTCAGGAATTCTAAATCATCTGTTAGATAACATTCGATAACCTTATTTATTAAACGAACAGAGCGTAGGATTTAGTAGGATCTATCCAAATCCTACTATATCTACTATCCAAGTATCTCGGGGTCTTGTTCTCGAGTGAGGGAACAATGGAGCGTGAGATGGGCCGGAGAATCGGAGCAGCGGGAGCGGTACTGCAGTCGCTTTACCGCACTGTTGTGACGAAAAGGGAGCTGAGCCAGAAGGCAAAGCTCTCTGTCTACCGGGCCATTTTCGTTCCTACCCTCACCTATGGTCATGAAGGATGGGTCATGACCGAAAGAACGAGATCGCGGATACAAGCGGCCGAGATGGGTTTTCTCCGCAGGGTGGCTGGCGTCTCCCTTAGGGATAAGGTGAGAAGTTCGGTCATCAGGGAGGGACTCGGAGTCGAGCCGCTCCTCCTTCGCGTCGAAAGGAGCCAGTTGAGGTGGTTCGGGCACCTAGTTAGGATGCCACCTGGGCGCCTCCCTAGGGAGGTGTTCCAGGCACGTCCAGCTGGGAAGAGACCAAGGGGTATACCTAGGACCAGGTGGAGGGATTATATCTCTTCGCTGGCCTGGGAGCGTCTTGGGATCCCCCAGTCAGAGCTGGTTGATGTCGCCAGGGAAAAGAAACGGATAAGCGGGAGAAGATGGATGGATGGATGGATATCCAAATCTACTTCAATATTGATAACTAATTTATGTATTCATTAGTGTAAATTGACCTTGAAAAATGTATGCGTTTTTTCAGCCCTTGGTATCCAAATAAGGAGTAAGCCCTCTTTCACAGTTGCCATGTTTCACTGTCATGTTTCTACAATACAGGCAAGTGCCAAGTTTGCAACACTGACAGCTGTCCCTTAAGGGCTTTCCCCAAATCTAATTCAAATTTGCATTAATGTGAACACGTCTATTGTACATACTCACAGCTCTCAGGCTAGCAGCTTGTGGTGATGTTAATAGGTAGGCAGGCAGGTCCGGCAGATTAAAAGGCACATGTACCAGATTTTCTTCTTTTTATATGAGATAATACTGTCTATGTGCATCCATTTCTAAGATGTTCTTGAATTCCTGATTCTGTGTGTATGTTGTTGTGTTTGAGTCAGGTGGTGGGAGTGTGTCAGTGGGTTCAGAGCGAGAAGTGAAAAGTCGTTAGCGGCGAGTCAGCGAGGATGCAGGTCTGAAGTTATGCAATATCAACTTCACAGTGAGAGGTCTGAGATGTACATATACATAAAAACATCACAGCAAGTTTGCCTCCTACTGAACCCTCGAAGAGTCACCTCTGTATCTGGGTCTTTGACAGCTTTTTGTGTGCAACACCCAGAGTGAAAGAGGAAACATTTAATTTTGTATTATCTCTGTGACACCATGGCCATTTAAAATGACACATTAAAGAGCCTGTGACACCATCCCAACAACTGTTGTGCAATGAAATATTGGGCTACTAGTAATCTCGAACCGTCAGTTTAAAAAAGAAAAAGCGATACCGTTCCGTTAAATATCAATAATTTCGAACATCGCGGGGAAATTCCTTGACTCATTTTGAAGTTTTGGGGGAAGCCGGAAGTGACGTCAATGCGGGAACGCTTCGAGAGCCAAACACGGACAAAGTGTGTTGTCATGCGTAGAAATGGTGAATTACTGAGATTAGGCACGTTAATAACGTTTTAATGAAGTTGACTACAGTATATTCATATTTATCAGTGCTTTCATGTCAATTCGGCGACATAAACATAAATGATCGTGGTGAAGATGATGATTACATTAGGATTAAAAATCGGTGAGAGCTGCTGAAATTCCTCCCGTCGGATGTGATATAAAAAACAAATCGATTATTTTTGTGGTTGTAAACTCAAGTGGATGAAACTACATTTATTATTGCTTTCATGTCAATTCGGCGAACATATGATACATGAAATGATGAGTGAGGATGATGATTAAAAATCGTTTGTTTGAGCCGGTCTGCATTTCCTGATGAGAAAATAAACCGATGCTTTTTGTAGTTGTAGTACACCAACAACATGGATTAAACGTGTGTTTTTTTTACCACAATGTTGGGGAAATTAATGGATAAAATGCACGGATTATTATTATTATTATTCCCACTCCGATCGGGACACTAGGTCCACCGTTTCCCCGCAGCGAGGCTCCCCCCGTTGACAATTTACGTGGGCTGGGTGCAGTGGCGGACTGGCCATCGGGACGAATCCCGATGGCCCGGTACCGAAGTGGGCCGGTCGGATAAGTAACTAGCACATCCCCCATAGGCGGCGCGTGAGGCTCAGGTTTGAGAAGGCTAAATAACTTATTTTACCTGACGCTGCCCGCCTCCGGCGTCTATAGAAAAGAGATCAACTCAGTGTGCGGAGTTTAAATCTCTCAAGTCATATTACAGGATAAAGAAAATACAGTTTAAACTGCCATGCAGAGAAGACGCCGACGTGTCGCACTTATCATTCATATTACATCATCAATCAGATCATCGATCATATAATATCATAATATATCATATATTTCCTTATCTGAGTCAGCTTCTCCAGCCTCATCTGGCCGTGCAACACTCACAGTGTCACAGACTGGATGCAGAAGTATTATTTAACACATTATGTTGACGAAACACTCGAGACAAATGTAATTAAAGTCAGATCCACTCGTGTCTTAGACGTGAACGCGCTCTCAGCTGGAGAGAGAAACCCTGGCTTGATTTACTGAGTTGATAACCAGCGTCGTAGGACCGCTTAGCGAGATCTCGTTTGTTAGTTTGTTGTTGTTAGTTTGTTTGTTACTCAAACATATCCAGGGTCTGTTGAACTGGCTTCGTAGTACAGGGCAGAGGTGGCGAGCAGCGCTAATGTCAAAGACACAGACATTATACATTATATTTGTATTTTACCAGGATGCAGTGACACAAATATTTACATATTTACATTTACTATCTACAGCACCCTGACATCCCCCACTCCCCCCGTTGACAATTTACTAGCGGTACCGAAGTGAGCCGGTCGAGAGTCCCGGGATGATTTTTAGTCCCAGTCCCACTGGCTACATGACCATATGATCGCCCATATTGACGCACCTCATTCCTAAACTTCTAACAGATACAACATAAACCGATCCTTCAGCCTCATATGAGCTCTCAGACACGTTCAACATTAACCTGTCATCGCTGTCTGAGCTTGCTGCTGTGTGCGCCGTCGTGCGTTTACATCTGACTGTATATATATAAAGGTTTACATGCAGATGCTGGGATCCTGGACGGTGCAGCTGGAGCGCTGTGCCCGCAATGACGTCACCCATCATTTGGCGGGACTTGAAGAATCCGCGAGAAGATCCAGAAAATTGTCAACATTGAAGGCAGATTAATGGTTATCAAAGTACAAATATCCAAAATCAGTTCAGTAACGGTTTTCAAGGGGACAATATGTACTCAAATTGATGGGTTTGGATGATGGGGGAAAACCGTGTCACAGGCTCTTTAAAGGGGACACATCTTGCTCTTTTTTTATTTTTAATGTTTGGATTATTGATTTTTACTAGAAGATGTTAACCTGCGTTAATGTTCAAAAAACATATTTTCTCAAGCTGTCTCTTCAATCATATCTGTGTTGACTTTCTGTCTTAAACGCTCCGTGTTAGCACATGTCTCTTTAAGACCACCTTCCGAAAAAGCCCAGCCTGATTTGTCCGTGTTTCTTCCTTTTATCTTAAAACTAGAAAATGAAGTACTTTGTGTGAATAGATTTTTGTTAAGAATGTGACTTTCTTTGCATCCAATAACCCTTATTGCAGCCGGTAATGATCGAGATGTAAATGTAGTGGTCCTTCCTAATTGTGACCCGCTCTATCGAAATCAGTCGGAAGTCGCAACGGCTCATTTCAAAATAAACGTGGATTTGCGTAAAAAACAATTTTTTCAGGGTTTGGGTGTTTTGTTTGATTTTAAACAAACAAAGTCTTGCCTTTCAGAATATGAAACTTTTATTTCCAAACTCACACGATATGCAGTACATACATTCTTTAAGCTTGTAAAGGGAAGATGACAGGCAATCTGCTCTTCCGCAGCGCCGCCCCCCCCCTCCCTCCGGCTGACATTATGAATGTAAGCGTACAGTAGAGTAATCATAAATAACACGGGAGGGTCCGTTACAGTTTGTTTTCATCTGATTTCAATTAAACAAAGTCTTGGCTTTCAAAATATTAAACTTGTTTCGGCAAATTCAGATGATAAATACAACTTTGAAGCTTGTAACGGCATAATTACAAGCGGAGAACGGAGTAACTTGACGTCACTGCAGGCATAACAACAGCCGGTGTTTCTCGTGAGGGTTTTCCCCGGGAAACAAACACAATACACACAAACGCAAAAATACACAAACACACACACACGTATACACACACACACTCGCAAGCTTCCCCCAGACCAGTAATCAAAACGAAAATATCTTCCCTCCGTAGTATTTTGATCATTTGCTTCGCTAATAATCAATCAGATCGATGGATTCCAGAGAAGAGAAAACTTTGAAGGCCTTTTTCTCAAAATGATGACTCGGTGACAGTCATTATATAATGTGACATATTTCGCCTAATATTTGGAGTACAAAAACAATCCTGATATCATTAGAAAGCTAGGAATATCCTCTTTCCAGCAGTGTATACAACTCAAAATGTGTCTTCGGGTCAATGCGACTTCGATAGAGCAGGTCACATTTATGAATGAATGATTTTAACATTACAGCCTTTCAGAAACTATTCATAAAACACAGATACTGAATATAGATTTTGTTTTATTATTGTTGGATTAATTGTTTCAATTAAAGGAATTAACACCTCTATTAAAAGAAAGGGATGTTTAAATGAATATAAAGAAATTCATTAAAAAGTGAAACAAAGTAATGTTTCTTTTGTGTGTACAAGCTTTGAGAAATCCCTCTCTGATATCTCTCTGTCATCCCTCAAAACACAACCTTTACCCTTCAGCAAAATGTCACCAATTTTGAAAGCAGCCATCTGTTCAATCCACATCGACCCCATATCCGATACAAAAGGCCACTAACAGTACAGTCGAGTGTTGAGTGATTTGAATGCTGCTTATGGAGATGATTCACCAAGCGCAACACACATAAATCACTTTGGAGTTGTCGCATTTGATAAAATGGAATTCGTCAATTCTCTCAGGAAGCCAGAAACACTCTTGATGCTTAAAAAAAATAATTTTCTATCATTCATTCGCCATGGTGGTTTTCTGAAAGAACTACAATACCATGAGGCTTAATCGTTAAGGCTGTGTCATATGATTTACCTAGAAAGGGAACCAGTATTTACAGTAAAAGTAAAGTATAGTAATATAGTATAGTAATTGTATCAACATGATCGTCGTTAGCTTTCCCACATCATTAGCTGTGAATTTAAAACATTCTTTAGCATGGTGATTGAATGTTTTTTTGCTGAAATGCTCCTTGGGAGTCACGGTTTTAATAGCTTATTCCTTTTTAACTTTTTATTGCGTAACCTGGTTGTTAAACTCTTGTACTGATAATGCAACCACAAGACTTTGTAATGATGATTCTAGTTTTAGATGTGCTCCAGCTGTGAGTTACATTGAATTGCCTTGCATTGAAAAGTGCTATATAAATAAACTTGCCTTGCCTTGCCTTGCTTTACATAATATCATCAATGGGAAAAATGAATTAAACCTTAAGCAGCGGCACCAAAAACGGTTCCTCCTAGCTTACAAAAATAGCTTTGGATGGCCTTGACAACCAAAAAGCATGAGTCAATTTGCATGTTAATAAATTAACATATACATACTGTTATGTTTTGTTTGAGCAGGGTGATTAAGTCCATAATTGACGTCCTATCAATAATTGAATTGGAAAATGTTGTGGTTATATAATGCACTCTTCAAGATTTGAAACTAAAAATAGGAATCTACAGGAAATAATTCTCAATACAAAACAGGTATAACTTATTGTATGTGTCATTTCCTCTTCTGCAGATTTCTGCAGCTCCTCTTAAATCCTTCTGTCAGCCGCAGAGGCAGAAGCTGGCGTGACTCGATCACTTCCCTTCCATCCCTCTTATTTCTCCAGACTGTTGGATGCACACATAAAACCCACAACTTTCCCAGAGGTGCAACACAATGAAATAGTGTGATTATGTTGAATCCCTGTCAGTAGCTCGGTACAAACCAATAATCCTCCCATTCTGGCAGCAGTTCCTGACCCTCTGCCACAGATCCACTCAGAGCAGAGGAGAGAATATCAATAAGTGAGAGGACTCAGCAGGAATCCTTCCACAGCTCTGAGACTCAGGCACAAATACCTGCCGTGCTAATGAGGGCAGTGCAGGTAAGGCGTCCACTGAGCCCTGAGGTGTGATGGATTAGGAGGGATGATTATCTGGTATCTAAAGGTTTGGTGCAATCAAAATGGTTTAGAAAATTGAGCTAGACATTGTGATCAAAACAGCATCTGGGAAATGTTACTGCTGGCCTCAAGACTACAAAGATGTAGTTGAGGTTAAAGGGGCCACATTATGCTGACTTTCAGGTTTCATATTTGTATTTTGTGCTTCGAGTGTGACATGTTTCCATGCTTTAATGTTCAAAAGGCTCTTTATTTTATTTTTTTGCTGCAGCACCTGATTCCACCCTCTGTCTGAAACCAGAGCCCAGTCTGCTCTGATCGGTTAGCTGGCCGGCTCTGTTGTGATTTATCAACTGCCCCTTAGCCTATCACGTACAATGTGAGCGCAAGCAGTGGTGTAGTGGGCGTTGGATGCGGGGGTAAGCATTGCCAGTGTTATCAGTTGCAAGTGTGTATTTGTTGTAATAATGACAAAAACATAATACATTTCACAGTAATTATAATAAAAAATAAAAACGATTTCCTTAAAAAAATTATGATTCGTCATCACGCTCGTGACCCCGCGGCGAGCTGGGGGTGACTCGCCGCCCGCCGATTTTGCGGCAGCTCTTTCCCTCAAGAACGCTAACGAAAAAGCTCTATAATGGCAAGCAACATTTTTTTACTTGACATCTTTTCTAAAAAGAATATAATTCACAAGAAAAAAGTGAAAGCTACAAGTGAAGCTGCTACTAGTACTACATCATCAGAAGAGCCGCCTAAAGACGTGGATAATGCTAGCACCATACTTGCCAACCCTCCCGATTTTCGATTTACTCACGACTGTTTCCACTCCCCCCCCGCATTTGAAATGCTCCCGATTTCTGAGTTCTCAAGGTTGGCAAGTATGGCTAGCACTAACGTTAGCGTTAGCTGCGTTAGCTGCGTTAGCTGCGTTAGCTGCGTTAGCTGCGTTAGCAACGTTCCTTTCCCAAATGTATGGACGGAGGAGATGTGGCGGAGGAAACAAGAGGCATACCCGTGGATAGCTGGGAAACTGGGCTGCAAAGTTTGTTCATCCATTTCGGATTTATCAGTGTTCAAAAGCAAGGTGTGTGTGTGTGTGTGTGTGTGTGTGTGTGTGTGTGTGTGTGTGTGTGTGTGTGTGTGTGTGTGTGTGTGTGTGTGTGTGTGTGTGTGTGTGTGTGTGTGTGTGTGTGTGTGTGTGTGTGTGAAAAGCAGCAGATTCAATGTTATTTGCATAAGTAGGCTATTTTTTTTCGTTTCGTTTATTTAATAAGTTAATTTCAGGACAACTTTGGGAATTTTGTTTGTTTGTTTTGAGTTTTAAAGAGAGAGAGCTTATGCAATTTAGGCCTATAAATTGTTTATGTAACTTATGTGCCTGTGTGTCCATGGTTTTGAGTCTGTGTGTGTGTGTTGAGCGCAGCGCCGTCTGCTTTTTGCAGTACAGTAACTAAAGTAGGATTAAGCATATCCGGTAGTTTCTGTGGACCTGTCTGCCGTTTTGTGAGTGCACTGCGCTCGTGCGCATTTGTGTGGCATTGTTTGGGATGACCTAATTAAAATAGCGTCCCCCCAGTAAAAAAATCCCCACTACACCACTGAGCGCAAGTGTTACGGAATAATGTCACAGGCGTTACAGGCATTGGTGAGTGTGTGGGAGAGAAACACCCTATCGAAGCGACTTTGGGATTTCATCCTTTGCACACCATTTAAATGCGCGAAAACGTAAATACAACACTACAGGAAAAAGAAACAAAAAGAAAACATAATAGGGCCCCTTTAAGCAAAGCACTACCAATATCCTGACTTTTCGCCCCTATATTGGTACGGGTCAAGCTTGAAAACACCGAACATTCTTGTATGTTGATCCATGATCTTGATACTGACAGCTGCATCCTGTGTGTCATATTCTGCCAGATTAAAATGTGGGTTTTATTTTGGAATGCAGGTTCATTCATTCATTCAAGTCAAGTCACTTTATTTGAACAGCCCCAGAAGCACATATCATTCATTTAAAAATATTTGGGTTTCATCATTCTTCTAAAGATTAGTATTTTTGCCAACTTTAAAAATAAGTATTCTGCAGTTTCTCCCAATACTCCTTTTCCCCCATATTTTCTTACACATCTTCTTTGCTTTCTTTTTGGTAAATATTTCTATTCATTTTCCAAATATATATAGGCCTATACTGTTTATACTGTATATCGACCCACATCCTACTTTGTTGCTCTCTCTTCTCTGTCCATCTCTTGCGTTTCATCCTTATACCTTTGCAGTTGTCTTATAAACAAAGAGTCTCTCTCTGTCTCTCTGGCTCATGTCTGTTTCACAGGTTCCAAAGTGTCTGGTTAGTATGACCACATACGCTCGTGTGCACACACACACACACACACACACACACACACACACACACACACACACACACACACGCTCGATTGAGCGTTATCAACAGCTCCCGGAAACGTAAGTTCTAATATTACACTAGATTGTAAACTAGAATGCTTTTCAGCCATAAACTTTTCAATTCAATTCAACTAAGCTGTTGAAGGAAGTTTTTCCATTAATTAGCACTTATTTATTAAATATTATGAATATGTTTTTATTATCAGGCTATGTTCCACAATCATTCAAAGTAGCAGTGATAAAACCGCTTCTTAAAAAGCACAACCTCGATCCAGAGGTTTTAGCCAACTATAGACCTATTTCTAATCTTCCGTTCCTCTCAAAAATTCTTGAGAAAGCAGTCACAAAACTGGCTGGTTTAGGTCCTATCTATCTGAACGCTCTCAGTTTGTACGTGTCAATGATGAATCTTCCACGCAAACCAAAGTTAGCCATGGAGTGTCACAGGGCTCAGTGCTCGGACCTATTTTGTTCACATTATATATGCTTCCGTTAGGCAATATTATAAGGAATCATTCTGTACATTTTCATTGTTATGCGGATGATACTCAACTATATTTATCAATCAAGCCTGATGAAATTAATCATCTAAATAAAATTCAAGACTGCCTTAAGGACTTAAAAACGTGGATGACCTTACATTTTTTTTAAGTTATTGTACTTGGCCCGAAGAATCTACAAAACACATTATCTAAAGATATACTAACTATGGATGGCATCAATTTGGCCTCCAGTGAGACTGTAAGGAATCTTGGTGTTATATTTGATCAGGATTTATCCTTTAACGCCCACATAAAATCAATTTCAAGGACCGCCTACTTCCATCTACGTAACATTGCAAAAATCAGGCATATCTTGCCTCAAAACGATGCAGAGAAACTAGTCCATGCATTTGTTACTTCAAGGCTGGATTATTGTAACTCCTTATTATCAGGGTGTACCAAGAAGTCAGTCAAGTCGCTTCAGCTGATTCAAAATGCTGCAGCTCGTGTACTAACCAGAGTTAGGAAAAGGGACCACATTACTCCTGTCCTGGCTGCCTTACACTGGCTCCCTATAGAACACAGGATAGAATTTAAAATTCTTCTTCTCGCCTACAAAGCCCTTAATGGGCAGGCGCCATTTTACCTTAAAGAACTCATTATACCCTACTGTCCTACTAGGGCATTGCGTTCCAAGAATGCAGGGTTGTTGGTTGTTCCTAGAGTCTCTAAAAGTACAATGGGAGCCAGAGCCTTTTCTTATCAAGCTCCACATTTGTGGAATCAGCTTCCAGTTTGTGTTCTGGCGGCAGACACCCTATCCGTTTTTAAGAGTGCACTTAAGACCTTCATTTTTGATAAAGCTTATAGTTTGGGCTGATTAGATTCAGCCCCTAGTTTTGCTGATATAGGCTTAGTTTGTCAGGGGACATCTTACTTCTTCCTTCTCTCTGTCTATACCTGTGTACTCTCATGTTCCGATTAACCCAGCTTCCCCAAATGTCTTTCTTTTTGGTGTCTATATATGCTGGGATCCGGAGTCATGGATGATCCTGCGGTCCTGTGTCCTGCATCGCGAGCCCTGGATCTTGAGTCGTGGCTGTGATCCTGGATCATAGGTCCTGGACGGATATCCTCGTGGATTCATCTTCCTATTATACACACATGCATTTCCAAACATTTGGACTACCTATGTTGCAAATGTATTATCTGTTCAATTTACACACGGCATCTATTGCACGTCTGTCCGTCCTGGGAGAGGGATCCCTCCTCTGTTTCTCTCCCTGAGGTTTCTCCCATTTTCCCCTTTAAACTGTGGGTTTTCTCCGGAAGTTTTTCCTTGTACGATGTGAGAGGGTCTAAGGATAGAGGGTGTCGTATTGTCATACTGATATTCTGTACAAACTGTGAAGTCCACTGAGACAAATGTAACATTTGTGATATTGGGCTATATAAATAAACATTGATTGATTGATTGATTGATTGATTGATTGATTGATTGATTGATTGATTGATTGACTCAGTTTCCAGTTTGGGTATTATAAGCATGTCCGTGAGGAGGAAGTTAAAGGCATCTATCATACAGCAGTGGTCTTTGTTTCCTGTTTCGGCAATGGCGAAATCCATTTAATGTTGTAAGAAACCGTGGATTATCTGTAGACTGTCTGACCGTTCAATGTAATTAATACTTAAAATGTATATTGCAATATTTATTTATATGAAGCCTAACTACTGAGACTAATTTGTGTATTTTATGGCTAAGCCCTGGACCTCTCCTGACTTTACTTAAATCGATTACATTAAAATCCAACAAGTCCTCCAACTCATACGACCAAATAGGCCGAATGTTCAGGCCCAATTATTACGACCAAATATGTCATTTGTTCAAGCGCTTAATACGTTCTATAATTACGTTTTAAAGTGTTCGCCCTCTAGTGCTCCCGTTGAATGCAAACGTTACAGATGGTCGTTTATTCACAAATAACCCTCTCTGTAAAAACCTAAATTGTAGGATAGTTTGGCCATTAAAACACTTTTTGATTAGATTTCTAGCGAGATGTGTATATTGTACTTTTAGAATCCACGTCCAGTTGATATGCAGGATCTATAGTTTGATAGATATTACAAAGAGGAATTGAGGTATGCGGCAGCCTCCATGTAAAGTTACGGGTAGAAAACAGAATTTCCGGTCTTGACGTTTTCATAATAAAACCAATGATCAAATGATTTAACAGTGATATATGCAGTACTCATCAACTAAAAAACATCACTTTATCCTTGTTAATTATACGACATTTATTGGTTTAAATTGTGTACAATGCTTTTGTGTTTTTCCCATAAGTTTTTCTCTTTCGATTCTGAGAGACACCTTTCTTTTTTCAGAGGTTTTGATAGGCTAAAACATCGATTGTTTTAGCTGCAATGCATGTCGGGATATGGTGTTTATGCGATATGAAATCTGGAAAAAAAAAGTTCAATAAAATAATACTTTAATCCGAGTGTTCTTGCTTTTCTCTTTGGAAGTCATCACATAACGGCATTGTAATACACGGTTCGGCTGCATTAAATATTACATCTGCCATAGATATTTATTTATAGAGCCCTGATCAGAAGACCTTTTGACAAACTGTAAGAAATGCCGCCAAAACTGAATAAGTGACGTGGATCATAAATATATTAGCAATTAAACAACATCTTCCATTTCTTTTCACACAATACGTCTCCTTGCAGTATCAACACTAATTCGGCTGACTTTTATATTTGATCCAATTGGTAGATAGGTTATATTTACACCATAATGGTGCACAGCTGATAGAAAGGGATTTTCTTTGTAGTTTTTAAAGATATTATTTACTGAACTACCTTTCCAACTCCTCATGCAGTTGACTGTTACAGGTCTATACAGCTTCATGGTACAATGAATAAGCTTCAAATCGAGAGACTGAAACTGTATTTTCCTTTACTGTTTAATTTCACAATAAAGTTAATAGTCATATTATGTTTGATATTATTATGTTTTATTAACTACACCACTGTTTTTTTAACCCGCACCGCCTAGTGGTTAAAGCACGTTATTGCATTTTGTTGTTGAATACGTTTTATTTGATGAAAACATTTCAATATTAAGAGTAGCCTACATACAACATTGGGGGAAAGTCAAGAAGATACTGTAGTGATCTCTACAATAAAACAGCTAGTGCAATCAATATTGTGTAATTAACAAGGATAAACTGATGGTTTTTAGTGGATGAGTAATGCAGATATCACTGTGTAATCATTTGACAGTGAGGGGAATATATCCGGTTTTATTATGAAAACATCGAGACCGGAACAACTGTTTTCACCCACGCTAACTTTACATGGAAGCTGCATACACGTTATCCTGGCGAGACCTCAAATCATCTTCGTAATATCTATCAAACTATAGATCCTACACATCGACTGGACGTGGATTCTAAGAGTACAATATACACTTCTCGCCAGAAATCGAATCAAAAAGCATTTTAATGGCCAAACTATTCCACAATTTAGGATTTTCTAGAGAGGGTTATTTGTGAATAAACGTCCCTCCAGAGCGTTTGCAATGAACGGGCCGGGAGCATGTTGTTTCTTACACATTCTTACTATGGGACGGGTGCCGCAGTGGTCTGTGCATCTGATCATCAGATCAAGGGGGGTGCTGGGGAACTCCAGTTCGAAACCCGCTCCTGCCGCCACTGCGTCAGGCCGTTGTGTCCTTGGGCAAGACACTTCACCCGGATTTGCTCCTGTGGGTATTGTCCACAGTACATGTATAATATCAATGTGTACTTGTAAAAATGCCTCGATGACTTGTGGCGCAGTGCGCTGTGCAATGATCATCAGATCAAGGGGTGAAACCCTTGTGACACTTCACCTGAACTTGCTCCTGTGGGTATTGTCCACAGTGACCATTGCATGTATAATAATATGTGTAATGTGTATCTGTAAAGCGCATTGAGCACTGGAAAAGCGCTATAATAAATGTAAGGAATTATTATTATTATTATTACACGACCACTAGAGCACCTCTAGTGGTCATGTAAGAAACAACATACAGTTTAAAACGTGTCTCTGGCTCGTAATAAGGGCATGAATAATCGGCCTATATGGTCGTTTTTTGTAGGAGGACAGGCTGTTAAAATCACATATAAAAAACTTTTAATTTATACGGTGCCTTTTAGTAATGTGTGTTTTTATATTTGCATAGTTTTTTACACTGCAGTGTCTCCTAATGGAAGTGTTATCGGCAGTTGTAGCGCTTCCTGTTGGTGTATTCTTAGACTAAACCAATATTGCTGTGTTACTTTGACCTTTTATTAGCTGTGGACTCTCACTGTGTGACCTCTCTGTGCAGATTCCCCTTTGCTGCCATTCAAAGATTAGTTTGATTTCTCCCATGACCAGCCAGGCACAGAGTCCCAGTAGGAGAAGCAGGACTGCCAGTACGACTAATGACTATCAGCTGACTGCTTCTTTTCACTAGAAAGACAGACACAGACAATTTGATTCAGCAGACAATGAGCTGAGTGACTGTCCTCAGTGTTGGGGCTCACAGAGGTACCATGTGAGTCTCAGCTGATGCCAGCTACAGCTGAGCAGCAAGTTTTACAAGGAAAATTGGCAGCTGGAGATCCTTTTACTATTTCTCTACTATTTTCCAGCCTGACAGCTGATGGAACAAAGGAGAGGTCACATATGTTGTTAACCAAAATGAGCCATATTTTACAGTAAAGTAGTTATTGTACTTATTTACCATTCCCCCAGAAAGGGCCCCAAAAGTTACATTATGGATTAATTTAACTTTTTTTCATGTTACTTGAATGTAACCTACCATACACTGAAAATATCCAAGTTTACTTTCGATTGAGAAGCTGTAATCTTTAAAATCAGTTAATAATTGGCAATAATGGACTCCTTGACTTTCAGCCTAATATTATTAGAATTATTGAAATTAATGTATATTAGACCCAAATATGACACCCAGCTAAAAATGGGGTTAAGGTTAGGGCATGTGTGTTTCTCTTTTTAAAACAATAAAGTGGCAGTTCCCAGCTTTTCAACTACTCTTTTCTTCTCTTGGCTCGTCACACTTGTATTGATGCGCAAGGTTAAAGGTCAGAGGATTACGATCCGCCAGAGGTGCTAAACTTTAAAACGTGACTATAGGTCGTAATAAGCTGCTGCTAGAAATGAATATGGGGAAAGACGTAGTATATACACGTTCTCCTGGCGAGACCTCAAATCATCTTCGTAATATCTATCAAACTATAGATCCTACACATCCACTGGACGTAGATTCTAAAAGTACAATATACAGTTCTCGCTTGAAATCTAATCAAAAAGTATTTTAATGGACAAACTATTCCACAATTTAGGATTTTCCAGAGAGGGTTATTTGTGAATAAACGACCCTCCGGAGCATTTGCAATCAACGGGAGCATGTTGTTTCTTACACGACCACTAGAGGTGCTATACTTTAAAACGTGAGTATGGGTCGTAATTAGGGATGCTCCGATCGATCGGCCACCGATCGATAGATTGCGAGAGCCGATCGCATGGCGTAACATTTGGACGTAAAATACATGACACTTTTCTCTGTGCGCAGCAAAACAAGCTCGCAAAAATGGCTTCACGAGTCTGGCAGTATTTTAAAGAGCCTGTGACACGGTTTTCCCCCATCATCCAAACCCATCAATTTGAGTACATATTGTCCCCTTGAAAACCGTTACTGAACTGATTTTGGATATTTGTACTTTGATAACCATTAATCTGCCTTCAATGTTGACAATTTGCTGGATCTTCTCGCGGATTCTTCAAGTCCCGCCAAATGATGGGTGACGTCATTGCGGGCACAGCGCTCCAGCTGCACCGTCCAGGATCCCAGCATCTGCATGTAAACCTTTATATATATACAGTCAGATGTAAACGCACGACGGCGCACACAACAGCAAGCTCAGACAGCGATGACAGGTTAATGTTGAACGTGTCTGAGAGCTCATATGAGGCTGAAGGATCGGTTTATGTTGTATCTTCTAAGTTTAGGAATGAGGTGCGTCAATATGGGCGATCATATGGTCATGTAGCCAGTGGTGGACTGGGACTAAAAATCATCCCGGGACTCTCGACCGGCCCACTTCGGTACCGCTAGTAAGCTGTCAACGGGGGGAGTGGGGGATGTAAAATACAAATATAATGTATAATGTCTGTGTCTTTGACATTAGCGCTGCTAGCCACCTGTGCCCTGTACTACGAAGCCAGTTCAACAGACCCTGGATATGTTTGAGTAACAAACAAACTAACAACAACAAACTAACAAACGAGATCTCGCTAAGCGGTCCTACGACGCTGGTTATCAACTCGGTAAATCAAGCCAGGGTTTCTCTCTCCAGCTGAGAGCGCGTTCACGTCTAAGGCACGAGTGGATCTGACTTTAATTACATTTGTCTCGAGTGTTTCGTCAACATAATGTGTTAAATAATACTTCTGCATCCAGTCTGTGACACTGTGAGTGTTGCACGGCCAGATGAGGCTGGAGAAGCTGACTCAGATCAGGACATATATGATATATTATGATATTATATGATCGATGATCTGATTGATGATGTAATATGAATGATAAGTGCGACACGTCGGCGTCTTCTCTGCATACGGCAGTTTAAACTGTATTTCCTTTATCCTGTAATATGACTTGAGAGATTTAAACTCCGCACACTGAGTGGATCTCTTTTCTATATACGCCGGAGGCGGACAGCGTCAGGTAAAATAAGTTATGTAGCCTTCTCAAACCTGAGCCTCACGCGCCGCCTATGGGGGATGTGCTAGTTACTTATCCGACCGGCCCACTTCGGTACCGGCCCATCGGGATTCGTCCCGATGGCCAGTCCGCCACTGCACCCACAGTCCGCCACTGCACCCAGCCCACGTAAACTGTCAACGGGGGGAGCCTCGCTGCGGGGAAACGGTGGACCTAGTGTCCCGATCGGAGTGGGAATAATAATAATAATCCGTGCATTTTATCCATTAATTTCCCCAACATTGTGGTAAAAAACCACACGTTTAATCCACGTTGTTGGTGTACTACAACTACAAAAAGCATCGGTTTGTTTTCTCATCAGTAAATGCAGACCGGCTCAAACAAACGATTTTTAATCATCATCCTCACTCATCATTTAATGTATCATATGTTCGCCGAATTGACATGAAAGCACTAATAAATGTAGTTTCATCCACTTGAGTTTATAACCACAAAAATAATCGATTTGTTTTTATATCACATCCGACTGGAGGAAATTCAGCAGCTCTCACTCCCGATTTTTAATCCTAATGTAATCATCATCTTCACCACGATCATTTATGTTTATGTCGCCGAATTGACATGAAAGCACTGACAAATATGAATATACTGTAGTCAACTTCATTAAAACGTTATTAACGTGCCTAAACTCAGTAATTCACCATTTCTACGCATGACACAACACACTTTGTCCTTGTTTGGCTCTCGAAGCGTTCCCGCATTGACGTCACTTCCGGCTTCCCCCAAAACTTCAAAATGAGTGAAGGAATTTCCCCGCGATGTTCGAAATTATTGATATTTAACGAAACGGTATCGCTTTTTCTTTTTTAAACTGACGGTTCGAGATTACTAGTAGCCCAATATTTCATTGCACAACAGTTGTTGGGATGGTGTCACAGGCTCTTTAAGGTGTCCGAAAATGACAATAAAATAGCGGTATGCAACGTGTGTGAAGCAGAAATCCTGCAGCAAAACACACACTAAGAGTTAGACCTAACACTAAGAGTTAGACTTAACACACTTAGCTATTTTATCTACCTCTGGAACAAGCTAAACTAGTTATACATATATTTATTATTCACTGTCGGGTCACTCATTACTGGATCAGTGAGCTGCATGAGATACTGACAGGCTGTCAGGAGAGAGAGAGAGGGGGAGAGAGGAAAAGAGAGTGCTTCCGCTCATTTCTCCCGTGTTATTATCCAAAGTTAATGTAAACTTGAATAATGTACTTCATTTGAATGTAATAATTATGTTGGTTGTTGTTTGTGGAAGCACCAGTGAATGAGCCCCATTAACTGAGTTTTAAACATCACTTTAAATGGAAGAACCCCATAGGGTTAGGGTTAGGTCCCACTCGATCGGATCGGCGATCGGTATCGGACGATACTGATTCCGGCGATCGGCCCCAAAATTGGCGATCGGAGCATCCCTAGTCGTAATAAGCTGCTGAACTATCGACCTATATGGTCATGTTTTGAAGGAGGACAGGCTGGTTCCTCCTCTGGCGTTTAAATTATTGTTATTTTCGCAGATTACTTTTAGTTTTCTTCTAAATTGCCAACAACAAAGGACACTGCATTTTCCATATCAACACACAACAGAGATGGTGGTAATATATATTCTGTCTGTTGCTGTCCATATAAACAAAAATATATCTTCTGTCAATATATCGTTAGCAACATGGCTACTGCTAGCAGCCAAGCTACCATCTGAAGCTAGAAACAACAAGTCCCAAATTGTCCCGTAAAACACCCTACAGTAATAATACGTTTTTTCACCTATAGCTTTTTAATCATCCCTCCTCTTTGTCTTCTTTGTCTCCTCTTTCAACGTGGGTAGCATAACTTAGGATGTTGCGCTGGATAGCGGCTATTAGCTACTTTGTTGAGATGCCTCTTAGCAAATGCGCACTCTCAGAAGAAGTGAAGCAGTGTCTGTTTCCACTTTAAAACGTGTCTAGGCTCTGGATTAGTTAAGAGATATTTACCTTCATGGATTAAACCTTCATAATACAAATAGTTTGAATTTACATTGTTTTACAGTTGCTCTTAAAATGGTGGTCTATGGAGAATTATGTTTTCGGCTACCAAGGTAAATGTTTAAATTGCAGTACCATCAGTGCCCACTGGGACATCATGAGCAGCACTGTTAATCAGGGCTGTCAATGTTCAGGACTAATTTGGACACCAGTGCTTGAATTGGGCCGTTACTCACCGGTACGCAGTACCGGCACTTCTGATTTTTACCCATGTGGCCGCTGGCCGGTGTAGGTACCAGATGTGTTCGGGGTACCAGATGTGTTCGGGTGTATTTCCGTCGCATCCGCATCAGTCATATTTTACGGCAACTCAAGAGGGCCATGATGGTCAAATTCCGAACATTTAAACATAGCCGACACTTCATTATTTACTTTGTCCGTTATTATATGTTGAAGATTATACTTTTCTCCGTCATATTGTTTCCATAGCAACAACTTCAAACAGGCATAGCCTACACTTCATTCTTTACTTTGTTCGTTATTATATGTAGAAGATATACATTTTTTCTCCGTCATGTTGTTTCCATAGCAACAACTTCAAACAACAACTAACCGCTAGCCGCAAAGCTAGCATCACAGCCACTGCTCCGTTTTTAGAGACTTTGCACACGTTTTTCACAAACATTTTCACATGCTAGGCTAGTACTTCCATTCGCTTCGTCTTGATCTGTAGATGTGATTTGATGTGTCGTGTGTCCCCCAACTCCTCTCCAAAGTTCAGATATTTAATAAAATACTCAGGGGAGTTTCCTGAATTTTCATGCCCAAAGCCAAGCACTAGGCCCTGGGTACATTAAGAGGCTGATCTCGGGCACTTTTGTCCACTTTCCCTGGTGGTAGAAACTCAAGCCAGACATCCCTGGAATCGTCTTATAGAGTAGATGATCAGTGGGGCCTTGTTTTTACTGAATGATTTGTTTTTTTTATGGGGAATTCAAATATGAGCTTATTTTTAGGATTTTCGGAGACTTTGCACACGTTTTCACAAACATTTTCACGCTAGGAGTATGGGAGTACTTCCATTCGCTGTATCTTGATCTGTAGATGTGATTTAATGTGTCGTGTGTCTCCCAACTCCTCTCCAAAGTTCAGATACTATATAAAAATACTAAAAGGTAAATAAAACATGAAACATAATGACAAAATAACAACCTGAAAGATATGTATTCTATCTACACATTTCGTAATTATCTAATCTAGTGGCCTTATAAAAGTGTTGGCTAAAGTAACGCAGAATATATATATTTTTTAATTGTAAATAATTAGAAACATTATTTATGTGCACAAGTACATGGGACCCCACCATAGCACCCCACACATAACAAGCTGTCCCGAGTTCCTCCGGCTGCAGTTCCGCAGATGGCCGGTGTGTGGCAGCAGAGCAGAGGGAGGTGAGTAGACGGATATGACGTCACCCTGCACGATCGGTTCTGCGCATGTGCGAGAGGGTCCGCCATGTTGGACAACTCCGGACGGCAACACCAGATGGACACTTGACACAGTGGCTTTTAGCAAAGCTGAAAAATAAAACGAGAGAGAGATGAGTTATTGTTATTACAACGTGACTTCACTATTATTTAACAACTCTTTTTATTGGGTTCTTTTATTTGGGGTTAAGTACATTGTCAGAATAAGTGAGAAATGAATTTAACTTCTGTTAGACAGCCATATGCCATACATTTTTGCATACATTCACAGTAAATATGTATTCAGTATGATAGCTGTCTAACAGAAGTTAAATCTATTTCTCACTTATTCTGACAATGTACTTAACCCCAAATAAAAGAACCCAATAAAAAGAGTTGTTAATTAATAGTGAAGTCACGTTGTATTAACAATAACTCATCTCTCTCGGTTTTTCTTTTTGAGCTTTGCTAAAAGCCACTGTGTCAAGTGTCCATCTTGGGTTGCCGTCCGGACTTCCGGACCATCTCGCACATGCGCAGAACCGATCGGGCAGGGTGACGGATCGGGTAGTGACACCCCGAACCATAGATATATATAAACACTAGATGGCTCATGGGAGATTTTCCAGCGTAGCTGACTGGCCGCCATCTTGCTACAGTCAACAGTTACTCTGATTCGCGTTATGGTAGCTGTTGTAAGATGAGTGATCTGCACAAAAATACTCTTAACTCGCTGAAATCTTGACTGATTTACAAACGGTTTGGTTTATTATAAACATTATTAGCATGGCTATGATACAGGATGATTGGACATGTTGAAATTGCAGCTTTTCTTTGTGTATGTGGTTGTATTTATTAGCTGGCTAATAACAAGAGGCTGTCAGTGAGACCTCGTATTACAAAGTTCACCCAGCAACTTTACACCAGTGGGAGAGGCAGAACTGCTCTTTTTTTTCAACATAACTTAAGTTACACATGATTTCTTCCAAGTGGTTTGGCTTGTTAAAAACATCTTGCATTATGATACAGGAATTTGCTGGCTTTGTGTTTACAGAAGTACCTGACTATGCCGGACTTTTGTGCAGCCTACGGATGTTCCAATCGCCGCTGTCTGCAAACAAGAACCCGTGGGATCACCACGTTTATGTTTGCTCAGTCTAATAAACCCATAACATGGTTGTGAAAGAATACCAAAGCTGAGGCTGGACGATGATTGATTGTTAGTGTGCCATGTGTCACTGTGTGTCTTATTGGTTTTGTGGTATACTGTATTTTATTTTATTGTGTGCAAGACACATTTAAAACAAATAACCTTGAACCTTGAAGCCCCATCTCTCCCCACCTGCTCCTGCTTCCTACATCCCCTCCACACCACACCAAGTTGTTCTTCTTAATAATAATAATACATTTATGTTGGGGGGCCGCCTTTCATAACACCCAAGGACACCTTACAGGGGCATAGGGGCAATATAGGGAACAATTTAAACAGTGGATGTTGTGATATATCAGCCGGGGTGAGACAAGACAAACCACAAATGGACTACAGAAGGACATATGGTACAGTTTATATTATTCTTGGTCTTTTTTCAATAACATATTTCAAAGGTTCTGGATTTGTTTACAAATCTAGAAACTAAATACAAAACTAGGATGATATGAAGATCTCATGTCAAAAATAATTGTGATAAATTAGACAGAACTGGCCTGTCTGTGAGCACATTTTATGTTGGTTTGGTTCTTCTGATAAAGGTGTGAATATCTAAATAATATACCAACATATGCTATTGTCATTAGTTGTGTCCCTGTTCTTCAAGCTAAGGCATTGCTCAATTAACAACTCTTGGTTTACAGAGTGGTAACATGAGACCGATTTTTATATATAAAATATAAATGTATTTTAATTTTATAATTTATTTATAATTTATTTTAAATATTGACAATATAATAAAATAAATGGAAATATATACACCGGCAAATATTTAATATAAATACCTTGTGTGTGTGTATAGCTATTGCTTTATCTGATTAATGTTATTTTCATATGAAAGTCCATGATTATAAGTATGCAGTATCATAACTACATCTTTGATGTTTATAAAAAACCAAACCGTTTGAAAATCGGTTGAAAATTGAGCAAGCTATGGTTATTTAAATAGTAAACCATAATGTTATGAATGAGAGCACTGCCTGTAGCAAGATGGCGGCCAAGTGGCAACGTCGGTCTCCATTGGCCAGCAGCGCATGTGAGCCATCTAGTGTTTATATATATCTATGCCCCGAACACATCTGGTACTGACACCGGCAGCATCTCATGACGCATCTCATGACGCATCTGTAAACCGTGATCGTTTTTCTCGCGTCCAGGAGAGAAGCTTAAAAAGGAGACTAAATGGAGTCTCTGAGAAGGTTCAAAATTGGTACTTTAATTAATAAAGAGCGTGGTAATGTTACAAACAGGATATTGTCCAGTCAGGAGAGAAAGGCTGCTGCTTCCTCTCCCAGGTGCTGGCCGTGCAGAAGAGCTCACAAGCATTCGTTTTTCCCGCTTGCTGGCTGTTTGCTCCTCCTCTCTGGGAGCTGTAGTGATGTAGGGGACTTCCCCCTTCGTTCTCCTGTGTCCGATATCGCGTTAAACAGAGGATTTCGACATTTTACATTCATTGCTTACTTCCACATGCCTTTTCTCCTCCTTATCTCTTTCATAACTTAATATGTAACACATGTTAACGGCGTCAATAGCCACTTTAATGATACTAATGGACGGTAGTCCCGGATGTCGTCATGAAGGATTTTCAGAATAAAAGCTTGGTATTGAGAACTTCCGGTTTTTTCCAGAATAAAATAGCATTTAAACTGACGGTATGTTTAAGGTACATTATGCCATAAAACATTGATTTTAATTTCTAACAGTCCCTCCTTACATACCTAAAAGGTGTGTATAATACTGAAATCAATGAGTTCTTCATCTGAACTTTGCATAGTACATAACTCATATCAAAATCAAAATGGAATGGTTCAATAGCCTCAACTTTTCAAAAATAAAAAAAATACTTTCACTGTGCTTAAACATAAAAGTTTTCCCTTGTGCATCACTTCTAGTGTTAACATTCAATATCATTCTTCAAAATAGCAGCAATGGCTTGGTATTAGAACATTTCTTCCTCCCTCCTTTCACAGAAACCTTTCCCATACCACGCTCAGTGTTAAGGCACTTGTTTTTACAAAGTGAAAAGAAACAAACCATTTTAAAATAGCAATGATTTATAAAACATGAGATCTACCATATTAGAATAGTGTAAAATAATAAAGAATAAAATAAACTATATAATAGGAATAGTGTAAAGTAAATTGAAATGGATTCACTCCATTTTAGCATTTTAGTTTGCTCACTTCTTCACATGATTTCATAATTTAACACATCAGCTGGACATTCATTGAACAATCTCATCATTTTCATCAATATCTGTATATGGGGGGTGGGTCGTCTTGTTCTGCTAGCATTTGTAACTGTCTCCTCATGAGAAATGTACCCTCCCTCCTTTCATACCATTTAAGGTATGACAGTAATATGTTCTCTAGAAGAGGCCGTCGTGATCAATCGGTACGTTAGGACATGGAAATGCAACATCTAGGCCTCTCCTGGGCCCCCTATGTTATCCTTGTACACTGTGGAGCCTAAACTCCCCCTGGGACTGGTCTCTTAGCCCTACTGGCTTTGGGGGATTGCCATGTTGATTAACTACATAAAAAACATCACTGGCTGTGCTAGTGCACAGGTCCCAGTCTAATCCTGTGGCAAGACTGAGTACAAGGTTTTAGTTCCATGATACCACCAAACATCTACTCTGGGATATCGCATTCTAGACAGTCATTTCTGGGAGAAGATTTTGGTCAGTTACAACAGTTGTAGAGTTACAACAGTTGTAGAGTTTCATCACTTGAAAGTTCCTACTTCAGTACCTTTGGGTGGTCTGTTCTAATGATGTGATAAAGTCCCTAAAATGGTGTGAAAACCGGTGGAATATCAATAGCTCATTATACTAATTTATCTTCAATTCTGGTCTCTTTGAAGAACCATGCTAACTCCTTTTACAGTGTGTGGAAACTTGGGTGCCCGAGCATGTGATAATCAGTTCAATTCAGGAATGTTCACTCATGGCAGATATGTTTCTCCTTTAAATAACATCTCTAAATATGAGGTCATCACTGATTAAATGGATGAGCATTAGGAGGTGGTGGCACTTGTCTTTTAAAACTCATACTCTGGTGCTGTGCGCTCCCCCTGAAGTGGCAAGTAAGATTTAAAACATCTGCAGGGTGGGTTGAGCGACCCCTTCTCCCTGAACGATATTTGTTGTCAAAAATATGCACCATTAAAATGAGTGATCTAAGGCCCCACATGTATTACTCCCAATTATACTAGTTTTTCAGAATTAAAATTTGCAATCGCTCTTTGCCTAGTTTATTTTTAAAACTCTACATCTTGGACGACAAACAAATGTTGTTTCCACCTTAACAGTTCTCCTATGGTAATATCCATGCTACAATGGTGAAATCAATACTTTGGAATACTTTCTTTGGCTTGGTTCTAGCTCTACCTTTAACATTTTCCATTAAAATAAAGATTTGTCTGCTTTCTATATTGTAACAAATTAAATCTTCCCCAAATTCTCACATGAATAAGAATCTCTAAAAGAATAATTTTTTTAAGAGTTTTTAGGATTATTTTCTAATAAGTGTGTTTATGTGTAAACTCACTCACTCCCGTTTCCCTTCTCTCCCCCTCTGGTTGTCAAGCCACGACCCCCTCACGTTCTGCTGGACCATGCCAACTCCTCCGTCCTGTCTTCTCCTCCGTCCACCTTCTCCTCAGTCCATCTGCTCTTGGATCCTCCCGCTGTAACTCTTTCCAGAGGCCCAACTGCTTTGCATTTCATCTCCTCCTTTACAGTCTCTTCGCTGTTTCATGGAGGGCGTATTCCGCTCTCATGTCCCACACTCTGCTCTTATGCCAAATCTCGTGGCTCAGTTTGGAACTTCGTGTCCTGTCTGAGGGACCGATGAGAGTTTGCCTCTTTGTCAGCATACTGGTTTGGTTCTGGATGCCTCAGGTGGAGATGGTTCTGGATGCCTCAGGTCGTTGTTGGTTCAGCTCGGGTTCTCTGTCTGTTCGATGGAGGAGGAGTCTCCTGTGGTGAGGTCATTTGTCTGAAGATGGGGTCGTAGCGTTTTCTGACAGAGAGAGAGAGAGAGAGAGAGAGAGAGAGAGAGAGAGAGAGAGAGAGAGAGAGAGAGAGAGAGAGAGAGAGAGAGAGAGAGAGAGAGAGAGAGAGAGATCTCGGGCCGCATTACCTATAGTTAATTCTAACACACTGAGGTAAAATAAATCCAATCCTTTCCACTCCATTTTCCTAATCTTACTATCTGTCTTAGATGTTAAATGCCATCTAAACCCAATTAATGTCTACTAATGGTTGTGCCATATCCCTAAACATTGTTTTCACCCACTGTAACATGTTTACTCCAAATAACTCTTTCAGGAAACCATCTTCTTCCATAAACTGAAATGTGACCTGCTCCATCGAAATCAGTCGCATTGACCCGAAGACACATTTTGAGTTGTATACACTGTTGGAAAGAGGATATTCCTAGCTTTCTAATGATATCAGGATTGTTGTTGTACTCCAAATATTAAGCGAAATATGTCACATTATATAATGACTGTCACCGAGTCCTCATTTTGAGAAAAAGGCCTTTAAAGTTTCCTCTTCTCTGGAATCCATCGATCTGATTGATTATTAGTGGAGCAAATTATCAAAATACTACGGAAGGAAGATAATTTCGTTTGGAAGGGAAGCTCGCGAGTGTGTGTGTAGACGTGTGTGTGTGTGTATGTGTGTGTGTTTGTGTAATTTTGCGTTTGTGTGTATTGTGTTTGTTTCCCAGGGAAAACACTCACGAGAAACACCGGCTGTTATTATGCCTGCTGTGATGTTAAGTTACTCCGTTCTCCGCTTGTAATTATGCCGTTACAAGCTTCAAAGTTATATTTATCATCTGAATTTGCCGAAACAAGTTTAATATTCTGAAAGCCAAGACTCTGTTTAATTGAAATCAGATGAAAACAAACTGTAACGGACCCTGCCGTGTTATCTATGATTACTATACTCTTACATTCATAATTTCAGCCGGAGGGAGGGGGGCGGCGCTGCTGGAAGAGCAGAGTGCGAGTGAGAGGTGCCTGTCTCCGTCCCTTTACAAGCTTAAAAACTGTATTTATCGTGTGATTTTGGAAATAAAAGTGTCATATTCTGAAAGCCAAGACTTTGTTTGTTTAAAATCAAACAAAACACCCGAACCCTGAACAAATTGTTTTTTACGTAAATTACATTACATTACATTGCATTTAGCTGACGCTTTTATCCAAAGCGACTTACAATAAGTACATTAGACCAGGAAGACACAACCTTGAGGAAAACAGAATCATATAAGTACATCAGGTTTCATAGAGCCAATCATTTCAAGTGCTACTCAACTGGCTTTAGATAAGCCAGTCCTTTATTAGTATATAAGTGCTCTGTTAGCAGTTCTTTGTTTGTCATTCTATCGCTCGAAGTGGAGTCGAAAGAGATGAGTTTTCAGTCTGTGCCGGAAGGTGTGTAAGCTTTCTGCCGTCCTGATGTCAATGGGGAGCTCATTCCACCATTTAGGAGCCAGGATAGCAAACCCACGTGTTTTTGCTGATGGGAACTTGGGTCCCCCTCGCAGCGAGGGTGCAGCGAGTCGTTTGGCTGATGCAGAGCAAAGTGCACGTGCTGGGGTGTACGGTTTAACCATGTCCTGGATGTAGGAAGGGCCAGATCCATTCGCAGCATGGTACGCAAGTACCAGTGTCTTGAAGTGAATTCTAGCAGTTACCGGAAGCCAGTGGAGGGAGCGGAGGAGCGGAGTGGTGTGGGAAAATTTAGGAAGGTTGAAGACCAGACGAGCCGCTGCATTCTGGATGAGCTGCAGAGGTCGGATGGCACATGCAGGTAGACCAGCCAGGAGGGAGTTGCAGTAGTCTAGGCGTGAGATGACGAGAGCCTGGATCAGAACCTGCGTCGCTTTCTGGGTCAGCTGGGGACGTATCTTCCTGAAGTTGAAAAGCATGTATCTGCAGCAGCGGGTTGTAGCAGCGATATTTGCAGTGAAGGACAGGTTGTTATCCAGGATCACACCCAGATTCCTTGCAGTCTGGGTCGGGGAGACAACAGAGGTGCCGATGTTGATGGTCAGGTCAAGAGTGGGACAATCTTTTCCCGGAAGGAAAAGCACAGTTTTGTCAAGGTTGAGCTTGAGATGATGAGCGGACATCCACTAAATCCACGTTTATTTTGAAATGAGCCGTTGCGACTTCCGACTGATTTCGATAGAGCGGGTCACAAATACCTAGATGTTTCAAGCACCCCATATTTCACACACTATAAAAGAACGTCCCCATATTTTCTCCATTATTTTAAATCTCACTGTTATTTAGAACATAAGTAACTTTTGTGACTGGACATATTATATCTGCAATGTCGCCACAATATGCTGGGGAATTTTGTTCATATAGTTTGTACGTGAAAAGCTGTACTTGTGGGTTAGTAGCCTGTTTCTACTGTAATCATTTTCAATAATTGTGCTCAGGTCACCGGTCGGTTGTCCATAAACTTAACAGAGGGTGTTTCTGGTACAGACTAAAACATGGATCCAGTGTATTTGGAGATTCCCCTAATCTGTAAATCCCCATCACTTACATATCCCAATCACTTAAACCCATCTCATCATTTGATACAAGAACTGCATATATGGGGGGTGAATTATCTTGATTGTAACCGCCTCACCTTTGGGACCGAGTATTTCTAACTCCTCCTCTTGTTGCTCAGCTGATCTTTTGGCTCTGGGGATAAGTGAAACTCTCTGAAACACAGCTGGAGTTTTGTTAGTGATATGAGCATTATCTATGAGTGAACTAATGGATCCATGTCTTACTTGATATTGTACTCCCCATCCAACCAGAAAGGTTCCACGTGTAATGAGCACAATCAACAATGCTATTCTGACTCTTATCCCTAGGGGACCCCACAATTGCTTTGGCTTTGTTCTTGACATCATCTCTATTTTCTCCCTGGTTGTGTCAGTTACATAATTTAAATAATGAGTACATATACAAAAATTGGACTCTTTTTCAGATGTAAAACAAAAAATAGGTTTTCACTTTAGTGTACAATCTATAAAAATCTATAGACAATTCGCCTTTTGAGGTGTTTCTATCTTTATCTTATTTCTATTTATTGTTTTGTTCCAGCTCTGCTAAATCAGTCCTAACTCCCAATAATGTTCTGGAAGTTACCGGTGAAGGGTGACAATGTGTGAGGTGGTGTCAATTTGCTCCTTTTTCTTTACCTTTAAACCGGAGCGCCTGTGAAGTTCATTACAACTTCTCACTGTTCCGTCCACCGGGATCAGCTCACTGTCTTTTGTGAACTTTCACCCTCACCCATTCACCTTGCCGAACAGGAGTCTCTTCTGGTGTCTCGTCTGGTATCTCTGTAGCTTTCCTAGCCTGTGTAGACACAACTTGGATAATATTACTCAGAGTTCTGACATATTCATTACTTCTATTCGTCTAATATCTAAAACTGGACCACTCCCTCCTTGGAGGAGGCCCAAGCTTTGGCATACCTTTTGTCATTATGAGACCTATTATTAACTACATGTTATTATTTATTAACTACAACGTCACTGAAATCAATATATCTGTATAATCATGACACTCCCTCCTTTGAGCATAACATGCTCAATTAATATTGCAATGATTACCCTATTATGAACAGGACATGTAAAACCCATAACGTTGCATTAAATAAATATAACTTCTCCGTGTAGCCATAAGGCGTACAAAAAATATCGTATGATGTATGGTTTTCTGATGGTATAAAAACATATTCACTAAAATCTGCCATTAGCACAAAAAATGGTTTACTCGTTTCAGGAATGGCTTTTGTCATGGTATTATGCATCATTGTTGCTGCGAAAAACAATACCCCTGGTGTCGCTAATGCGTCTCAATAATTCTAGGATTAGAGGATTGCTTGATACTGCTGAACAAAGATATGATAAAATAAAATTTCTCCAAACTAGAGGGAAAATACGAACTATTCTCACAGAGGGTGACATGCATGAAGGGCTGGTGCCCCTCACTCAAAATGAGATATTGCCTTACGCACTACATTATAAATCAGTAAAGTTACTCAAGAATAAATAAATAAAAGCTGATTCTTGAAACTGTTGTAAAAACCCTACAACTTCTTCATCCAAGCTCTCAATCAGTGTTATGTTATTTAATCTGCAGCTCATTGCCTTAAAACAGATACTTCAGACCGATTAGAACATTTTGTTTATGAGAAAAAATGTAATCCAAATCCATAAATTACATAATTGTTTTACTAAAAAACTACACTTCCACTAACAATAAATGAAGTTCCCCTTTAAACACAGCCCCGGTCTTCTGACGGAGTCTATCTGGGAAATGTTGTGCCAGTCTCTGTCGCTCCGTCACTGTTCTCCCGCTAACAGTCACTCTCTAGTTCTGCTGGGTTCTTGTTGACTTCTTCACTGGTTTGAGACAAGCGACCCTATCGGACACCTCCCTTTGTAGCCAGACTTCACCACAGCATAATCGAGTTTCTGTTTTTTGGTCTCAACAGCTCCACGTCAGGTGTATCGCCGCCCCTTGAACAGCAGTCGGTGTAAACAGGATGACTTGGTAAGGATCCTCCATCTTGGGCGAGTACTAGGTTTCCGTCTTCATATTTTTGGGTGGAAACCTGTTGTCTTGACCTCACTAGCTGTGTGGACACAATAGTTTTCTGTGTTCAACATCACTCGTAATCTCTTTCCTTCTCATAATTACAAAAATAGTCTGCTAAATGTTCTATTCTGTGGATGCTTTATGTCTAATTGCAAATGCTACTCTCGATTTTGTTTTACATTAAACATTAAACCTCTCCCTCCTGTGGTGACAGATATGGCTCAATGTAGCTGGATTTCAAAATACCCTTGTGCTGAAGATGCATCACCTGGTGGTCTGGCCCTCTGAGCTTCCTCATTGTTGTGGTTGATACCAGGGTGTCAGTGGCATTTGGGTCATGTTTGGCAATGCTGTTCGTCTTTGACATCCCTGAGATCCCCTGCTTCTGTCATAGTCATGGAAACCTCCCCCGGGGTAAATGCATGGAGGGCCGTTGTTTGGTGCATGTGGTGGGTGTTTCATTTGTTGTTGTGGACAATTTCTAGCCCAATGGCCCATTTGGCTGCAATGGTAACATCCCTCAAACCGTAAACGTATTCTGCCTGTGCCTCCTTGGAAACCTCCTGGTTGTTGGTTCTGCTTCTGATTCTCTGGCACTATCTGAGATTTAACTGTTTGGGGTGTCTGCCCTGCATTCTCTGGTTCTTCCTGAGCTTGAATTGTTGGAGGTGTCTGCCCTGCCTTCTCTGGAAGTTTCCCCTCCCTTCTCCTTGTCTTGTTCCTACAAGCTACGGTGTCTTTTGTTTTTTATGCTATGTCTTCCCTCACTGGCAGGTCTGCTACTCGGACCACATTTATGCTGTGTGCCAATAGGCTGGCATATTCCAGATGGAGTATCAGACTTGTAAGTCTTATAAATCTTTCTTCAGCTTCCCTCCATATAGTTAGCTGTTGTTGGCATTGTTCGTGCTCATAGTCGAGTACTGCTCTTCTTTGGGCTTTTGTTGGTCCAGGTTGATCATCTGCTGGAATCAGTCCTCTTGTTTGCCACAGTTCCAACAGTTTCTCTATTTGGTTCCATGTCTTCTGTCTTTTAATTGGAAAGATTAAAGCATCTGATCTGATTTGTACCCTTTCCTTGATATCTGCAGTTGAGCCTGACTCTGCTTCTGGTCTCAACTTAGTTTCTTTCGGTGACATGCTCTCTTCCTATTCGAATGAATATTATTAAGTTATCAAAGATTGAAACACTAATCCTCCGACTAGCACCTTCGTTCCTGATAAATAATATCCTATGTCATCCGAACTTAACTTTAAATCTGGGGTTTTTTGTAGTTGTTAAAACAATTTTATTTTTTTTTATTAAATCTTTTTTTAAAGTTATAGATTTTTATTTTTTTTATGAGAACGTTTTTTGTAAAATATTAAAGTAAATTAAAAGATACAAATTATGCAATTTTTTTTAAAATATGAAATGTTAAAATACAAATTGTACAGTGTATGGTTTTGACTTTGAGATATGAAAATAGAAATCTGGTGAAAATCTAAATCTACTGTGTACAGTGCATACCGCAATGTATGGAATTATGCAAATGTAATAATTTGTGTTAGCTTCAATAAATTGGTGTTTGAATATTCTACAGTCTAGTTTGAAAGTCTATTATGCAAAGTTTCTCATATTTTAATTAGAAACCACTTTGCAATTCTATCTTGGCGATTTGCGTATGTGTTCATTCATAACACTTAAAATCAAGCTTCAAAATGTTATAGTATCTTTGTAATAATTCTGTATTACCAGCAGAGTGCGCTGTTGTAATTTCCAGCTCAATCCACTAGGGATAGCTGTTGCAAAACTGACCTCTTTTTAACAAGAAGAAGCTTATTTCCTTAAAAATGGGAAGAAAATTAGAATATGGTTAAACAACACAGCCCATAACCGCCAAAACATATTTGCAAACAAGAATATTCAAAAAGAAACCCAATACACACTTGCAAACAAGAATATCTCAAAAGAAACCCAAAACACACTTGCAAGCAGAAATACTTCCAAAACCAGACTCCTACAAATACCAAACTTCCCACGGTAATATAACCTGTCTATTTTATATTTCCAACTCTGCCAAGAAATATGATTTGTCCTTCTCAATATGGAGTGCCTAGCCTCATGTGAGTGCGACTGAGTGTGTAAAAACAAACAGAGTACTTTCAATTAGCATTTCACGAAATGGCGACTGCCGTGTGGCTTATTTTCAGCATGAGGGCAAGACAAGATGGCAACTGATTTTCCAACCTTTAACCTGAAGAACAAAGGGATTTGAAAACACACCTCGTGTCTCTCACAGGGGAGTTTAAATAATGGTGGGGTGCAATCTTGTCAATAAAATTCAACACAAAACAACACTGCAGTTTAAAATAACATTTCTATCTAGTTTACTATGAAAAAATGGGCGTTATCTTATTGATATCATCACTTAAACTTAGGAACCCTTACGCATAAGCTATAAACCTATCTGCGTAATATTTGACTTTATAGTCCACTATTGGTCAACTGCTGCCATTTAGACACCTTAGGTGGGAGTAATATGGAAACCTATCAGCGACTATTAAATGACCGTCGTCAATTTAACGTAATGCTGCTGAAACCCCAAATACCGTATTCCAACCGCAATATCTTGGTTGAAAATAGAACAGTTATGACCACTGATAAAGGCTTACACCTTAATCAAGCCTTTCCTCAAAAAGGACTTTTTTTAAAACAGTTCTCAACTGTTTTCAACTAGCACTGTCTTCAGTTACTCAACCCTAAATTGATTCGCTATGCCTTGTTGGTTTTCAATTACTTGGTCCTTAACCAATTCGCTATGTCCCATAGATCTTAACAATAATCGTTAAATGGACTTATATATCCTTACGTCATACTAACGTAACAAGAGAACACCTACATGAAAACACAACAAGACACCTACCCGATGTACAATGGCCACACACATTTATATTTTAAAATACAACACACACACAAATTAATAGCATGCAGGGTTAAATGTAAGAAAAAGAAGACATTTGAGTTCACCCTGCTTGTGACAAAGCAACGCCCCAAGGTATATAATTCTTATTGTTATACATTTGGTTGTTTTAACATTAAATGCACAGCTATTTTCAGGATCTGCTGGCCTCCGTCAGACATACAAATTTAACATTGTCCTGCATAAACTATGAGGAATTCGACATAACAGGTTTCCTCTTACCAAGTCTTTCGAGCTCGTTGTGTGTCGAACGGACGGCGCGTCCCCGTCAAACAGCTGGTTCTTAGTCTCTCCCGGTCCAACGAAGATCACTTCAGATTGTAAACCGTGATCGTTTTTCTCGCGTCCAGGAGGGAAACTTAAAAAGGAGACTAAATGGAGTCTCTGAGAAGGTTCAAAATTGGTACTTTAATTAATAAAGAGCGTGGTAATGTTACAAACAGGATATTGTCCAGTCAGGAGAGAAAGGCTGCTGCTTCCTCTCCCAGGTGCTGGCCGTGCAGAAGAGCTCACAAGCATTCGTCCTTCCCGCTTGCTGGCTGTTTGCTCCTCCTCTCTGGGAGCTGTAGTGACGTAGGGGACTTCCTATCTCTTTCATAACTTAATATGTAACACATGTTAACGGCGTCAATAGCCACTTTAATGATACTAATGGACGGTAGTCCCGGATGTCGTCATGAAGGATTTTCAGAATAAAAGCTTGGTATTGAGAACTTCCGGTTTTTTTCAGAATAAAATAGCATTTAAACTGACGGTATGTTTAAGGTACATTATGCCATAAAACATTGATTTTAATTTCTAACACATCTCATGACGCATCTCATGAGGCATCTCATGACGCATCTCATGACGCATCTCATGACGCATCTAAGACGCGCCGCAGCGATAGAATAGAGCAGAAAATACATCATATACTGTAACGTTAGCATTTCGAAAATGTTAGCCTAATAATAGTGCGAAAAGACAGTGGTTGCCGCCGGACAAGGATTCCCTCTCTCCTTTCCTGCTTAAAGATTGTGAGTATACTCAGGGACGAGGAGTCATTTAACCAGCCGCCAGTAGGAGTCAGGCTTTACTTTCTTTTATATACATAAAGAAAAAGTAAATCTGTTTGCAGTTGTTTCATATGGATGTTGAGAGGTATCCATATATCTCTTCATTTTGCTCTCAAAGTGCACCAGATTGATGCATCTAACTTCAATATTTAAAAATATATATATATATGCATGCCCCCGGACCCCCCTAGAGGGTGTCAGGTCCACTCCCGACTTATAAAAATAGCACTTTACCACTGCACCCCCTCTAATCTCAGAGTCATTTTGTTTAATGATGAGCTTTAATGAGCCTTTCAAAAATATACAGTAAAGAGACAAACCCATCAGCATTATAGGATATACCAGCGCCATATAAATAGAAGAGTTACGACAACGGAAGTCCAAAAACGGTTATCGTCACGTGGTTCATGTAGACGAGGATCATTCCCCGGAAGTTCATGGCGGGCAATGTGAATGCATTGATAACAGGAGATAGAACTACGATTTTGGTAATTATTAGTGAATAAAGGTTTTGATTTGCAATATTTATACTACAAATCGATATGTGTATGTATTTACATCAATATGTTTTAAAAACTAAAATTGAATTTGCTAATATTAAGTGATAATATTAGGATTAGTGTGAACAACTAGTTTACATAGGCTAACAGTGCCTTGGTTAAAGAGCCTGTTGCTGTTTATTTATAGCTTTGAATTCTTTAAAACCAATATTATCTTCTTAAACTTGTATGGTAGTCAGGAGCATCACTTTCTAATGTTTATTGATATATTTAGAGGGAGGGGATCTAAAGTAATGCTTTAAAATTCAGATTAGATTAATTTCTACCATTTTCTTAAATGCATGGTAGTTTCAGTAATCCCATGGTAATTGAGGACACAAGTTATCTAAATGACTAATGTCATATTTATGGCTTTCAGAAAGGACAGGAGACCGACAGGTGACTATCAAAGGACTAGCAGCAGCAGCAGCATGATGATGATGATGTTAAATGTGTTGTTTTAGGAACATCCATTGCATATACATGGAATTCAATAAACATTGAATAGCATATCATGCAGTTTGTCTGTGCCTTTTCCTCCGTGTTGTCCTGGTTTGCTGTGCTGCCTCCTAGTCGCCACCATGGTTTGCTATGCTGCCTGGGGATGCTCAAATCACTCCGAGAAAGGAGTACGAATGTACGGCTTCCCCACTGATACAGAGCGGAGGAAAAAATGGCTGGCTCAAGTCAGCAGGAGCAATTTCACGACCAACAGCAAAAAAATATGTGAGGTAATTATATACAAACACTGCATTTGCACTTTTTTACAAAACGAAAACCACACCATTGGGAAAGCTTAATGTTTTGTTTAATACAAAAAAACAGGGAAAGGCTTGAAAAACACTGAGAGTTGAGACTCAGGGTGCAGGGTGAGGGTCTCAGTGCAGGTATTCAGGCTCCATTGAAAGGGACAGGAGAAAGGGTTAGACACACCTATATAGCCAACTCGTCCTCACTCCCAGGTCGGCCTATGTTGACGTTATGTTAAGTCCCCTGTGTCGGCTTTTTCCAACGCAAGGGGGGGGGCCTTAGCGCCCATTTTCAGCTTTCCGGGATGTCCATATGCTTCTATGGACGCTCATGGAAGAACGGCATTCGTTTGTGTCGGCTGCCCTTAAAGGCAATGTGAGCGTCCATTCTCATTGGATAACGGAGAATTGTACACCCGGAAGTAAGTATTCCCCTTACCGTCAATTGATTTTACAGTGATATCTGTACTACTCATCGACTAAAAAACACCAGATTATCCTTGTTAATTACACAACATTGATTGGTTTAAATTGTGTGCAATGCTTTTTTATTTTACCCTTCGATTCGGAGAAACAAATATTTTTTCGGAGTAAAGGATGGCAGAAGACACTACACCACCCAGAATCCCCAGCTATCGTTTGGACTACACCATGTGCTCTGTTTGACAAACCCCGTGATAGTCCTCAAGCTCTGTAATTGGAGAGTGTGCTCCGAAGGTTACCGAGCCTCGAACAGCACTTGAAATGGGATGGAACCACTGCAGACTGTCCAAAACTGGATTTGAACAGGTCCACCGCGTCCCCCCCCTCCCCCACCCCGTCCCCAGAACCACACATGCTGGCTATTCTGTTTCGCAACATGTTCTCTATCTATGGCACGTCTCTACTGGGAGTTGTAGTTTTAAAAGACGTTTTCGTATTTCCCATAATAAGAAGTTGCCAGTATTAAACTGTGTACATCCCTGGAGGTTTAGGGGATAGGAAACACTCACATTTAAAACATATAATTAATAAATGTGTGAAAATGGCTTGTGCCCATAATGGGCACCATTAATATATATACACACATGCCAGCTAAGGTCAGAAGAGCTTTATTTAACAGCTGGTCTTATGTTTGTGACCCCTGATAACATTACATTACATTACATTAATTGATAAGCCTGAAACATGCACTTGTCAAGGTTCAGAGGCACATTTTGCAAATATGGCAGTAGCCATCGATCAGCTTAAGATAAGATATACTTTATTGATCCCAAGTTGGAACATTTGCGTTACATCAGCATGTGTAACAGTTAAATATGCAGTGGTGTTTATTTGTAAATCATTTAGTATAATCACACAAATTCTGTGTTTTATATTCAACAATTCTGTGTTTTTTATTTATTGATTGTTCAATACCTGACAAGGCCGGAGATGAAATATCTACATACATCTTATAAGAGTATAATACATTATGTATAATATCAGTTAAAATAAGTGCTTCAACATAGTTAACATTGCTGGAGGTATGCACACATATTGATAGATGTCTTGTAATGCACTATTGAGGAACCTGCGACCCAAGTTTTTCATTCACTGCATAACTACACCATAGTTGTGTAGGCCTATATGATATGTCAATAAACCTTAGAAAATCTTGAAATCTTGAAAGGGATGTGCAAAATAGTCATTATATACAGTCTTTAATTAACTATTAGTAGAGAATAATGAGTAATGAATATACTTTATAGGGATCCTATTAATATCTAATAATAAAAATAATGAAATTCAATAACATGCTTTAACCACTAGGTGTCCCTTTATATCAGCTGTGCACCTTTATGGTGTAAATACAGCCTATCTACCAATTGGATAAAATATAAAAGTCAGCCGAATTAGTGTTGATACTGCAAGGAGACGTATTGTGTGAAAAGAAATGTAAGATGTTGTTTAAGGGCTGATATATTTATGATCCACGTCACGTTTTCAGTTCCTCATGTTTGTCTAGAAGTCTTCTCATCAGGGCTCTATAAATACAGAACTACGGCAGATATGTAATATTTAATGCAGCCAAACCGTGTATTACAATGCCGGTATGTGATGACTTTCAAAGAGAAAAGCAAGCACACTCGGAATAAAGTATTATTTTACTTTTAAAAAATGTTTTCGGTCTGTTTCCGGTATTTTTTAATGACGATGTGCTCTGAGATGTGAGACTGGAATTGCACAGGGGAAAATGACGTAGGCTATCTTTAGATGCAGATTTTGTTAAACTAATATGTTTGCGCTGTGGACCAACACTATACATTGACGGGGAAGGGGGTAGCAATAAAGATAACACCATTAAACAGTTACACAACATAACAGAAATAATATCGATAGCAGCGTCCCTAGCAACCACCTTCGTAACAATGAAAACGTTATGGACGCAATTTCCTGAAGTAATCTTCGTAATAACTAGCAAACTAAAGATCATGTACATCCACTGCACACATAATCTGAAATAACAACTCATATTTCTCGCATCAAATGACATCAAAACGCATTTTAATGGCCAAACTAACTTTAAAATAGGCATTTTCCACGAGAATAAAACGAAGTTCGGCCATGTTTTTTTTTTCTGCAGGGATAAATTTGAAGATCACTTGATGTCAAACAGAGCACATGGTGTAGTCCAAACGATAGCTGGGGATTCTGGGTAGTGTAGTGTCTTCTGCCATCCTTTACTTCGAAAAAATATTTGTTTCTCCGAATCGAAGGGAAAAAATACAAAAGCATTGCACACAATTTAAACCAATCAATGTTGTGTAATTAAAAAGGATAATCTGGTGTTTTTTAGTCGATGAGTAGTGCAGATATCACTGTAAAAGCAATCGACAGTAAGGGGAATACTTACTTCCGGGTGTACAATTCTCCGTTATCCAATGAGAATGGACGCTCACATTGCCTTTAAGGGCAGCCGGCACAAACGAATGCCGTGCTTCTATGAGCGTCCATAGAAGCATATGGACATCCCGGAAAGCTGAATATGGATGCTAAGGCCCCCCCCCCCCCTTGCATTGGAAAAAGCCGACACAGGGGACTTGACATAACGTCAACATAGGCCGACCTGGGAGTGAGGATGTGTTGATATAGCACACCTATTGGATGGGAAATTGCCTTGGGGAGATAAGGTGTGGTCTTTGTTCCCAACTGAAGTTATGGAACTTTATTATTTGTGAGTTTAACAAAGTATGACAAATGGCATCAGTAACAGATGTGATATGAATTTCTATAAAGTTGTCTCACATTCTTGGTCATATTTTATATACAGTATGTAATGAGTATAACATGTCCAGTAAGTATAAAGTGTTTCATAATACTGTGTATTCAACCACTATGGAATATGTATGTGGGCAGACAAAACTGAGTTGTTCTGTGTGTGAAGTAACCTCAAGTCACTCCGTGTTACGATTATTGTGTTATGTCACGTTTTCTATGTCTTGGTTTGGGTGTTTTTGCTGTTCTCCCTGTCGTGTTTTCCTCTGGGTATATTGTCTGGTCCTTTTCCCTGTGGTTCTCCTACCGTCGTTAGTTTCCCTGGTGTGTCTAGTTGTCTGATTGTTTTCACCTGTGGCCCTTGTGTTTCTCCTCCCCTGCCCGGCTGTGTCTTGTCTTGTGATTACCCCTCCCTGTATTTATTCTTGTCTCTTCCTGTGTTCAGTGTTGGTTCGTCTTGTGATTTGGCTTGTCCTCGGTGAGTGCTCTGTTCTGTCTTTGTTAGTATAGCCTTGAAATAAAGGAATGTTCACGTTAATCTGCATTTGGGTCCTTCACACACCGTAACATTACGAACCGACCAACGATATGGGCCCAGCAGATCCGTTTGAGCAGGAAATAGTGGATTATACCTTTTCTTTGTCTGACTGCGCTCATCGATGGATAGGAGTGGTCAGGGTTCAGCAGCGAGATGCTGCTCTGGCAGATGCAGTCCACCTTACACTGAGGAATCAAGATTTGTTTACATTCTTACCGGCCTGGCTTTTGGATTACCTCACGGTTTGTTTTCCCGATCCTGATAGAACCAGGTCTCCAGATTCCCTTTTTGATACCACACGCATCGGTGTGGTCCGTCTGGCGTCAGCCCCTGCTTCTCACCCAGTGTTTGCTACAGTCCAGGAGCCATTCACTGGTACTCGTCTGGCTTTTGGAGGTCCACGGAGCCTCCAAATGGCTCCTAAGAGGAGTCGCAAGGCCAGGTTAGCAGCACGAGCCCAAAAGGCCATGGTTCCAGAACCAGTTCAGCCCCCAGCAGCCATGGTTACAGCCCCAGTACAGGCCCCAGCAGCCATGGTTTCAGCCCCAGTTCTGGCCCCAGCAGCCATGGTTCCGGCCCCAGTCCCGGCCCCAGCAGCCATGGTTCCAGATCTAGTTCTGGCCCCAGCAGCCATGGTTCCAGACCTAGTTCTAGCCCCAGCAGCCATGGTCCCCCCTCTAGTCCCTCCTCTAGTCCCTTCTCTAGTCCCTTCCCTAGTCCCTCCTCAGGTCACTTTCCTAGTCCCTTCTCTAGTCCCATCTCCAGTCCCACCTATAGTCACTTCTCAAGTACCAACTCTAGTCCCATCTCAAGTCCTTTCTCAAGTCCCTCCTCTAGTTACTTCCCTAGTCCCTTCTCCATTCCCCTCTTTAGTCACCTCTCTAGTCCCTCCTCTGGTCCCTTCCCGAGCCCCTTCTCTAGTCCCTTCCCAAGTCCCTTCTCTAGTCCCTCCTCTAGTCCCTCCTCTAGTCCCTCCTCTAGTCCCTCCTCGAGTCACTTCTCTCGTCCCATCTCGAGTCCCCTCTCCAGTCCCCTCTCGAGTCCCCTTTCGAGATCCCTCTCGAGTCACCTCTCGAGTTCCATCTCTAGTCCCTACTCAAGTCCCTCCTCTAGTCAATTCCCTAGTCCCATCTCTAGTCCCTCCTCGAGTCCCCTCTCGAGTCCCCTCTTCAGTTCCCTCTCCAGTTCCCTCTCCAGTTCCTCCTCTAGTCCCTCCTCGAGTCCCCATCGCGAGTCCCCTCTCGAGTTCCTCCTCTAGTCCTTCCTCTAGTCCCTCCTCTAGTCTCTCCTTGAGTCCCCTCTCGAGTCCCCTCTCTAGTTCCCCTCTCGAGTCTCCTCTCGAGTCCCTTCTCGAGTTCCCCCTTGGTTCCCCTCTCGAGTCTCCTCTCGAGTCTCCTCTCGAGTCCCCTCTCGAGTTCCCCCTTGGTTCCCCTCTCGAGTCTCCTCTCGAGTCCCCTCTCGAGTCACGTCTCAAGTCCCTACCCAATGTCCTGGTCCGTTGGAGGTTCCGCTGGGGGTCCTGCCAACTCCATGTCCTGTGCCGTTGGAGGCCCCGCCATCTACTCTCCTGCCGGGGGTCCTGCCAGCTCCTTGTCCTGTCTCGTTGGAGGTCCCGCCGACTACTCTCCTGCCGGGGGTCCTGCCAACCCTTTGTCCTGTGCCGTTGGAGGCCCCGCCGACTACTCTCCTGCCGGGGGTCCTGCCAACCCTTTGTCCTGTCTCGTTGGAGGTCCCGCCGTCTACTCTCCTGCCGGGGGTCCTGCCAACCCTATGTCCTGTCCCGTTGGAGGTCCCCCCAACTGCCCTCCTGCCGAGGATCCTGCCAATCCCGTGTCCTGGTCCTCTTCCGTGGGGGATCCTGCTGAGGCCTGTCCCACCAGCTCCGACACCGGGTCCTGCCCGGCCTCCGGCGCTGTCCCGTCAGCGCCTTCCTGCCCAGCCTCCGGAGCTGTCTGGTCTTCGCCCTCGAGCCCGGCCCTCTGAGAGCCGCAGTCTTCACCCTCGATCCCGGCCCCCTGAGAGCCACGGCCTTCGCCCTCGAGCCCGGCCCCCTGACTTTCCCGGCCGCGGCCCTCGCCCTCATGCTCGGCCCCCTGAGTTTGCCCGCAGTGGCCTTCACCCCTCCATAACCCCCACCTTGGATTCTGTCTTGCCCCCGGGCCGTCCGCCCGAGTCCCCCTTCTCGGCTTCTGCCTTGCCCCCGGGCCGTCCGCCTGAGATCCCTTCCGGGTCCTCCACGGTGCTCTTGGGTTGTCAGCCCAAACCCGTCCTCCTGACCCCCTCCACCTACCCTGGTGGCCCTAGTTTTATGTCTCTCCTCCGGTCCCCCTCCACCCACCCTGCTGGACATTGTTTTTTTGTTTTTTTTGGACGTTTATGGGACTGCCCGGCTGTGTCTCGTCTTGTGATTACCCCTCCCTGTATTTAGTCTTGTCTCTTCCTGTGTTCAGTGTCAGTTCGTCTTGTGATTTGGCTTGTCCTCGGTGAGTGTTCTGTTCTGTCTTTGTTAGTATAGCCTTGAAATAAAGGAATGTTCACGTTAATCTGCATTTGGGTCCTACCTGCTTCACACACTTTGCAGATTCCCCTTCCGCAAGCACATTTTGATGCAGACCAGTTTGTCAAGACAAAAAAGGGCAAGACTAAGCTGAGAGCAGAGGCTATACCCACCATCTTCGTGCATCGCCCTGTGGTCAAAAAGAGGACGGGCCACTGCGCCACGATTCACCCCGGGACCTGTATCTACAAAGCCCATAGCTCATGATCACAGCTATAGTGTGAAAGGTGACACAGGTATAATAAGTATGAACTCTTAGTAACAAAAGTAATATTTCTTATTTTTAAGTGGTATACTATTTTAAATGTTCGAACATGTACAGTGCCATGTCTTCTACTTACATTAGTCTCAAAGATTGAGGGAAGAAGGGATGAGGAGACTGAGAGAAATCAAGTTTTATAAACGATTTTTGGTCGAGCCAAAGTGCTGTACATATAATAAAATTAGCCTACAGTAGAGACACTTTACAGGAAATACAACAGCACAGATTGTTCAGAATATCAGTATGTTAAAAAACGACACCCTCTGTCCTTAGACCCTCACATCGTACAAGGAAAAACTTCCAGAGAAAAACCCACAGTTTAAGGGGGGGAAATGGGAGAAACCTCAGGGAGAGCAACAGAGGAGGGATACCTCTCCCAGGACGGACAGACGTGCAATAGATGCTGTGTGTAAATCGAAGAGATAATACATTTTACAGCATATAGACCGAATGTTAGGAAATGCATGTGTCTGTAATAAGAAGATGAATCCACGTGGATGACAGCTAAGAAAGGAAAGTGAGGGTGAAGAAAGAGAGGACATGGCTAGTGAGGAGAGACGGGGAGGGCGGACACCACCCACTCAGCCAGCAGCCAGTCAGCATACGAGGGAACCAGCAGCCAGTCAGCATACAAGGGAACCAGCAGCCAGTCAAACAGATCTATTAAAAAAATGAAAGAGAAAATGAAAGAGCCAAGAAGGAATCACCAAAAAAGCAAAATCAGGAAGGAAAATGTAGCTCTCAAGAAAACAATGAAAATTAGAGACAAGAAATATAAGAGAACGTTTTCAAAAGACCAATTTAAGCAATGAGACAATTAAGAAGGCTTTAAAAATGTGCTTTGCGTGCGGACCAACGGGTTACAAAACTCTGCAGGAATTGCAGATTCCCCTTCCAGGAATAAAGACACTGCAAAGAAGGATGCAATGTGTGAAGTTTGAGCCTGGTGTGTTGACAGAGGTCTTTGATTTCCTAAAATTGAAGGCAGATAGATTGACAGACCTTGAATGGGAGTGTGTGTTGACCTTGGATGAAATGGAAATCACACCAAGTGTGGAGTTAAACATGATTACAGGCAAACTGTACGGTGATGTGACTTTACCACGTCACACAGGGGTGGCAACACATGCTTGTGTGTTTATGTTGGCTGGAAACACAACACGGTGGAAGCAAGTAGTGGCATATCATTACACTGGCAATTCTACCAATGGAGCAGAGTACAGGCTAATCATTATTGATATAATACAGAGGGCAGCATCCATAGGGCTACATGTGCTTGATGTCACCACCGACATGGGTAGCCCTAACCGAGCCATGTGGAAATCCTTTGGGGTGGACCAAAATAAAACATCGATGCCACATCCAGCAAAACCAGACAGGCAGCTTTATTCCATGTCCCACATCTGGTAAAACATTTAAAAAGTGCCCTTGTCCATGGGCAGGTCTTCATAATTCCTGTGGATGTTGTTAACAGAGAGAATCTCCCCTCTAACCAGGTTTCTTTGGTCCCCATTAAAGACTTATAGACCTTTCAGGAAGGGATGGCCTTAAAAATAGCTCCCCATCTTTCAGCTGCAGCCATCGAGCCAAGTCACTTTGATAAGATGAAGGTTGGTCTTGCTCTAAATGTGTTCAGTTAGGCTACAAGTGCTGGGCTGAAATACATGGTGCAGCAAGAAAACCGCCCTCTGTCCTACCTGACGACAGCGTGGTTCCTGGAGCAGGTTGATCGTTGGTTTGATCTGATGTCATCTCGCCATCCAATTACAGCCCTAAGCAGGCTCAAGATGGAGGAGTACCAAAAGGCCATCACCGTCCTCCAGAACATCGTCCATCTGTTTCGTGGGATAAAGATAGGTCAAAAGGGAGGTTGGAAGCCTGTTCAAACGGGTGATAATGGCAACAACATCAATTTTGGCCATACAAGAGGAGATGCTTACACAAGGACACAGGTTTGTGTTAACGTCAAGGTTCACACAAGACTGCCTTGAAAATACATTCAGCTTTGTGAGGTCTAAAAATCCTGTCCCAACTCCAGTGGAATTCCATCATGCACTGAGAATCATATCTGTGGGGCAGTTCCTCACCACCATCAGCTCTGGGAGCTACCAGGAAGAACACAGTAGCTTTTTGGCAGACTTCCTGGACACAGGGGAGCCAAAAATCACTCCATCAGTCAGAGTGGAACAGCTGATGGCGGTGAACAGAGCAGCAACTCACCTCACAAAAACTGAGAAATGAAGCTTAGCGCAAGTTCAGACAGGAAGACCTATCACTCCGTATTGCTCGTTATGGCAATACTCGCTCCCTGCACTAAATGACAGGGAGCGCCACTCCTCAGCTAACCTATCACTCCCCTCCATTTACAAGCCTAATGATCGCACCTGTTAATCCCTCTATATATGCTCTCCCCTTTCCTATCAGCTGTCTTCCAGGTGTCAACGCGCAAAGCTGGTAGTTCACACTCCTCTTACGCCTTAAACACTGGATACGAAAACAAAAACAAAACAAACGCTCAAACATGTCTAATTCAGACTCCTCAGAGGACCTACCTTTTTCGAAGGATCTCGATCCCATCTCCGATACCCTTTCAGAGGAAGCATCCAACTCTGCAAATCACCGTCGCTCCAGCTCTCGTCTGAGCGCCCGCAGTGGCTCTCGCTCAGCAGAGGCAGAATTCCTCGTCGCCCACCTCCAGAAGCAGGGCATCACCCCAGATCTCCTGCTTTCTCAGCTCCGTGAGCTGTCGGACCAAGCCTCCGGCGCGGTCTCCCAGCCCAGGCCAGCAGCCCCAGCCAGCAGCCCCCCCGGAAGAGGGCGAGGGCGCGCTCGCGGCCGCGGGGGCAAAAGGCTTAAAAAAGCGAGTCCTCCAGGAGCTCGCCCGGCCAAAAAATCCTCCACTCCTCAGGCTCACTCCAGCGGTGCTCTGCAGCCCAGCACAGCTCAGCCCGGGAGCTCCGGCACTCAGCCCCCGTTCGACAGCAGACTAGCCAACACTCTGCAATCCTTGGCAAGTTCCATGCTGTTCATAGACGCTCGCCTCCAGTCCATGGAGAGAGGTCAGGCCGGAGCTTCAACCTCTTCGGCGGCCCCGCCGGGTCAGGATTTTACATCTTACTCTCTGGCTTCCGCCCTCCCGGCTCCTCTCTCAGGTAGGCCCTACATCCCCCAAGCCGCTAACATCTCCTCACGGCTCCGGGCAAAAATCCTCGACGGGAAAGACATTAATTTGGTCAGCCTCATCCTGCCTTCCCCGGAGTGCGACAAAGCCATCGCCACGGGAGGAAGCATTACTGCGGCATTCAAATCCGCAGAACCCCGGCTCCTCAAAGAGCTTTCTATAGGAGAATTCCTGGTAGCGTTTAGCATTTTCCGCAATGTTCTCTGCACAGTTTACCCTGGAAGGAGAGTGGAGTTAGACGCTTAGACGCACTGCTGGACACTAACGTGAAAGCAAAAAAGAAACACCCAACATACAGAGGATATTCACAACGGCTCTCCGAGGTAGTGGCTTTGTAGTTGCTTTAGCCAAGTGTGGATTTGGTTTGGTTGGTGGACTTCATGCCAATAATACATAAATCATGTTTTAATACAAATACATTTTTTTCACTTAACAGTTTTTCATATGTTTCTTTATAACAACACTACACTTGCATTTATTTGTAACCATCCATCCATCTTCTCCCGCTTATCCGTGGTCGGGTCGCGGGAGTAGCAGTTCCAAACTTTATTTTCCCTGGCCACATCAACCAGCTCTGACTGGGGGATCCCAAGGCGCTCCCAGGCCAGCGAAGATATATAATCCCTCCACCTGGTCCTAGGTCTACCCCTTGGTCTCTTTCCAGCTGGACGTGCCTGGAACACCTCCCTAGGGAGGCGCCCAGGTGGCATCCTAACTAGGTGCCCGAACCACCTCAACTGGTTCCTTTCAACGCGAAGGAGGAGCGATTCAACTCCGAGTCCCTCCCGGATGACTGAACTTCTCACCTTATCCCTAACGGTACGTCCACACAGCAGCTTTTCAAAAATCTTGAAAATCTTGGAGCTGGGCGTGTCTGACAACTTGGGGATTTTTTGCGAGCAACGCGACCAACAACCAATCACATGAATCTGCCGCCCCCGACAAACAAAGCAAAAAACCCCGGGGATTTTATGCGAGCAATATATATATATATATATATAAACTCCCCAAACAGTCGAAAACCTACCAGTTTCACCCACTGTCTCTGCCACCTCCCTCCATGCCTGGTTCCTCCGGTTTGTATCCCGGTAAATAGTCTGGTCGTAAAGAACCGGGTGATTTGCTACCGTAATTTCTCGTTTGGAATATGAGGAAAGGAACTGCGGTCTGGCTCTCCCAGCATACACGTGGTTTGATTGGCTAGCGCTTGTACTGGCAGATTTGCATAAACGGGATTTGATTGGCTGACGCTTCCAGCTCAGCTTCAAAAGTTGAACATTGCTCAACTTTTGAATCCTGAAAATCCTGGAAATCCTGGAAATCTTCGTTTCACTCCCCCACAATGCAGTTCGGCGAAAAGCAAGGCAAAGTGACGTCATCCCCATTCAAAGTCAATGGGCAGTGAAGCGTTGGAAGCAGTGGAAGATTCGTCTAAAGCTGCTGTGTGGACGTACCGTAAGGGAGACACCAGCCACCCTGCGGAGAAAACCCATCTTGGCCGCTTGTATCCGCGATCTTGTTCTTTCGGTCATGACCCATCCTTCATGACCATAGGTGAGGGTAGGAACGAAAATGGCCCGGTAGACAGAGAGCTTTGCCTTCTGGCTCAGCTCCCTTTTCGTCACAACGGTGCGGTAAAGCGACTGCAGTACCGCTCCCGCTGCTCCGATTCTCCGGCCCATCTCACGCTCCATTGTGCCCTCACTCGAGAACAAGACCCCGAGATACTTGAACTCCTTCACTTGGGGTAAGGACTCATTCCCTACTTGGAGTGGACAGTCCATCGGTTTCCTGCTGAGAACCATGGCCTCAGATTTGGAGGTGCTGATCCTCATCCCAGCTGCTTCACACTCGGTTGCAACTTGGTTATTTGTATATCTCTCCAAAACTGAATGTCATTTTGATTAAAAACATACTTAATTTCTGCTAGAATATTATATTGGGATTTATATTCCATTGGAATAATTTCAGTCAAATATTTCACTGTTAGGAATACCGACTTCCATTTTAATCCAACCAACCACTCATTTCGTGTAACAATCATTAAAAGCCTTGTGTGGCTGCCACTGTGCCAACAGACATTTATTCTTGTTTCCATTGTTCCTGATGCTTTTCAGTTCCAGTGGGGCCAGTAGACTTTACAAGTGACACAAGGCATTTCGAAATGTATCCATATTAGTGTAAACATGGCCTCAGAGGGTGGAGGGCAGAGAGATTGAGAAAGACAAATGGAGAGGAAGGGGAGAAGGACTGAGGAGTGAGCATTTGATGAATGTCGGGACAAAGTGAAGCGGTGTTGTTTCTCTGTTAACACACGGACCATCGAGAGCTCATTAAGCGGCAACCTGTTTCTCATGCTATGTTTATCCACTCATTTATTTGTAATCCATCAATGGAGGCTTAGAAGTCTCACCTCAAGAAAAGGTCAGGGTGGAAAGAGAAAGAAGGTGATGTTGGTCAGGAGGCAGAGCGAGCGGAGAACCTGATGAACACACTCACAGTTGACATGACACGGTCACTTCTTCCACACACGGTTACATGTGTTTTATTTCTAGAACATTTCCATCCTCGCCTGTTTGTGTGACTTTTCTATATTTAGTGTTCCATTTGCTCATTTCAACCTTCACTCGCCCCCTCATCTAAGTTCTCTTTTCTAATTTCTCTCCTCTCCCCATCCCTCCTTTCCTCTCCTCTAATTTCTACTCTCCACTGCTCTGTCTCTTTTCTGTTGTGACTCGACAGATATGTTAGGTTTAGTTATGTTTTTACTCTAGTTTTGTGTTTTTATTTTGAAAGTAATCTTTCCTGTCATTCCAGATCCCACAGTTCCTGCCTTTGTGTGTTTCCCGCCCGTGAGATTGCTTGGCCCTGCCCTGATTGTTTTCACCTGTGCCCATCCCCCTCACCTATATATAGCCCTGGGCTGCAGTCGGATAGTTTAAAAATCAGCTCCTAAGTTCTAACCCTATCGTCTATTCCTTGACCTCTGAGTGAAACGTCACGGGGTTAAGGGATAGTGGATAGGAGAATTCAAAAGGACTTAGGAGAAGAGACTGCGGTACTTTAGAAAATCCGAATGCACTTTCACTATCCGACGTGTTTATGATGCGCCAGCGGACGTCATTGTGTGCGTCTGCTGCTGTGGGGAAACCATGGAAACCACAGTTTTCTATACAGCGGACTACAACATGGATGTTTAATAAGAACGAGGGACTGCTGTAAACTCATCTAGAGACTCTGCACCGTGCTCTGATGCTGCTGTTTTGCTTTATGAACGTGGACAACAGAGAAACATATTCTTCATGACAAAAGTTGGAATTGAAATACAAAAGGAAAGTGAAACTTCTGCTCGTCCCCCTCTCCCTCCGGTCCACATTAATACAAATGATCCCAATAGGCCTACCTATGATTGTATGAACTAAAGATCTTAAAATCAATACAAATGTATTTATTATAAACGTTAGTCCTTACCATCTATCACTGTGTATCACCATTCAAACATCTTTTAAAAGTTGAACAAACCCCACACAGCTCAGTAAAGACTGAAATGTTGACTTTATTTGATAATTTCAGTGAAAACTAACGTTCATATTTCTCTTTGATTATAATACTGATGAACGTTCAAAACAAAGCACTTTGGCAACTTACCACCTATGTTTTAAAAAGCTTAATAAGCACCGTAACTTTCATGATATCATTTCTCGGTCATAATCGGTTGTTTCCGTGAACGGCCGACTGTTGAGTGACAGCAAATGCTGCGGCTGCAAGGCATTGTGGGGCAGCATTTTCGCTTCTCCTGTCGGTTAGGGAGGTCCAGTGGTTCCTAAGCTAAAGGAGGTTATAAAGGAAGTTTGAAACCTCCTTTCCTATCATTCTCATCATTCTAGAGAATTCGAACGGCACTTATCATGGCTGCCACTGAGGGACTTCCGGGTCATTTCACTCCTTTAGGAAGGTTCCTAAGCTAAATGGACTATTCGACTTCAGCCCTGGTGTTTCTTTGTTCCTTTGTCAGTTCGTTATGTTTCATGTCGTGAGCACCTAGGCCTTTTGACTCCTGATATGTACCTTGTGATTTAGACCTTTTGCCAAGTGAGTTTTTGTGTTGCTGTACAACTTTGTTTTGGCATTTTTAACTACTTTCTATTTTTGGAAAGTACGATTTAGTTTTTGTGATTAACACTAGAACCGCCAACGGGTACATTTTACCCGCAGCTGTTTTTTATTGTATGTAACTTTTTTTCAATAAAATATTAACGTCTCCCAGTCCGTGACGTTATGTAACACCCTGTGTTGTTAAAAATTGTCAATATGAAGTCAGATTGAAAAAATTGCCCAAAAAATTGCTATTTATACCTATTTCCGCCAGCGGGTAATATTTACCTAATAGAAATGCAGCGCTCCTCGCGCTTTTGATTTCGCGCGTAAACATAAACATGACGTGTTGCTATAGCAACGCCTTTTGTCTACTGCTGTAGATAGAGAGAGAGATTGAGAGATAGATAGATTGAGAGAGAGATAGATAGATATATTGATAGAGAGATAGATAGATAGATAGATAGATAGATAGATACATAGATACATAGAGAGAGAGAGAGAGAGAGAGAGAGAGAGAGAGAGAGAGAGACGGTTATATTTCGAAAATGGACAAAAGAAAGAGACTCATGAACGTACAGGAGGCACTAGCGTTGCTAAACCGTCGCGAAGCAGAGTCTGATGGTGGGGAAGTATCAGGACTGAGTGATGTGTCCTGGGTTTGTTCTGCCTCTGATGGGTCATCTGACAGCGATCCTGAGCCTCCGCGGAACGTGAGGCTGTCCCATCATGACCCCCCGCTTGCAGATGAGCCTACTGTACCAGCCCATGCAGAAGGTATGATGCAAATAAATAGGGATATACTGTACAAGGCTATTCCTCACTCAATTGAGTGTTCCTATCTGTCAAACACGCTCAGACACACACAGTGAAGCCACACACACACACACACACACACACACACACACACACACACACACACACACACACACACACACACACACACACACACACCATCTTATCGCTAAAAACACTCGGCCGCATAGTATAGCCTATATCCTCGTTGACAATTTATAGCGGTACCGAAGTCGAGAGCTGATTTTTAGTCCCAGTCTGCCCCTGACACACAGTCAACACTGATAGCAACGTGTCCGTATATCTTTACCTGCTCTTCAAGGGAGACTAATATACAAAATAGGACTAGCCTACTTTTCTAAAAATCGTAGGCTATAAGATATCAAGGCATATATAGATAATGCCTTTTCTTTTTACTAATGATCTTTTCATTGCCTTTCGAGGATGTAATATTATCAAATAAATATTTATGAAATATACTTTAGTCTAAAGTAGTGTTTTCCTCTCTCCTATTTAGTGTGTGCCACTGAGCCGTCACCAGCCCAAGAGATCGGGAAAGATGGCACAGTGTGGACGGTCATGGAGCCTTGCGGAGGCGCAGGGAGACGGCAGATACAGAACATCCTCACGGAGTCTGCTGGCCCAACACCACACGCACGTCACACCATTACTGACAAACTCACAGCCTTTATGTGTCTGTGTGATAGTGTAATGTTGGAGGAAATCCGTGATTGCACAATTGCTGAAGCGCGGCGAGACAGAGCCACCTGGGATGTCTCTATTATGGAGCTGAAGGCCTTTATTGCGCTTCTCTATGTGAGAGGTGCATATTGTGGGAAGAACATCGAGATGGAGAGTTTCTGGTCCGAGCAGTGGGGCAACGCGTTCTTCAACGCAACACTGTCGAGGAACAGGTTTCGGGAAATAATGCGCTACCTGCGCTTTGATAAAAAGGAGACCCGCCGGTGCCGGTTGACCACCGACAAGTTTACACACGTGAGGAAGGTGTGGGATCGTTTTGTCGATAATTCAATCGCGTCCTACAGGCCAGGCTCCGACATCACTGTGGATGAACAGCTATTCCCGACAAAATCAAGATGTCCGTTCACACAGTACATGCCCAACAAGCCGGACAAATTTGGCATGAAGTTTTGGCTGGCAGCTGACGTTGACAGCAAGTACATGCTGAATGGCTTCCCTTACCTGGGAAAAGATGCCAGCAGGCCAGCAACACAACGGCTAGGAGAGAACGTGGTGCTGAGGCTGGTGGAGCCCTTTGTTGGTAAGGGAAGAAATATAACGACAGACAATTTCTTTACCTCCCTCCCTCTCGCCAAAGCGCTTCTCGCCAAAAACACCAGCCAAGGTGCTGAAGAGCGAGAAAATGGTGCTCTCAGTCTACCAGTGCAAGCCAAGGAGAAACGTCACCATACTCAGCACGCAACACCAGCATGTGGCCATCACCACTGGCGGACCTGCCCTTCAGCGGTGCTGGTGCAGAAGAGCGCAGGAGAATGACCTGCATGGTGAAGGCGCACTGCATGCAGAATAAAACATTCTGCAAATGTGTCAAGTGTGGGGAGGCTGTGTGTGGCAAATGCACAGCCAAGGTGCTCAGTGTTTGCAACAATTGTGTTTGAGTGTTTATGAAGCGTTGTGATCGATGTGTTCTTATTGTTCTTCTTGTCTGATGTTTTTTGTTATTTGTATACGTTCTGTGTTATCTGCTGTTCAATTATATAACAAATACATTATTATATACATTTATATTATTGTCATGTTGTTGTTTTTTTATGAGTAGAAGGCTATCAGATGATATGAAGCATTTTTACCTTTGCGAAACACAAGCCTAACATCAAGCGTTTATTAGCGAGAGTGGGTAATATTTCTGCCATAGAATATGCAGCGATCCTCTCGCTATTGATTTCGCGCGTAAACATAAATATGACGTGTTGCTATAGCAACGCCTTTTGTCTACAGCTGTTCCTATAGATAGAGAGATAGAGAGATAGATAGATGGATATAGATAGATAGACAGATAGACAGATAGATAGTTATAGATAGAGAGAGAGATAGAGATATATACCTAAACAAAACACAAGTCTAACACCAAGCATTTAAATCAGCACTGTAGCGATATCTTATACTTCATGCTATCTGTACAAACTATATAATAGGAAAAGCTGAGAGTCCACAGATTATATTGATATACATTTCATCCCTGTGCGATCAAAACTCACTGTTCTGTATGGTACATTGTACCTTGGAAATCAATAGCGGGTAAACTTTACCCGTTGGCGGATATAGGTATACAGCGACCTTTGGCGGTTCTAGTGTTAAAGAACATTCTATTTTTGGACAACTGTCTCAGAATCCTGCTTTTGGGTCCTGCGTCCCGGTTCATAACAGTACGAACTGACCCAAAATATGGACCCAGCGGATTCAGAGACAGTGAAGATAGCTCTGCGAGCTCAAGGAACGAGGCTACACCAGCATGAGGAGCAGCTGGGCGCCATCAACCTGGGGGTGAGGGACCTGACCGGCCGTCAGGAAAATGTTCAAGCCTCCGTCAATACTCAGGTAAATCACCTTGCCGAACAGCTGCACGTGTCCTCGCTCACCTGGAAGCTGGTTCATCCCATCAGCCTCCTGCTGTTGTGCACACACCAATTGTTCCAGCTGACCATGTGCCACTCCATGCTCCACCGCCTCGTCTGGCATCTCCAGAGCGATTCTCTGGAGATTCCGGTGACTGTCGCCTTTTCATTGTTCATTGTGATCTCCATTATAAATATAACCCTGCTGCATTCCCCACTGATCACTCTAAAGTGGCCTTCATGGTGAGCCACTTAACGGGGAGAGCAGCGGCCTGGGCTACGTCCGAATGGGCGAGAGATTCACCTACCTGTAATTCTCTGGATGTATTTACAGACACTCTCACCAAGGTGTTTAATCGCATGGCTCCTGGAAGGGAGGCAGCCAGAGCACTGATGCAGATTAAGCAGAGCCAGCGCAGAGTATCGGACTATGCCATTGAGTTCAGGACCCTTGCAGCAGATAGTGGCTGGAATTCTTCAGCACTGCTCGACGCCTTTTTGTCCGGTCTTTCGGATTCCATTAAAGACCAGTTAATACCTTTGGACCTCCCAGAAGACTTGGATTCTGTCATTGCACTGGCAGTTCGAATAGACAATAGACTGGCCGAAAGACAAAAAGAAAGGTTCAAGACTGTGGCACGTCTGCCTCGACACAAAGGGGACACACCAAGCCATCGTCCCGCCTGGAGGCCTCCTGTCGATACTCCTCCTGAGAGAAGAGTGCTCCCTAGTGTCTCAGAGGAGCCCATGCAGTTGGGTCGGGCAAAGTTGACTCCGAAGGAACGTCTTCGGCGCATTCAGGAGGACAGGTGTTTTTACTGTGGGGAGCAGGGGCACCTCCTGGCTTCTTGTACAGCAAAAGATCGGGCTCATCAGGGACGAGGAGGACCCTGGTGAGCCGACTGTCATCTGGATTCCCTCCTCGTACCTTGACACAGGTACAAGTAAAAGTAGACAGACATGTTTTAACTCAGGGGGTTCTCATAGACTCTGGTGCAGATGAAAGTTTAATGGATTGGGGGTTGGCCAAGAAGTGGAACTGTGTGGTAATTCCTTTGACGCTACCGTTAAAGACCTCTGCTCTGGATGGCCGGTTATTGTTTACCGTTACCCACTGTACTATGCCCATTGAAATAACCATAAATGCAACACATACTGAACACATGACTTTCCATTTATTTGACTCTGCTCAGCATCCACTTATTCTTGGTTACCCATGGTTAGTCAAGCACAACCCACACATAGACTGGAGATCTGGGAGAGTTAAGGGATGGGGAGAGGACTGCAAGCATTTCTGTTTGAGAGACAATAAAACTGGTGACAACACTCCCCATGCTAGAAGGATTGAGACCCAAGCTGTTGTTCAGATTGCATGTACAGAAATGACTGAGGCTATCCAAGTACAGGAGCAAGATTTCCCTGATGTGGAGGAAACTTCTGTGTAGCAATGCTTTGGGAGTCACCGACTCATGAAGGAGACACAGGACGAGCAGGAGTTATGATGTCAAACACTGATATTTATTAAGAGTAGAATAACGGCCGGAGAGGTCACAAAGTATATCACACTTGCATGTGAGGTCACCTAGCAATTTCTGAAGACAAAAGCAGTAACACAGATCTATATATCAGAAAAGGAGGGACCTAAAAGCCCTCCCTTTGCTGCCCTAATCATTCCCAGACATTTGGAACAAAGACCGGTTTGTTATTACCAACCCTCATGAGCCAAACTTCTACCCCACAGGAAGACAGAGGACCTCTTGACCTTTGTCCTCCTCAAGTTACAGACAGGGCACATGCGACCCAACGAAATGCATATCTTTGTGATTGGTAACGGTCTACCAGAAAAGCTGAAAACCTCAGAACACAAAGAGATCTCCTTAAAATATTCTTTGACACCTGACAAGTCCAAGGTGCCTAGTTGCTATTGGGACCTAAAGGAGGTTTTTAGTAAAGCCCGAGCCACTGCCCTGCCACCACATAGACCTAATGACTGTGCTATCAACTTGGTACCTGGCTCCCCCATTCCCAAGGGTCGCCTCTACTCTCTTTCCGGAACAATTATATTGAGACCTCCTTGCAGGCCGGACTCATTCGCCCTTTCTCGTCACCGGCGGTAGTGGGCTTCTTTTTCGTAGACAAAAAGGATGGATCACTCCGGCCCTGTATAGACTACAGCCCTCTGAACGCAATCACCATCAAAAACAGGTACCCTCTCCCACTCATCTCCTCCGCCTTTGAACTTTTGCAAGACGCCAACATTTTCATCAAACTGGATTTAAGGAATGCTTATCATTTGGTGAGAATCAGGGAGGGGGACGAATGGAAGACTGGATTTAACACACCTAGTGGACACTATGAGTACCTAGTGATGCCTTTTGGCTTGACAAACGCACCGGCAGTGTTTCAGGCCCTCATACATGAGGTGTTGGGGGACTTCCTGGATAAGTTTGTGTTTGTATATCTTGATGACATTTTGATTTTTTCTCCTAACAACATAACCCACCAGCAGCATGTCCGTCAAGTCCTCGACCGCCTGCTACAGAACCAACTTTATGTTAAAGCAGAGAAGTGCGAGTTCCATGTCCAAACCACATCGTTCCTGGGTTTCATCATTGCCCCCGGTCAAATAAAGATGGACCCTGCCAAGGTCAGTGCCGTGGCCGAGTGACCAGTTCCTGTCAACAGGAAAAGACTACAGCAGTTCCTGGGTTTTGCACATTTTTATAGACGTTTCATCAGAAATTTCAGTTATATTGCTTCCCCGCTACATGTACTTACCTCTCCTCATGTCCCTTTTGAATGGAACTCCAAATCTGCCAACGCTTTTCAAGCTCTAAAGGAGATGTTCACCTCTGCTCCCATTCTCACCATCCCAGATCCACTTCGACAGTTCGTGGTAGAGGTGGATGCCTCTAACCTCGGTGTGGGGGCAGTTCTCTCTCAGCGGGCTGCAAAGGATAATAAGCTCCATCCCTGCGCTTATTTCTCCCGTAAGTTGTCCCCAGCGGAAAGGAACTACGACGTGGGCAATCGTGAACTACTGGCAGTGAAACAAGCCTTGGAGGAGTGGAGACATTGGCTAGAGGGGGCCGCTCAGCCGTTCCTGGTATGGACAGACCATTAGAACCTCGAATACATGAAAAAGGCTAAGAGACTGAATTCACCCCAGGCTAGATGGACACTTTTTTTCAGTCGTTTTGATTTTATCTTGTCATTTAAACCTGGCTCCCAGAATACCAAGCCAGATGCCTTGTCCTGTCTGTTTGACCCTAAGCCTGCTGCCAAGGAACCAGAACCCATCCTACCACTGAACCGTGTGGTAGGAGCGGTAACTTGGCAGATAGAAAAAGAGGTGCAGCAAGCAAATGTTGAGAGCCCAGCACCTAGTGAGTGTCCGCCTAATAGGCTGTTTGTTACAGTGCCTTTACGCTCCAAGATCATTCACTGGGCTCACACGTCCTTGCTCACTTGTCATCCTGGGGTTAGAGGAACCATGTTCGCACTTAAGCAGCGTTTCTGGTGGCCGTCCATGGCTAAAGACGTTGGTGAATATGTGAATGCCTGTCCTGTTTGTGCTCGCAAGAAAACTTCTTCCAGGTCTCGGGCGGGGTTGCTGCAGCCATTGCCCATTCCTCAACGGCCCTGGTCTGACATATCCATGGACTTTGTTACTGGACTCCCGGTGTCTCAAGGTAATACCACTGTGCTAACAGTGGTAGATCGTTTTTCTAAAATGACTCATTTTATTCCATTGACCAAACTACCCTCGGCCAAGGAAACGGCAGAAATTATGATGGTCAATGTGTTCCGGGTACATGGATTTCCCAGGGATATTGTGTCAGACCGGGGCCCACAGTTTGTTTCAAAGTTCTGGAAAGAGTTCTGCAGTCTCATTGGAGCCACCGCTAGCCTCTCCTCTGGGTATCACCCCCAGTCCAACGGACAAATGGAGAGATTAAATCAAGTGTTGGAGGCATGTCTGAGGTGCTTGGTGGCTCAGAATCCCTCATCGTGGAGCAATTATCTAACCTGGGTGGAATACGCCCACAATTCTCTTCCCACCTCTGCCACAGGTCTGACTCCCTTCCAGTGCGTCTTTGGCTACCAACCACCCGTGTTTGCTGAGACTGAAAATGAGGTATTGGTCCCGTCTGCACATGCCCTGGTCAGACGTTGCCACCGCATCTGGGCGGCTGCCGGTCGAACCCTTCTAAGGAGTTCTTCTTCAATGAAAAGGGGGGCTGACCGACACCGCCGGCCAGCTCCAGTGTACCAGCCTGGGCAGAAGGTGTGGTTGTCCACGAAAGATCTACCCCTCCATGTCGCTTCAAGAAGATTAGCCCCCAGGTTTGTTGGTCCCTTTCCAATAACGAAGATTGTGAACCCTGTGTCTGTGCGCCTGCGACTCCCCAGGTCCCTGCGGGTCCACCCTACATTCCATGTTGGGAAGATCAAGCCTGTTAAGGAAAGCAGTTTGGTGCCCGCAACTAAACCTCCGCCACCCCCCAGAATTGTTGATGGTGGCCTTGTTTATACGGTCAAGAAACTGCTGGCAGTCCGGAGAAGGGGACGTGGCAAGCAGTTCCTCGTTGACTGGAAAGGCTATGGAGCAGAGGATAGGATGTGGATCCCTTCTCGCTACGTTGTGGATCAGGAGTTGATCAGGGATTTCTACAGGCAACATCCTAATCGGCCTGGGCCGTCAGGAGACGTCCCTAGAGGGGGGGGTCATGTTGTGACTCAACAGATATGTTAGGTTTAGTTATGTTTTTACTCTAGTTTTGTGTTTTTATTTTGAAAGTAATCTTTCCTGTCATTCCAGATCCCACAGTTCCTGCCTTTGTGTGTTTCCCGCCCGTGAGATTGCTTGGCCCTGCCCTGATTGTTTTCACCTGTGCCCATCCCCCTCACCTATATATAGCCCTGGTGTTTCTTTGTTCCTTTGTCAGTTTGTTATGTTTCATGTCGTGAGCCCTTAGGCCTTTTGACTCCTGATACGTACCTTGTGATTTAGACCTTTTGCCAAGTGAGTTTTTGTGTTGCTGTACCACTTGTTTTGTCTTTTTACCTACTTTCTATTTTTGGAAAGTACGATTTAGTTTTTGTGATTAAAGAACATTCTATTTTTGGACAACTGTCTCCGAATCCTGCTTTTGGGTCCTGCGTCCCGGTTCACAACATTTTCCTCACCCCCACCTCTCCCTTTCCCCTAACCCATTCTCTCCTTTCCTCACATTTTCCTTACACTCTTAACTTCCCCTTCTCTCCTTTCTCCTTCCTTCATCTCCACCTTTCCTCTTCCCCATTTCTCCTCTCTAATGTCTCTTCTGTCCCCCCCTCTTCTCTTACTCCTCTCCTCTGCCCACCCCCCTCAGATTTCTTCTCTCGGCCTCCTCTCCTCTCAAGCACTTGGAGGTACTCAAGGCAAAACTCTCCGAAATGGAATTGCTGTCGCCTCCAATTCAACTCAAGCCCTTTCCGAATCCAATATTACTACCCCACGGTTACTTTCTTTCTTTCCTTTTATTTTAATCCGTTCTTGTACTGAATTTAAAGTGAGTATTCCTGTGTTCTCTCTAAAGGCTGTACATGTCTCAGGGACAGAAGTGGACATTTCATGTCTTTCAAGAAAAGTTTGATAGACAGATTATTTCTTTCTCTATCTTAAAACTCCCCAAAAAATCTCATCATGACAAATGGAATGTGGAATGGAATTGTACACAGCAGCTCACGCTCCCACCTTTTCTTCACTCACTGTTAAGATCTCAAATATCAAAAACTGAAAATACAAAAAGGCGTTCTGCTGTTGCGTTGCTTTTTGCTTCACTGCTGGAAACAACTAATATACAAACATTATGGTCTTTTATTTTTAGGTTCAGTTAAAGGTGGGGTAGGTAGAAGCCGTAATACTGTAAAAAGTACAACCTACCTGCCGGTCAGCCTTCCATCGGGGCACAAATCTCGTGCCCTCATTGGTCATGTGCGCGTTCGTGTGTGTTGGAGGAGGGGCTCTGTAAGGAAGTGGCAGATTTTCTCCGGTTGTGTATTTTCAAATTCTAGCGATCTCGAGCCGGTTTCTCAAATGTACCTACCCCACCTTTAAGACCTCTGAATTACCTGTGATTTACTGGATTAAAACCATAGATTAAAACGTGTTTATATGGTGATCATTGACAGCTGTTTTTCCCAGTTGTAGACACAATGGAGGATTTATGATTTATCTTCAGACAGAAATAGATTTCACATGGTACAGGATTCATACAAGATATGGTATAGAAGATAATATTCATACTCAGAGAGCTGTGTGTGCTTGTGCAAAGACTGTGATATATTCAGTATTTTAGTCATAAACCTCAAATGGCCAGCAGATACAGCAAATATAAAATCTCTCTCTCTCTCTCTCTCTCTCTCTCTCTCTCTCTCTCTCTGCTCCTCTCTCTCTCGCTCTCTCTCTCTCTCTCTCTCTCTCTCTCTCTCTCTCTCTCTCTCTCTCTCTCTCTCTCTCTCTCTCTCTCTCTCTCTCTCTCTCTCTCTCTCTCTCTCTCTCTCCAGAGAGAGGGCTCCATTCAGGTGTGTGTGTGACAGGTGGTTAACAGGGGAGCCATTGACGGCGACTAAGAGGTCAGCTCTATCTTTATCAACATTACTTAGCAGATTTTGTGAACCAGCCTGACCGCACATCCTGTCATTTGCTTACACACCCCTGACCTACCTCTCAACCACCACTCGCCTTAGTCAAATATAAAAAAAACAACACACACACACACTAATAGGCTGCAAGTGTAAAAATAGCTACTGCTGACACACCATATGCTTTTATAAACCATGACATAATTACTGACCACGTTTTTTTTAAAGAGTGACAATGTTATTCCTATAAAATGAGATCTGATGTTTCTGTTTTGCCTCAGGATTTATATTGCGACCATAATTGTTGGCATTTGTAACAGCGCATGACCAGATGTGAAGCTCTATTTTTAATCTGCTGGTACCTGCTTACATTGCCCACATACTGTATGTTGCTAAAAACAGCATGTTAGGCAGAATAGAACAATTTACAGACTTTTTCATGACAGTGAAGTGTCTGTGCTCAAAGCGTTCACATTAGTTTTCCAGAGCATGATGCAGACCGGAAAAGTTAAGTCGCCTTTGCTCAACGCACGACTGTTGAGTCGCATACACAGCTCTGTGAATTTTTTTTTTTTATTTTAGTTTAATATCAACAAACAGCCAGACAGACAACGCAATAGCAGTTGGCAAACAAGTTAGGATGATAACAGTGTGATTTGAGTCCGACAGGATAAAAGACAAAAAAAAATAAAAATGAATACAACAAAACAAGAAATGGACGGCGACAGGACACAAACAAAGTCAGAATCTAAAGGGTCTGAGTCGAAGTCCATTATTAATACCATAATGCAATTTAGAGATCAAATAATGTGTATAAATGGAACAAAAAGACCAAATATATCAAATAAAATAAAAACACAGCACTTGTTGGTCAGTCAGCCGCCCGCTAATCACAGTTTAACACCGCAGGTCCACCACCCTGTTGTACAGAGACATCCGGCTCGTATATACCTGTAGAAGGGGTTCCACATCTTGTGGAGTTTCCCCAGGGAGCCCCTCAGTCTGCACCTTATGTTCTCGAGTTTGGCTGAATTTAGGACTTCTTTTAACCACGAGGTGTGTGAAGGGGATGTTGGAGACTTCCACATGAGCAATATCAGGCGTCTGGCTAGTAAGGTAACAAAGGCTCTGAAGGCTGTCTCCAGAGAAGAGCGTGGCCATGTGGGTGGGGTTACACCGAACAGTGCGGTCATGGCATTAGGAGCGACCGGTTTTCCAGTGATTTCTGACAGTGATCTAAAGACGTCAGTCCAATAAGAGTGTAAGACCGGACAAGACCCGAACATGTGTGCGTGACTCGCCGGTGCTTGGCTACATCTGTCACAAGTTGGGTCCACTTCCTTATATATTTTAGAGAGCCTGAGCTTAGTGAAGTGTGTGCGATGTGACGACCCCTCCCCCCTTCTGCCTGGCTGTGCTCTGGCAGGTGCTGGGAGTGTCGTCCTGTTTGTGCCCGCCCATCTAGAGGCGGAGCCACAAGAAGGTATAAAGGTTGCCCAGCTGCAAGGATCACTCTCTGTACTACTTTGCACTGAATCAGTCCATGTCTAGCACACATAGAAGATTTGTGTACATTAGAAGGGCTTGTTCCCAAAGTTCCTCTGAAATCTCCTCCCCAAGATCTGTTTCCCAAAGAGATGTAATGGAGTTCAGGGTGACCGAACGAAGAGAATAGATCTGAGCGTAAATACACGTCGTCATTCCCTTCAGAGTAGGTAATGGCCTAAGGAGTGTGTCCAGCGGCGAATCAGCTGGGTGATCAGGAAACTGAGGAAATCTATTAACAAAACTGCGAATCTGGAGATACCTGAAGACATGTTGGCGAGGTCGTGCACAGTTATCAGATAGCCGTTGGAAAGAGGCACATGTGTTGTGAACATAAAGGTCTTTGAATGTCGAACGCCTTGGTTAGACCACATGGTGAATGTGCCGTCTGCTAAGGACGGAGGGAACACATGGTTTGCAGTTAAAGGGGCTCGAGTAGAGCGTGTTTGGAGATCAAAGAAACGTCTGAACTGATTCCAAATGTTCAAAGATGCTTTAACAATTACATTTGTAGTGTAAGCAGAGGAGAGGTCTTAATGCTGAGAGAGATACTGGACTACAGGAAGCAGCCTCCATTTCAAGCCAACCAGGCGGAGTGCTGTGAGTCAGACTGCAGCCAGGCCTGTGTTATTCTCAGGTTCGTAGCCCAATAATAGAACCTCAAATTCGGCAGAGCAAGTCCACCCCGCGCCTTTGGTCTCTGTACAAATTGCTTGCGTATCCTTGGGGTTTTCTTGTTCCAAATAAAGTTAGAAATAATAGTGTCAATTTTACGAAAAGAGAAAAGAGTGAGGAAAATGGGCACACATTGAAATAAATATAGACATTTGGGGAGTATATTCATCTTTATAGAGTTAACTCGGCAACCAGAGACAGATTTAACACTGACCAGCGCTCGAAGTCTTCCTGTACGCGGGACCAAAGGGGGCAAACTTAGCTTTATAAACATCTTTAAATGTATCGGTCACCTGGATCCCGAGGTAAGTGAAGCTGTGTAGTGCAGTTATAAATGAGGGAACTCACGCGCCGCTCTACTTAAATTGAGTTTAGAACCGGATACAGCACCAAATGAGATGAGGATAGAGAGAGCTGCAGGGACAGACACAGATAAATTAGAGACATAAAGAAGAAGGTCATCCGCGTAATGAGAAGCTCTCTGTTCTACCCCCTTTCTGAAAATACCTCTAATCACAACGTCACAGCGAAGAGCGATGGAGAGGGGCTCAATAGCTAAGGCAAATAAGAGAGGGCTCAAGGGACAGCCCTGCCTGGTGGAGTGCGTATTATTCAGAGTGCGTATTATTCGTCCTCACTGAAGCTAGGGGAGAGGAGTACAATAGCTCCCATGAGGTCAAGTTCTTTCCAAAGCCAAATGTCTCCAAGGTGTGAAAAAGATACCTCCACTCCACACGATCCAATGCCTTTTCTGCATCTAAAGATATCACAGCTTCAGGTACAGAATTTGCGGAAGGCTGGTAGATGGTGTTAAAAAGTCGTCTTAAGTTAAAAAATGAATGCCTATTTTTGATGAAGCCGGTTTGATCGAGAGAGATAATGGTCGGTAACACGGTTTCCAAACGTAAAGCGAGCATTTTAGACGGTAATTTAAAATCCACATTTAACAAGCTGATTGGTCGGTAGGAGGAGCATGCAAAGGGATTCCTTATTCCTTTTTAAAATGAGGGAGATAGAGGCCTGATTAAGCGTTGGGGGCAAACTAGTAGAATTAAACGATTCACTAAACATATCTATCAAAACAGGGGCTAATTTCTGTTGAAGCTTCTTCTTCCAGTGGATAACCGTCCGGCCCCGGAGATGTTCCGCCTTGCATCGATGCAATAGCAACGGAGAGTTCGACAGCAGTTACTGGCTTCTCCAAATCCTCAGTCATATCAGGAAGTATCAAAGGGACTTCGAGATTGGTAAAAAAATGGTCCAAATCCTGCGTGTCTGAGCTGGTTTCAGATCTGTATCATTTCATTTCATTTCAAACCTTTATTTATCCAGATTGGTCCCATTGAGATCATAGATCTCTTTTTCAAGGGAGACCTGCAGCATATAGGTTCCACATGAAACATAAAACAATAAAGGACATTATACATTATAATATAATGTATAATGAAGTATAATAGTCTCTAAACTCGTCATTGATTCTTTGGGGATCGATCGTAATGTCCGAGGATGTTTGGATTCTGGGAATCTGGTAAGAGGCAACATTATGTCGTAATCGATGGGCCAGCTTTGTCACCCTGTTCGTAATAATTACTTCTAGCCTTAAGAAGAAGTGCAGCAGCCTGGTCTGCGGTCAGCGTATTCAATTCCGATTGAAGAATGAGGCGTTCCTTATACACATCTGGAGTTGGTGAAACGGAATAGAGGTCATCCAGTTGAGCAATACGCCTCGTTAGTTCAGTTAATCTCTCTCTTTTCTGTTTTCTCTCATGGCTAACATAGGAAATAATTTGCCCTCTAATATAAGCTTTTAATGTCTCCCATAACACAGATGCAGAAATGTCCGGAGTCTTGTTAATGCTAAGAAATATGTCAATTTGGTTGGAAATCAGCTCTGTAAAATGTTCATCCGAAAGCAAATGCGTATATTAAACGTCATGGGGTTTGCGTGCCTACAGAACCCTTAAATCTGATACTCGACAGGGGCATGATCCGAAATAACTGTAGTGTCATATGAACAGGAGCTCACGGAAGGGAGAAGTCTGTCATCTACCATAAAGTAGTCTATCCGAGTAAACGTATGGTGAACATAGGAAAAAAAGGACTATGCTTTACCGGTGGGGTTAAAGAAGCGCAAGGGATCCGTTATTGTAAACTCACTCATGAAGTCTCTAATCGTCTTAGCACCCCGAAGGCGTAACAGTCTTCTTGGAGGAGCGGTCCAGCTGTGGGCTAAGCCAACAATTAAAGTCACCACCTAAGATAAGGAAGTGTGAGGACATGTCAGGAAGGTTAGAAAAGAGCTGCCGAAAAAAATTCACATCATCCCAGTTCGGGGCGTACACATTCACAAGTAGAACAGGGGTGTCATATATCATGCCAATAACAACCAGGTATCTGCCATTTGGATCAGAAACCATCCGAGTAAAAGCAAAGGGAACTGATTTGTGTATCAAGATAGCAACTCCTCTAGACGTGCTGTTAAATGATGAATAGTAAGCATGTCCAATCCATCCATTCCTAAGTCTAGAAAAAACAGATGGTTTGAAGTGTGTTTCTTGAAGATAAATCACTTGAGCACCCAAATATTGAAGGTGGCGCATGACCCTGGTGCGCTTAACTGGGGAGTTCAGTCCCCTGCAATTCCAACTAGTAAACTTAAGGGCACTCCCATCATGGCGTTGAATTAACCTGGGCTGGACCATTTAAAGATAAAACGGAAATATGAAGGGCCGGCAGCACAACCAACAAAACAAAGTGCAATGATGAATACAATAAAAATAAAAAATAAAACATAAAACATACAAGACAAGAACATGAAACATACAGAACCCAGCTCCCCAGCCCACCCCAGCACAGCAATCTCCCCAAACGAGATGCCACGTGCAAAACCCAAACTAATAACTAGGCCTAAACCTAAACGCTCCAAGGTAGCCTGAGAGACACAATTGCGCTACCTGAGATAAAGTGACTTATACACAGTGGTTTGTACATTGTACAAACTACTGTGTATAAGTTACCCATAATTGAACTAACAACCAGAGTAAAGAGGTATCCGTAATGGCACAATATGTAGTACAAAAATAAACACTAATGCTAGTATATATATATATTCTCTTAATTGTATTTTTATTATTTATCAGAGCTCGGTCACGTGGACCGGGCAAGGCACTTGGGAAATGTAGTCCACAATATTGTCAACAAACTCTAGCGATCTCCAGCTGAAGAATGAGCGACCATCATAACTGTTTTTAAACAGACCCATTGTAGGATAGGCAGTCTATTTACAGTTCTTATTAACAAAGTCAGTGGCCACCGTAGGATCCTCAAACCTGTGTGACGTTCCATTCGGCATGGTAATTTTGAGAGTTGCCGGGAAGAGGAGATCAAACTTCACATTTGGGTAGGAATGTAGAGTACGCTTAACTGGGACAAAAGCAGCTCGCTTCTTGGCAACGGAGGACGTATAGGCCGGGAAAATGGAGATCCTCTTGCCGTTGTAGAGAAGAGGAGAGGATTCACCAGCCTGCTGCAGGATCTAGCGCTGAATATGAAAGAAGTGTACCCTTACAACAAAGGGCTGAGGTAAGGTCCCCTCCTTGGGTCTCTCTCGCAGGGTCCGATGGGCACGGTCAAGTAGAGGCTTCTCGTCCAACTTGAGCAAGTCCCGGAGCAACTGCGCAACGAAATCAGTGGCTCGGGCTCCCTCCAGTCCCTCCGGAATACCCATCACACGCAAATTATTCCTCCGCGACCTGCCCTCAAGATCCTCACATTTGTCATCCAAGCGTTTCACTTGTGAAGTTAGCATGTCAACTGTAGCTTCCAGCTTGTCTATCCGAGTGTTGTGGTCAGTGGCAGCTTTCTCCAGATCTCGGATCGTGGCTTCGTGTGCCTCTGCTGCGCGCTGAAGTGGTTCAACTGAGCTCTTCAGTTCTTGTCTCACAGACAATATTTCAGAGTGCAGACTCGCGGCCGATGCATCAATTTTCCTGAATATGTCATTCTTGAGAGATTCCATCATTGACTGTAGCAGCGAGGCATCTAGGGTGTCCCCAGCAGCGTCAACAGTAGCAGCGCTAGCCGAGTCAGGAAGGAGTGAGGGTTTGAGGCCTCCTTTTCGGAGGTCTTGTTTAGATCGAGTAGTAGTCATTTTGGCTGGTTAAAAATCTAAATAATTGAGCTAGAGTAATTTATAAGTACCTTATGAGTTGTTGCATACTATTAGTGAGCCAAACTGCACAATGGGAAAGTATTTTGAAGTCACTAATCTCGGAGCTGTCAGGACACACGTCTACTCGCCTCCGTGCATCCTGTTACAGCTCTGTGAATTAACGGTATTATTAGGTTCTTAATATGCCCAAACATTTCCTCTGTTTGTTAGCACGGTTGCTGAAACAAGCAAAAGCTGAAAGGAGCTACATTCCAAACAGTAATGTATTAAAATTGTTCAATATTAAAAGTGTCCCTCAGCAATGGGTGATTTGTATATCTGTGTCAAAATGTGCTGTTCCTTAAATATCCAGAAAAAAAGAAATGTCAAAACTTAGCACCGAAGGTTGAATTAAAAAAAGGATTGCACATATGTTATGATTGCTTAACATGTGCCAATCAGACAAAAAAAACTATTTAATTATGGAAACACCCACAAGAGGTGATCAACCCCAAGCTTCACCAACCCATTAAATCCCAAAAAACATTTCCCCTTTGTCATGTTTACATTTCTTGCCTAAAGTTACTTTAGAGGAATACCTTTGAATGCTTCCATCAGAACGGACCTGTAGTGTGTTGTCTACAGTTCAAGGGGCAATATATTTACTGTGAATTAGCTAGTTAGTCTGTAATTCTCACCTACTAAACTATTTTTAACCAAGCCTTAATTATTTTAAGTGTATGTTAGTAATTGAAGCTACAGTACTTGGTTTCTATTTGAAAAATGTTTTTCATTAACCCTACAGCATGTGTCTCGATCTTACAGAATTGCCATCTGTTGAGCTGTGATTGCGGTCATGTGTATTCACAGCCAAGAAACATCTGGGCAAATCAGGTTTCTTGAATCCCATGTTATTACCGGAAAAAAAATTCTGGTACATGGGCTTTGACGAATGTGATCACTGCAGACTGTAACTATTTCAATGTATGTTGACCTATTGGATGATATTTCAGACAGTGTGGGTTTGCCTTTCTATCTTTCTCTTTTCCTATTTTAACATGACATTGCCCCCTGACACAACATTCTGCTTCATCCGGCAAATAGTCCTCACCTCAAACCCATTCAACGCCTTTGGGAAAGACTGCAATGATGAATGTGGGCCAGAGTTGATACCCCAACATTGGTGTTGGACTCAAGCAGCCAATTCCCTGTCTGAAAAGTAAAGCCAACATGAGAGTTACTTAAACCTGCATTTTTTTCTGGCCAGTGGGGTCAATCGCAGGTTGCTAAAAGAAGTCCATTTGTATGGAAGACAATGAGAAAATGACATCACACTTGATCTATTACCTAGGATAATACGCTCCTAATAAGTTTATTCTTGATTAAAAATGATGTTATTTTGTAAATTATTTCCCATTCAAGGTAAAATAAACCCTAAGCAGGTAACATTTGGGGTGTGACTACAGTTTGATTGACAGGTCCATGTTTTGCCTTAGAGCCTTAACCGATTCACAGTGTGTTTTTAGTTGACTTAAGTTTCAGAAAGTTCATTGTTCCATTTTGGTTTCCCAAAATGGGCTGCTCCAGCTCCACATGTCACTTTGGTGGCTACCAAAAACCAAGATGTTAATAGCCAAAAGGCCAAGTTCAAGACTTCAGAACCTCCAAAACGTTTGCTGGAATGTTAAATGCACCATATAGACAAAACTACAGTATGACACAAACACACCCCAGTAGGTCAGGTAGTAGCAGCTGGGCTCACCTCTATGGCAGTCTGTTCTCTCAGCTGCCAAAACAAACATCCTCACCTCAACTGCCCCCCACCCCCAACCTCTTTCTGACTCCCGTTCTGTGTCAACAAGGTTCAAAGTTTCTGGGTTTCTTAAAGTGCAGCTCTCCTGTATTTGACAAGTTCCAACTGCATAAACAAGTCTGTCGTTAATGTTTGAAGAGTCGACAGGTTCCCCTGCAGTCGTTAACCGGTGGTGAACCCACAGACTGCCAGCAGTAGTATGAACTGACCATTTCATGACTTTGAACTGTTGAAACAGCAAGAGAATAAATGGCACTCCTGCAGGAAGAGTAGATACCAGCCAACATCTTCAGCGATATGAAGTCCAGGTCAACACAACTGAACTGAAGTTTGGCTGTATTTTTCCAAGAAATATCTATAAATGTTTTTTTCGGGGTGTTCAGAGGTTATTTGAAACTCTAGTCAAATGTATCAAATATAATTGACACAACCAAGTTACATTTCTAACTCAACCATTAACGTTTGAAAAGAATATAGATAAGTCTGGTGGATCTCTGGAGCTCATACTCAACACCACACTTTCTTGGTGTTCAGCTATAAACCTGCCAAGTGTCAGGGTTAGGGTTGGTTAAATTAATTGCTGTCAAGAAAATTGTTGGACTGACATATTTCAGTTAGATGTTTATCATATGTTTAGCATTGATGTCATTGCGAAGGGCCTGTTGTAATAGACTAAGTTATATTTCATATATAGAGGTTTATCAAGTTTTTTGTCCTCGAGGGGGGAAGACTATAAGAAACATCCCTCAATAAAATACAATTACCTATGATCTCTATACTAAACACATCATTGACTTTAAACATTTCAGCTGCTGAATTGCATTATAATTTACAGTTGTAAATAATTAAGTGGCCCCCGAATGTACATTATGCTGATCAAACAAAGGCACATGGATGAAAATATTATAGACTCTGTTAATTTTGGAATTTTGGGAATATTGATATTTGAGAATTATGGATAGAACAGTATTCATTATTTTTTGAAAGAACAATATTTTGTTATGATAATCGCTTACATTTAGTAATTAAAGAATACTGATCAAGATAAAGACTGAGCAAGACATTTGAAAGTAAGGAAAACATGAACAGCAATTGATATCCATTTGACATTCAATTTGTTTAACCACATATAACACTACAAATACAAAATTAAGAGAGTAAAATACATAAAAGTGTCACAGAGGGGCAAGGAAGGCAGGACCCAAATGCAGGAAAAAACAGGGGAGGCAGATATAAGGATATACTGTAAAGGTGAGCTTTATTAAAATAAATGCTGTAAAAACTGCAGGAGAAAGAAAAAGAAAAGAAGAAGAAAGAAAAGTAGCAAACAAAATGGGAAGACTTAGGAGACACGGGAGGGCAGCTGAGGGGAATCTAAAACAGGCTTGGGACCAAACAGAGGGAACAACGACGACAAACTGAGAGAAGACAAGAGAAGACTAGACTAAGGGTGTTTCTCAATCGCGAGTAAAGCTGCTGCAGAGCCACTATTTCAAGCATACTACGTCATCGAGTGCCGCCGAAGTACTGTTCCAATGACCAGCATACTTGGAAATCTGCCGAGCCCGGGCATACTTCGTTTGGAGAAATTTCGAGGTTGCACATGTGTAGACTCTGCGGTCTTAAAATCCCCACAATGCTTTGCGCACGGACCAATTTCCCCAAATATATGGCGGAAGATGTAAGGCGGGGCCTCTCATATGACGCACACCTGCACACTTACTAACCCGTTCCACTATTTGTTTTCCAAATGCCAGGAAGTATTCTTGCCTCGCTTCTGAAGCAAGATGCTCGGCAGACATGTGCTACCAAGCAAGCGTACTCGTGATTGAGAAACACCCTAAATATACACACAAGACCAATCACAAGACAAGACACAGGTGAACACAATCAGACAATCAGGGGGAAACTAAAAGACAAGAAGTAAAACAAGACCAGATACAAAGAGGGAAAACATTTCAAAATACAACAAGAAACTATTAACACCAAAACTGAAGTCATGACAAAAAGTGCACTTTCTAAATGAACTCAGAATTATCTTTCACATTTCTCTATTATAATTTGTATTGCCAAGCATACACCAGTAGACCATAAACCAATACATCTGTAATTAGCTAAAATTGATAATCCATAAAAAGTATGAAAAAGGATATTGACTTTCCACGACTGTGTTTAATCAGGTGAATTAATTCAGTGGCTGAAAGGTGTTACAGATCAGGGTTTTCTTCCACTGACAAACAATCTTTGGTTGAGTGCAGACGTTTGTTTTTAGGGGAACATTTCAACCTTTATTTTGGTCTGTTGTCAATTCATATTGTTGTGGTTAATTAGCTACAACTAATGAAACCCACACCAGAAACAACTTATGTTTACTGTCTGAGAGCTGTGACCTGAACTTCTGCATTCTTGCTCATTTAAAAAAATGAAGATAAACAACTTGTTAAGAAGTTTGTTGGTCTTGAAGGTTTATAGTTCTAGGTATGTTATTAGCTGTTAACTGGACCCTAACGACACTTACTACTGTAGAAAGCAATATTTTAAGGCATTTTCTTAGTCATGTGTTGCCTGATTTATAATTTGAATAAAGCTTAGAATGTGTCTAATGTTACTCTCTGTGGAAATAAGCCCTATTAGCTTGTTATATATTTACCATGTGTTTATTTTGGGGGATGGTCTGCTGCTTTTAGCCAATGGAGGGACTTGCTTTTCCCACATCTGCAAAATGACACGAGGCCATGTGCCAGATACATATGGGGCTTAGCCCAGACCTCTGCCATGGGGTCAAGGGTATTACATCCTGGCCCCCTTTTTTTTTTAATAGATAATCTTTTTTATCAACTTTTATTACACTCTGGCACCTTATTTATATTAACACTAAAACCGCCAACGGGTCAAATTTACCCGCTATTGATTTTCAAGGTACAATGTTCTTTTTTTATCATATAGAACAGTGAGTTTTGATCGCACAGGGATGAAACTTATACCAATAGAATCTGTGGACTCTCAGCTTTTCATATGATATAGTTTGTGCAGATAGCATGAAGCATAACATATTGCTACCAGTGCTGATTTAAACCCTTGGTGTTAGACTTGTGTTTTGTTTAGGTACAAATCTCTCTATCTCTCTCTATCTATCAATCAATCAATGTTTATTTATATAGCCCAATATCACAAATGTTACATTTGTCTCAGTGGACTTCACAGTTTGTACAGAATATCAGTATGACAATACGACACCCTCTGTCCTTAGACCCTCACATCGTACAAGGAAAAACTTCCGGAGATGGAAATGCATGTGTGTATAATAGGAAGATGAATCCACGAGGATATCCATCCAGGACCTATGATCCAGGACCACAGTCACGACTCAAGATCCAGGGCTCGCGATCCAGGACACAGGACTGCAGGATCATCCATGACTCCGGATCCCCGGGGTTTTTTGCTTAGTATGTCGAGGGCGGGAGATTCATGTGATTGGTTGTTGGTCGCGTTGCTCGCAAAAAATCCCCAAGCTTTCAGACACGCCCAGCTCCAAGATTTTCAAGATTTTTGAAAAGCTTTAAACAAATCTTCTAACGCTTCCAACGCTTCTCTGCCCATTGACTTTGAATGGGGATGACGTCACTTTGCCTCGCTTTTCGCCGAACTGCATTGTGGGGGAGCGAAGCGAAGATTTCCAGGATTTTCAGGATTCAAAAGTTGAGCAATGTTCAACTTTTGAAGCTGAGCTGGAAGCGTCAGCCAATCAAATCCCGTTTATGCAAATCTGACAGTAGAAGTGCTAGCCAATCAAACCGCGTATAAGCAGGGAGAACCAGACCGCAGTTCATTTCCTCATATTCCAAACGAGAAATTACGGTAGCAAATCACCCGGTTCTTTACGACCAGAACTATTAACAGGATACAAACCGGAGGAACCAGGCATGGAGGGAGGTGGCAGAGACAGTGGGTGAAACTGGTAGGTTTTCGCCTGTTTGGGGAGTTTATATATATATTAGAGCCGGGACTCGATTAAAAAAATTAATCTAATTAATTAGAGGCTTTGTAATTAATTAATCTAAATTAATCGCATTTTTAATCGCATTTTTAAAAATCGCATTTTTAAGCACAGGGCCATCTAAGCTAATTTACAGATGGCCCTGAGCCCAATAGAGATTGCCCTGAAAAATGCATGCGGACGAAATGGCACGAAGGGTTTGGGGGGCCTCCCCCTAGACATTTTTTAATTTTTGCAGGTCTTAGATGCTGTCTGGTGCATTCTCTAGACTGAATTATAAGATGAACCACCACAATATTATATTGTACAATTTCAATTGTATTCTTCATTTCACTTGTTTGTTCTTGTTTGTGTTTGCTCGCTTGCATGCCCTGCATAGCTTTAAGAAATACTTAAGTTGTTGGTCAAAACACTTTCCATCTGACGAAGGCAAATGCCTTCCCAGCTGGAAAAAAGTAGAAAACATTATATTCAGTTATAACTGCCAAAACAAACATTATTTACACTATTATGGCCCCTGTTAAAAATGTTTGTAATGATAACTACTGTAAGTTGGTCGAACGAATGCCTCCTCATCCGGAAGCTGACCGAGCAGACCCGAGCAGCAGTCGAGAGGAGCCGAGCGCATCCGCCAAGCACACGTCAGAGTTCCCGTTAGCCGGCAAATCTAAATATCTTCGGTCAAAATAATTTCCCTTTAGAGCAATACCGCTTCAGTTGCGCCACTTATGTGACAGACAAGAAGAGTATGTGACAGACAAGAATAGTCAACTCTAATGTCTAACACTTAATGTGGAGAAAGAGATGTCCTGTATGGGTTGATTGTGCGTTGATCTGTTGGTAATGCCTCGGGGTTCCGGTGGACATGTAAACAAATGCATAATGCTGCGCTATACTTTGTGGCCTCATCCAGTTGCATAGCGACACTTATTGTGTAGTTGTCTTTTAATAAGCAGGTAGTCCTATCATTAGCTAGAACTAGCTGGATCTGATCGATATGGACATAAACGCGAGTGAAGTCTAATCTGACGGGAGAGAGAGATCAGCTGCTGCTGACGAGTCGACACGCAGCTCTGCATGATCGCATGCAGCGGTGAGCGGAACAAAAGTAACACACACTTCACACTTCAGGTTAGAATATCACACGTAGCTATTTTAATTACCTCTCAAACTACCGTAACTAGTTATAGATATGTTTAGTTTTACTGTCGGGTCATGCATTACTGGATCCGCGAGCTGCATGATACTGGCATAATAGATTGCCCGATCGGGCAACCAGCAGGTGAGGCTTCATTGCCCGAGCTAAATACTAGATGGCCCCGGGCCATCGGGCAGTCCTTAATGTCGAGCCCAGTGACAATCCAGTGAGCCAGGGAGTTGGTTATTTTCTCAGACGTGGACTTACTTATCCTGGCCCTGAAACCAGTCATCTGGTTGAGTGTGGGTTGGGTCAGGGTGTGGTTCCTTGCACTCGGAGTCGGGCTAACGTCCACGCTAGCTGCTACATGCTTTGCATTTAGGTGATACTTTAGGCTTGATGTGCTGCGGTGATATGCAAATTCTTTTTTGCATAATTTGCACACAACCGTGCTCTTATCGACGCTTCCATCCGTCCGTTTTTTAAAACAAAATGTCCCATCCACGGGGCCGACCAAAGCGGTCTCATCAGCTTGTTCGTTCATGTTTGACTATTGTTCACCGTGGTTTGTTGTTGTTTGAAGTCCCATGCTGAAGTCATGAACGTTAGTTGGTGCTCCAGTATAATCGGTACGCCTGAAACTCGTCCAGTGAGAAACGTTCCGCTGTGCAAAAATAAGTGCGATTAAAGTGCGATTAAAATGCGTTAATTTTTTTAACGCGTTAATTTTTGTGTAATTAATTAATCGTAATTAACGCGTTAAAGTCCCGGCCCTAATATATATATATATTGCTCGCATACAATCCCCGGGGTTTTTTGCTTTGTATGTCGGGGGCGGGAGATTCATGTGATTGGTTGTTGGTCGCGTTGCTCGCAAAAAATCCCCAAGCTTTCAAACACGCCCAGCTCCAAGATTTTCAAGATTTTTGAAAAGCTGCTGTGTGGACGTACCGTCATGAGGAACATTCGGAGGAACATTCGGAGTGCCAGGAAAATCTTACCTCACAGGTTCAATTCTGCATGTATCCTTCTTTTCGTGCCAGGCCGTCAGCGCTTTTCTGCAATTATCTTCTTTAGAACATTTTAGTCTTGTGTTTTTTGCTCAAAGTTCAGACATGGTGGAGCTCCAAAATACCAGCTGGGAGAAATAGATTTGATTTTTAGATATATTCTAACTGCTAATTAAATATAGAAACACAATTTCTGAAGTAAATGAACCATGTCTATATTCATGTGTGTGAGCTGCGGAGGTTTTATCTGTGTTCATGGTCATAAAATGCATAAATCCGCTAATGGTTTGGATCATTGGTGTGTTACAGATTGGCCTTCTTTAATTCAATTCCCTCTACACAGATAAGGGGAACTTAATATTTAATTAAAACATTAAAATGTCATGTTTTTTTCTAGAAGGGGAAGCTTAATGGCATATGAGTGCAGTTGATTTTGGGAGATGAAATAAAGGCTAAACATAATGTGACTGTGGTGAGTGACAGAAAACTGAAACCAAAAATGTCAAGGGAATAATTTCATTTTAGGAAATTGTGTCATTATTTGTGTTTTGCCTAAATTACAGTGCAGAGAACTCTTTTATTCAAATTTTTGTTTCACTTGAATTGTATTTAATTTTTAAACAATATATATGAAGCCAATTACCACTAATGCGCTCACTTACACAGCTCAGTTTGGAGAAGTCACTAGGTCCAAAAACTTGATGGCATTAGAGAGTGACATATGGGAGCGACATTATATAAGTGCAAGCCATAATGGCTAACTATTAAAAAAACGATTCATATTGGAAAAAAGGAAACTACAAACATAGACTATGAATAAGAAGCCAAACTGCTTTTCAGTTGGCAACCTCAACCTTTGGCATTTAGGAGAGAGCTACTGCTCTGGCACAATTGTATGATAAATGTCTGATGAACAATAGTGCTAAACACGCTGTGACCGTAGTTCTGGCTCAGATTTTCTTTCAATTTGAATCTCCAATTGCTGCCACAGTGAGAGTTGAGATGCAAGCTGCCTTTCATCCTTGAAAAATCGAAATGTTCTGTTAGTGAACGAGTCTTACAGTTAGATCTAGGGCACTGCTTTACCTTGATACAGTATCACGAAGTGTATGTTTGGGTTGTCAATGTCTGGAAAAGCCCCTAATTCCACATAATATTTAGGCAGATATTTAAGACTGTGGATTTAGGTTAAAATGAATCTATACCAAAAGGTTATTCATACCCATTATTTAGCAGCCCAAAGTCCAATAAAACAGCCCCCATTTGTCACAGTTAAAGGAAATAGAAGGGTTTATCTATGTTGTATCTTCTGTAGATGCAGCACTGAGTTTCATCAGATAAAACATGGATCAAGGTTCCATCTTTAGCGTGTCCTGTATTTTATTAAAGCATCGCTTATATTTGAAGTTCAACCTGTTACACTGACTCCTCTTAACTGTGTAAATAATGTTTTTTGGCACGATGTCTCTGTCCTGCTTTGGTTTACTTCTTAATCAGCGTCAGGCTGACACATCCCTGCCTTCTGCTTCAGCTCCGTCAGGTTCTCCGTCTGAAGGCTGTCCGTTTGAGTGCTCACTGCAAAGACCTTGCAAAGATATGACACACTCACACTCACACTCTCACTCACTCACTCACTCTCACTCACTCACTCACTCACTCTCACTCACTCACCACCACACACACACACACACACACACACACACACACACACACACACACACACACACACACACACACACACACACACACACACACACACACACACACACACACACACACACACACACACACACACACACACACACACACACACACACACACACACACACACACACACACACATTCAGATGCTCAAGATAGTATCAAAGATCAGTGTTATCAGTCCTGGCGTGCAGAGTAAGCAGCGAGCCTTGAGACAGATCAGTGTGCAGACAGATGGGGGGGGGGGGTGGCTGGTGTCATCACCGCATGGTCAGAAGTGAGTCAGAGCTGAGTCAGTAATTTGGCTGCAGATATTAAGGAGAACATTTAAACTGTCTGTCCTCGCTGTGGGACCTTCGTGATTTCATTTTGACACCTCTCTGACCTTCTAGTTGAAGAATGGTGATCGGTCTGTCCTTCTGTTCAACACTTTGGTCAACAGTCAGATTATCGACTGGCCAGATTGACTTGAAGTTTATAGTGAAAATTCATGACTTTGGTAATATGTTTCCTTTGTGTGTGCTTAAATATAACACGTGTAACACTTATGTTGATGGATTTGGCTCTCATTTTGTGCTCTAGTTCATCCCAAAGGTGTCAGATGGGGTGAGATCAGGCCTCTGAGGAGACCAGTCAAGTTCTTCTACACTAAACGTGGAAAACTCATTTAACCAGACAAGATAGTAAATAATCCTAGCCAAGATATATAATAATCTCTGTTCTGGGTCCTACCAAATGAACACGGCCAAAAATCTGTAACAGGAGATGCCCAAGAGGCATCCTCATCTGTTGCCAGAACCACCTCAGCTGGCCCCTTTCGACGCAAAGGAGCAGTTTCTCTACTCCAAGCTTCCTCATATGCCTGAGTTTTCCACCTTATCTGTTAGGCTGAACAATCAACAGAGGAAATCCATTTTGGTGTCTTGTATCCTCAGCCTTTTTCTTACAGTTTCTACCCAAACCTAATGACCATAGGTGAGGGTTGTAACCTAAACGGACTGGTAAATCGAGAGGTTTCCCTTCTAGTTCATCTCTCTCTGTTGTGGTTCAGCGCCCGCATCATCATTTTTGTCCACTTTACCCTTACTTGTGAACAAGATCCCAATATATTTGAGCCTCATTGATGAGCAAGAGACTAAGATACTTGAAACCCTTCTTGGGGTTAAACTGAATATGTCATTGTGTGCTATTGCATTATGACTTACATCATCGGAACTAAGGGTCCTAGAAATTGTACACAGAAATATATTGACAACAGTGTCCACTACTAAAATGTTGCCTTTTATTTATTCGCTGTGTGTAGTATCTGTTTGATAAGAAAAATACATGTCTTTATCATTGATACTTGTGAAAATGAACGATTTACAGACTGTTTTAACCATGTTGACATCTATAAGATCAGATAAAGAACAGACATGAAGCAAAAGTGAGGGAGGGTAAAAAGGCAAAGGGCTGAAAAGAGACAGAGGAAGGCAGTGTTGAAGGTATGTCAAACAGCAGAGCGTTTCTTTCTTTCTGCCACACATTTCCTTATAAGGCTGCTGGAATCGCCCTGTCTGGTCTGTGGAAGCCGAGGGCCTCATTAAGGAATTCAGCTGAACCAAAATAAAGTCAACATTTATTGAGCGTTAAAGAAAACTGAATATGAAAGGAAAGAAGTAAAGGATGAGGGGGTTGGTGGTGGGCCCAGCCCTGCCCACGTACTGTGTTGTTATTTTTGGGAGCTGTGAATGGAGCTGTTATAGTACAGCTATGGGCGGTGTGTCCTGTACATTATGTGTGTGTATGTTAGAAAGAACTGGAAGCAGGGTGAAAGACTGGCCTTCGTCTGGAGCGTGCTGCTGCTGGCATGTGAGAAGGAACACCTGTGACTTTAGCTTTAACAGTATTGGAGCTTCAGTTGAGCCCACCTCCGAGAGGAGACAGAGCTGCCTTCACTGCTTAGCACATGCTGTCCAGATGAAACATGTCTCATTATGGAGAGAGTTTTACTTACAGCTGAAAACTAAATATTATCAATTGTCTAACCTTTGAATCCAAAACAGAGATATAGGCTGCTTTAAGCCTAGCTTAGCACAAATACTTGATGCTATCCTTGTTCTAAAACTGATTTAAAAACTCTGGATTGAGTACAACAAGCTTAAGGACAGTTATCATAGAATTAGCTGATTTGTTAAGTTTACTGTATAGTTGCAAAAGAGTTAGCCCAGTATTTGTTAATGAGTTAGCTTCAATGCTAACATATGATGTTTAATATACTCACAAATGACCTCATTCACTAACTGTTCTAAACTCTACACTAAAAAAATTACTTTGGCGAAGAAAAGTCATAAATAACCTGGCAAAGAGGCAGCTTAACTCTCTACTTGCTCTCTGAACCTGGTTGAGAAAACAGTACACTAAGTTTACATTTTTCAGTTGAAGTTGGGTAGGCTACTCTGCCCTCTTTAGACTTTTGTTTAGGCATGATGTCTTAATTATCATACTTTTTAAATTTAGACGAAAATTGGAATTATCCACACTGTCCCATCCTGGCCCTGGCTGATCGCCTCACTCCCTCACCTGTGTATTTTCGCTCCCTGTTAATCACCTGCCTGGCCTCAATGAGCGTCAGCTGTCCCTAATCATTACTCCTCACCTGTGTGTTTAGTCTGTGCTGTTTCCTTGGTCAGTGCCAGTTCGTCTTGTCTGTATAGCAGAAAGTGCTCCATGTTACTCTCCTGACGTAAGCTATTCTTTCACACACAGTGACATCACGAGCTACCCCCAATGCAACGCGCGCCATATATATATATATATATATATATAAATATGCCATTTTCCTGGAGGTGCTAATATAAACAGCTAGCTAAAGTAGCCAGGCAGAGCGCACTAGGTTTTTTTTCTGAATTAACGACCGAAGAAATCGCTGTATGTCTTCGGATTACATCTCTGGACTTGAGGGGTGTGCTCTAGGTCGTTACCAGCGTAAATTAGAGCTGTATGGGTGGTCGGATTGCCCTCACAAGACTGCCTGCAGATGTATGGAAAAACGAACCTTGAAAGTGGCCTTCGTCGATTTTGGCTGCATCTACGTCTAATTTCTGGAAACACCAGGTGAATACCCCACTTGTCACAATAATGTTATCATGCCATTGCATATGTGGTATTTTAGAGTTGACTAGATATTGATTAAGCCAATAGACTATGATATTCTGCTTGCACCTCGCGTGAAATGGTGGATACCGGAAGTACAGTGTCGCACTCGGCCCAATACCCGTATGTGTGTGTGAAAGAATTGTTCTAGCTGCTTCATTTAATTTCAAACCTTTATTTATGCAGGTGAATCCCATTCAGATCATTGATCTCTTTTTCAAGGGTGACCTGCTTAGCATTTGTACCATAGACTGTATATATAAATGGACGTAGGGTCCGTGACGTCACCCATAGGATTCTGCAGAGTTGCCGAGAAGCCCTTAGTAGGCGGAGTCGGCCACTAACGGCTCGACAGTGACGTCAGAGTTCAACTCCCGCCTTCTCCAAATAAGGGCAAAGAGGTGGAGCCGAGGCGGGACCTGCTGCCACCGAGCTGGAAGCTCAGTCAGGAAGCTACCAAGCTAAGCTAACATGCTCCCCATCTGCACACTGCCGTCACATTTTACGTTTCTAAGGTAAGCGGACATGAAACTATTCAGCAAAACTATAAATAATAATCTAAATTATTGAGTTTTTAGCATAATACTTCAGAATCTTAAAATCCCTTAACGTTTGTATGCAATTGTGCTAAATTCAACACTGGAATCAAGCAAATATTAATATGTTTGCATGACATTAGTTATTTATATTTTGATATCACTTAATTATACATTTAAGTCAAGCTAAGGTACATGTGATGTGAAGGAGTAGATAGCACTTCTCCGCGCCGTTCCTATGAGTTTTCTTTAAAAGAAGGAACACTCAAAACAACCAGGACGAGGGTTGAACAAAAATCTGTTTTAATCCTAAAAGGTAATAATGCAATACAATATAATACATTACCATACCATACAAAGCCATATCATATCATATCCGTAATGTAAAAGAGTAGGCCTACTCCTGCCCTGATTCACGTGCTGCAAGACCCTCCGGTCTGAGCAGCGCGTGGAGAGAGAGAGAACAACAAGCTGAACAAGCTCTCAATACCAACACAAACATGAAGGGGTGGAGTTTCATTTGGGAGATACCAAAAAACGCTGTCTCACAGGGAATCAGCGCGGGCCAGCAGACTACCAAACAGTTTTCAGTTTGAAGCAAAACACATTCTTATTATGTAGCTTATCACACAATAGTCCATATGTGTTCCCTCTATGAAAGCCACAGGTGTTGGGAAGGCCTGCAGGATGCGCATCATTATATCTGGGGAAAATGTCCCTCGCAATTTGCAAAGCCTATCAATGGTTTAACCAAGAAAAACACTCAAAGGGGTAATTTTTTCACTCAAAACAGAACTCACAAGTAATTCTGCATCTTCCCTCTTCAAAAATAGCCTAAAAACACCCTTTTGATAAACGGGTAAAAGTCAAAGAAAAAGACTATTGCGCTAATCTACTTTTAAGAAAAAGGGAACATTGTTTCAGGAATCTATAAAAAAACCTCTCTATATTTAAGAGGAAAAATGTACTTTTTGTTCCTTCAACTATTAACACACAGGAATGTATAAACCCACACATATATTAGGGATGACATGATGCAATACACCTCCTATATATGGGTGACATTAAAATGAATATACCAAAAATATGCTGCCTCACTTCTTCTGTACAATACCTTACATCAATTTTCCACAGATGGTAGCTAGTTAGTGCTCTTACCTGTGAGGCCTCCACCAAACAGCATAATAACTAGACTGTATCATTAAAACTAAGTACCAGTTCTAGATCCTTGACTTTAGACAAACAAAACACAACATGTATTTAAAGACCAATCTGAATGTGCCTCTTAACCTGAGATATTAGTTATACAGTAATAGTATTGACAATCTAAAAAAACTGAGCAACTCAACAGTCAACTTTATATTTCTTATTGTCTAAAGCATTTATTATTTTTATTTTCCCCCTCATATTCAGTGTGGACGGATTGAGACAGCGTGTTGTCCAGAGAGCTGCAGAGATTTCAGGGAGAAACCTCCGTGTGATAGACGTCCGTCCTGCTGATACCATAGCTGATACCAACTGCACAGGCCTAGTCTGTCACTTTATTTGACTAAATGTGTTTACTTATACATTTAATAGGTTTACACCTTCTGTCCATATGTGCTTTTTATTTAAAACATGTTTGATTAACTTTTGGTTCACATTTCAATAAATTGTATTTGCACTCCTTTTGTCCATTATAAAGGGCTGGCTTATCGAAAGCCAGTTAAGTAGCACTTGAAATGTTTTTGCTCTATGAAGCCTGATGTACTTATATGATTCTATTTTCTTCAAGTTTGTATTTTGTTGGTCGAACGCACTTATTGTAAGTCGCTTTGGATAAAAGCGTCAACTAAATGTTTTTCTGCTGTAAAGTTGGGCATTTTAACATGGGGGTCTATGGAAATTGCTCCTTCCTGCAGTCATCGCCTATCGGCCAATATATGAACTGCAGTGTGTGGCACTTCCGTATTGGCGTCCCGGCTCCTCCCCAGAGTTTGCCGCTTGATTTGTACCAACCTAGTTGGTTGGTTTTTTGTTGCTTCTTTAGTAGTTTTCCGCCAACTTAGTTGGTTGTTTTTCATTGCTTCCAGTCAGTACATTTTTTGATCAGTGCCTGTTATATTTTTACCTTTTGGATTAAACGCTTGACTAAAGACCTTTTTGCCTGGTTGTCCTATTTTTTGCTTGTGCCCGTACTTGTGTCTGATAGTACGAACTGGCCAGCATGGACTCAGCCGACCAGGATTCTATGTGGACTGCTCTTCAGAGTCAAGGGAGCAGGATTTACCACCTAGAGCAGGCTTCGCCAGAAAAGGTTGATGGCCGAGAGACAGGAGTCTGTTTTGTCGTCTTTTGGTGGGCTGTTATTTGGTCGAAAATATCCAAGAACTATTACTCCAGCCAAGTCCTCCAGCTCCCCCATTGCCTGTTTTCCCAGTGAATGCTACTCCAGTCTCCAACTCTGACCCTGTCCCCTCACCTCTCCCGACCAGAGCGGTTTTCTGGGGATTCCGGTGATTGTCTGGCTTTCCTGGCTCAGTGCGGCCTCCACTTTGAGCACCAGGTTGCATGCTACCCATCTGAGCGCTCAAGGGTGGCATACATTGTCTCCCACCTTTCTGGCCGAGCTGAGGCTTGGGCGACGGCAGAGTGGGTGCGAAGGTCTCCTGTTTGTGACTCCCTCGATCTCTTCTCTGAGACCTTCACCAACATCTTCCAGCACATCCCACCAGGGCGGGAGGCAGCCAGAGCACTCGTTGGATTGCGCCAGGGTAAGCAGAGCATTTCTGACTATGCTATAAAGTTCCGTACCCTGGCAGCGTACAGTGACTGGAACCAATCAGCATTGTTTGATGCTTTCCTTTATGGATTGTCCGGCACATTAAAGGATCAGTTAGCTCCCCTTGAGCTTCCAGCTGATTTGGACTCCCTAATTTCATTGACTATTAAGATTGACAAGCGACTGATAGAGTGGGAGCGAGAGAGAGACACTGTGATTCCCTGTTTCTCCCACAAGAGGCAGTCTTCGCCCAGCTCTTCGTCCTCATAGAATCACCCCAGGCCCTGGCTTCGGTCTACAGGGCCTCTGTCGCCCCCTGCTGAGGAGCCCATGCAGCTCGGCAGGACCAAGCTGACTCCTGAAGAGCGACAGCGCCGCCTGCGGGAGGGCAGGTGCTTCTACTGTGGTGAACGGGGACACCCTCCCAGGTCCCAGGAGCAGGTCTCCCTTGAAAAAGAGATCAATGATCTCAATGGGATTTATCTGTATAAATAAAGGTTTGAAATGAAATGAAAATCAGTCGCCAACTGTCGCCTACTAAAAGATCTGTCTCGCCAGTAAAGAAGAGGGCACTGGTGAGCCGCACTACACTTAATGTTAGTCCCTCACGTTGTCTCCCAAATGTCACTCTTTCTTCATCTTCTGTGGTTCTCATGCATTCTATTTTGGCAGATTCTGTTTCAGATGCCAGTTTTATAGACTTTGAGTTGGCTAAGAAGCTAAACCTTGAGACCTCCTCCCTTCCAAGACCAATGGAAGCAAGTGCCTTGGATGGCTGTCTTCTCTGTAGGGTAACTCACCACACCCAACCTCTTCAGCTAAGTTTCCAGGACGGTCACACTGAGCTTCTTGTCTTTCATGTTTTTCGGTCCCCCGAACACCCAATCATTTTGGGTACCCCTGGCTTACCCTAGATAACCCCCACATAGACTGGTCCACTGGCAAGGTTATTGCTTGGTGTAAGGGATGTTTAAGTACCTGTTTTCCGTCCAAATGTTCCCTGACTGCTCCTCCAGCTGTCCCTGTAATTCAAGACATTTCAGATCCTGATTTCCCTGACATTTCCAAGGTCCCTCAGTGTTACTATGACTTTAAGGAGGTTTTTAACAAGGCCAGAGCCACCTCGCTGCCCCCTCATCGTGTGTACAATTGTGCTATAGACTTGTTACCAGGCTCTTCACCACCCAGGGGTCGTCTTTATTCCCTATCTGCTCCAGAGACACGGGCGATGAAGGAATATGTGGAGTCTTCACTTGCCGCTGGATTAATTCGACCTTCTTCCTCTCCCGCTTGAGCCGGATTTTTCTTTGTGGCAAAGAAGGACAAGTCACTTCGCCCCTGCATTGACTATCGAGGTTTGAACAACATTACCATCAAGAACAAGTATCCCCTTCCTCTTATGTCATCAGCTTTCGACCAGTTACAAGGTGCTAAGATCTTTACCAAGTTAGATCTTAGAAATGCTTATCATCTGGTGAGAATAAGGGAGGGGGATGAATGGAAAACTGCTTTTAACACCCCAAGTGGGCATTACGAGTATCTCTGGATATCTTTGGCCTCACAAATGCCCCAGCTGTGTTTCAGACGTTGATCAATGATATACTTCGAGACATGCTTAACATCTTCGTTTTCGTGTACCTGGATGACATCCTCATCTTCTCCCCTGACAAAACGACCCACAGAGATCATGTACGCCAAGCCTATTCAACTAGCGGCCCACGGGCCGAATCAGGCCCTTCAAAACTTTTTTCTGGCCCACAAGATGTTGCCTGCAAATCGAAATGGCATATGTGTAATAGCATAAATAAAACTAATATCTGATCACACTAAATCCGACCATGCGGCGAAAACGCTGGTTTTTCCATTCATTTGAATTATTTTGAATCCATTATTTTGCCTGCTCATTAAAAAAAAAGAAAAACGCACTGTGTCCGCACTTGTCATTGGCTCAGTCAAACTCACGTTACACACTAGGTTCGCGGGCCACAGAGAAAGTACTTTAGTTAACAACAGCTTCAAGATGTCTCTCTCCAAGCCCAAGAAACGTAAAGTTGATTCGGAAAATCGTCAATTCCAGAATGAATGGACGGACAAATATGTATTTACTTTGCCAGCTGCAACAAGTAATAAACCGGTGTGTTTATTGTGCAACGAAAGTATATCCGTGATGAAAGAATACAACGTAAAGCGACACTACAACTCAAATCACGGCTCGTTTTCTGCCAGTTTTCCCGTGGGCTCAGAGGAACGGAGAAGGAAAGTACAGGGACTGCTAGCATCATTTGAACGGAGTCAAGTGGCCAACAATGAGGAAGGTGGCCTTGCTGACAATGTTTGGATATACCTATACTTGTGAGTCTAGCTTTTCTCATATGAATGCCATCAAAACAAGGGCACGTTGCTCCATGACCAATGAGAAGTTGCATGAGTGTCTCAGGATTGCTCTTACCACTTATGAGCCAAACTATGCTGAAATAGCTAAATCAAGGCAGTGTAATTTCTCTCACTGACTCAAACAGGCTAAACATGACAGAAGTCTGATTCATGGTATGTATGCAGATCTGTTTTTATGGTCATTCATTTTATGGTCATTCAAACAAGCCTACTTACTGTTTCGAAAATTGTAAAAATGTTTCCAAGATATTAATGTTATTGTGAGTCTGATGGCTATTGTTTTACTATGTTCTATTTGCATTTAGTATTACATTTGATGGACTTGTGTTGTCTTCAATGCACCTTATGTATGCTTGGAAGTGTTGAGGATATTATACACAGGGCTAGTTACTGTTAATGTGATGAATACTGTTTTATTATATTCATCTTGTTTTGTACATTAGTGGACATGGAACTGTTGGGGGAAAAAACCTCATCTCCTTAGTTTTAAAGATGCAACATTTTGCACTTTTGTTTCAAGCCTTGTAACCGAAGCTTTCCTACTTTTTTATGGACTGGTTGCTTTCTGTAATGATTTATGTTGATACAATTAAAGTAAAAAAAAAGGGATGCACTTAACTAGTTCATTTAATGTATTAGTACCTATTAACACTACTGTAAGCAAGAGTTATTTGTAGTGATTCCTTGACAAAGTATTGTGTGGCCCAAAAACCCCCAGTGATTTTCCTATTTGGCCCACTTGCTAATGAAGTTTAATAGCCCTGATGTACGCCGTGTCTTACAGCGTCTCCTGGACTACCACCTCTTTGTCAAGGCCGAGAAGTGTGAGTTTGATGTTTCCACTGTTTCATTTTTGGTCTTTATTGTGTCAGTGGGCAATGTTTTTGATGGATCCGGCTAAGGTTAATGATGTCTCTGAATGGCCTGTCCCTGCAAACCGCAAGCAAGTGCAGCGGTGTTTAGGGTTCGCCAACTTCTATAGGCGATTCATAAGAAACTTTAGCACTGTTGCTGCTCCATTGCATGCACTAACCTCCCCAAACACAAGGTTCCAGTGGACCTCTCAGTCGGACCAAGCCTTCCAGAGGCTCAAGAAGGCCTTCACCACGGCCCCTATACTGATCCTCCCGGCCCACGTCTGCAGTTTGTGGTGGAGGTGGACGCTTCAGACGTGGGGGTTGATGCTGTGCTCTCCCAGCGCTCCAGAGAGGACAACAAGATTCACCCATGTGCTTTCCTCTCCCGGAAGCTTTCTCCTGCGGAGAAGAATTGCGATGTGGGGAATCGAGAGCTGTTGGCTGTTAAGGTGGCACTGGAGGAGTGGCGTCATTGGTTAGAGGGAGCTGAAGTGCCATTTCTTGTGTGGACCGATCACAAGAACCTGGAGTACCTGTGCACAGCGAAGAGACTCAACCCTCGTCAAGCCAGATGGGCTCTTTTTTTTTAATCGGTTCAACTTTTCACTGTCTTATCGTCCTGGTTCTAAAAACACTAAGCCTGATGCTCTCTCTCTTCTCTTTGATCCGGGCTCTGACCCTTCTCCCCCCACTACCATTCTGCCTCCCTCATGTATGGTGGGTGCTGTTACCTGGGCTATTCAGGAGAGGGTCAGAGAAGCAAATGTTGGTAACCCAGGGCCGAATGGTTGCCCTCACAACTGTTAGGATTATGTTTTAAACAGGACCCAGGCGCAGGCAAGGACTGAAGATGTTTAAATAATTTATTGCTTCGGAGACTCAGGCAGGTTTGGTGATATGGAGGTCCGGAGTGGAGGTAGGCAGTGAGAGGCTGGAATGATTTACAAGGCAGGCAGGAAGAAACAGGCAGGTTGGCTGGAAGCTCTGGTGGACGATGGCCGAGGGATTGCACTGGAAACACAAGAGAAACTAGTTACAAAAAGGTACAGAATTACACGCAGACAGGATAACTCAATGGGCAGCCAGGAGGATGTACTACCACTGATGTAGAAAACAATCTGGCGGTGAGTTGCTGGGAGACTGGAGTAGATAAGCTGTGTCCCGATTAGATGATGAGGAACAGCTGAGTCGGACGGCCAGGTGAGAGCAATCAGGCTGCAGCCTGCAAGGGAAAACACACCCTCTCCACACACAGGAACACAGTTTGGACCGTGACAGTACCCCCCCCCCTCAACGGGAGCCTCCAGGCGAACCGCCAGGCTTATCTGGGTGGTCTCTGTGAAAGTCCCGAATGAGAGAGGGACCTAGAATGAGCTTGCGGGACACCCAGCTCCTCTCCTCAGGACCATAACCCTCCCAATCGACCAGATACTGGTACCCACGGCCCCGGCGACGAATGTCCAACAGCCGTCGGACCGTGTAGGCCAGGTGGTCATCAATAACAAGGGTGGGTGGAGGGGAGATGGCTGGAGGGCCCAAAGGGCTGGACAACACTGGTTTCAACTGGGACACATGAAAGGTTGGGTGAATTCTCATGGAGGGAGGCAGCTTGAGTCTAACAGCAGATGGATTGATTATGCGCTCGATCACATAGGGGCCAATGAAGCGTGGTTTCAACTTCTTAGACTCAGCTTGTACAGAAATATTTTTTGAAGAAAGCCAAACTTTCTGACCTGGTTGGAACTGGGGAGCTGCGGTCCGGTGGCGGTTTGCAATATGTCGATTGCGTTCATCGGAGCGGAGAAGGGCAGAGCGGGCATCCTTCCAAATCCTCCGACAACGACGGAGATGGGCTTGGACAGACGGAACTGCGATCTCATCCTCTTGGGCTGGGAACAAAGGGGGTTGATATCCAAGAGAACATTCAAATGGGGACATACCGGTGGCAGCACTAGACAGTGAGTTATGAGCGTATTCAATCCAGGGCAGATGTAAGCTCCAGGAGGTGGGATTCCGGAAGGTGACACAGCGAAGTGCAGCTCCAAGGTCCTGATCGGCTCTTTCGGCCTGCCTGTTAGTCTGAGGATGATAGCCTGAGGAGAGACTGACAGATGCTCCAAGTGCTCGAAAGAATGCTTTCCATACCTGAGATATGAACTGTGGCCCTCGGTCGGAAACAATGTCTGTCGGAATGCCATGAAGCCGGACCACATGATTGACTAAGAGGTCAGCAGTTCCAGAGGCTGTGGGGAGTTTAGGAAGAGGCACAAAATGAACCGCTTTGGAAAAGCGATCAACAATAGTGAGAATAGTCGTGTTACCCTGTGAAACCGGGAGGCCGGTAACAAAATCTAGGCCGATGTGACTCCAGGGACGACTAGGGACTGGGAGAGGCTGTAGTAGACCGATAGGAGCCTAGTGTGAAGACTTGCTACGGGCGCAAACAGTGCAGGCCAGCACAAAGGCTCGAGAGTCCGCTTCCATAGAAGGCCACCAGAAGTGTCGTCTCAGGAGGGATAGGGTACGACTCACACCCGGGTGGCAGGCAAAGCGGGAAGCATGGTTCCATAGGAGAACCTGTGAGCGGACAGAGTCAGGTACAAACAAACGGTTATCTGGACCATCTCCTGGATCTGGATGGTCTCTCTGTGCCTTCCTCACTGAGTTCTCAATCTCCCATGTTACAGCGCCCACCACTCTGGTAGAGGGGATTATGGTGTCAGGAGCTATGGGATCCTGATCCACTGCAAACTGCCGGGACAATGCGTCAGGTTTAAGGTTTTTAGAACCAGGTCGGTAGGTAAGGGTGAAGTTGAACCTCCCAAAAAACAATGCCCAGCGTGCCTGACGGGAGTTTAGTCGTTTGGCAGTTTGTATGTAGACCAGGTTCCTGTGGTCTGTCCACACAATGAATGGATGTTCAGAGCCTTCCAGCCAGTGCCTCCATTCTTCCAGCGCAAGCTTTACAGCAAGCAGCTCCCTGTTGCCAACATCATAGTTGCGCTCGGGGGTTGTCAGTCGTCAGGAAAAAAAAGCACAAGGGTGAAGCTTTTGGTCGGAGACTGAGCGTTGTGATAGAACAGCCCCCACACCGGTGTTGGATGCATCAACCTCAACAATGAACTGAAGAGATGGGTCAGGGTTCGTAAGAATAGGGGCCGAGGTAAAACGTCTCTTCAGCTCAGAGAAGGCAGCCTCAGCCTGAGTAGTCCACGAGAAGGGGATTGCTGGGGAGGTGAGTTGGTTGAGAGGACCGGCAACACGACTGTAGTCTCTGATGAACCGGCGATAGAAATTTGCAAAGCCCAAAAAACGTTGGAGCTGCTTCCTGGTGGAAGGTTTGGGCCATTGGGCCACTGCTTTTACCTTCTCTGGGTCTGTTCTCAGCTGACCTTGCTCAATGATGTAGCCTAGGAAATCCACTGAATCCACATGAAATTTGCTTTTCTCTACTTTGACAAACAGCTTGTTCTCGAGGAGCCTTTGTAGAACCTGCTGCACATGTTGGGTGTGTTCCTCCATGGTCTGTGAGAATATCAGGATATCATCAAGATACACAAATACTGAACGGTTCAGGAAGTCACGGAGGACATCGTCCACAAGAGCCTGGAAGACAGCTGGGGCATTGGTGAGTCCAAAGGGCATCACTAGATACTCGAAATGTCCTAGTGGGGTGTTGAACGCCGTCTTCCACTCGTCTCCTTGACGTATGCGGACCAGGTGGTAAGCATTCCTGAGGTCGAGTTTCGAGAAAATGGTGGCCTTCTGTAGGGGTTCGAAGGCTGAATTGATGAGGGGCAGTGGATACTTGTTCTTGATGGTGATGTTGTTAAGGCCTCGGTAGTCAATGCAGGGGCGTAGGGAGCGGTCCTTCTTGGATACAAAGAAGAAGCCTGCTCCGACCGGGGAAGAAGAGGGTCTTATGATGCCAGCAGCCAGTGAGTCTTTGATGTATGTCTCCATGGCCTCACGCTCAGTTCGGGACAAGTTAAACATGCGACTGGATGGGAGAGATGCCCCAGGAAGAAGATCTATTGTGCAGTCGTAAGGGCGATGAGGGGGCAGAGAAAGAGCTCGCTGTTTGCTGAAAACCTCTCTCAGGCTATGATAAACCGGAGGGACAGCGGACAAGTTGAGTGGCTCCTGCTGCACTGGGGGAATACCGACCTCTGCTGGGGGAATTGCAGACCGCAGGCATGAAGAGTGACAAAAGGAACTCCAACTCCTTACTTGATTCTCCGACCAGTCCATGTGGGGGTTGTGCAGTTTTAACCATGGCTGGCCCAGAACTAGGGGTGTGTGAGGGGAGGACATGACGTGGAACTGAATCATTTCATGGTGATTACCAGACAGGACGAGATGTAGGGGTTCGGTGACATGGGTAACGCGTGCTAGGAGCTTCCCATTCAGACCTCGAGCATTGAGAGGAGCTGTCAGAGGTTGAGTGGAGATGCCGGCTGAAGCAACCAGTTGGGCATCCAAAAAACTCTCATCAGCCCCAGAGTCCACTAGGGCAGGCAGAGAGAGAGACTGTTGATTTAACAGCAGTGTGGCTTCAAGTGGCTTGCAGGTCTGGGGGGTTGAGGAAGAAACAGCTTTGCTCACCAGTATCCCCACCTTTACTGGCGAGCACCCTCTTTTGGGCGCTGGGGGCATGTGTCCACGAGATGACCGGAGTGAGCACAGTAGACACAAAGTCCTTCTCTTATTCTCCGGAGACGTTCTTGGGGAGTGAGTCGGGCTCTGCCTAGCTGCATCGGTTCCTCTGAAGACAGGAGAGGAGAAAAGACTTCAGATGGAGCAACAGGACTTGGGAAAGTCTCCGACCTGAATCTTGCGAGAGGAGACGAGATAGGGCGAGAGGGGAGTGACCCAGGAGATTGGCTGGCTCTTTCCCTACGGCGCTCCCTAAGGCGGTTATCCAGTCTTATGGCTAGGGAGACCAACTCATCCAAGTTAGCTGATTCGTCCCTCACTGCTAACTCATCTTTAACAGAATCAGTTAGCCCGGTTTGATAAACCCCTTGAAGCGCTGTGTCGTTCCACCCTGCCTCTGCAGCTAAGGTCCTAAATTCCACCGAGTATTCGGCTACACTACGGGGAGCCCTGTCGCAGTGAGAGGAGGCGTTTAGTAGCGTCCCTACCGCTGACGGGGTGGTGGAAAACTTTCTTCATTTCTTCTGTAAACTCTGGATAAGAATAACAAAGGTTGGACTGACTCTCCCATACAGCTGATGCCCAGGCTAGGGCGCTACCTGTAAGTAAACCTATCATATAACACATCTTAGCTCTGTCATTAGCATACGTAGACGGCTGCTGCTCAAACACAAGACAACAATGCATTAAGAAAGATTTACATGTCCCTAAGGCACCTGCGTACCGCTCTGGAGTGGGAATGTTTGGCTCACGTGAAGGGAGAGCGGGCTGGGCTGGAAACGGTGCTAACTCTTGTGGGGGAGCTGGATCCTCAGGAGCACGCGGAGCAAGATGAGTGGAAACCAGGTTGAGGTGATGTCCCATCTGTGCTACGTTGGCGGCTAGTGATGCGAGGTTATCCATAACCTCTCTGAGCATCTGGTCATGCCGGCCCACGAGGACGCCTTGGTTGGAGAGAGCCTCACGAATTGGGTCCGGGCCTGCTGGGTCCATGGTGGCCAGATTGTTCTGTTAGGATTATGTTTTAAACAGGACCCAGGCGCAGGCAAGGACTGAAGATGTTTAAATAATTTATTGCTTCGGAGACTCAGGCAGGTTTGGTGATATGGAGGTCCGGAGTGGAGGTAGGCAGTGAGAGGCTGGACTGATTTACAAGGCAGGCAGGAAGAAACAGGCAGGTTGGCTGGAAGCTCTGGTGGACGATGGCCGAGGGATTGCACTGGAAACACAAGAGAAACTAGTTACAAAAAGGTACAGAATTACACGCAGACAGGATAACTCAATGGGCAGCCAGGAGGATGTACTACCACTGATGTAGAAAACAATCTGGCGGTGAGTTGCTGGGAGACTGGAGTAGATAAGCTGTGTCCCGATTAGATGATGAGGAACAGCTGAGTCGGACGGCCAGGTGAGAGCAATCAGGCTGCAGCCTGCAAGGGAAAACACACCCTCTCCACACAGGAACACAGTTTGGACCGTGACAACAACAGGTTGTTTGTGCCCTCTCCTCTTCGCTCTCAGGTCATCCACTGGGCTCATACGTCCCCTCTCTCCTGCCATCCGGGGATCAAACGGACCATGTTTGTGGTCAAGCAATGCTTCTGGTGGCCCAAAATGGAGAGTGAAGTGGGGGAGTATGTTGCTCCCTGCCCGGTGTGTGCTCGGAACAAAGTTTCTCATTGGCCTTCCATGGTCTCCTACGTCCCCTTCCTGTGCCTACTCGCCCTTGGTCGGACGTCTCTCTGGACTTTGTAACGGGTCTTCCCCAGTTCCAAGGTAACACAACCATTTTGACCATTGTCGACAGATTCTCAAAGTTGGTGCACTTTGTTCCTCTGCCCAAGTTACCCTCTGCCAAGGAAACGGCGGAGGTTGTCCTGTCCAATGTTTTCCGGTTACATGGCTTCCCTAAATATATTGTGTCGGATCGGGGTCCCCAGTTCGTCTCCAAGTTTTGGAAGGAGTTCTGTGCTCTCCTGGGTGCCACCATTAGCCTCTCCTCCGGCCATCATCCTCAGTCCAACGGACAGACCGAGCGCCTCAACCAGGAGTTAGAGACCGTTCTGCGCTGTCTCGTCTCTCAGAACCCCACTACTTGGAGTAAGAATCTTATCTGGGTTGAGTATGCGCACAACACATTGCGTTGCTCTTCTACTGGTCTTTCCCCATTTCAGTGTGCTTATGGCTACCAACCGCCCCTGTTTCCATCCCTGGAGGGGGAAGTCAGGGTTCCTTCTGCCTTGGCACTGATTCGGAGGTGCCGTCACATCTGGACTGGGGATAGACAAGTGCTGCTTAGGACGTCTGATCGGTACAAGAGGGAAGCAGACCGCAGACGGATCCCTGCTTCCACCTATTGTGTCGGCCAGAGAGTTGCTCTCCACTCAGGACCTTCCTCTTCGAGTCGAGTCCCGTAAGTTGGCTCCTCGCTTTGTTGGTCCCTTCCCTGTCTCAAATATTATTAATCCTGTTGCTGTGAGACTCAAGCTTCCCAGGTCCATCTTTGACACGGATCAAGCCGGTCAAAGAGAGCCCTCTGGTCCCTGCCTCCAGACCCCCACCACCCCCCCCCGGTTAATCGATGGAGGGCCAGTTTATTCTGTCAAGCGGCTCTTGGCGGCTCGCCGGCGGTGTCGTGGACGCCAGTATCTGGTGGATTGGGAGGGCTATGGTCCTGAGGAGAGTGAATGGGTATCTTCAAAGAACATTGTCGACCCAGACCTCATCCGGGATTTCCGCAGGCATGATCCAGACGAGCCTGGACCGTCCGGTGCCGGTTGTTGAGGGGGGGGGGGTACTGTCACATCCTGGCCCTGGCTGCTCGCCTCACTCCCTCACCTGTGTATTTTCGCTCCCTGTTAATCACCTGCCTGGCCTCAATGAGCCTCAGCCGTCCCTAATCATTATGGCCCGTCCACACACAGGCATGAAAAAAATCTTGAAAAATCTTGATGCTGGGCGTGTCTGAAGCTTGGCGATTTCACGCGCCCAAGGCGACCAACAACCAATCAGGAATCTCCCAGGAATCTTCCGCCCGCCCCTGGCATACAAAGCAAAAAAAAGGCCGCTTCTTCTCCACTATTGCCAAAATGGATGCCGGTTTTGTAGCAAGGGTAGCAAGGGTAGCAAGAGTAGCGTTGGTATATGCAATGTCTTGCAGGAGGCCATGTAGTGTGCGTCGCTGTTGGGTACATCCGATACTCAGAAAACGTCTGCAACGGGGGGAATACCACGTTCTTGTCCAAGAGCTCCGCCTGGATGATGTACTGTTTCAGCAGTACTTCAGGATGAGCAAAGACGTGTTCGACGAGTTGCTCGGAAAAGTGGGTCCACTGATTGCAAAGGCCGACATCCATATGCGTTTGTCAATCGGACCCGCCGAGCGACTCGCCATCTGCCTACGGTACGTTTTGTGTATTTCTACTTCTTTAATATGACTCTGTATATAAAGAGAGAGAATGCATGCCATGGATGAATGATGAATGAAGTCTGTGATTTAGTTCAGTTGAATGACATTAATTAAGATAGCTAGGTAAACACAGTATTGCTCCCCTGTGTACATGGCGTGTGTGTGTGTGGTCTGTGCGTGTGTGTGTGTGCGTGTGTGTGCGTGTGTGTGTGTGTGTGCGTGTGTGTGTGTGTGTGTGTGTGTGTGTGTGTGTGTGTGTGTGTGTGTGTGTGTGTGTGTGTGTGTGTGTGTGTGGTCTCTGTGTGTGTGTCCGGGGTATGCGTGTGTGTGTGTCTGTGGTCTGTGTGTGTGTGCCTGGGGTATGTGTGTGTGTCTGTGGTCTGTGTGTGTGTGTGGGGGGTCTGTGGTCTGTGTGTGTGTGTGTGTGTGTGTGTGTGTGTGTGTGTGTGTGTGTGTGTGTGTGTGTGTGTGTGTGTGTGTGTGTGTGTGTGTGTGTGTGTGTGTGTGTGTGTGTGTGTGTGTGTGTGTGTGTGTGTGTGTGTGTGTGTGTGTGTGTGTGTGTGTGTGTGTGTCTGTGTCTGTGTGTGTGTGTGTGTGTGTGTGTGTGTGTGTGTGTGTGTGTCTGTGGTCTGTGGTCTGTGTGTGTCTGTCTGTGTCTGTGGTGTGTCTGTGGTCTGTCTGTGTGTGGGGTCTGTGGTCTGTGTGTGTCTGTGGTGTGTGTCTGTGGTCTGTATGTGTGTGTCTGTGGTCTGTGTGTGTGGGGTCTGTGGTCTGTGTGGGTCCCTCTACTTCAACTACAAGTCCACCCACTCCTTGGTACTGCTGGCTGTCGTGGATGCCCAGTACCTCTTCAGGGTAGTGGATGTCGGAGGTTTTGGAAGGAGCAGCGACGGTGGGAGCCTGCGGAATTCCGCTTTTGGAGAGAGCCTCAGAGATGGCAGTCTGCAGCTACCACCTGACACCGTCATCCCAGGAGCAGAGCGGCTGGGCCTTCTTGCCCATGTGTTCGTTGGGGATGAGGCTTTTCCGCTGCTGGACAACCTGCTGCGTCCATTCCCTGGATGTCAGCTCACGCGTGAAAGGAGGATGTTCAACTCAGCCGGGCCAGGTTGGTCGTTGAATGTGCGTTTGGCATCCTCTCATCACAGTGGAGAATGTTCCGGCGTGTCATCACCAGCAGCCCGGAGGTAACAGAGTTGTGTGTGAAGGCCACCTGTGTGTTGCACAACTTCCTCCGCAGGAAGACAATAGGAAGGACATCACGCACACCTGTCGTCGCAGAGTCCAGTGATGAAGCTCCAGCTACTCCAACCCTGCGTGATGCACCTAGGATGGGCTCAAACAATGCCACACAACGATCCATTCAACTGCGGGAGACCTTCTGCTCCTATTTGAATGAGGAGGGTGCAGTGTCATGGCAGCATAAAGTAGTGTAGTGTCACCATGGCTCCTCCAAACCAAAAGCTCTTTTAAGAGCTACCCATTTTCTTTAAAGAGCAAATATTCCAAATGAGCCATTTTAAAATCAAACATTCCTAATAAACATGTTTCTTGAATTGATATTATTATATTATGATATGACTAACAACCTTTTTCTTTCAGCCCTGTTTTACTGATAAACCACTCATAATTTCAATAGGTTTTCACATGAACAATTACAGAAGAAAGCACATTATATATCGACATACATGAAGCTTCTGGTATGTTGCAACTGACCACATGAACAAGTGAAGACACAGTATAGCCATAACATACTTTAAATAATGTTTTATTATGTAATGTTGTAAGTGAAGTATGTGATGAGTGATGAGTGTAAAAACATGTAATGTGGATCAGTATGTGTGAAAAACTAAAAGGTATTATTAATTACAAATTCTCCTCCTCCTGGTCCGCCTCAAAAATGACCTTATGAATGCCGAAGCGGACTCTTGCCCTCTTTGCCCTTGACATCAGCCTCATGGTGGGAAAGAGGCTCCTGAAAAAGAGCAAGTTCTCGTCCTCCTCCACCACTGGTGGGGTTGCTTGTGCGATGGCAGACAGCAAACTCCTTTCATATGAGGACATCTCCCTTCCCCGTTTATTTTTCCCCCGGACCTCAACATTCTCCTCCTCCTGTCCTCTCTCTGCTGGCTGGCTGCTGGCGGACTGGCTGGCTGACTGGCTGGCTGGCTGACTGGCTGACTGTCTAGCTGGCTCTCTTCCTCTGCCACCAGGGTGGATGGAGGCAGGGTTTGCCGGGGGACATTGCTGGACGTCTCACGGTCAGTGATGAATAGGGTCATCACTGCCGTGAAACGCCAGGGCTTGTATCCCCCTGCAGACCCTGCCCCGCTTATTTTGGCCTCCTTCTCCATACTTTTTTCCTTGCGGAACCTGTCCCTGAGCGTCTTCCACCTCCTTTTGCACACTTCCTCTAATAAAATGAAATGAAATAATAAAGTTAATAAATAATAAAGTTAATTTCTTGAATTTACTAAATTATTCCTCCATTAATGAAAACCAAATCCCTTTATCACTGTCAATTGCATACAAGGTTTTACATGTCACACTTTATATAATGAACATTTATGAGATTAATGTCTATGGTGCTATTTTATGCTACATTCCATGCTGGCTAAATATACTGTCTATGCTTGCTAGCTGTCCATGTATTATATGTTATACTATATGTTATATATTATTTTCCGACAGCGATGATTAATTTATCCTCCATTTTATGACATATGGAAAAGACCTGCGGTATTTGCATACATGCAGTTTGATTGGCTCGCTCTTGTACTGGCGGGATTTGCATAAACGGGATTTTATTGGCTGATGCCATCTTCGAAAGCATCGGGACATATGGAAAAGACCTGCGGTATCTGCATACATGCGGTTTGATTGGCTAGCGCTTGTACTGGCGGGATTTGCATAAACGGGATTTGATTGGCTGATGCCAGCTTCGAAAGCATTGGGAGCATCAAATGTTGAACATTGCTCAATTTTGATGCTCACGATGCTTGCAAAGCCATTCTCCGCTCCCCACAATGCAGTTCGGCGAAGATTAAAAATCTTCTACGTCACCCCATTCAAGTGAATGGGCGAAGCTTTGAAAGATTTTTTTCATGCCTGTGTGTGGACGTGCCGTTAATCCTCACCTGTGTATTTAGTCTGTGCTGTTTCCTTGGTCAGTGCCAGTTCGTCTTGTCTGTATAGCAGAAAGTGCTCCATGTTTCTCTCCTGACGAAAGCTATTGTTCTAGCTGCTTAGCATTTGTACCAACCTAGTTGGTTGTTTTTTTGTTGCTTCTTTAGTAGTTTTCCGCCAACTTAGTTGGTTGTTTTTCGTTGCTTCCAGTCAGTACATTTTTTGATCATTGCCTGTTTTATTTTTACCTTTTGGATTAAACGCTTGACTAAAGACCTTTTTGCCTGGTTGTGCTCTTGAGTCCTATTTTTTGCCCGTTCTCGTACTTGTGTCTGATACACAGTGTGTCATGAATCTGACTTAAGACTTTTCGTTGGAGTTTTCTTTTTAAATAGATAACATAAAAAGAAGATATTTTTTTATTTTGTTAACAAGTTGTATTAAGCGCCAGTGGTGTATTGGTCGTTGGACGCAGGGGATCACCGTTCCCCCACTTATTTGGAGCCCCCACTTTTTTGAAGCGTGTTCTTTTTTTTTTTAATAGTCTAATAAATATAAAATCATTGCCGGTGTTATCAGTTTTAAATAGATTTTGAAAGTGGAGGGAGAGAGGAGCAGCGCTGTCTGGTTAGTTGCAATACTGTAGCTCAAGCATTTATGCAACTTAGGCCTATACATTGTTTATGTGCCGGTGTGTCCATGGTTTTGAGTCTGTGTGTGTGGAGCGCAGCGCCGTCTGCTTTTTGCAGTACAGTAATTAAAGTAGGACTAAGCATACCGGTAGTTTTGTGAGTGCACTGCGCGCGTGCACACTTGTGGCATTGTTTGGGATAACCTAATTAAAATAGCGTCCACCCAGTAAAAAAATCCCCACTACACCACTGTTAAGCGCTATGCACAAAGTTAAGTATAAGGCTGAACATTTGACCCAATTATTGGATCACCAAAGTTATTAAAATTCATCCTGAGGGAACATGAATATCTGAAACAAAATGCCTGGTTATTCATCCAGTAAGATAACAAATTCTGTAAGGTGACAAGTGCATATTTTTTGTCCCTCGTCGACAACTTGTTTTATGTATTTTAGCATTGATATATATCTTTTAGAAATGTACCTTGATAAATATGGAAAAGGTACATGGAGTCATACAGAGACATAAATCAGATGATAATGATTCAGACGTATGCAGATACAGCATTGAGATTCAGGCTGCTGTTTAGGTAGTCAGACATGCATGTACAATACATATATGCTAATACAATGCAAATATTCATCATATGCATGCAACAGAAATGCAAAGTACGCAACACACACATGGTTTAAATTGGAGTCTGCAAGCCTGCAGGACAAGGTTTTTTAAGTGTGAGTTAGTGTGTGTGCAAGTGTGTAATAATGTATGTAGCTGCATATACATTACATAAGAATTCCCCCGAGAGTAGTTGTACAGTAGGTATTCCATTGAATACCCGTGAATGTTTTATGGGTCTTTTTTGCTTGGTAGGCACCTCTGCAGTCTGACCACAGTTCCTTCTCCTCTGCTGCTCTCTTCTTTATCTGCTCTCTCTTTGTTCTGTCATTTTTACGGCCTTGTGCCCTCCCTGGCATGTCTGCTGATTCAGCCCTCATCACGACTTATTAGCAGGGTGGTAAATATTCGCTAGTGTGTGCCCGGAGGTTGGCACATTGGCCAACTGTAAACTCATTATCACTTTATTATTCTCTGTGTCTGTCTCAAATGTATTCCCCTGTGCTCCGTGCCGGCCTGCTGTGCCTGCCTGCTGGTCCTCGAGAGCACACCCGGACCCCTAATTCCTCCTCTGCTTAAAGGCTGTGGGAATATGAGATGGGGTTAGAAAGATTGAGGGAGGTATGGAGAGAAAATAGTGGTTATTGGGGAGAGATGGGTTGAGCATATGGAGGTGTAAGCAGATCAGGAGCTCATTACAGTGATACTGTTTTGGGAAAGGGAAGTCAATTCGCTACAGGCAGTGACCCTGAATGCTAGTTGTACTGCTGATATGTCAGCAGTCTGTCTGTTTTTATACTGTAGGGCCTCTGCTGGAGAATGCACACTGAATATAGTTTTCTATGTGTGCTGTATATTTGAACTCCCTCAGCTACTATACTGTACAGCTGTCAATCACCAGGAGGTTTCCCCAACTTTCTCCAACAGCTTGCATAGTTCAGAGATAATTATGGTATAATGGCCACGAGATGTTCTACAGGGTTAGAGTCACACCTCCAGAGTCATAATAACAGAGAGGTAATCAGGTTAATTATAGCCATTTAAATAATCCATTACTTTAATTCATAAGGGATATGGTCCACTGCAATTATATTTCAATCAAAAATGAGTTGAAAATGGAAGCGATTAGCCCGTCACTGAAATATTTTGCAACATTACACATGTTTAACAAGGAGTTGACTCAATGCTGTATACTTATGTGACTTGACTCACTTTTGACAGGTATTTTTCTCCTTTTCTGTCTTCCGCTGTGGATACTGAGTGTAGACAAGGTGATTACCTTATTGACGTACACACCTTAGTGTATGGTTTAGTTCAGATGCTATTGCAATGGCTATAGGCAGTAGCTTGGTCAATTACAAATACAGGGTTTGTGCAGAATGTCCTGATTTAGGCTAGTTACTATTCAAGTAACTGCCTCGGCCTGCTGCGACAAATAAAACACGTGGTGATTTTATGGTTTGAGTTTATTACACATTGGTGAAAATTATGATGGATGAAAATAGACTGTAATGTCTTAGATTTTTTATTATATTCAAGCTTGCAACTTTCACCAGGGATGAGAAGAACCTATAGTTTCAGCAGTTACAGATTAGCCACAAGGACGCTAAAGTCATACGCTTATTGTTTTTTTCCGGGTAAATGGGTATTTAGTTTGCTCTGTGTGATTTTAAAATGTTACAATAAAACACATTTGAAGGCTCAAGTATTTTAAGTTAATATACTTAACCTGTTAAGCCCGACAGACCCCGGTACCGGGGCCCTCCCGCAACATCTTGCAGGAAACAGTGTCTGAGGTAGGGTTGCCAACTTCCAGAAATGGAGAAACGGGACACATGCATGTGTCCCCCGCGCGCGAAGATTTTCGGGTTTCTGGCGGATTTAGTTACTTTTTTTTGTTACTTTATTTCGGTTTTAGGGTTAGGGTTATGTTATTTAATTATTTTGGGGGAGCCAGCCCCCTAGGGTTCGAAGGGTCAAACCCCCCAAAATGCATAGAAAACTATGCATACCTATAACACAATACAAACACAATGATCTTACACCTGCATTAGGCTACTGCATCACATTGTACATCAGCATGTTCAAATCGGATAGGTGGGCACTAGGGACATCTGGGCACCTCGATGTACAATTGGCTATTTTGTCCAAAATGTTAAAAAATAAATATTTGAAAAATGGTATTAAGTAATGCACGGTACATCATTATTAGACTTAATGTTATCCTTCAACCAACCATTTTCTCAGCATTTTCCCATCAATCAGCTGACACACACACACACACACACACACACACACACACACACACACACACACACACACACACACACACACACACACACACACACACACACACACACACACACACACACACACACACACACACACACACACACACACACACACAAGACCCGAGACAGATCTCCACTCACAGGCTTTACCCAACTGTGTTTTTCTTCCACTGTTTGTTGTAAGACACAAGTCTTTTCTTTTTAGAAGGGCCAGGGCCCAGAACCACATCCTCTCTCTCTTCTCCTCTTTCATTATCACCTCCTCCACCGGCAGCGCTCATTTTCCCACACGACTGAACAGGCTGACATGCCACACAAACAATGATGCTGCGCCCGCGGCCCACCAGTGTGGTGGTTGTATTCTCCAGCCACTTCCCTTGTGTGTCTTTTCCCTTCCCCTGTCTGTGTGGGCGTGGTGGCTGTCACTCCTGGCTCCCGGCTCAACCTCCACCTGCTGCAATCAGTTGGGCACCCTCCTCTGCTACACACCTGATTTCCATCAGCCATTACTAATGGCATATCAGCGGAGGCTCCACAACCTGTCAGCGCCAGATCGTTGTTTAAACCCCAGTGGATTACTCTCCAGCCGGATTACTCTCCACGCTCCTCCACCTCAACAGCCGCCAGACTGCAGATCTTCTGGTCAACCATGTAGTTCGACTTCATGGGATCCCCACCGACATCGTCTCTGACCGGGGTCCCCAGTTCATTTCCCACGTTTGGAAGGCCTTCTGTCAGGCTCTGAGAGCATCGGTGAGCCTGTCATCTGGCTATCATCCTCAGACGAACGGGCAAACGGAACGGGCCAACCAGGATCTGGGGGTGGCCCTTCGTTGTATGGCTTTCAGGAACCCTTCGTCATGGTGCCCACATCTGCCATGGATCGAATATGCCCACAACTCCCTGTCAAATGCAGCCACAGGTATTTCACCCTTTCATTGTGCCATGGGTTTCCAACCACCTCTGTTTCCAGCCCAGGAAGAGGAAGTTGCTGTTCCCTCCATTCAGGCCCACCTTCGTCGCTGTCGTAAGGTGTGGAGGGACACCCGAGCAGCCCTGCTCCGTTCCGCGGCCCGCAACCGCCTCATCGCAGACCGCCACAGGACCCCAGCCCCCAACTACTTACCAGGTCAGAGTGTTTGGCTTTCTTCCAAAGATCTCCCACTCAAGACAGAGTCGAAGAAACGTACTCCACGGAATGTCGGTCCCTTCATCATCGACTCTATTATCAATCCATCTGCAGTCAAGCTCAAACTTCCCTCACACATGAAGGTTCATCCGATATTTCATGTCTCTCTGTTGAAACCTGTTGCCAGCAGTCCTTTGTCTCCTCCAGTGAGTGTTCCCCCACTCCCCCGCATCATCAATAATCACCCAACCTACACCGTCAGGCGATTGTTGGACCTTCGTCGCCGTGGAAGGGGATTCCAATATCTTGTGGATTGGGAGGGCTATGGTCCAGAGGAGAGGTGTTGGGTTCCCCGGCGAGACATCGTGGGCGCATCTCTGGTACGGGACTTCCACCGGGATAACCCTGGAAGACCTGGTAGACCTGGTAGACCGCCTGGAGGCGTCCCTTAAGGGGGGGGTACTGTGGTGGTTGTATTCTCCAGCCACCTCCCTTGTGTGTGTTTTCCCTTCCCCTGTCTGTGTGGGCGTGGTGGCTGTCACTCCTGGCTCCCGGCTCAACCTCCACCTGCTGCAATCAGTTGGGCACCCTCCTCTGCTACACACCTGATTTCCATCAGCCATTACTAATGGCATATCAGCGGAGGCTCCACAACCTGTCAGCGCCAGATCGTTGTTTAAACCCCAGTGGATTACTCTCCAGCCGGATTACTCTCCACGCTCCTCCACCTAAACAGCTGCCAGCAACCGGATTACTCTCCACGCTCCTCCACCTAAACAGCTGCCAGCAACCGGATTACTCTCCACGCTCCTCCACCTAAACAGCTGCCAGCAACCGGATTACTCTCCACGCTCCTCCTTCTCAATATAAAACCTTTGTAACACTCTGCCGTGTCCTGCGTTTGGGTCCTCTCAGATAACCGTAACAACCGGAGAAAATCTCACACACACACGTGCGAGCATTGTGCCTGCCCTGTCAACTGAGCGGTTCTAGCGCCCTTCGCATACAGCACACACACACACAGGCACGCAGCCAGACACACTGCATTGCGAACAGCAAACAGACAAATATATATATTTTTTCCCTTTACACAGGAGTCCGGGACAAACTAAGTCCCGTACGGGACACGCCCCTTTTGGCTCAAATACGGGACGTCCCGGCTAATACGGGACGTCCCGGCTAATACGGCTTCTACAGATTAACATTTTTTATGGATTTTTTGTCAAAGTACTTCAGATATTCATTGCTATCGGGATGTTAAGAGCATTCCATGGAATATAACAAAAAGTGTATCTCGAGCCGGTTTCTCAAACTTACCTACCCCACCTTTAAATAGTATTTTCCCACCAGCACTCAGTGAATTATTCTCTGACTTGTGGAGAGGGCTGTGAAACAAGATTTAGTCCTCATGATGAAAAATATAAAAAAATAAATTGACTTGTAATTTCCTGATACAAGGGAATTAAGTGTTATTGTTTTGTTAAGTGTTTTAAGAGTTGATTTCTAGATAATTGTTACATACATATAAAATCCTTCCATCGTCCATGAGTCTCAGCTTTATTTACTTTTTTAAAAATCTTAACAGTGTCCTCTATCTCTAGCTGCCTTTCCAGAACATAGAAGCTCTGAGTTGATTAAAATGTTGATACCCTTATGAAGCTTAGCGCAAGTTCAGACAGGAAGACCTATCACTCCGTATTGCTCGTCATGGCAATACTCGCTCCCTGCACTAAACGACAGGGAGCGCCACTCCTCAGCTAACCGATCACTCCCCTCCATTTACAAGCCTAATGATCGCACCTGTTAATCCCTCTATATATGCTCTCCCCTTTCCTATCAGCTGTCTTCCAGGTGTCAACGCGCAACCCTCCTCCACCCTTCGCCTCCTGCTTTAAACTCAGGACCAAGCTTAACCTTCTCCCTTCCAACCGGACCTAACCACTTATCACCACCACCAGTGTCTAGACCCAGGGGATTAATCGGAAACGGTTCTTCCCTTCCCGATTGATATCCTACAGAACCTGGGCCTAATTGCCAAAACACCATTGCATTCACTTGTTATAAACTGTCATCATTATGTTTCATTTATATAATGTGACCGATAATAAATATGTATTCCATACATCACGTCTCTCCTGATTGAAATCTAGTCGGCCTTCAATAATGACAGTGCTTTATGAATCTTTTGGATTTACTAAAAATACCTAAACACTATCCCTTACCGGATCGGTGAAGTTTGTTGTGGCCTTAATATGGTGGCCGACAGGGGCAAATTGGCACAATCCCTTTATAATCCCTGAAAACAAACAAGCGCACCGGTCCCAGCTTAAATGTGTTCTAGTTTCCCCTTTTCAGTTGTGCTTTCAGCTTCTTGCAACGTTCTTACATCGCAGTGTTTTCAGTTTGCAGTTACGGTTATGCAGCATTTGTATGGTTGATGTATTTTCATTTGAATATATTTTCGGACATTTGTGTTTTTATATTTGAACCGTTTTTGAAAGTTCTTCTTGTGTAAGTGTTTTGGGCTGTTGTAGCGCATTTGACCCAGTCAGCCACCATGTACCTAATGCATCCTGTTGGCATTGTTTTTCATGTGGATTTTACTTTCAGTTTATATTCTCTTAAAAACGCTAGACATAATCATTCATTAAGCATAAGTCTGTAAAGAATAGTGTTATTTTATAAGCAAATACAACTCTATTTTGGTCTAGTGGAACATTAGTTTGATTAATTCTATATACTTGTTTTCACTTGCAGTTTTTCTATTCATAATGCAGTGATAAAAATAATTTCAAATTGGCCAATGGCAATTATTTTATGTTTGAAATCAAACCCATGCCCTTAATTATTAGCCTATACATTATACATTAACTGACTTAACTGTGAAATGCAGAGCACTAATTAAGAGCCCCATTAGGGCGTGAGGGCGCATTAATTAACAGCTGCTTTGACAAAAACATTTAACTCCATCTAACACTTGTGTGTCACACAGTGATCCTGAGATGCTCACAACAGACAGAATGGTAAGCTGTTTTTTCTAGGAGGAATAAACACATTCCTCCTAGAAAAAGCTGCAGCTGGCAATATCAAAAGCATCTCAAAATTGAGTAAAGTCTCATTTAAAAGCTCGACTAACATTAAGCTGGCCTCGACACCTGCTACAGAGGAGCAGAGAAGAACGTAGCAAACAGGGATAATAAGAACTAACCTTATATTTAGTGCTCAGAAGCTTGCTCAGGTTAAATACAGTTTTATAGTTCAAGGCGTCTTGGGTATCCAAGAATTTTGCTTTAAAATTCATTTTCTGCATAATTGGTTTACTGACAGTTGGAGCACTTGCGTCTTCAATGGGAAATAAACTCACCTTTTCAATAATCAACACAAAAAGCAAATAACTCTATCTGGTCTACAAAGTTTACTCCAAAAGTTACATTTCAGTATGAAACGTCCTATCTTGGTTCATAATAGTGGTGCAGTTATGACGTTTTGTTATGCCGACATGGAAGATAGCATATCAAAGTGCCTAGTAAACAAAAAGCCATAGGATTTTCCCATTAGATTTAGATATATTGCAGAAAATAAGCTCTGTGGCAAACCCCCATTCATGATACTAACATGTTTTGTTCAGCAGGGTAATCTCCACATATTATCGCCACTTTGTGATTGTTGACGTTTAAATGCAATCGCCAGAGGTAAAATGCTAACGCTAGGCTATAAATGAATTACATGGTAGTATGACTGCCGTAAGCTAAAGACGGTCTTGTGTTGACGTGATGGCATTTTTATAGTCTCATTTAGTAATTTGTTAGCTATGACACATAGATGCTTTGGACATTTACTGGTCAGTATTTACTGACGTATTTCAACACAGTCTCACGGCATTTCCTGTTATAGTCACAAATGTAATCTATTGATTCGTGTTCACCAACACGATTTTCGCATTTTGTTCATGTCACACAGAATGGTTTTAAAAGCAATGTAAATAATAACAAATGCGAAGGAAAAAGAGATTTAAAAAAATACAGATTTCAGTATTCTGACACAGAACGATTTTAGAAGCAATGTATTTATATTGGTAGTATGTTTCGTGCCTGCACCAAATAATAACAAATTAGAAGGAAAACAAACATTTAAAAAATACAGATTTCAGTATTCTGAGGCTCTGAGCCCCATTTATTTTCCTCGCGGACGGCAAAAAAACTTCGACATTATACAATTTAAAATAAAAGGCTTAGGGTAAGATAGTGAGTAAGAACATTTTTTATGAACCACACAGCTTCTGGTCTTCCAAGACCCGACCGGACAAAAAGACGTGGTGCAGGCATGAAATATACTACCAATAGAAATACATTGCTTTTATAATCGTTCTGTGACACGAAAAAAATGCAAAAATGCTGTTGGTGAACCCGAATCAATAGATTCAATTAATTCTGTGACTATAACACGAAATGCCATGAGACTGGGTTGCGTATTTTATGTCGCAAAACAAAGCATACAAAACCTGTAAGCTTGTGTTAAGCACAGACATTATTTCAGGCTTCTAACTACAAACACGTTCAAGAAAACGTTGACTTTGAGACGAGGGATCTGGAAGTGGGAAAATGCTAAGTCTTTTCCGGGTTTTAGGACTCGATACTGCACTACTATATTCTGTTGCTATATCTCAAGTCTTGTTTGCGCCACAAACAGGCAGCTAAAGCAACAGCAGACCCTGCACACGTTGACAAGGAATTTTTATAGCTTTTGTGATTTTGACAGTTGGGCCATGTATCAAAGTGTTAGTTTGACCAACAACCATCCACCTGTAGTCGTATCTCTTCTTGCAGATTAGGATTTGTTTAAGGTGCCTAGCAGTTAAGAATGACATTGTTAGAATATTGAATCATTTCCATTTGTCCGCTATATACAGTCCAACACATAACACTGTGGACATTTGTTTGAGACTATTTCTGTAGCTTTTTCACAGTTATAACTTTTTTTGCCTAAAGATGGCGACTTTCACATCCCTAGATAGTGGATATTTTAAGAAAAACTGAATATGGAGTTTTGAGATGGTGCCCCATTTATTTGGGTTTTTAGGCTTCCAATTTATATCCACCCATAGTCGTCTTCCAGCCGTCTCTATGAGGGTGTTTCTATAACCATGAAAAAATGTATTCATCACTTTATATCCTGACTTTTTATGATAATTATGCACGTGAAAAAAGTATTTTTGGGCCAGTTGATGTCACATGATCCTGAAATAGAGTGTGGCCAAAATGAGCCAACAGCTGTTCATGGTGCTTTGATTTTCTAAGCTGCTGTTGCTTCCCTTTGATGTGGGGAACAAGGGAGAACACATTATGTATATGACAAAATTGTAAGTGCTTGAACACTGCTATAAATTCGATGTTGATCTCAAATTATTTAATGCTGCAGTGTATCTCTGTTTGCATCTTGACTTCACCCATATGACAGAGATCATGAGCACATATGCAGGAGAGAATGTAATGCCTGTATATCTTTGTCTGTTCATCCATACATTGAGCTGCAGTCTTCTTTATGAGGCTCTTTTGTTCTCTGCCAGCTGTCCTGGTCCAGATCTGTAGATTAAAGTCATTAATCTTGTCAAACAACATACCTGCAGATATCTCATTCTCACGAGGCTGCAGATGAAGTGCCTGTGGAAGGCTCTGGATCCTTCTGAAGCCCCTATAATGCTCTGTTAAATTATATGCTAATTGGATGAGTATCATGGTTTCTGTATGATCAATGCATGATGAGCCAGTAAGAGGCAATTAACTTCTGTGATGGTACTGAGATGCCGAAACAAAATAATCTGTGACATGTCTTTGTGTATGTGGAGTTACATGTCTGCATGGTTTGGTTGTGGAGGTGTAGATGAGGGAATCTGGCTCTTTGTTCCATTTTTGGATACGTCCGTTGGCCATCTTTAAGGGGGACAAAGTAAAAGAAAAAAAAGAAATTTTAGGATAACGGTCTACATGTATTGTTGTTTTTTGGGGAAAAAACGCTGTATGACCAGATATAAATGACCTGATTTTCCAACCTATATTTTCAATATTTCTAATAACAAATTTTGAGAAAAATATTTGCTCGTATTTTTGTTAGCTAGTCTCTTTCTGTATAAATGCTTGTACAACCTTAACCCTGCGCAATATAGTAATATCCATATTTCTTTTCAGGACAAGCTCAGCTATTTGTATGCTGCTGGGATGTTCCATGAATAAATAAAAAGTTCTTATACCATAGACAAAAACAATAAAAAAACAATAAAAAAATAAATTATATATAACGGAAATGTATTTAAACTAGATTCTGATAAAAAATACTAATGTTTGGATATTAATACTAAAATGTGGATGGGTGTATAACTATGGAGTTTGCATTGACGGCAAGAAAACATATTTCTAAAATATGATAAAATGTGCCTAAAAAATGTAATTAGAATTCTGTCTCTCGTGCGTTTCAAATTATTTTACCGGCAGTTGAGTTGAACAAAAGAGAACAGCTTAGCCTTTTGAATAATTTAGACACATATCCCGTATTAAAGGGGACCTATCATGCAAAATGCACTTTTGTACGTCTTTTATACATGAATATGTATCCCCGGTGTGTCAGGGAACTCACCAAGTGTCAGAAAACACAACCCTCTCTCTTTTCCTCCATACCCAAATCTCTAAAAACGGGGCTGCAACTTGCTGATTATTATTACAATTTTTCTGACGTCAGAAAAGGGGTGCTCCGCCTATATGGGCAACTCTCCACCTATCAGGGGAATGGGGGGTTGGGCCACGGCCATTGTCGCTCAAAAGCGCTGGAGACGCTGTAGTACATATGCCAGATCTGTAAGTGGCGCTGTAGTCTGCCACAAAAGCAGCGAAGAAGACTTCTCACAAAATCAGCCCTTGCAAAAACAGGGCTGGACAGGAGCAAATAGAGCGAAATGAGGCATGGCTAAAATGCATGATCTGTTTGGTATTTTGAAAAAAAAACTTCACAGACATAGGTCCACTTTAAGAGAACAGCTTAGCCTTTTGAATTATTTAGACACATATCCCCTATTACCCCTGTAGATTGTATATCAAAATACAAAAACATGTACCACAAATTGTAGGTACACGTAGGCAACAGTTTTCCAAAATATTTCTAGGATTAAGTGTTAAAAATGTGTTGGCGGTGTGACAGCAGAGTGCAGAGGACAGATGTGATGGTTAATGGTCCTGAGCTGTGGACCATGACCGCTCTCTTCCAAACTTTAAGTCCTGTAGTTCAGAGCAGAGCATACGTGTCAGTATTCATAATTCTCACTGTTGACTTTTTATAATGGATTAGTTTTGCTCTCCAGGGTCTTTAAAGGGCCGTACAGGGATAACTACGGCTTTAAAGTTTCTCTTTAAGTTTTCCACTTAAATAACATGATTGATACTTTGTATTTATTCCAAAGCACATGAGCAGCTGAAGGGCAGACTCTGAAATAATATCTCCGACTTCTTTGCTATAACTATTTGTTGATGACTTGTATATTCTGAATCACAGACTCAATGCAATGAAACATCTGATGCAGTTTCTCCTGTTTAGTTTACCTATCTTACTTGTTATATTGCTAAAGGTAACTTATTTTAGTATTTTTTTCAGCTGCACCCTCTCTTAACATGCTTGCAGAGAGAGATTTTGCTTGGTGTCCTTCTGTTCTTGTTTGCCCCCTGAACAACTTTTTCTCAGTTTATTTTGCAGCCTGTCCTCCTACAAAACACGACCAAATAGGTCGATTGTTCAGCAGCTCATTACGACCCATAGTCAGATTTTAAAGTGTAACACCTCTAGTGGTCGTGTAAGAAACAACATGCTCCCGTTGATTGCAAACGCTCCGGAGTGTCGTTTATTCACAAATAACCCTCTCTGGAAAATCCTAAATTGTGGAATAGTTTGGCCATTAAAATGCTTTTTGATTAGATTTATAGCGAGAAGTGTATCTTGTAGCCTACTTTTATAATCTACGTACAGTGGATGTGTAGGATCTATAGTTTGATAGATATTACGAAGATGATTTGAGGTCTTGCCAGGAGAACGTGTACTACGTCTTTACGCAGCGCCCATGTAAAGTTGGCGTCAACCCTCACAGGGTGAAAACAGTATTTCCGGTCTCAAAGTTTTCATAATAAAACCGGAAATATTGCCTTCACTGTAAAATGATTACACAGTGATATCTGCGTTACTCATCCACTATAAAACATCAGTTTATCCTGGTTAATTACACAATATTGATTTGTTTAAATTGTGTACAATTCTTTTGTGTTTTTAACCTTCGATTCAGAGAAACAAATAGTTTTTTCGGAGTTTAGACACTACAGAGTTTCCGAAGACACTACACTACCCAGAATCCTCAGCTATCGTTTTGGACTACAACATCCGCTTTGCTTTACAAACCCCGTGATTAGTCCTCAAGCTCTGTGATTGGAGGTTGGAGTGGCAGTGCGACAAGGTTACGCCGAGTGTCAAACAGCTCTTTGAAATGGAATGTAACCACGGCAGACTTTCCAAAAATGGACTCGAACGGGTCTGAAACATGCACTTATCAAGGTTCAGAGGCACATTTTGTAAATATGGCAGTAGCCATCGATCATCTTAAGATAAGATAAGATATACTTTATCGATCCCAAGTTGGAAAATGTTTTTGTTACAGCAGCATGTACTACTTTGTTCTACTCCACTACAATTCAGAGGTTAACCTGGTATTTTTACTCCACTACATTTATTTTAGTTACTTTGCAGATTCTGATTAATTATGTGAAATATATACAACCCTTAAATCAGACTTTAGTTACACCTGAGTAAAATTCAGGGAAGGTGATTGTCAAGTGCCAAAATATACTATGCAATATATTAGACGTTAAGTACTTTGTCAGACTTGATATTTATCTGTTTTTACCCCCAAATTGTATTCTTATTCAAAAGAAGACTTTAACTTAAAGTATTCTTTAATGTTTAAATAAAGCCTTATTAGTTTGTCTGTTTTGCACATCCTCCTATTAATATCTTTGGACGTCCTCCACTAGCTGTTTTATTGTAGAGATCACTACAGTATCTTCTTGATATTTTCTATTCTATATGTCTATCATTGACCTTCTACTTTCCCCCTATTTTGTATGTAGGCTACTATTAATATGTAAATGTTTTCATGAAATATTTATTCAACAAAAAAATGCAATAACGTGCTTTAACCACTAGGCGGTGCGGGTTAAAAAAACAGTGGTCTAGTTAATAAAACATAATGATATCAAACATAATATGACTATTAACTTTATTGTGATATTAAAACAGAACGGTAAAGAAAAATACAGTTTCAGTCTCTCGATTTGAAGCTTATGCATCAATAATCTTTGAGTTGTGAAAAGCGCTATATAAATAAAATGCATTATTATTATTATTATTATTATTATTATTACTACCATGAACCTGTATAGACCTGTAACAGTCAACTGCATGAGGAGTTGGAAAGGTAGTTTCTGAAGATGTTACAAATAACACACAGCATACAATGCCATAATAACTTTGTTTTATTAGTGTATGACACTTATGTATGCATAACATCTGAAGATGTGTAGTTTTATTCATGTTTTCACTAGGGCTGTCAAACGATTACAATTTTTAATCAGATTAATCACAGCTGAAAAATTAATTAATCATGATTAATCACCATTCGAACTATGTCCAAAATATGCCATTTCTTTATATGTATATTGTTGTGGGAATGGAAAGATAAATGAAAGAAGGCGGATATAGCCATTTATGTTTATTATAAAAAAGTTCTGCGTGTCAAAATGAAAGACAGCCCACACACCTATCAATCATCAAACCGTGGGGTCTTAATTCATTACGTGTTGATTTCTATCAACGGGGGAGTACTTCAGGAAAGTCGACAGGGGGGGGGGGCTAGTGGAGTACTTCGTGACCACAGAGTGTGAACGTTGTGATCAGCTGTTTTAGCGCAGTTCTCCAGTGAAGGGGGGGGGAGTCTCCCTCCGCAGCCGGTTGGCGTAGTTTTGGCACAATTCCGTTGTACAGACCGACGTTAACAGCAGCCCTGTCTGTGCACACGGAGACCGACTCTGTCGTCCGGTGATCTAACCGCCTTCTGGAAAAGCTTCACAAGTACATCGCAAATGCGCTTTGTGACATAAGTGACAGTACGCATTTCAGATTACGCACATAACCTGCGAACCAGTTATGTGCACCCCTGTACTACAGCAAAAGTATTCTCCGTCGGAACTTCCTGCAACAACACCACGCCGTTATCTTGATTCTGATTGGCCAGAAGACATTATCAAAGATGTTCTATTGAGAAGACGATCACTACGTGACAAAAGTTTTCAAAACCGTTTCTGGTCTTCGGTATTTCCAGACAAGTGGCTACTGAAATCAATCTTACTAACTGCTGTCTGTGCAATTTACTCCGCACGAGTTGGCAGACTTTATTTTGCTTACCTTACCATCATTTTTCATGGTGGGGCTAAGCCATTTATTGGTATGGGTGTAGCCTACCCCAGCCATACCCCGGCGTTGCCACTGGTGGGATGTATGGGGCTGGCCATTCTGCACGCGTTAAATGCGTTAAATATTTTAACGCAATTAATTCAAAAAATTAATTACCGCCGTTAGCGCGATAATTTTGACAGCATTCGTTTTCACATAATTGTACAGGATATTGCTATAATATTTCACATATTGTAGTTCTATAGAACTACAATTGTCACGATCTGTCTGTGTTTTGTTTTGTCTTGTCTTTTTCTGTCTTTGGTTTCCTGTTTTATTTTGAAAAGTGTTCACCCCCTGTCTTGCCTGTTGCTTTCTGTCTGTGTTCCCTCCTGTCTGCCCCTGTGTTTTCTCCTCCATCTTCACCTGTCTCTTGTTTCTTTGATTAGTCTTGTGTGTATTTAAGTTCTGGTTTTTCTGTCTGTCTTTGTTAGTTCCTTGTGTGTCTTGACGTTGAGTTCTGTTTTGTTTAATTTAGCCTTGGAATAAAGTTGTTTTTTCTGTGAAATCTGCGTTTAGCTTGTACTGTCAGATTTGCATAAACGGGATTTGATTGGCTGATGCTTCCACCTCAGCTTCAAAAGTTGAACATTGCTCAACTTTTGAAGCCTGAGATGCCTGGAAATCTCCGCTTTGCTTCCCACAATGCAGTTTGGAAAAAAGTGAGGCAAAGTGACGTCACCCCATTCAAAGTGAATGGGCAGAAGCGTTGGAAGATTTTTTTAACGCTGCTGTGTGGACGTGCCGGTGCGGTATGTCCACACAGCGGCTTTGGAAAAATCTTGCCGGCGGATGGATTCACATGAATCTCCCGCCCCTGACACACAAGCAGCGGTTGGATTGACAGCCAGCAGTCAGAGCTGACAAAAAAAGATTTTAAGAAACTTTTTATTCTTCTACGGAGCAGTGAAAAGTCAGTTTTGATCTCAGGTCCGATCCCATCGCTGGCCCGCGGAGCAGGGCGTTTCAGTAGGATCCTCAGCCTCCACACTTGGCTTCAATCCGCCTGCAGAGCTCACAATTGAGGTTTTATTGACCATTGTAATCTATTTTGGGACCGACCCGCCCTCTTCGGCACTGATGGAATCCACCCCAGCAGGCTGGGTGGCCGCATACTAGGCTAACATGCAGCACGCCGTTTAGACGTCTCCCTGACTTTTGCTGCTCCACATTCACACACCCCCCTTTCCGGTGGTGTCATCTCAGCCCACTGTTTCCCCTACAAACCACACTAGCACCCCCTTGTGGCTTGGTGGGTCACCTACAACTATACCCCAACCTGTGCGTATTTCAGCTTCCACTTCAATGCCGATGGGGATCCCGGTCAGAATTATGGACCGGCGGTCATGCCCTTGTTATGATCACAATTGCCGTGGTGCGAGAGTGATCAGTCCAGTTATAATCAAAGCTTCCTATGCTGATGGTGATACAGTGGCTTCCTCAGCTAAAATGTGTCTGATTAATGCACGCTCTGTTGCAAACAAGGCTCACACTTTAAAGAGCCTGTGACAGCCTCCCAACAACTGTTGTGCAATGAAATATTGGGCTACTAGTCATCTCGAACCATCAGTTTAAAAAAGAAGGTGCGATACCGTTCCGATAAATATCAATAATTTCGAACATCGCGGGGAAATTCCTTCGACTCATTTGGAAGTTTTGGGGGAAGCCGGAAGTGACGTCAATGTGGGAACGCTTCACTGCGCGGCGAGAGAGCCAAACACGGACAAAGTGTGTTATCATGCGTATAAATGGTGAATTACTGAGTTTAGGCACGTTAATAACGTTGTAATGAAGTTGACTACAGTATATTCATATTTGTCAGTGCTTTCATGTCAATTTGGCGAACATAACCATAAATGATCGTGATGAAGATGATTAAATTAGGATTACAATCGGAGCTGCTGAATTTCCTCCCGTCGGATGTGATATAAAAACAAATCGATTATTTTTGTAGTTGTAAACTCAAGTGGATGAAACTACATTTATTAGTGCTTTCATGTCAATTCGGCGAACATATGATACAATAAATGATCATGAGGATGATGATTAAAAATCATCATCCAGTTTGTTTGAGCCGGTCTGCATTTCCTGATGAAAAAACAAACTGATGCTTTTTGTAGTTGTAGTACACCAACATGGATTAAACGTGTGGTTTTTTCACCACAATGTTGGGGAAATTAATGGATAAAATGCACGGATTATTATTATTATTCCCACTACGATCGGGACACTCGGTCCACCGTTTCCCCGCAGCGAGGCTCCCCCCGTTGACAGTTTACGTGGGCTGGGCTGGGTGCAGTGGCGGACCGGCACTGAAGTGGGCCGATCGGATAAGTCACTAGCACATCCCCCACTCCCCCCGTTGACAATTTACTAGCGGTACCGAAGTGGAACGGTCGAGAGTCCCGGGATGATTTTTAGTCCCAGTCTACCACTGGCTACATGACTGTATTATCGCCAATATTGACGCACCTAATTCCTAAACTTCAAACAGATACAACATAAACCGATCCTTCAGCCTCATGAGCTCTCAGACACGTTCAAAATTAAACTGTCATCGCTGTCTGAGCTTGCTGCTGTGTGCACCATCGTGTGTTTACATGCAGATGCTGGGATCCTGAACGGTGCAGCTCGAGCGCTGTGCCCGCAATGACGTCACACATAATTTGGCGGGACTTGAAGAATCCCAGAGAAGATCCAGAAAATGGTCAACATTGAAGGGCAGATTAATGGTTATCAAAGTACAAATATCCAAAATCAGTTCAGTAACGATTTTCAAGGGGACAATATTTACTCAAATTGATGGGTTTGGATGATGGGGGAAACTCTTGTCACAGGCTCTTTAAATGACTTGTTTGTAAGGGAGAATTTGTCCTTCTTATTCCTGACTGAAACGTGGCAACGGAATATGGAATTTATCCATCCCGCGGGGGAGAGGTCTGAGGATTTAAACATTAGACTAAATTATTATTATTTTAATATATTTATTATGCAACACCCGCGACCCGACCTGCATCATCTTTGTTTTACCCAGAACCGAACCCGAAAAAAAGCGTTTGAAAAAATACCACCCGCGAATCACTTTTTTTGCGGGTCACCGATGCAGGACTCTGTCTTCGTGCCCCCTGGATGTAATACCGACTTCCCTATTTTTAAAAGTTTTACCAACCATTTGCAGTGCTGTATCAACTATTATTAATACTTCCTTGTCTACAGGATGTGTCTCTTCCTATTTTAAGCATGCCACTATTCAGCCCATATTAAAGAAAATTAACTTAGATCCAGCCTTGCCCGTGAACTACAGGCCTATATCTAAACTACCCTTTCTCTCAAAAGTTCTAGAGAAGGTCGTGGCCAACCAACTCACTGCTGCACTGGAGAGGCACAATATTTACGATAAGTTCCAGTCAGGTTTTCGGGAAAAAGCACTCCACTGAAACGGCTCTCCTGAGGGTTTCTAACGACATCCTGATGGCTTCTGATGTGGGTGATTGCTCTGTGTTAGTACTTCTTGACCTAAGTTCGGCGTTTGACACTGTAGACCACCATATCCTGATCAAGAGGTTACGTGACTGGGTGGGCATATCTGGCATAGCATTAGACTGGTTTGCATCATATCTTGCTGATAGAAGTTTCACCGTCTCGATTGGAGACTTTGTGTCAGACTCCTCTCCACTGTCCTGTGGTGTCCCGCAGGGCTCGATCTTGGGGCCTCTGTTATTCTCCCTATATTTGCTACCCTTAGGACAGATCATAAATAATTTTAACATTACATATCACTTATACACGGACGATATCCAGCTTTCACATTTAATTCAAACCTAGTGAGGCTTTTAGGATATCAAGACTCTTAGAATGTCTTAGCATCATTAAGGACTGGACGGCAGATAACTTCTTACAACTCAATGCTGATAAGACGGAGGTTCTGGTTGTTGCACCAGAAATGATTAATTTTGAAATTGATTCTCAAAAGTCTTGGACCTTTATTCCTCTGCTGCCAACTCCAAACTACGCAACTTAGGGGTAATATTTGACCAATCCGCATCGTTTGATACCCATGTTAAGCAACTGACGAGAGCATGTTTCTTCCACCTACGAAATATTAGCAAACTGAGATCTGTAGTTTCAACACCCGACCTAGAGATGATTATCCATGCATTAATTTCATCTCGCATTGATTACTGCAACGCGTTGTTCTCCTCTCTCAGCTTGTCTGCCCTTGGTTGTCTGCAGTCAGTCCAGAATGCAAGACTTCTCTCCCGGTCAAACAAATGGTTCCACATTACCCTGATTCTCAGATCCCTTCACTGGCTCCCTGTAGTTTATAGGATTAAGTTCAAAATCCTCACTCTCACCTACAGAGCTTTGCATGGTCAGACTCCTGCTTATGTGGCCGACTTAATTCACCCTTATACATCAGCCCGCCCACTCAGGTCTCACAGGCAAAATGTACTGTCTGTCCCACGTACCCACCTTAAGACCCGCGGTGATCGAGTACTTACTTACTTACATTTGAGTGTTTCGTCAACTTAATGTGTTGCTTAAAATAATACTTCTGCATACAGTATGTGACACTGTGAGTGTTGCACGGCCAGACACGGCTAAGCTGACTCAGATAAGGAAATATATGATACATTATGATGTGATATCATGTGAATGATAATGGGCTTTCTTAACGCTAATGCTATAATAGTCAGATTGCTCTGAAGATGGGAGGTGATATTCTATTCATTTTCACGTTCACACAGTCTGTGATTTTGGCCGGCCGTCTTTTCTGCAACGGCAGTTTAAACTGTATTTCCTCCGCACACTGAGCTCTGATTGGTCAGCAGGCGCGGTGCTTTCACTGAGTTGATCTCTTATCCTGTAGCCTATCCTGCTCCGGAGCAGGCTAGCCGCTCAGCATAAGTTATCTAGCCCGCTAAAAAGTGAATCAGCTTCGTAGGACCGGAAATCCCTGAAGTTAGCTCGCTAAACGAAAATCCTGATTCGTAGTATAGGCCCCTGGTCCGGAGCAGGTTAGGTTGCAGGCTAAGAGATCAAGTCAGTGAAAGCACCGCCTGCTGACCAATCAGAGCTCATTGTGCGGAGTTTAAAGCGATCTAGTCATATTACAGGAGAAAGGAAATACAGTTTAAACTGCCGTTGCAGGAAAGACGGCCGGCAAAAATCACCGACTTTGTGAACGTGAAAATTAATAGAATATCACCTCCCATCTTCAGAGCAATCTGACTAATATAACATTAGCGTTAAGAAAGCTTACTTAAATATCTGCTTGGGATGGGAATTTGAAGGCAAATGTATATTCGAATATTCGACCCCGCAAAAAACGGTTAACCGATTAACCGAAATGTACATATCCTATAAAAAAAAAAATATGTGGGAAACATTACAACAACAAAAAATAATAATTTTGAAAAATAAATAAATACAAATAATTATAGAAACCAAGTCGAATTTGTCAAATGTATTGAACTAGTGATCACAGTTTGATCAGTTGACAGCTATAGGCCTACAGCAGGGGTGCCCACACTTTTTTGGCTGGTGAGCTACTTTTGAAATGACCAGCTCACCGAGGTCTACCAACCAAAAATAAAATTGCAAGGGTTGCTGAATAACTATTTATAGGCTACATGGTATTACTACAATAGGGCTGCAACAAACGACTAATTTGATAATCGATTAATCTATCGATTAATGAAACGATTAATCGACTATTCGGACTATTACTGTATGCCTTGCACAATTTCTCAAACGCTCTTATTTAGCCATCAACTTTTAGATTTAGCTTGAGGTTGTTTTAGGCATGTGGGAATTAACAATGAAGACAATAAAGATTAATACTTGATTCAAAAATACATATATTATTAAATTAACTTAACAAATTGTTTACAAAATTGACATTGCTTTTTATTTAAATTAAATAAATAATATTTCACATCAAAAGAAACAACAATGTTTTAACAAATCATATTAAATAATCTGATGACAGAACTGTAAACAGAATAGCTGAAACTTTAACAAAATAAAGAGTAACTCTGTTACCTCTAATCATAAACCCATGTTTGTATAATTGAGTTAACTCCGTGTGTTGCTGCTAGCATAACACCTGACGTGGACAAGTTACTCGTGGATGGGGGGGCTACAGAGCTACTAGAAAGACAGTCGAACCCGGTGCATTCCTCCGTCTGAATGTGGTGCACTTTTGCTAAATGTTTAGACAAATTGCTCGTGTTACCGCCCTCACATGCTAAACACTCTTGACAACGAGCATTGTCCACCTCAAGACGGGTAAGGGTAAAATGCTGGATCTGGAAGCTAGAAGTCGGAGAAATAATCTCATCCTAGCCGGCCTCCCCGAGGGTAAAGAAGCCGGTGGTATCTCCCCACTACTGGATAAAATTCTCCGACACTTCCTGAAGCTGAGTGACACAATCCCCGCACCTGAGATAGAGCGTGCCCACCGCGCTCTGCGTCCCATCCCAGACCCTGGGAACCCTCCGCGGCATATCATCATACGTTTTCTCAGATGGAGCGATAAGAACGAGGTGTTTAAGACGCTGGCGTCTGCTAAAGGAAAGCTGACATGGGACGGACATGATCTTCGCATGTTTCAGGATTTCCCAATGGAGATACAGCGCCAGCGGGATTCATACAGAGAGCTCCGTAGCATACTGCGCAAAGAAAACGCACGGCATCCTGTACCCTGCCAGACTCATCGTAACCATCAACGAGGAGACTTTCATATTCAAAGAACCCAAGGAAGCTGAGAAAGTTCTAAAAGAAAAGAGACCTGACTTATTTGGGATGTGACATTACCACAAGACTGTGAGTTGGCCTACACCCCCACCGCACGCGCACGCACGCACGCACGCACACACACACACACACACACACTCATTTATACTGACGCACACGCATGCCCGCACATACACTGACTCCAGGGTTGGGTTGTAACGGAATACATGTAACGGCGTTACGTAATCAGAATACAAAAATCAAGTAACTGTATTCAGCTCGCGTTACATTTGTAAAAAGAGTAATCTGATTACAGTTACTTTCGTAAACCTGAAGTGAATACATGTTGGATTACTTATTGGAATTATTGGTGGAAAGATTTCCTCTCAACATTTAATATTCAAGTAGTAACAGCCGAATCATCACAGCCCACAAAACCTATTACCGCCGCAGATGGACCAAAATAGCGTTTGAAAAAAAATCGCGTGTCCGCTCGCTCAGTGAAACAATAACAACGAAACATGGAGGAACACACGTCTGCGTTTAAATCGCGTGTGTGTATATATAGGTGTGTGTGGTTAGAACACATCAGCCTGCGGTCGCTCTTTAGTCTTACTAATGATTATTTCTGAAGGTATACACAGTGAAGGCGGTGCGTGAAAGGCGGTGCGTGAAAGGCGGTGCGTGAAAGGCACTGCGCGGCGCGCTGGTCTTCTCAGAGGCTGAGTTAACCCTCCCGCTGCCTCCTGGCGCTGCAGAGATGTCATGAAGTGAAGGAGGTTGTCCTTCTAAAAAACAGCTGTGGGCAGCAGATACTGTGAGTGTCACGGATATGCATTCATAGATCAAGGCAGACTGGTGCACACACTCTCCTGTTTTGCCAATCCGGTGCTTAAACTATAGCTCTACACCCCTGGCCGAAATGTCCTTAAAATGAAGTCTGAGTTCGACATTTTAATTCATGTCCTGCCAACACTGGCAGGACAGAAGGCGACACGCCCGTTCTAAGCCGTGTCCCTCACTCCTCACATCCCAAGCTGCATCCCCAAAACGTGTATTATGTTGTTACATCGTTTCAGATGTGATGTTTCAGTTGTGCTCTTGATAAGCCATTAAAACAGTAAAAACACGTTCAGTTTCCTTTTGCTTTTTTGTGTCTCCTGTTCACCAAAACATACCCATCTGTGATGGAAAAAGAAAGTAATCCAAAAGTAATCTAAAAGTAATCTGATTACGTTTTTAAGACACGTAACTGTAACTGTATTCGGATTACTTTCAGAGCCATGTAATCAGTAATCAGTAACTGATTACATTTACAAAGTAACCCTCCCAACCCTGACTGACTCACAGTCGCACACACCCTCATTAGGATTTTGATGCAGGCTATACTGTAATGTAACCCCCAACTAGTTAGCAAAGTTTTGGTTAATGGCAGACAAATGAATAGGCCTATAGGCTATTGAAGGACTGGATTGCCTCTCCGCACCTGAGCTCCGCGGCTCTTCTTTTTCTTCACGGATAGAGATGGACTTTCCTCCATCTCAATGTATTTTCCGTCGTATTGCCTTTTGGCAATACCTTTTTTGTTGTTGTGTGTATGTGTGTATTGTTAGGGGGAAGGGTGGTAGCATCTCTATGTTTTCATGTAATCTTGTGTTGTATTGTCTACGGTCTTGTGTTGTTGTTTATATATTTCCCCTCCCCTCCCTTGATGCATCGATGACACCCTTCCAATTTGACCAAAATACTAGCCGGGCGTCCGATATGATTGTTACCTTACTTAAATGGATAAACAATTGAACAAAATGATCTTGCTTAGTCTGAATGTAAATGGAATTCAGAATCCAAAGGCATACGATTTTGTTGTACTTAAAGTCTCTAAATTGTGATATTGCTATGCTACAGGAGACTCATTTGAATGCGATGGAATCTAAAAAACTAAGACAGAATTGGGTAGGGCAGATATTCTCTTCCCCTGGAGGAAAAGCTAGTAGAGGAGTCAGTATTTTAATTTCTAAGAATATGCCTTTCAAATCATCCAATGTACATGTTGATCAAGAGGGAAGATATGTAATTGTCTCAGGTTTGCTACAGAATGAAATGGTGACATTAGTGAATGTGTATGCAACAAATAGTTTACAATCTAAATTATTTACCTCGCTGTGCCCAAAGATATTGCAGTCCATAGAGGGTCCTCTTATTATAGCTGGCGATTTCAACTCTGTCTGTGACCCTATAGTGGATTGATCCAGCCACCCTCTCCCTTCAGATAAAAACATTTCCGCCGCCTTGAGGGACTTCCAATCTGAGCTCGGTATTACAGATGTGTGGCGCCTCATTAGAGAGTACTCTTTCTATTCCGGTGCGCATAACTCCTACTCAAGGATAGATTACATAATGATGTCTTCAAATTTGATCCAGAATGTTATTGAGATCAAAATGCATAGTATATTATTAAGTGATCATGCTGCGGTATCTGTCACATTTTTCCCTCCAACCAACCCTTGCAAATCCAGACAGTGGCGACTTAATACATCTCTACTCAAAAATGAAAAATGCACACTGCTCATTAAAGACCACATTTTAGATTTCTTTGAGATCAATCTAAATTCTGTACCAAGCTGGTAGATGTTGAGAAAGCTTTTGACCAAATAGAATGGGCATATCTATTTTACACGCTCAAAAAATGTGGCTTTGGGCCCAAGTTGATTAGCTGGGTAAAGGCTTTGTATAGCGCTCCCTTCTCTTCTGTTAGAACTAATGGATTAATCTCAAAACCTTTCCCCTTACACCGTGGTGTGAGGCAAGGGTGTCCAGTTAGTCCCCTATTTTTTATTATGGCACTAGAACCATTAGCCTGTGCAATTCGCTCTAATGGTGACATACATGGTGTGAACATTCATGGACACGACTTCAAATTAAATATGTACGCTGACGATATACTTCTTACTTTGAGCAAGCCAGCACTCTCTATACCCGCAGTTCTTGATATGATACATTTATTTGGCAGCTTCTCTGGATATAAGATAAATTGGAACAAGAGTGAAGCAATCCCACTTAACTCATATACATATAAGCACAACCTAATGAACACCCCCTTTATTTGGAAAACAAATGGAATGAGGTATTTGGGAATTAACATCGTCTCTCCTATCTCCAAAATCTTTAGCCTTAACGGCCCTGCTATTTTCCAGTCCATTAAGGAGGACATCAACAGATGGATGGCCATACCACTTTCTCTATGGGGCAGAGCAGAAACCTTGAAAATGAATGTTCTCCCAAGGCTTTCTCATATTATCTCCTCTATCCCTCTTGAATTCCCACTAAAATGGTTTAAAGATATCAAATCCCTATTCACTCAGTTCCTTTGGAATAATAAAAAACCCAGAATCGCACATAATAAGTTGATCATTCCAAGATCAATGGGAGGTTTGGGAGTCCCGGATGTATTCCAGTATTATCTGTCCTTCAACGCAAAGTATCCATTATCGTGGGCATACAAAAGTGCCTCTGCGGTAGGCAGTTGGCAATGGCTGGAGCAATCCATCATGTCTGTAAACCAAAACATATCTCTGGCCTCAATGTGGTACTGCCCAAAACCACCACCCTCAATGGATAACATCATCATCCGCTTTTCATGCTCTATTGTAAAGCAACTGCACAGGAGACTCAACATAGAGGGGCTCTCTTTACCATCTTGCCCCATTTGGAGTAACCCTTGTCTTTCTGCAGGAGGAGGCACCTTAAGTAATAATATCTGGCAGAGGGCTGGTATTACTACAATTGGACAGATATATAGAGACCAAACCCTTCCATTTCAACAACTCAAAAATCAGTATGGTCTCTCAGACTCATCTTTTCTATCATATGCACAACTAGCATCTATTATTAGTACAAAATGTAAGGAGGGAGCCATGCCTGCTTCATGTATGGAAGAGGACCAGCGCCTCAAGAAAGCAATCATATCATCCGGTGTGGTCTCTAACATTTATAAATTATTATCTAGGGCTGCCCCGAATACCTATTCTCCTGTCCAACTGTCCTGGGAGCATGCCTTGAATATCTCTCGGTCTGCTTTGCAATGGAACTCCATTTGGAGGTCAGCTATGTTCTCTTCTAAATGTGTAAGATTCAGGATCATACAGTTCAAAATTCTCAATAGAGCTTACATCACCCCTGTTACAAAATCCAAGATGGACAATAAACACAGAGACTTATGCTGGCATGAATGTGGCAAGCGAGGTACATTGTTGCACTTACTCTGAGAATGCCCAGCGGTAAAAAAACTTTGGTCAGAAGTAATATCCTTAATGTCTGAATCCAGTGGCGGCCGGCCCATAGGGGCGCTAGGGGCGCCGCCCCACCTCTTGCCAGATACAAAATAAAAAATATATATATATATTAAATAAAAAAATATATATTTAAAAAATATATATTTAAAAAAAATATATATTTTATATTTAAATTTTTAATGAACAAGGTAAATATCATACAATTAGTATCACAAAAATGTATAATCTACAATACAATCTCGTTTAAAATGGTGTTACGATGTCTAAAGTTACTGATAAGTCACCTGTTTCCTGCCTGGCCTTACCCATGGCATTAGTTTATCATTACGGGGCAGAGCCCCCGAGCGAAACAGCAGCAACCAGCAGGTTGCAAAAGTCTCAATAGTAAACTGTGCCGCCGAAACATAATTTCAGCCAATCAGCGCCGTCAAATATTTTGGTCACGTGGGCGCTCACGTTGGCGCCCATGTTGCTTACGTGCGTTGACATGATTTGTTTTTTAGACTCGTGAGTAACCAAGGTGACGCAGTATTTGGATGAGAATGGTGTGCAGGTGGAGTCGCCGGAGCCTCGGTCCGCCCAAGAGCTACTCTCCAATCCTTTTGAAAGGAGAAGTTTGGGAGATAAATTGATACTTAAAGACCTTGGACCGGACCAACCCGATTTGTATATATCGCAGCAGGCTCGTGAAAAATACAACGTATCAACAAGGCTTCTCACATGGCTAGCTGGATGCAAACAGGTAAATGCTATCTTTTGGTTCACATGCTTGCTCTTCAAACAGCCGGGGACAGATACGATCTGTTCAGAAACTAGACAAAAGTTAAACAAGTACAAACCACAGACTGTCTGTGTCATGGAGAATACAGTCGCTGGTTTATTTATGTCTGTAGGCCGTTGTTGTGAGTGTGTACGGTCGGAGCATATATAGCGTTAGCTTAGCCAAGCTCCATTCAGGGAACAAGCATTCTAAAAGGTTTTTCGCCTGCCGTCTGTCTGCAGACTTGTCAAAGCATTAATTCATGGTTTTTACTAACCGGTATCAGTATGTTGTTACGTCGGCATCATTTAGAAACGTGTATTACAATTTAATCACGGTAAAATATGTTCATGTTGTTGTAGCTCCCGGGCCAGCGCGTCTTGTTTGAATGATGCGAGTAAACACAGCTGACAGCTGCGGTGAAACTCGAGCGACTAGAGCGATGCGATAGGAGCGTTTAGAGCGAAGCGAATATTCGCATCGCGTCCGGTCTGAACGCAGCATTAAAGCGAGCTCCACGCTGCACTGGAAACGCGCCATTACATCACCAGAAGTCCTAATTTAAGGGGTCATTTGTCCCAAAAAAATTTTTTGTACTCACTCTATCAATAGCCCCACCAAAAATATTTTCCACCAGCCGCCACTGTCTGAATCTTTAAAAAATTATTTCCCTACATGTCCCATTGCATGCCTACTGGGTCTCAAGCCAGATGGCAATGTTGCAAGGACTGCCGACCGGTTCTGGACATTGGGCTGTTTAGCCACAAAAAGACTCATCCTACTAAATTGGAAGGAACGCAAACCAGCCTGCTTTACTAGGGACTCATGGCTGAGGGAGTATATGGACCTACTGAACATGGAGCGTGCAGCTTCTCTGCTGGGGGATTTTGAGGGGAGACAGGAGGATTGCGGTTCACTGTCCGCAGCCCTCCTATCTGACCCTGTCAATATGGCATCTCCTGTGTAATGTATAATGTATGGTGTATGAAATGTCCTATGTAGTATGTCACAATCAGCTGTCTTAGGAAGTCATCCCCCCCCCCCCCCCGTTAAGTTTTGTTTAGTTGTTTGTTGTTACATGTGTTGTTGTATGTTCTGTTATCTGGAGCAATGTCTGTTTATTTTATAACTAAAAAAAAAAAAAAAGAATAATAATAAAAAATAAAAAAAAGACGGGTAACATTTAACCACACCTTGGAGCGCTTCTCTCCGCCATCCCCGCCGTGTCTTGCTGCATGGAGCAGCTGCGTGTGTGTGTAAACTGCCACGCCCCCATCGCACACGGGGGAGAGAGATCTAGTCTGGATCGGAAAGATCGAAAATACACCGAACATATACACATTTGTTTGTCTTTTTGCATATTAGAAACGAGTTGGCGACACTAAGACTGCGAGATAATGTTTGTGTAGCAATAATACATGACCTTTCTCAACTCGCTACTCGGAGGGAAGTCGCTGTCATATGCCTTGTGAACACTCCGATAATGCCTCTCCACGTTACCTTTCTTTGGCAGAGCGACGCTTGCTTTGCAAATAACCTTTGAATGTGACATCACAACAAAATATTCTTCCTCCCATTCTGGGTGGAAGTGGTATATGTTTAGCTTTTTGCTCGGTCCCGCACTCATTTTGTTATTAGTCTCTTGTTTGTCTCTTTAATTTAATTTGAGTTTTCCGGGCACTTGACTGATTTTTGTATCGCTTTGCATTCTGGGTTAACAGACTGGAAAGCGATAGGTCGCTTTTTCTGTCAATCAAGTAAACTCCTGAATTAAGTGGCAGGGAGGCCAAGGGAGGAGGGATCAAAACTTGTTATGCCTATTTTAACGGAGCTGGATTTTTTTTGTTATGAATGACTCGCGATCTACCAGCATTGCCCCCGCGGTTGACGTACTGGGCACCTCTGGCCTACAGCTTTCATGCTTAAAACATAACTTGGTTTTCTGATGGATTTGGATATAACGTGAGAGAGAGATCAGCACCTGCAGCTCTGCCCGCTATGAGGGACCGGTGAGCGGAGCAAAACACACCTTTACGGCCCGTCCACACAGCGGCGTGCGTTGACGCTTGCCGGGGGGCGTGTCTGAAACTCGACCAACAACCAATCACATGAATCTCCCGCCCCTGACACACAAGCAGCGGTTTGATTGGCCAGAGCTTGTACTGGCATATGATTCAATTGGCTGACGCTTCTGCCGAGGCGTCAAAAGTTGAACATTGCTCATCTTTTCCAGCGAGCCACGCCAGCAACGCTCCACGTCGCTTCCCGCGATGCAGTGCGGCGAAAAGTGAAGTCACCCCATTCAAAGTGAATGGTGAGGCGTCAACGCACGCCGTTGTGTGGACGGGCCGTTAGACCTAACACACTTAGCTATGGCACTGTCGTATACGTTGAATTATTCCTTTTGATAATATGTAATCAACTTAGGTACCCCACCCAAAAAAAAACTATTTAAAAAAAATAAAAATGACAATAGAAATATTAATTTCTCATATTCGAATACCTGAATAATTTCGAATATTCGATTAATCGTTCTCATCCCTAATATCTGCGACAACATAAGTAACCGGGTAACATCACGTACAGTCCACGGCACTGTGAGTGCAGACGTCGATGTGTCCCAATGTGTCATATATTTCCTTATCTGAGCAACACACTCTCACTCCCTAAGCGTCCAATAGCGACGTTTGGTCAGTGTCCGTGTATTGTGACGCTCCTAGGCTCCTTCAGCGTCATAAAGAGACGCAAATAGCTTTCAACTGATTGCAATGTATTCCCATCTGCGTCGAGATTTGACGCTCATGGAAGCACGGCATTCGTTTATGTCGGCTGCCCTTAAAGGTAATGTGAGCGTCCATTCCCAGGAGTAAAGGATGGCAGAAGACACTACACTACCCAGAATCCCCAGCTATCGTTTGGACTACACCATGTGCTCTTGACAAACCCGTGATAGTCCTCAAGCTCTGTGATTGGAGAGTGTGCTCCGAGGGTTAAGCCGATTCTCGAACAGCACTTGAAATGGGATGGAACCACGGCAGACTGTCCAAAACTGGATTTGAACGGGTCCACCGCGTCCCTCCTCCCCGTCCCCAGAACTACACATGCTGGCTATTCTGTTTCCAACATGTTCTCTATGGCACGTCTCTACTGGGAGTTGTAGTTTTAAAAGACGTTTTCGTATTTCCCATAATAAGAAGTTGCCAGTATTAAACTGTGTACATCCCTGGAGGTTTAGGGGACAGGAAACACTCACATTTAAAACATATAATTAATAAATGGGTGAAAATTGCTTGTGCCCATTATGGGCAGTATTACTATATATACCCACATGCCAGCTAAGGTCAGAAGAGCTTTATTTAACAGCTGGTCTTATGTGTGTGACCCCTGTGATAACATTACATTATATTAATTGATAAGCCTGAAACATGCACTTGTCAAGGTTCAGAGGCACATTGTGCAAATATAGCAGTAGCCATCGATCAGCTTAAGATAAGATATACTTTATTGATCCCAAGTTGGAACATTTGCGTTACATCAGCATGTGTAACAGTTAAATATGCAGTTGTGTTTATTTGAAAATCATTTAGTATAATCACATAAATTCTGTGTTTTATATTCAACAATTCTGTGTTCTTTATTTATTGATTGTTCAATACCTGACAAGGCCGGAGATGAAATATCTACATACATCTTATAAGAGTATAATACATTATGTATAATATCAGTTAAAATAAGTGCTTCAACATAGTTAACATTGCTGTAGGTATGCACAAATATTGATAGATGTCTTGTAATGCACTATTGAGGAACCTGCAACCCAAGTTTTTCATTCAGTGCAGAACTACACCACAGTTGTGTAGGCCTATATGATATGTCAATACACCTTAGAAAATCTTGAAATCTTGAAAGGGATGTGCAAAATAGTCATTATATACAGTCTTTAATTAACAATTAGTAGAGAATAACGAGTAATGAATATACTTTATAGGGATCGTATTAATATCTAATAATACAAATATTGAAATTCAATAACATGCTTTAACCACCAGGTGTCCCTTTATATCAACTGTGCACCTTTATGGTGTAAATACAGCCTATCTACCAATTGGATCAAATATAAAAGTGAGCCGAATTAGTGTTGATACTGCAAGGAGACGCATTGTGTGAAAAGAAATGTAAGATGTTGTTTAATGGCTGATATATGTATGATCCACGTCACTTTTTCAGTTCCTCATGTTTGTCTTCTCATCAGGGCTCTATAAATACAGAACTACGGCAGATATGTAATATGTAATGCAGCCGAACCGTGTATTACAATGCCGTTATGTGATGATTTTCAAAGAGAAAAGCAAGCACACTCGGAATAAGGTATTATTATTATTTCGGTCTGTTTCCGGTATTTGTTAATGACGGTGTGCTCTGAGATGTGAGACTGGAATTGCACAGGGGGGAAATAATGTAGGCTATCTTTAGATGCGGATTTTGTTAAACTAATATGTTTAGGCTGTGGACCAACACTATACATTGACGGGGAAGGGGGTAGCAATAAAGATAACACCATTAAACAGTTACACAACATAACAGAAATTATATCGATAGCAGCGTCCCTAGCAACCACCTTGGTAACAATGAAAACGTCGCGATTTCCTGAAGTAATCTTCGTAATAACTAGCAAACTAAAGATCATGTACATCCACTGCACACATAATCTGAAATAACAACTCATATTTCTCGCATCAAATGACATCAAAACGCATTTTAATGGCCAAACTAACTTTAAAATAGGCATTTTACACCTAGAATAAAACGAAGTTCGGCCATGTTTTCTTTTTCTGCAGGGAGACATTTGAAGATCACGTGACATAGACGCCAGCCATCGGAATGAATGGTGAAAAAAACGGGGTTTGTCAAACAGAGCACATGGTGTAGGCCAAACAATAGCTGGGGATTCTGGGTAGTGTAGTGTCTTCTGCCATCCTTTACTCAGAAAACATATTTGTTTCTCCGAATCGAAGGGGAAAAATACAAAAGCATTGTACACAATTTAAACCAATCAATGCTGTGTAATTAACAAGGATAATCTGGTGTTTTTTAGTCGATGAGTAGTGCAGATATCACTGTAAAATCAATCGACAGTAAGAGGAGTACTTACTTCCGGGTGTAAAATTCTCCGTTATCCAATGGGAATGGATGCTCACATTGCCTTTAAGGGCAGCTGGCATAAACGAATGCCGTGCTTCCATGAGCGTCAAATCCCGACGCAGATGGGAATACATTGCAATCAGTTGAAAGCTATTTGCGTCCCTTTATGACTCTGAAGGAGCCTAGGAGCGTCACAATTGGACGCCACGGACACTGACCAAACGTCGCTATTGGACGCTTAGGGAGTGAGAGTGTGTTGATCTGAGTCAGCTGAGCTACGGCCAGATACGTCTGGCCGTGCAACACTCACAGTGTCACATACTGTATGCAGAAGTATTATTTTAAGCAACACATTAAGTTGACGAAACACTCGAGACAAATGTAATTACAGTCAGATCGTGTCATAGACGGGGCAGTGATATCATAAACCTGTTAATGTACGCATTCAAACACTTTTTCTTTTACCAGCTGTATTCACCTAGCAGGTGCAGCTATGTGGCTTTTATCCTGGATAAAGTGTTTAAGTCATGGATGTTTAAAGTGTAACGTCTTCATATGTCTAATATTATAGTTGACTTTTCATTCAGGAAGTATGACGCGCTGCGCTGTCAGTACGCTTGTCCATGTTTGTGATTGGTCGAATGCTCCAAATACCACCCCTTTCATGTGAACGTGCACCTAACTAGATAGGGCAAAGCTGGCTTGAGCGATCCACTTGATAACCCGCGTCGTAGGACCGCTTAGCGAGAGCGCGTATGTTTTGGATTAGATGGGTACCGAGCCCCGGTATTAACGGGCCCCCGGGGCTGAATTATTAAAGACCGTGGTACCGTTAAGGTCCAACGTTATCGATATTTTTATCGGTACTGGAGACATTTAAAAATAGATTTCATATGTATTATTGCAACCTGAAAATGCACATAATAGGGCCCCTTTAAATAATTTGTTTCTTTTTTGGTATCCTAAATTAGCATCAGCCTAATTTGTGATTCCTTTCTTCTTTTACATGATGAGAGGGGCACATTTTGAAGAGCCAAGGACACAGGATATACAATTTTTCAGTTAAAATATATATATATATAAAAATATATATCTTCCAACCGAAAGAGGAGATGATGGGAGCAGATATATAAGTGTTTGGTGTTTTTAGCTGTCCCCAACACAGCCATTAACACAACAACCACCCTTCCCTCTGCTGAGTCCCAGTCAATCCATTTAGTCCAGTACAGTCTCCACTGGTTTATGTCTCAATCACTAATGTCTGCTTAGACCTAGCTCACAAGGGGCTCAGTGTATTGTCGCTTGTCCATCAGGATCAATTCAAGTGTTGGAGTAGACTGAATCCAGACCTCTGAATCCCCTACCCAGTTTTCTATGTTCCTGTAGTATGACAGCATTTTATTTTATGTTGTCTCATCAGTGGTTCAGGCTCAGGTAACAGACATTTAGAATATAATAAAGTTTAGTTTCTGAATCTTGTCGATTGATTGTTTGTTCCCATCAGGACAGAGGAGTGGGGAAGGAACCCATAGAAGAACATGGAACAAGAACCCCAAAAGACATCTGTGATGGGACACGGGAGAGTCTAAAACATGCATACGACTATAGAAATACATAAACAGGTTGGGAGAGGAAAGAAAAGTCACATTTAGCAAAAGCTCACTATTCTTATTATAGCTGCACCTCCCCCTTAATATATATGATATCACAAGGTGGTATAATCACCTTGAACAATATTCACATTTCTATCATCTTGTGCATTATGTTAATAAATATTTGCAATCAAAAATTGCATGCACACATAGTGTGTGTTTCTTGTGTCATTGGGAAGCACGTGCACTGTGTGTATTTGAGTCAGCAAAGATAAATGTCAGCCACCGAAGAGGGTGTATTTAATGAATTCTCTCTCAGTATTTTGCATGTATTGTGTCTGTGTGTGCGTGTCTTTTTAAAAAAAAGATCCGTACTATAACAGCCTCCGTATTGTAACCTTGTCTGTGTGTGTACTCCTATGATTTGATTGGCACATGTCACACGGCCGTCAGCAAGGAAAAAAAGAACCTTTAAAGCGCTGTGATTCATGCCCTGCTGCTCTGTTTAATGTCTCGCCAAGATCTAATTACAGCCACTCTGGATCTCGCTCCCCGCTTTTAATTAACACGCCCAAAAAACGGAAATGGAGCATAAATGTAAAATTAATTGAATGGAATTTGTAATTCAAAGTGCGAGACTGAAAGAAGAAGGGAAGGAGATCAAATAGGGAGTCCGTACTTTTAAGAGTGGGTTCCCCTGGGGTTTCCTATCCTGTGTTTCAAGGCATGTGTTGTAAGCCCACAGAGGGGCTACGACCTCCATTTTCAAACTGATGCACCAGAATTAAGCTTTATATAGAGCAGAATAATGATGGGAGAAATAGTCTTTTTAATAAGTGTAGGTTTGCAGAGAGGGCCACACTCAAGGCTGCAGAGTCAGGATTAATGCAGCAGGCAGGAATCATTTAGAGAGGAAACACTCAATTCTATTGATTTCAACAAACGGCTTCACACAAACTTATACACATACAAGTTGATCGACTGTATTCCATTCAATTTGTATTTACAAGTACGTTTATTTCATTTTGTTGATACTTCTCTGGTTGAAAGAGACTTTTTAAATTCAACAAAATCTGTACAATACTGATGGTATTAAGAAATGAGTAACAATATTTTTGTAATACTTTTTTTTGTATCAATTAATCAGCCAATATTTTGAAACTTACTATACTATGACTATTTCAATCAGGAGTGACTTCATTTTTGTTTAAAGAACATTTATTGTCACATGCCATATGATAAATGTTAAGTCTTTAGCGATTAGACCCCGATCCTGAAATCGTATGATGCTGAAGATCTGGATTTGATGAGGAGATGGGATGAAGAGGGGATGTGATGAGGTCTTTGGATTAGCTCTCCTGGCACTGGATGAAAACCTGAAATCACAGCTGACTGCAGGAGAGAGGAGAACCATTTTAAAGTTTGGCTCCAGTACGATGATTGGCTGCTGAGATTGATTCATATCTTTGACAAACTATGCAAGGTCGTTTTTCAGTCAGTATACTAAGTCAGTAGTTTTAGTATACTATGTTAAAATATATTTTTAAAAAGGCATGGCATAGCATGACACAAATATTAGAAAAACTGACAAAAAATATCATAGTATATGATTTTGAAAAGTTATAGTATGTTAACATTTTCAGACAAAACAATGTAGTTCAGTATTTTGAAATGTTGCAAAATAACGACACTGTGTATAGTATTCTGATTTATGCAAAAATACGACACAGTATATCAAATATATTCAAAAGACAAAATAGTATAGTATGTTGAAAAATTAAAAACGACATAGAAATATATGTCGAAAATATGCAATAAAATGACAAAGTATAGTATGTCGATTTTACTGAAAATAAACCATAATATAGTATGTAAAAAATATGCAAACAAGCAACATAATATCACGAAAAATAGGAAATAACGTATAAGTATGTCGGAAATATGAAAATGAGGACATTAGCCCTTTCATTCATGAACTATGAAAACCTCAGTCAGGATTTTTTTACCAAGTGTTATTATTGTTCTTGGGGCATGAAAAACAAGATTTGAACTCTAGTTTTTTTTAATCTAGTTTTTTCAAATGGATTTTTATATGTCCACTCAGGTTAGGTGATGTACATTTTGAAAAAATTATAAATAAAGATGTGCAAACTTAAAATTACATTATATTAACATAAGTATATTGATTTACGGCCCAATAAGATATTGCAGATGAAGTATTTTCAAGAATAACCAGGGCCAGGGGCCAATTTGAGGCCCCACGCACAGTTATTTGATGAGTGCTAGTGGAGCCTCGCAGCGGCGAAACCATGCCGCGCCACCCTAATTGCGCCAAGCGCATAGGTGCGTCTCAGATGAGGCCCCCCTTCGCAAGTTGTGGCCCCCTCCACAAGGTGAGGCCCCACAAAGTCTGCATGATCTGCCTGTAGGGAGGGACGGCCCTGTGAACAACAGCAGCAGTACCAGTATGAATTGTAGTTGCAATATAGCCAGTGATGCATGACGTCCACTGTAGTGGACAGGTGGTTAATTATGATTTCCTGCAAACATAAAATCAATACTTTGATAATTTATGAATGATATGATTCCTTAGTTGTTACTTGATGTCACCACCTTTTTTATACCTGCAGGGGACGCTTTTCATAAAAGGATTGGCAATATATAGATGGGTGACTTGGTCCATGTGGCTTTCTGTCGTCCATCTTGGTTTAGAGAAATGTATCATGCACTTACACTGATTTGGCACTGAGTAGCAGTGTGTGGGATGATGCAATAGGGTCCTATGTAGTGGCTGATGGTGCAACTATGCAAAACAATGCATATACAAGAAAACACCTTTTGAATAGCTGTCCACTGTAGTGATCTATGAAAGGGTTAAAGAATGTCGAAAATGTGAAAAAAGTGACATAGTATGTCGAAATATGTAAGAAAAACGACATAGTATGTTGAACGTATGTCGAATTATCTGAAAAACACACATTATAGTTACTATATTGTGTATTTTTATTTTAAAACCACAAATGTCGAAATCTTCAGAAAAAATGAAATAGCAGAATATGTTGAAAAACTACGGAGCCCCTAAAGGGACATGAAAAAAAAAAAAAAAAACAGAGGGAGAAAAAAAAAGTCAGGATAACGGGTTAGTATCTCGTGCGCACGAGAAACGAATCCGTTATCCTGACTTTATTTTTTTTTGAGAAAGTTACCGATGCACCAAGGAGGAAGTTGAACACGAGACAACCATGTCATTGCAGACTGTTATGTTTACGTGGGGAAATGACAGTGCATACATTATTTGAGATATATTTTGAAGTCAGACTTAATTGTATGGACATTTCGGCTAGGGGTGTAGAGCTATTGGTTTAAGCACCGGATTGGCAAAAAACAGGAGAGTCTGTAAACCAGTCTGCTTTGATCTAAGAATTAATGTCCGTGACTCTCAGAGTACCTGCTGCCCGCAGCTGTCACACACACACACACACACACACACACACACACACACACACACACACACACACACACACACACACACACACACACACACACACACACACACACACACACGCGCGCACACACACACACACACACACACACACACACACACACACACACACACACACACACACACACACACACACACACACACACACAGCCAGTGGCGGACTGGCCATCGGGACGTTCGGGACGATTCCCATTGGGCCGGTACCGAAGTGGGCCGCCCGTTGACAGTTTACGTGGGCTGGGCTGGGTGCGAGTCCCGGCCTGATTTTTAGTCCCAGTCCGCCCATGATCTATAGCTGTTCAATGAATGTAAACACAGTGTAGGCGGTGCGTAAAAGCTCTTTGAGCGCTGGTTCTGCTCTTCTCTGAGTTACACCTCCCGCTGCCTCCTGGAGTGACCACACACCCCTGGCCGAAATGTCCTTAAAATGAAGTCTAAGTACGATATATATCTCAAATAATGTATGCACTGTCATTTCCCCACGTAAACATAACAGTCTGCAATGACATGGTTGTCTCGTGCTCCACTTCCTCCTTGGTGGTAACTTTCTCAAAAAAAAATAAAGTCAGGATAACGGATTCGTTTCTCGTGCGCACGAGATACTAACCCGTTATCCTGACTTTTTTTTTTCTCCGTTTTTTTTTTTTTTTTCTTCATGTCCCTTTAGGGGCTCCGTAAAAAACAACAAATGATGGTATGTCGAATTATGAAAAACATACTTTACTATTTTTTTTCTCCTGAAAATTCAACATACTGTCATTTTTTCAGATATTTTCGACATATACGATGTCGTTGTTTTTCATAATTCGACATACTATACTTTATCGTTTTCTTTCGTAATTCGACAATCATCAAAATAAAATACAAACACTCAGTTTTTTTGTATTTGAACAAAATATTTTCTTTATTCTGCAAGAGCACTGAATATGGTGGAGCTCCACTGATAAACGTACATGAGTTCAGCTCATAAACAAATGGAGAATCTACAACCAACAAACTATTGCAACCAATACGAGAAAGTAAAGTGAACCGTGATTGGCCGAAACTGTTTCAAAGAGAAAATACCAAGAGATTGCGTAGCAGTTATGGCAGAGGGTAACACTGAGAAAGAGACCAATAACAGGTAATCAGCTGGGGGAGGATTATCACCATGTCTGTTTGTGGTAAAATGTGAAAATCAGAGTTTAGTCATTTTGCTAATTGGTTTTGAAAAATAGGACACTGTCTCAAGATTTGAAATGTTGAGTTGGTGATCATCTTTAAGATTAAAGTCATCAGGAAATCTTTTAACAAAGACAAATATATTCAAGGCTAAATGTTCTCAAACATTATTGTCTCCTGATTTGCCAACCTTAGACAAACATTTATATAAAGCTACCAGACATCGGAATTAAAATAACATTTTTTATTTGTTATCTTTGGTCTCTCTCCCAGTATTACCATTTAATAGCATTTTACAACTGACACAATAAAAACGGGAACTTGCTTCAGCTGTAAGCAGTGATGTTAAATTAGTTTTATCAAATTCAGATCTGAATACACCATAAACAGTCAGATAACAGTTGTTTTTCAAAGACATATTTTTTTACAATTTTCTTTTAATACACAACAAAAACAACAGTCAAGAGTACCAAATATGCATGCCGGATCTGTACGTATGTCAAAAAGGGGTAAAAGAGGTTTTGGGGATGGGAAGGTGGGGGTGTCATACACACTTTTAAAAAAATCTTTTTTTCTTTTTTTAAAGTTGTAGTTTTTTTAAAAGTTCTTTATTTTCATATATATAAGAAGCTGTTACTCCTCGAAGCTGTGCTGGGTACTGTGATCAGATAAGCAGTGGTAAGAACAACACGACTCCTCGCAGAGAATCAAACATATTCAAACCTGGCTGCAAATAAAACTTTGCAGAACTGCTTTAGGGCGCGTAGTAGTATTGGTAGTAATAACTGTGGTAGAGAAACAACAGACAGATTTTAACAGTCCTGGCATGGAAGTGAGTATTAACACTCACAATAAAAATAAAGGTAACATTAGACTTATTGTACCTTTTTGTCACAGAGACCGCACCTTTGTTTGAATGTACCTTTATATTCTCAGAAGTGAACCTAAGCCTATTTCCTGGAGTTATTTGAGTTAGAGTTGAGTTTTCCAAAGTGAAAATCCAACTAAACAGTCTGTAAAAGAAAACTTGACAAAACAGATATTTTGGTTTGTCCAAAAACGTTCCTAAACTGCTTGTCTCCCTGCCTTAGTACTACTACGAGCGAACCCCTGCCCATTCAGAAACACCTGCGGGGTCGATGCACCTGAGGTAAATCATGGCCCCTCTATCACGAACCCCTGGTTGACAGAAAAGGGAATATTGCATGTTGTGTGGAGTGAGTTACAAAGGAAAATGGTCCTGCAGAAACCTCAGATCTGTAAGTGTTAAATGTATCATTATACAAAACGGAAAAAACTTATTTTGTTCCTGTTGACCTTCCGTATCTCCTGTAGCAATTCTAATTCTGTGGGAAACACTGGCATTACAACAAAACTAAATCTGAAAACCCCCACAAACTACTTTGTTCACGAGATTTCTGCAGGACATTTTCAACCCAGAAATAGAAAATATTCAGATGGCAAACCAAGCTAAACTCCAGCTATGGTCATCATGTGCAAAAATATGAAGTAGCATGAGTGACAAAGATGTGACTTTTGGTTTTTTTTTTCTTCTAAATCCTTAACAGAAGTCCGTTTATACCAACGACACATCAACGGAAGAGTGCAGATCAAGTTAAATCTGATAGATTTTTACATTGGGACATCAAGGACTCTAAAGATGGATCCTTCCTGACGTGTCACAAAAAGTACCTGTTTAAACTATTTTTAACACAAAATGAACAGATCAACCAACAATCCTAGCTAGCTGTACGGGACACTCATTCACACAACATGGTTTTATCTTCTGAGTTGTGATAATATCAAGGCAATGGAGATAAAAACTTCACTGAAACATCCATTTCCAATGATGGACAACTGAGGGGTTTAACAGGAACTGAAATCTTTGGTCTTAATGTTTTTTTGGGGGGGGGTGAAAACAGTCAAAGAACAGCGACAACAACTCAAAACGACCCTTAAAACTGTATTATCTTTCTATATATGATGGATACAACATCTCCGTGTAAATGTGACTCCTGATGAAAATGCAGATATCACATGTAAATATTAACACAAGTCTCTTGTAGATGATAAGGTGTGCAATTTCAGACAAGCCCTCTGTGAAGGAAAAGATCCGAACATATCTCTGAGAAGTTTCAAAAAAGCGCCTCTTTCCCTCCTAAATTAGCTCTACGTTTGCCTGTAACCAATACTGTACATCTGTCATAAAACTCTAAAAACCTTGGCCCTGCTCACCATAAAACAAAAGGGAACTCTTCGTTATTTCTTTCTTTAATAAATGTATATTTTCATATAAAGACATTCAACAGTGAGCAATGCAATATAGTTCAAGTAATAAAGTTAGGGTTTTGTGTTCAACCCGAAACAAAATCTGTTAATAACAAAAAAAACATGAGACTGTGTGGTGATGGGGGGGAAAGGAGAGATTATGACATCCTTTTGGTGATGATGCTGTGTCTAAGCTACGGTAAGCAACGAGGGACAAGTCTCCTGAAGTGCGGACACTACAAAAACCAAAGTCGTGGGGAACTAGCTTAATCGACTGAGAGTGATTTAAGTATCAATGCTGAAAAAAACCCTGATTTGTTTATTGATTTTTTTATATAGCTGGCTTTGTTGTATGGTCGTTTCTACGGTAAACTTGTAACACCTGAGGGTAAATGACCAGAAACGTTGTGAAGGAGACGTTAGAAGTCTGCCAAATCGAACAGGCATGCATTTTCGATAGCACCTCTAGCGTTATGATCATCTTCTTGTAAGCATGATTTCTGGTGCTTCGAAAATACCAAGAAAAAAAAGAAAAAAGCTTTGGACCCAGACTGATCCTGTTTGTACATTCAAGATTATATCAACAATCCCTGCCTTGTTGTCCCCTGTTAGTCCAACAGGAAGAACAAAGACCGCCATCACTGGTCGACAGCAACAGATACAACACGCCAAAAAAGGCTGGGTCCCAATTCGGAGGCATATACAACTGAAATGGGACACAGCCGACACCTCCCACATCCTTTATGCTGCGACTGTCCAACAGTGTTGACACCGTCTTTGTTCTTCCAAACCTGCTTTAGCTTTCTACTTGGAAGGTAGAACGGGACCTCTGGGCCGGCATCAATTAAACCAAATTTGGCCTGTTCTCAAAATCAAAACAGTTTGATACTTCAATTCAGTTCTAGCCTGTTTACACTGCTTTCACAAAGTGAAGCTTATTTTAATATAACTTTGTTTTTCCATTTATATTTTAGGAACTTGCAAGTTATGTCCATTCGAACATCTGTCTCTTTAGTAATGGAACTATGGAACATTTGGAAAGATAATACCAAAATAATTGGAATGCTCCATTTCCATATGTAAACTTCAGTTTCTTTAAAAAGACAAACCGATGTTGCCAATTGTGCTTCTGTTAATGCATGGATTAGAGGAAGTAGTGATGGAATGTAATGGCTAACCATTCTTTAAAACACAAGATAATTATCTGGAATACTTGTGTAATCCTAGGTGACTAAAACTAACTGATTTTTTACGCCAAATATTCAACATTTTCTAAAAAGGCTTTGCATTATTTTGTAGGTCTACATGACAGGACAGTAGTCTGAGAACAGGCCAAATCGGATGAATCCTGCCGGCTTTAGGGACACCCAGTCTGATTCGGGAGAGACCGCTTACTATCAATGGCTTTCAGGTCCACAAACCTTGCCTCCCCCAACTCATCTACCTAATGTGAGCTGACTTTATCAAGTGTGTGGGGGTAGATAACGGTGATACCGTCATGGGTTACTACTGTTGAGGAGCACAGACGGGGGTGTAGATAAACATGTGGTGGGTACAACCAAGGTTGTATCATTCACTCACAATGACTCCTCTGCAGATACTCAAACAATGGCCCTCTTCCTACAACCTGATACGCTCCTGCAGACGTACCTGTGTGTGTAGCCCATACACTCCGCTTATCATACTGTGAAAAAGACTGCAAACAACCAGAGGGGAGGGTGCTCTGTCTGACTTTGTAACCAGTCTTTTGTAAGATTCCTTTGCTAGACCCAAACAAAAACGTTATCCTGTGAAAAAAGAAAACGGGGTCGATGTATCAGCGCCCTTACTCGCTAGCTTTTCATTCTATGAATAGCTGCAGATTATCAGACTGTCCGGGGAACCAGCGCTGACCCTGGTTCAAAAGATACCTCTCCAAAACAAAAACAGCCAATGGGTGGGCATTATTTTCGTCCCAACAGCCAATCAGTAACAGCAAATTTCAAATTTCAAGGAAAAATAGAATGCAACTGGGTTGTGTTTTTCTCTTCAGTTTTTGAAGATATTTATTTATTGTGTGATGCTTTTTAGTCTTTGACAGAAAATGCTTCCACTGGTTGTAAAGACAAGCACCGGCAATAGGTTCTGAGTTTAAAAAACAAAATTGTCACAAAATAAAAAAAAGAGGAAATGGAGAAGTCAGACAGAATTTCCATCCAAAAGCTTCACTGTGCACTTTGATTATCTCTCGGACCCTAGTGCGCCGCTCTGCTGGACTTCATAAACACAACGCTAGATTGCACGTTCTTTCAAGTTTTCAGTTTTTTTCTTATAAAGCCTGCGCCTTTAGCTCGAGACATCGCCTCCGTCTACCTGCTCTCTGTCTTGCAGACAAAGTTTTTTTTATCAAAGCTTATTATTTCTGAAGGTTTTTAACAAAAACACAAACAGTCCCAGTTTTTTAAACCCATAGTCGTTAGCATATATTCATGTAAGTATCTTTCACTCTCTTTTTAAACCACACATAAAATTGGTTTCAGGTTCACTGGTCCTTCATGCTTTCAAAAAGATGATTTTGGTGAAACGGACCATTTTAACCTTTTATTTTCTGGTTTAAGTGTAGTAACATTTGTGACCTCAGCACTCAAGCCGTGAGTTGGTAGAAAATAATGAATTTGAAAAAACTATTACACTGAGTTACGCATATTTTCTCTATTAATTATTGACTTTTGAGTCTATAAAATGTCAGTAAATTGCTTAAAAACGGTCAAAAAGCAGTAAATACTGAAAACTGAGAAATAACTATACTATTCGAACAGGTCCAGAATGCTGAGGTCACACATGGGACTTGTTTAAGTGCTTCATTCTTGACCATCTGTATTTACAGAAGGTCCTGGCTTTCTCTGTTTACGTACCATTTGGTTTTCCAAAAAAAGGCTATTTGGTGCACAAGCACGTGGCCCAAAACTCGGTTTTTATGTGTGGTCTCAAACACACCATTCGTTTGCTTTTCTTCACTTCTTTCACCATTCACAAAAAGAAAAGAAAAAACTTAAAGAAACACACACAAGCTGACTCTTTGCCCTCCCCCTCCCTCTCCACACCAACTTTGGTCTCTGGTTCTGATCTGTGACATTGCCATGTACACATTGGCAAGAAATAACGGAAAAAATCAACTATGTTCCAGCAAAGCAGAAATAATACAAAAGAACCCCTCTACAGTTAGTATAAAAGCAAGCCTTTTGTCCTTCTTTAAGACTTCAAAACTATGTTTTGTCACGTATGCCCCACCCTCCCCCTCCCCCTAAACCCTTCAGCAGCAGTCTACATGGAGGAACACTTCATAAAACCAAGTGTCCGTTGTCTCGTTATGCTACATTATATTTGCTTTTTTCGTACGGAGAGGGACAGGACAGATACTTGACATCGTCTCCTCTTGCATTTACCACAAACAAAGCTATGAGAAACAAAAGGAAACGACTCCAGAAACAAACAAAAAGGTTGCAATATAATCATCTGAGGAGCAAACTAAAACAAAAATAACGGGAGAAACTAAACAAAATGGGGTTTTGGGAATGTTTTGTTGTCGCCTTCGTAGTCGTTCGCGTAGTTTCTGGTAAAAAGTCTGAGCTGGACTGTAGGTAGCAGCGGGGTCAAACTGAAACTCTGAAGTCTCCTACTCCGTTTCCTTCCTTCAGTCGCTTATTTATTTGTTTTTCACATTCACAAACATTTAAAACTTCCTTGTGCAAATCAAGCAGTCTTTAGAAAGAATGCCCTCCGAAATAGTTCTTGTAAAAATATATAACTCCAAGGTGGCTGACGTGTGTTGCAGCAAGTGTTTCATTTGTTTCTATCTTTACGGGGTCTGGTGTTGGGGTTGCTTTGTATTTCAACCAATCCCCCTCCCTCCCTCCCTCCCTTGTTCCTTCCTTCACTCACTCTCCCCGTTCTCCCTTCCCCAGGAGGGGGTTGGTTTATTGTCTATGTGGGGGTTGTGGCCAGGTGGGTGGGGTTCATCTGCGTCCGGAGGGCATCTGTGCGTAGACGGGGTATGCGAGGCGCACGTTGAGCGAGTCGTTGTGCTGCACCAGCGAGGTCTGGTGGTAGTGGAGCACCAGGTCCTTCAGGCTGCTGTACAGGTTGTAGGGCTCCGCGAAGCCGAAGCCCCGCGGCGTGCTGTAGATGACGCAGTGCTTCACCTCACCTTCCACACTGAGGACAGAGAAGAAGGGTTCAATCACGCTGGTCAGGAAGTAGTTAGCTAGAACGTCCTTCGTACATTCCCCAGAAAAATGTCACATTTTATTTACATAAAATACTTTATCCAATCCTTTGCATTTGATTGGACGGCTTACAAGTAGGCGGGCTCAGAATGTGGCTTCACCCATGATGGATGTTGTGGTATTTTTGGTTAGTAGAGGCTTACATAAGCACACCCAGTATGCTTATGTATTATTGAATAGGTGCAAACATGTTCAAAGTTAATGTTGTTTTTCATTTTATCTCAGCTTTAATTAATTCAGGAGTTTTGTGTAGTTAAAACGTAATTCTTTCAAACTAATGTGGTTACATTTAAAAAAGCTGTTATTTTAATATATTTTTATATTTATTATATATATATATAATATTTTCCATCTGCATTTCAGGAAATCATAAAATTGCTAGAAAGAAAATGCCAAAAGAGACTGACCAAAATAGTACAGTTTGTTAACAAATTACATATAAAATGGCGATTGTTTATTTGGTAGTCTAATGATAGATTGATTGTAATTGGCTGTTAGTGTAAATGTATTTTATTCACTGAACAATGAAGCATCTCTTTTTTCTGTTATATATCAACTGTAAAAAAGTCCTTTTAGGCTAACTGTTATTAATGGCCGGCTAACCAAACATCTACGCAGGAAAACAGTAATTCATACACATCTATTGCACTTCTATACTCAAAATGTATATAAGAGTGGAAATAGTTTGGACATTGCACATGAATAAAGGCACGTATACCCACTTTACAGAGCAGGCGTAGCAGCCCTTTTTGCTGCTCTCCCGGATGAGGAATGCTCCGTCCGGCTTCCCGATGAGCAGATCCTCTGACTGAGTCCTGTTCAGGTCCCCGACGAACCAGCTCTTCTCATCGTAGTGAGGCAAGTTCTCGTCCTCCTCGGTCACAAAGTAGCCTCTGCAGCCGCACAGGAAAAGATCAACGGTAAACACGGGGCACTTTGCCACAGAGAAATAATGTCATATTTGGGTACAAATAGGTATAGATTATATTAGCCATTGCTCTGCCCACAGACATATGTACAGTAACCGTGTTAACCACTTTTTGGCAGCGGAAAGGCAGTAAAAGTTGAGACTCACTCGTCAGTGTTTTCGTTCTTGATTCCAAGCCAGTCGTTAATTTGTTTCTGACGAACTCCTTTGTGATTGAGCCAGCTACAGAGAGAGAAGAGAGAGAGAGGGGGAACCATTACTACAACAACAAGGATCAGTTTAAAACCCTACATCTTTTACACCATTGTTTATGAGGCAGTGAACACAAATTAAATTGGCAAGTTTCTGACAGTTAAAAGCCAGCATTGGTGAAATAAAGCAGGACATCTCTTGGCTTTCAGTAACAGGAAGTAACAAGTTCCTAATTGCGCTGCGTGTCAGTCACAGAACATCAGGGTCTTTTTAGACTGAGGGGATATTAAACTGGTATCTACCTCTTAAGTATTTAACATGATTAACGGCTTGATTTGTATGACATTTCAGGGATTTCTGTGGATAAACCAAAAACCCAAGTTTTGGTTAGCATTTATGTTCATGAAAAAACTGAAATGAAACACTTTGAAAGTATATTTTCTATATATTTCAGTCCGTCTGCCTGCTTTACTTATAATAATAATGTGTTGTGCACTTACACAAGATACTGGTCTCTGATCTTGCGGAGCTGTATGAGGTCGGGCTTCAGGCTGTTCATCTTCTTGTCCGTCTCCCGGTTGTCCATGGCTTGTGTCTTCAGGTCCTGCTCCAGCCGCACCTTGCTGTCGTGGATCTCCCCTAGCCGGGACTTGAGCTTCTCGTAGTTCATCATGATCCTCTCGATCTCCTTGTCGTTGCCTTCGCGGCGGAAGCGCTCGATGTAGTCCTTGCTGTAGCGCTCCTGCGTTTGGCACTGCTCCTCGAAGATCTTGATGGTCTCATTGAAGGCTTCGATGGCCGTTCGCTTCATCTGGATCTCCTGATGGATGGAGGGAAGGAGGTAAGTTAGAGGACATGACAGGAAATAGGAGTTTATTTTCTGTAAAAACCAAAAAAGTTCATTTATAATTCAAAAACCTGCTTACCTGTGACATCTTGGTGTATTCTTCGTACAGTCTGTCGTACTCTTTGCTCTTCTCTTGGTACTGAATGTGGTATTCCTGCAGCTTCTTCCCCACGGCGTCAATATTATCCTCCTTTACCAGCTGGTCCTGAGGGATAGAACAACAAATAGTAAGCGTTAGAATCAAGAAAAAGCAAAAGGCAGCATACATAAGTGTTAGACATTCAAGAATGCAGAGCTATTTGTACTTCGGGACAAAGTCCATATGCATGTGTTGCTCCCTTCACCCCTGATTCTGCTTAGCGAGGGTGACTCCTGAGCAGGCTCGTTAATTAACCACCCACAATGCCCTGGGTGTATGGCAACACGGTGCACACGCTCTGAGATATTTCACCGCTCTGAGTAATGACTCGCCTGCAGAACGAGTGGAACGAGGGGAGGAAGGGAATAAATGCAACCGCGGCCCTTTGACACCGCAGATGTGTGCAATTATTTAGGGAGCGTGGCACGGGGGCCGGCAAACGGGGGCCGGCAAACGGGGCAATATTTCAGTGAGCGGAGGTTTTGCTGCTGCTGCAGTTTGGAGTGGAAACACCCAACTCCAGACACAGGGCACAGGGAAGTTAGGTGATTGAAAAGGTGTTTTAAAATTAGTAGCAATTACTAGAAAGTGGGATTTCTGCTTCCAATTTGAAAACTTTACAAATTACTCCAATATGAGTCCGTAATTTGATCACGGATTCTAACACACCCAAACTACCCTTAAATAGTAATAACTACAGTTTACCAGGTTGTACAGCTTGAAAAGACACCTTAACCAAAAATATCAAGGACCCTTTAATAGCACATCAAAAATTGCAGTTGCGAAAAATAAAATGTCTGTGTATAAAGTCATGACGAATACACAAGGTGTGGTACATATTTGATGTGTGCTGACCTGCTGGAACCGGGAGATGGGGTACATGAGTTTGACGTCCAGCTTGGTGTTGTACTGAGCCAGGGACTCGTGTCTGTAGTGAATGATGAGATCCACCACTGAGCTGAACGTCAGCGGGTCGGAGAAGCCGTATTTCCCGTCCCGGTGGTAGATCTTTATCAGCTTGTTGTTGCCCCCCTTCCTAAACCAGACAGAACAAAACATTTAGAGTGAAGAATGCATCAAGAAACTGATGATTCCCCCCAATATTCACACTCAAACAACCCCTAGTTCAGACTCAGTGGGCGATTTGTTCCAATTTACCAGGATGCTGCGTAGGCTAAAATGCTTCTCAACACATGATTTCCCTCAATCTGGATGTCTGCATTAAAGTGGAGCAGAATAAGTCATCTACCACTCCTTCCAGCCTCCGTTAATCCCCCTGTGGTTTTAAACACAGTGCATTCATGACTGGTACAAACTGCACAAAAACACCCACCAACATCTGGCCTATGTGTGTAAATGGAAAGGTTGCAGTCGCCATTCATTCCTGGGACAATTCATGTATTTGCCCACTGTCATTGGGAAATGAACCTATTGCCTATTTTAGTGGGCTTTCATGTTGAAAAATAGCTGCAGATATGACCTATTTTTGGTGGGAACAAAGGGCCTTACCTCAGTGTGAGCGTGTAATCTCCCTGCATCTTTGTGGAAGCGTCCCGCACCAGGAAAGTGCCATCAGGCATGTCTCTGAGCTTATCATTCACTTCCTCCCTGAAGACAAATGAAAAAAATACATAGAGTGAGTTGGTTGAGTGATCCGTGTACAGATGGTGTTCATTTGAAAGGTCTGCCTTCAATTATCAGTGGCAGGCGATGGGGATTTCCCCCCCGCAGCCACACACCTCAAACTGAACGGTGTGTCAATTAGATGATGTCGGGAGTGACTGGAAGGACAGGTCCCAGCCAACAGTGTCTCTCTGCTCTGTGTGTATGTGTGTGTGTGTGTGTGTGTGTGTGTGTGTGTGTGTGTGTGTGTGTGTGTGTGTGTGTGTGTGTGTGTGTGTGTGTGTGTGTGTGTGTGTGTGTGTGTGTGTGTGTGTGTGTGTGTGTGTAAAAACGGTGGCAGACTGGCTGTCTGCGCTGTAGGTGGAGTTATGTGTGGATTGTGGTTGAGAGCTAACCTGCACTTATGAAGGTAAGACGGTGACAATAGCGTGAGACTCAGCAGCTTCATGATTGTAACTTAAGAAAACAGAACATTTATGAAAAGGATTTCTGCTCAACTCTTATGAAACAGGTATATTTGATGGCAAACATCTGGGAATGTAACTGTATACTGAATACTACATAAACCTGAGGAGCTCTTGATTTGAGCTCTCTGTCGAAATAGATTTGTATTGTGTGTATTCTTCATTGTTTCTGGCCAAGCTACTGCTATAAATAATGAACTGTCTTTAACTGTAATGGGGTAATAAACTCACCAATTCCTGTCCATCTCTATAAGTTAGTTTCATAAATATGAATACTTGTATATTAAGATAGTTGTGGGTGGGACCACATTTCATACCTGAATCACACACCAAATGTACAAGCTTTCCCACATAAAACCAAAAGTAGAGCAATTTGAGACCAGATTTTTGCTTTTCTTTTTTTATATTTATTGAATGATACTTGTTTTTTGACGAGGATCTGCAACAATAGGCCAAGCAGATGTACTGCCTACCTTAAACACAGTATGTTAGTGTGTGAGGGTTACCTGGATATGTCTCCCCAGTACCACTCGGCTTCCTGCAGCGAGCCTCCTGCTCCTACATCCTTGGTGCCATTGGTGCTGCCCCCAACCCCCCCCACTGAGGAGGGCTGCTGTGGCTTTGCTGGTTTTGGAGGAAGAGCTGGAGGAGAGGAAGAGAGGACATGTTATTAGTGAGAAAGACTGTACACATTACAGCCACCTATATATTACTGCAGATGGAGTCAAGGCGAAGCATTGTTACATTACTCACATATTTCATTACTTTAGAGCTTCGCTACACAAACACCAGACATAGAGATCTTTCTGCACACCTGTTATATGCAAATCACAACATAGGAGCTGTTTTATATCCACACATAAATGCAGCAGCGGGGCAGTTGGTGACCCCATTGTTATTAATCACAAAGGCAAACAGTGGCATGACAAATACAGCCCATACATCATCACAGTAATTATTGAGTCATAAACCACTTGCAATACACACTCAGGCAAAGTGAAAGCTATGGGCTGCATGGAGGACATTTTGAGGAAGAAAGTGTGTAACAACTGCCAGGACTCTTGTTTTCACACAATTTCTCCTGCCTTTGAACTCGTCCTCCCACTGAGCTGCAGGAGGGAAGCCCCCTGTTCATACGCTGTGGTTGATTATGTAAGACATCTGACAGAAACTTGACTTTTACTTTCTGCTTTGCACCCAGCGCTCTTTCCATGACTGATGCCCTTCATTTTATAAAACTTTCAACAGTTAGGGTTGATTCCTTATCAAATAAATAATCAAATACATGTGCAACAGAGTGTGCCTTTTAAGAAGCAATTTGAGAAATACTGTGAAGAACATTGCGTAAGTATCGTTATTACAGTTATTTTACCTGCCTGTGTTTAGACATTTGGGGATTTTAGCCTTTGCAGACCATGCACCAAAAACAATATAACACACGACAGGAAAGGCAGAACCCCAACAAGCATAATGGGGCCCCTCACAATGAAATGCCTTCCGTTTGTCTTTTATGTGGATTGAAGCTACAGACTGCACCTTTAAGTTTGGGCAATGATAACAAAGCCGGAGCAGCGTTCAAATAGTCTGAAGGTGAATTCAAACTGACTGAATGCTAACAAACAGAGAACTGGCTGCAAAGTTCTTAGCCAAACAGTGTAACCCACAATGCCAACACACACACCCCACGGGTTTTCAGAAGTCTCCAGGCACACACTGTTTGGGTTTTTAAAAAGGGAAAGTCCGCTGATGAAAGCACCCTGAAATGCCACCGAAGGACAGGGGAATTCCCACAATGCACAGAGGCAGAGCTGAATAAGGCCAGACAAATATGATGTCAGTGTATGTGCAGGCAGCACGGTCATTACTCACTGTCCCGATAAGTTGCAACCTTTTCACATCGTTAGTGTGCCCCCCCCCAGACTCTACTGTAACATGGGGTAAGAATTATGTTGTCTTTGAATGAACAAATAAAATAAATTATTCTGGAAATGTATTTAAATCAAAAGCTGTTTAAAATCATTTTGGCCACTTGGGGGCAGTGGAACAAACAATCTGACAGGTGATACATTATTATTATTATTATGTCCAAAACAAAACAAAAACAGCTGCTACTTCCACGTGTTTCTGAGAACAGACATACATTATTTATGCCAATAAAGTTTTATAGAGGCATGATTGTATCCATTTGATAAATGTTAAGTCAATTATTTACTTTTTAATTTTTTTTTAATCTCTGGTTTGTTTGCATTAATTATCCAATATAAACAAATGTAACCTGTCTGAGATCTGAGGCAAATTAAAAAGGCTTCTATAGCCACTAGGGGGCTACAAAACTTGGTTGGTCCCCTTTGTCACAAAGGACATTTTCTGGAGTTGTTTGACATATTTTGATTTCCATAAAGGAGCTTTTTAGCTCACCTTCCCCTTTGTTACCGGTCATTCTACACCTGTGTCCGTGCAGCAGTGTGTGTTGCAGAGCAGAAGAACAGCCGGAGACCTTTTGCAAACTTCATGCTGAGGAGATCTCATCAAAGCAGGTTGGAGGGCGAATGAAATAATAATAGGTAGAAACGCACACAGCAGACGAGCTTCAGTTCAGAGGAATGTGTAGCACAGCTGCTGCTCGGTTTCCTCTCCTGTTCTCTTTGTTCTTTTCCTACCCTGCTGTCCTTCTCCCTTTTTCCTCTCTCACTTTGGGACTCCTCACTCCTTCCCTCCCTCCCTCCCTCCCTCCCTCCCTCCCTCCTCTTTCACATAACCACGGCAGTCAGTCAGTTACAGAAGCCTAAGCTGTCATTCTGCAGCTGCACTGTTCCCCTCCGTCAGCATTTAATATACACACACACACACACACACACACACACACACACACACACACACACACACACACACACACACACACACACACACACACACACACACACACACACACACACGTCTAAGAATAGACAGAGTAAAAGTCCACTTTATATTAAATAAAAGCACGTGCACTATTTAAACATTTCAGGAAAAAATAAAAAAAGGTAACAAAGTGAAACACTGCTCCTATATAACTGAAAGACACTGTTGTGTGTGTGTGTGTGTGTGTGTGTGTGTGTGTGTGTGTGTGTGTGTGTGTGTGTGTGTGTGTCCAAGTGTGGAAGTACATGGACCACACAAAGGATGGTATCGTAAAAAGGACAATAGGCTAATCTATCTATTAGCAATTAATTAAATCTTAATAATCTTAAATGAGCTAAATTCATTTAATAAAAATAATATCAAATTTACAATAGGAAAAAAAGGAGCAAATCCGCACACAAGTAAGAACCTAAAACGAGTAAAAACATGTATCATAATACCCGATAAATGCTTGTGTATATGTTATTGAAACCATCGTAAGGATTGTCTTCACTAACCCAGTCAGCACTACAATGAGAAACAGGACCACACACACACACACACACACACACACACACACACACACACACACACACACACACACACACACACACACACACACACACACACACACACCCCTTTGTTGCACAGGTCCATTGGAAACTTATAGCATTAAGGTCCCCACTCTGCAACACCTAGAGAGGCAAACCCTGTGCTCTTTAAAACATCTTTCCTGCACAGAACAAGTCAAATTAACTAATGACAACCATCCTACCACAGAGGACGGACCCTGAACATGTCACACATTATGAAAATGTTTCTTATTAAACAACTGTATCACTTTTAAGTCTATAAAACAAACGGTCAGTCACAAGTGCTGCATAAAACAGCGAGAGGGACGATGAACAAAGGCGACCGTCAGCGCAGCCTCCCTCCCCTCCTTACTCCCCCCTCCCCCTCACCAGACAAAGGAGCAATGCTCAGCCACACACACACACACACACACACACACACACACACACACACACACACACACACACACACACACACACACACACACACACACACACACACACAGCGATATCACTTGTCACCACACATGCAGGGAGAAACCACAGCTCTCCTGAACAATGACTGTCAGCACGGACTGACACACACGCATGACAAACACTCACACTTGACACAAACACAAAGCATCAATGCTGCCCGCGGTCATCCTTTGGGGATGCTATCAAAAATAATGCAAGTGCACACAGCTGATCAGTGAGCACAGTAACAAAGGTCTTTTCTGCAACAAGAGTTTACACTCTAAGAAATGACTGCACACATTGCAAAATCAAAAAAACTCAAACGCATGTGGCATGAACACAGCCTGCTCCTCAACCTGTATCCAAAACTTCACAACTGGGCAGAGGAGGGAGCTGCAGGTGGTGTGTGTGTGTGTGTGTGTGTGTGTGTGTGTGTGTGTGTGTGTGTGTGTGTGTGTGTGTGTGTGTGTGTGTGTGTGTGTGTGTGTGTGTGTGTGTGTGTGTGTGTGTGTGTGTGTGTGTGTGTGTGTGTGTGTGTGTGTGTGAGCCTCTACAGTATGGGGGTGTGTTTCAGCGTCACGGCTGTGAAAGCACGCACATGCACCCCACACACATGGACAAGCTTAAGAGCTTAAGACTTCAATCTGAGTCCACATGTCTGCAACAGTAGACATGCATTTTGAATATTAACTGTAAGAAAAGTGTCATCATTTCCCCAGCTTTTAATCATTTGTGAGATTAACGGTCGAAAATCTTAAAATATATTATATTGACAATGTATAAAATCGTTAACTGGTCACATTTTAGGAGGTGGAATCACATCATTTCTGGCATGTGTGCTTCATAGGTAGTTGCGTGGGTAAGCTTACAGTTGCAGGACTCTTGAGTACAAAAGCCCACGAAGCAACAGAGTAAGAATAGAGACAAACACAGACACTCCATTTAGGTCATGTGCTGCAAGAAGAATCAAAGAAGAGGGGGCAGCAAAAACATTAAAAAAAAGGAGAACATATTTATTTGTCAACAAAGAAAAAAAGTGCTAAACTAGTAGAAAATGCTTATAATTGTACAAACTGGATCAGGAAGTGAAGTCTGAGGCTTAAAGGAAAGACATGGTGATGAACTGAGAGAAGACACAAAGAAGAAAACAGCCACCAAAAGACTAAATCAGCCTCTTACCGTCCTCAACCATCGTACTCTCCGTTAGCTGCATGCTGTCACCCGTCTCTCAGCTGTTTCTCTCCTCTCTTCTTCTCTCTCTCTCTCTAACTCACTCTCTCTCTCTATTGCTCTCTTCTCCTCCTCCTCCTCATCCTCCTAATCCTCCTCCTCCTCCACCGCCACCTCCTCCTCCTGCTCTCTGCTCAGTCAGACTGAAGAAAAGAGCAGAGCGAGGCTGATCCTAAAAGACAGGCGACACGCTAACTAATCCCTGCAAGGAGGCCCGCCCCCTCCGCCAATCAGGAGGCGGCATGGGGGGCGTGACCTCACCAGAGGAAGAAAGGAAGAAAGGAGGGGAGGTGGAGTTATCCGAGGGTAATATCAATTCCTTCTGGGACACCACACACTCGTACACACAGCAGTATCGAGCGCTAAATCAACAGGTTGTCTCCTATTGAACAGTGCGACTGACGGATGAATGTGCCTTTCAGAGACTCACGTATTCACAGTTAATGTGAGGCACTGTTATGCTGTAAAACACAACTAAATGCACAGGAAGGTCTGCAAAATACAAAACATTCCATTGTTGATATATATTTCATCTATCACTCTGATAGATAGCAAAATGCTCATCAAAGTCCAAGATGCAGTCTTCAAATGTCTGACCAACAGTCGGAACATGTACAGATATTCTACTTGTAATAATATTAGGACAAAGAGAAGCTGCACATCCTCCAGTTTAAGAAGCCACGACATTGTGGTGAACACCTTCCCCTGAGAACTCCACCATTTCACTCAGCAGCTGTACCACTTTAACCTGAGACAAAACAAACCTTTCAATATATGTGACAATGAGCAGGCTTTGGATTTGAGTAGGAACACGATGATGACCCTGATTAAAGGCTCTGATAACCCAGCGACACATATATGGACATATAGTACATCGCATAGGGGCCACGGGTTAATCCCACCCTCCAGATGATTACACTCTGAATGTAAAGAGGCTTTGACATTTCCACTGTGAATGCCCTTTATATCAACAGCAGCAGGTCTATACTGCTGCTTATCCAGATCAAAGAACAAAGCAAAGTATAAGCCTTTTGCAAATCAAAGATGTTCTGCTTTGTTGCCCAGGTAGCCTTTTCTGATTATGCTATGCACTTGACTGCTTGATACAATTGAAACAAATATGTTCCCCCTCTGCAGGTGAGCACACTCATGGAGAAAAATCTATTATAATCTGGCCCTACAGACAAATGCAGGGCTGGTTGATCACAATTTGAACAATTACATGTTTTCCAATATATATCACAATATTACATCTTCACATATTTAAATTGATGGTCAATCAAAAATGAAATTATTTGCAAAACTAATTTCACTTTGCGCCAAATCCATAATATATACCATTTATTGTTCAATTCAACATAATATGATCATACCATCATAGACAAAGGACCCTATCTAGCCATTCATTGTATGCCAACACTAAGAAGAGGCAGTTTTGGTGCATATATGTGAGTGTTGCATCATAATGGCTTGCATCATCACATCTCACAAAATCAAATGCAGACATTATGTCAAATGTATAAAGAGCCATATTAGGGCAAATGTCAAGACTGTGCAAGTTGCTTTTCATGCTGTGTGGATGTTTATAGAAACGACCTGGAATTTGCTTTAAATTGGCCAAGACATGCCAAAAAAACTGTGGTTTGGTCCTTTAACTATAACATCCCACCCATTCTCCATTGAATGATGAGACTCAGCGCACCACACATCCACTAAGTTGCCAGTGGAAACGCAGGCTTTGCCCTTCCCCTAGGGGGGCAGTGGCACTCCACCTGTGCTAATCATCCTGCACACAAAGGCCTCACACACACACACACACACACACACACACACACACACACACACACACACACACACACACACACACACACACACACCGAGGCTTTCACGTTTCGATTCCAGTCTAACACATATTCTAATGAACATCGGTGGGACGCTATAGTCTTCCATTCTCCCCTACTTCTCGTAACCCTTTATCATCCTTTCTTCCTAATGTGTCCCACTTCCTCCTCCTCATTCAGCCTCCCCGTCACCCACTCTTTGCCTCCTTCTCCCGTAACCGTAGCTCTTCAGAATGCATGCCAGTTAAGCCAAGACAAAGACACAGTTTGCATATGTTGAGGCGCAGACAAGCTGATGCTTGGTTATATATGTGGGCAACAAAAAGATCCAGACAGGATGAGCTCATTCCGGAAAATGGGGTGACACACAAAAAAGCAGATTGCGAAACACCGCAGGTATGAGTAACAGCAAAAGTCCATCTGCATTTTCAATTAATTCTGCTTTTTTACAAATGCCAAGTACACCTTATTTGTGTACATGCGTCTTTGCTGACTGCATTGTTCACATCATGAAATGAGCCCAAATGCTCCGCTAAGCTTGGACAACATTAGCAGATTTTCAACAGTCTTTTCCAGCCACGACAATGACCCCATGTATGCGTGAATGAATGGCTCCAGGCACTATATAAGGCAAGGGCCAGCAGCAGCGGCGGCGGCGGCAGCAGCGGCGGCGGCGGCTGCAGCGGCGGCAGCAGCAGCAGCAGCAGCAGCAGCAGCAGCAGCAGCAGCAGCAGCAGCAGCAGCAAAGTATGTGAATCACCAGCAAAGAGCAAGTGTGTTGCATTCACATGCCCGGACGTGTTGGGTTGAGGAGCACAGTCCATTCACTCTACTGTAGCTCCAACACAATGATCGTCAAATGGAGATAGAGTGACCAAGACAAAGAATTGGTCTTTTGTTCAGCCAAGGGGAAAAAGGAGGAGTTGACTTGTAATGTGCAGAAAGTGGAGATATTGCACCACTTCACTCCAACATACCTCAAATTGAGGAATCAACATTGCACAAGGATGCAATAACCTACTAAAAATGTATCTGCAGTGATATTTTCCCACATTTACGGACACACACTTCACATAAAGTGAAATTACATTGTATATGTAGTTTAAATTCTCTGCAATCTGATGGTCGTACATCGTTGATAAAGCATCTTAACCTAAGAGGCTTTTCTTTTTTTGTTGATATCATCTCAGCAACGATAAGACATAATACTGCACTTTATGGTGGCTGCATAATATACTGTACATCTCAATAGAATCATGGGGTGAGTGAAAGGAGGAGGGATACAAAAAAGGGGACAGAGCTACTGGGCAAACTGCATTCAACAGCGCCTCCTGGAAACAACGTCCCACATCTGCGCCATGATCCATTCAGCGCACCGAGGGGAGAAGAGAGGGGGGCTGGGAGTCAAATGACACTGGCAAAATTGCCGAGGAATGAATGCATGGAGGAATGAATGAAACGTATTAAATTGCGGGGAGACAGTTTGCTAGAAAGGGGCACAGCGACCTATAAATGCGAGTCAGTGAGCGATGTTATGGTTATGAAACGCTCGGGACGTTTTATTCCCAGTTGTGTTCATTCTCCCGGTCCCTGTCTACTCTCCGTGTCCCATCCCCCCTTCCCTGTAGTCGAGACCGGGTAGAGCTAATTTCAGGATGATCCGAATAGAGCCTTTTCATAAAGACTTTGATTGTGGAGTAATATCAGATTTACATTTGCAAGTAGTTGCAACACTTAACTGCCGGGTTAAGAGGAGAAAATTCGGGTACAATTAATTGAGATGCTATTTTTTGCATTTTAGTCCAAAATGATTTGCAGTGCGATGTCTGCCATCTTAACTATTCATTTATCGTGTCATTTTATATGCAGATGGTTTGAAGAGTAGTTAGGCTGCCAATGCACAGAATACATGGGACTGTTGTCTCCGAATGAGTCTTAGTGCAGGTTTGAATAGCTGCAGCTGATGTTACTGTGTGACAGCAGGAATAAGCAGACATGTATAATGGAGCATTTATCATGTAACCGGTGCCTATTAGAGCAGGACAGATGGAGTCAATTGTGTTCAAAGCGTTGTCATTGGTACCGGAAACTGAATTTTAAGTCAAATTTAAAGACAAAAGTGTTTCTTTCAAGCTCAAGTTACCTGCTTATTTACTAGAACAAAAAGGGAATATGCTAGGCGACTGTGGCAACATTGAGGCACTGCCAAAAAGTAATGTACAAAATATATCACTTTAAAAGGAGCAGACGTATGTAAAATCCCTCAGGAAAATCGACCCAAATGTCGTGAAGTACTGTTAGAGCAGCACCAGGATGTACGCTTTAAAAAAACTTTTCACCAATTTGAACAGGCACCAAACCAAACACAGCACCTCCTCTACTCTCATGCAAGCCCCAGCCCAACATCCAGTCCGATATTAGCTTCTGTTGCCCGGCGCAGGCCTGCTTACCTGGCGGTTGGTCCATTTCCAGATAAAATATCAGCTCTGTGGAGTAGGGCATCATCACGTCCCTCCAGTCTCCTTCCTCATCGCCTTTTTCCGACGTCCAGACTGTATTATACATTGCTTTCGTGTGGCTTAACCTGACAATCTTTCTCCACAAAAAGGAAAAAAAGCGTATAAAATGCGAACTGGTGACAAAAACAAACTGACGTATTAATAAAAACACTTGATTAGATAGGCTAATCTATCTACTTGAAAGTCTTCTATCTGAATTCCTGCTTCAGACTTGAATAAATAGACGAACTGTGTACAGCAAGCACCGGGCTGTGACTGCTCCCTCCGACATAATAATAGTGTTATTAACTTGGGGCTCTTCATGAATGCCCTGTATACGTATATGTTTATATAAAAGCGTCCTTTAAACGGTGGGAAAGTAGATGCCAGCTCTACATTTCAGTCCCCTCTCCTTCTTCTCCGCTGGTATCGCCGGCTTACTAGCTTCATTTTAAGAAGAGCACTGACGGAGGAGGCTGGCAGAGGATGACAACGGCTGGGACAAACCACTGCGCCACGGTTTACAGGGGGGGATGTAATTTATCTTACTGTAACACACACAAACTTAATATGAATAGATCCTTTACGCAATACACATTAGCAGAATCTCGCTTAACATTACTTTGCGTCTTAAATTATGCGTACATTATAACACTCACCCATTCTGCCTTTGTTATATTAAAACTATGTACACCTAGTGGATCGCCTTTTTTTTTATCCCAGGCCTAACGCTGATCAAGCCTCTGTGCGCAAACTCAGGCGGCTGCATCTGAAAGCCAATAGGGAAATTACTTCAGCCTCTGAAGAGCAACTTACAAATTCAGTGGTTTTCCAGTGAGATCCTCACCTTCCCACTGACTGGCTGTATGTCACTTCAAACTACTGACTGCTGCAACCACTTTGGAATGTGACATAACTACATGAATAAGGAGCAACCACACATTCTTAAAGGACCTTGGCAGTGTTTGTGCATGTTATAACCTTAGCCCATGTATTACAAATTATATATTCTTATGTTTTCCAAAAGCAGACCTATTTATTTTACATGTATGAATGTGCTTTCTTTCACCATAAAACTAAGCCAACAATAAAGGTATACTTACTAAGTATATTGTATAATGTATGACAGCCTGATCTTCTTCCTTTTCACCATAGAGCTCAAAACTATTAAATACACAACAATGAGCCACACTGTTGCATTGGGTGACATGTATTACATTACCATGAATCAGTTCCGCAAACATCCTCTCGCTGCACTTCACACTGGAGCACCAAATGTGGATTTATTGGACACTGAAAATAGTCCCCAACCAATGCACTGACAGTACCCAGCTGTTTTAGGAAATTACTGAGAAAATAAACCAAACATTTACTCAACCTTCAAAAGGAACCAATGGGATAATTGGCAATGACCTAATGTGTTTTAAATGATCATTGTATGGAAATGCAGTGAAGACTTTCCATCTGAAGCAGCATTTGTATGAAAAGTGACAATGGAATACACAAGCCAAGCAAGTTTCAAGTTGATTTCCATAAAATATTGCAATTACTTCAAACAATGGCAGACTAAAAGGTAGGGACAACACATTAAAAAAACTCCAATCACTACAATGTTGTTTAGGAAAATGGTCAATGTAGGGAGAAGACATACAATGAGACAGAGACTGAGGTTATAGATTGTGACTGTAGGTTGTTCCTCAAGTTTACACACCCACGGCTACCCTTGTGTGACTTGCGTGACACTAAACCCTTGCCTGCTCAAGGCAAGGTAATGACAAATGTATTAAACTATCATATGATAAAAATTAACCTAAAACAGTGCAGGAAAATATACCCTCTTTGATCATAGGATCCCTTTCCATGGCAGTGTGTTGAGGAGGTTTGTTTAGTGGGCTTGTTTAACTCCAGTGGAGGAAAAGGTGCCATTTACAACGTCAACCAAGCTGCCTACAGTCAGGTAAGTACAGTTACAGCAAATGATATGGGAGCTTAAACATAAGCTTAGGGATGCTAGAGCAACACATCCTCACTCCCAGGTCGGCCTATGTTGACGTTATGTCAAGTCCCCTGCCGGCTTTTTCCAACGCAAGGGGGGGGGGCCTTAGCGTCCATTTTCAACGCAAGGGGGGGGGCCTTAGCGTCCATTTTCAACGCAAGGGGGGGGGCCTTAGCGTCCATTTTCAGCTTTCCGGGATGTCCATGTGCTTCTATGGACGCTCATGGAAGCACGGCATTCATTTGTGTCGACTGCCCTTAAAGGCAATGTGAGCGTCCATTCTCATTGGATAGCGGAGAATTGTACACCCGGAAGTAAATATTCCCCTTACTGACGATTGATTTTACAGTGATATCTGCACTACTCATCGACTAAAAAACACCAGATTATCCTTGTTAATTACACAACATTGATTGGTTTAAATTGTGTGCAATGCTTTTGTATTTTTCCCCTTCGATTCGGAGAAACAAATCTTTTTTCGGAGTAAATGATGGCAGAAGACACTACACTACCCAGAATCCCCAGCTATCATTTCTCCCTGCAGAAAAAGAAAACATGGCCGAACTTCGTTTTATTCTGGATGTAAAATGCCTATTTTAAAGTTAGTTTGGCTATTAAAATGCGTTTTGATGTCATTTGATGCGAGAAATATGAGTTGTTATTTCAGATTATGTGTGCAGTGGATGTACATGATCTTTAGTTTGCTAGTTATTACGAAGATTACTTCAGGAAATTGCGTCCAACGTTTTCATTGTTACCAAGGTGGTTGCTAGGGACGCTGCTATCGATATTATTTCTGTTATGTTGTGTAACTGTTTAATGGTGTTATCTTTATTGCTACCCCCTTCCCCGTCAATGTATAGTGTTGGTCCACAGCGCAAACATATTAGTTAACAAAATCCGCATCTAAAGATACGTTATTTCCCCCTGTGCAATTCCAGTCTCACATCTCACAGCACATCGTCATTAACAAATACCGGAAACAGACCGAAAACGTTTAAAGAAAATCAAATAATACCTTATTCCGAGTGTGCTTGCTTTTCTCTTTGAAAGTCATCACATAACGGCATTGTAATACACGGTTCGGCTGCATTAAATATTACATATCTGCCGTAGTTCTGTATTTATAGAGCCCTGATGAGAAGACAAACATGAGGAACTGAAAACGTGACGTGGATCATAAATATATCAGCCATTAAACAACATCTTACATTTCTTTTCACACAATACGTCTCTTTGCCGTATCAACACTAATTCGGCTCACTTTTATATTTGATCCAATTGGTAGATAGGCTGTATTTACACCATAAAGGTGCACAGATGATATAAAGAGACACCTGGTGGTTAAAGCATGTTATTGAATTTCATTATTTTTATTATTAGATATTAATAGGATCCCTATAAAGTATATTCATTACTCGTTATTCTCTACTAATAGTTAATTAAAGACTGTATATAATGACTATTTTGCACATCCCGTTCAAGATTTCAAGATTTTCTAAGGTTTATTGACAGATCATATAGGCCTACACAACTATGGTGTAGTTCTGCACTGAATGAAAAACTTGGGTCGCAGGTTCCTCAATAGTGCATTACAAGACATCTATCAATATTTGTGCATACCTCCAGCAATGTTAACTATGTTGAAGCACTTATTTTAACTGATATTATACATAATGTATTATGCTCTTATAAGATGTATGCAGATATTTCATCTCCGGCCTTGTCAGGTATTGAACAATCAATAAATAAAGAACACAGAATTGTTAAATATAAAACACAGAATTTGTGTGATTATACTAAATGATTTACAAATAAACACCACTGCATATTTAACTGTTACACATGCTGATGTAACGCAAATGTTCCAACTTGGGATCAATAAAGTATATCTTATCTTAAGCTGATCGATGGCTACTGCCATATTTGCAAAATGTGCCTATGAACCTTGACAAGTGCATGTTTCAGGCTTATCAATTAATGTAATGTAATGTAATGTTATCAATTAACAACAGGAGGGGTCACAAATCCAGTTTTGAACAGTCTGCCGTGGTTCCATCCCATTTCAAGTGCTGTTCGAGGCTCGGTAACCCTCGGAGCACACTCTCCAATCACAGAGCTTGAGGACTATCACGGGGTTTGTCAAACAGAGCACATGGTGTAGTCCAAACGATAGCTGGGGATTCTGGGTAGTGTAGTGTCTTCATTGCCTTTAAGGGCAGTTGACACAAACGAATGCCGTGCTTCCATGAGCGTCCATAGAAGCACATGGACATCCCGGAAAGCTGAAAATGGACGCTAAGGGCCCCCCCCTTGCGTTGAAAATGGACGCTAAGGCCCCCCCCCCTCGCGTTGAAAATGGACGCTAAGGCCCCCCCCCTTGCGTTGGAAAAAGCCGGCAGGGGACTTGACATAACGTCAACATAGGCCGACCTGGGAGTGAGGATGTGTTGGCTAGAGAGGTGCAACCATGTATTAGGAAGCCTATAATACAGGGATTACTGCAAACACACAACACACACCTGCTAAAATGGATATGATGGATTTTCAGGATTGTGGGATCACTTCTGTTGCAGGACTTATATGGCTTGTTCTTTGTAGATCATATTTAAATATATATTTTTTAATGTAATTATTAGTATTAACAATAGATGAAATTAAGCTGTTAAATGGGAAGGAAGTCCTCTATAAACAACTGTAGAAGTCGTCAAAACCACAGTTAAGATGGTAAACTGGCTACTTGTCAAACAATGGCGTTGTAGATGTGGTGTCTCGACTTCAACTTCATTCTCTTCACAAATCACTGATCTGAATATAAACAATGATTAGTACATGGAAAAGGAAGGCTTGGCCTACATGCATGGTGGATACATCTGATTGCCCTTTGCCCCCAGAGGCTTATCAAACCTTGACCCAGACCCTGGATCAAAGTCAGATTGGGTCCAAATCATAATCAGTCTGATTCGGTCCCATTCTATAGAGTGCCACAGTGACGCGTCCTAAAACCCGGAAGTCCCACTTATATTTTTATTTTTGCATAAGCAGTCCCTGGGGGGGTTCTGTGTGTACACACAATTGTAATGACAGTCTGATTAACCCTCCTGTTGTGTTGCGTTTCCCCAAAAAATTATATGCATGAAAAATTGTAATTTTTTGTATCTATCTATTATTCCCTATCTATGCTTCTATTCATGTGCCAAGTGGAGCACTTTTAGGATTAAAAAAGAAAAAGAACAATGGCCCCATCATAATCAAATGCCCCCAAAGCACACAGTGGAGACACAGACGAGCCCAGACCCCCAGTCTTCCACATGGTAATCTCCTGTTAACAGCGTAATATCAATGCAATATCTTGAGATGGGGGCGACTGCCACCAGTAATTACAGCTGCTCTGTCTACATATACTGTCTGCCGGGTGTCCTACTTCAGGGAGCAACAATAATTGAAAGGTCTGCTCCCCAATCTGCCATCCATCCATATACTCCCCTCCCTTTACCACCATCCACCGTCACCTCCGTTAACCCATCCATCCGTCTGTCCGTCAAAAGTTGTCTGTCTCCTCTGTCCATCACAAAAAAAAGTGGACAGAGAGTCCAGTTGCCCCAGTTGGGGGGAGGGGTGCATGAATGTCAATTCAATCTATTTAAATGCGGCACACACATCTAAAGTGTAGGCTACGTGTGTGTGTGTGTGTGTGTGTGTGTGTGTGTGTGTGTGTGTGTGTGTGTGTGTGTGTGTGTGTGTGTGTTTCACAGATGGCTCGTGCCGGACACACAGCCTAAAGCTCGTCTCTGTCAAGTGTGTCAAAGAGGTTTAATTGCTGCTGCTGCTCTGTGTGTGTGTGTGTGTGTGTGTGTGTGTGTGTGTGTGTGTGTGTGGTGTGTGTGTGTGTGTGTGTGTGTGTGTGTGTGTGTGTGTGTGTGTGTGTGTGTGTGTGTGTGGCTGGGCAGATGGATCCCTAACAATGACACAGGAACTGACTCTAGTCATACAAAAGAGAAAGAGAGAGGAAGAAGGAGGGGCAGACAGAGGGAGGAGGACCATGGGAACAGTATTAATCTGCGCTGTCCCCGGCCATCAGCACACTGGTCCCCATTTAACCCCCCAACAATAGAGCCGAGTGGCATCAAGTGGCCTATTTGCATAGTGTATGCATAATCACATAATAGCATAGTCACATATGAATCAGCCCCTCCCATGACTCCAAATGAAACTTCAAATTTCAATTATGTAGGTCTCCAACTGTGAGTTTTCAGATGCATTTCAATATGCGCATAAAACAACAGAATGCAAATAATAAACAGCAAGTGGCAAAATGTATGTACAACTTTTCGAGCTTGGCTAAATGCACTAATAGATGACAGAAAAGTAACATTGGAATAATGCTAATGCTGGGGAACCTGCTTCAGCATTCTCTTCCTTGTTGCAGAGCTGTCAGTGCGCCTCCACTCTGTCAAAAATACTACAAAATATAAATGGTAGGTGTGCCAGATGGTACTTAAAGTTCACTCATTAAAATAACATAAATGCCATGGAAGATTTGAATTGTACAGTACGCAGTCATTGACCCAAGTTACAGTGTGTCTCCCATTGCTTCCAGTCTCAATGCTAAGCTAGGCTAGCTATGTCATGACTCCAGCTCTATACTTAGAGGTTCTCTATAGAGTGGTGAAGTCCCTCCCCTTCCGGTGGACCTCCATGGGACCTTATTTCGGATTATTATCAATTATGTATTGAAGTCAATGGAGAGAGAAAGATTATCTTTCGATCCCGTTTGAATTGTGCCACAAATTACACATATGATGTTTGTCAATTTAAAAGATAATTTTGCCAGTCAAAAAAAAAATATGTGTCGTAAAACTGTGAAGTAACACATTTGCTTGTGTGAAACGCTCAATGAACTACATCTCTGGTCTTGCACAACAACACACGTCACCAAGATGGCCGTCACTACTGTCTTGTCAACAAAACGATTGACTACCCTCACTATCACCACAATGAAACACGTCCAGAAGAATGTCATGCATAGCTGCCTGCCTGCCTTCCTTTGATTCTGATCTTTTTAATGTTTAATGTCAACCATTTGTGCAGATAGCATGAAGTAGAAAAGATCGCAGATGCTAATGTAGCGTTAGCATTTCTCCCCCGGGCTTAATTGGTGTATTATAGAATAATCACACCGGTGTGACAGTACTCTTCAAAGGGTTCACAAAATATGACTACTACTCTTACTGTTTAACATTTTGGGTGACTTAATGTTACTTCATGTTAAGGCTAATAAAAATGACAAGGCTAAGGCATTTTTGCCAACCTTGAGACCTCAGAAATCGGCAGGATCTCAAAACCACCGTGGGGGGGGGGGGGTGCTAGTGGATCGCCAGAGCTGTATTAGCTTAACATGCTTATTGTAGTTGTAAGTGCAATGTCTTGATGGAGCATATGTGTGCGCCGGACCTGTGTTATACAGGAAAGGAGTGAGCAGGGGGGAGTTTTGTCGATTCTTGTTCTGTTTTCTGTGACTTATCTTCCTCACCCTCTCAGACTTTCAGTTGCTTGCGCTACTAAAGAGACGCGCTACCATGGAAACCAAACAATGGTGTAGCTGTATTAAAGTCCGAGTGGAAACAGTCCTGAGTAAATCCAATTTTGTCAGAAATCGCGAGAAATGCGGGAGAAATATGACCCCGGGAGGAAACCGGGAGAGGGCAATGAAATCGGGAGTCTCCCTCGAAAATCGGGAGGGTTGGCAAGTATGGGCTAAGGCTGTAATGCTAACTAACGTGCTTGCTACTAGCTAGGTAGCTAACTTGATCCAGCCAGCCACTCCTGGTCCTTTCATCAGACGGGAAGCGAAAGAACGAGCAAGACCCATTGATGGTATGATAACAACCTGGTACTAAGCACACAGGCATCTTGTTAAAGTTATCTTATCTTAGTTATCTCTTATATTTAGCGGAGGAAAACAATTGTGACATCAGTTATGACATCACTTACGCGACTCTGGAATTTGTAGTCTTTCTAGTTGCATATTTTTCATAGTCTTATATTTCAACAGTTTTACAACAAACTGTGACTTTTTTGACATTGAAATGATTTTTTAAGATTGACAAACATCCTATGTGTAATTCGTGGCACAATTCAAACGGGATCGAAAGATAAGTTTTCTCTCTCCATTGACTTCAATACATAATTTTTCCGAAATAAGGTCCCATGGACCGGAAGTAGATGGGCGTAACTTCGCCACTCCATACAGAATTCAGAGCATATGATTGAATGTGACTTCATTCTCTGCTCAGGTAGACATTTCTGCTTTATTAATGCTCTAAATGTCGATAACAAAAGAAAAACAACCTAGGTTTAGCATGTTTTGGAGCTAGTGCTGCTAGATTCTCTCTTTGAAAAAAGAGTTGGACACTAACGCTAAAATCCAGCTTGACTTTTTCTGGTTTCTCCAATGAAATTTACCCAAGCTTTAAGGGAAACAATGAATGTAGTTTTCCTGTTTGTGTGTGTGGGTGACAGACAAATTGGATAAGAGAAACTGCATGAGAGAGAACCCAGGTGAGCTCCTGGGAATCAGGTGTTGAGTTTGCCATTTCTGTCACCATAGAAACCAAAACGTTCACTGAGGCACAAACAATGTCTCTTTTTTAGGGGCTTTAAGCCCAGACAAAGGCACTGTCTGGAAGCTCATATCATATGCCACCTACTGAGTTCAATGCAGCAGGGACGTACAAATCCATGCATACATGATTTTTAATTATAAAGGCATGTCAAACCCAAAGTAACACACCGGTTGACCTCTTCAAATTTCACAATTTTTTATCAAAAATGTGTGCTTTATAGCATATATTTGAACTCATGGACCCACCTGTTTGTCTATCAGGGTTTCATGCTTTAGTAGAACAAGCAGTCTGGTAAACTAGATGGGATCTTTGAATTTCTGAGTCAGTGTGTGTGCAGAGATTTGCATCTGTTTTAACTTACATGTTATCTAAGGTCATGTGCCACCTGCACCCCAGGCAACTGCTTCCACATTAGAACACGGTGTCTTTTGTCCGATCGCAAAATACAATAATTTAACCCAAAATCTATTTTTTTAGCATCTATTGTACTTTGTGAAATGAGATACGCCACGCGAAGGGCCACAAATGCTGACTTGGCTAAATGGAGTTATGGTGACCCTCGAACACCTGTTAACCACCAGCTTATCTGCATTAATGTGTGTGTGTCTATTAACGGGAATCTCAATGCAACCGTATACTATGGTGTTGTCGACATTAGTGGGTTTTTTCGAACAGTTTGTGTCTTCCATTTTCTGTTTCAACATTACACGCTCCAGTGAATAAAACCAGCTCTATACAGAAATGTTTTTTCCCAGTTTGGTGTTGAAGAACTTGTCTGGTCTGCACACACTCCTGACCTCAACCTTATCCAATACCTCTGGGATGAATAATGATGCTCTTCAGGCTGAATGGGTGGAAAGCTTGAATTCAGAAGAGGGAAGGCTCTGTTGTAGAATTGGAATCACATGTTAAGCTATTATATATTGGTGTTATGTCCCGGTGTCGACATACTTTTTACAATATTGTGTTTTCAGCATGGTGTGAAAACCACTTTCGAACTATCATCTATAGGTCTGACGGCATTAGTCATGTGAAATATTTCAAGGTTCTGGTGAAGCCCCAAATAGGAATTCAGATGCGTGCATTTTTTTTGGAGTTGTGAGACAAAGATGTCTACTTTCATGAGTAGCCAAATCTTTTCACATGGACTTTAAGCCTGCATTCAGCCAACACAAGCTCAACGCCTGCTCGTACTATAAACTAGAACGCTCTCAAACACCAACATGTTGCCCCTTGGATACAGATTCTGCATTCATATGCAAGTCACACCAACAGCATAAGGGTTTAGGTTTGGTTACAAAGAAATGTCTCTCTCTGACTGTCATCTGCATCCATTTGTACCATGAGTTGCAAGTGTTCACAGTGCCAAGTTGAAGAAGGGTAAAAGAAAGAGTGGAGCTGATGCATTATATTAGTCTGGGGACTAATGGTCAGAAATGTTGCCAACATTTAAAAACTGGGTTTCACGTCGGGTATTAACTGTGTTATTTGAGCTGGAGTCTTTGACATGAGGATATGGGCTGGGGTTTAACAAGGGTCTAATGAAGAGATGCTATATATCGTTATAATTGGATCCATTGTTTTTGGTACTTGATGCATATTGTAATCAGGACTGAAAGTCAGGATATCTTTACTCTATTTCTGTCAAGCCTCCGGACGTTTGGCATGTGCAATATGACATCACCTTAGTGTGACGTAAGCAAAACAGACATAATTTAGGAGGCATATTTGTTGTCTTTTGTTAGAATTTATGCGAATAGAACAGCCTTGAAACACTTTGACTGGCATTCCAAAGAAGCATTTGGAGATATTATATTCTTACTTGGGGACCTTTTTATTTGACTTAAAGACATTTAGTTTTTCTTTACTGTATGCATCAACAAAAGGGCAGTTTTCCGGCTCGTGTTTTATAGGTTTAATTGGTCCCCTGAGTGAGCATCTTTCTGTGCATCTTGGTCTGTATGTGTATCTTCTAAAGCAGCGATTCAGAGAACAACACAATAGTGGTGTTTATCTCCCTGACACGTTTCCCGGTGTCAGGGAATCTTGACTGAACATCTATCAGCACTGAGCATGTGGTTAAACCTTCTTTTTTATTTTAAAGAAAAAAAGCCTATGATTTGAGCTTTTGCTGTCATGGGAGTAACAGAAGCAGTAGACTGAAAGAATGATGGAGGGGGGGGGGGCTGCAGTACTAGACCACAGCAAACGATGAAGAAGAGACAGAAAGAGGATGCTAAAGGAAGAGAGCAAAGGAGATAGGAGTTCCATTTGTCCTCAAGTTCTGGGGGACATGTTTGTCTTGTGGAAATAAAAGCCCATAAATGTATGAGTGGGGGGATGTTTGACTGTACAGTGATGATGAGGCTGTGGTTCGCCCACTGTCAGCTCTATTTCTGTGCTTATTATCCATGGCCCTCAGCGCTTTTCATATTTCGTCTGCTGCTGTAATAACTAGAGTGGAAAGTACAATTGAAATGTAAACACGAATAGGCTGCTAAACATAGACATTGTTGGAGTGGGGTCTGGGAGAGCACACACACTGAGAACAGTTACGTAATATGGCACGGCACTTTTGTATATATTATGAATAAGTGCTTTTTTTAGGGTGCATGGACAGGACAAAATGTGTCATCCGCCTACATCAATGCTACAAATTATCGTTAAACGTAGCAAGTGATTGAATGCTCACATTTTTGTTCCTTTGTTTTTTGCAACATTCCATTCAGCATTCACACACTGCCAAGCCATTAAAACTCTGCCAGAGACACCATACAGACTCATGATCTGCAGACAGCCTGTTTTTGGTCCACATCCAAAAGTTTCCAAAGATAACAAAGATCACATTCATTCTTTATGGAGTAGGTGTAGAAAATAATGTCGAAAATATCAAGATATATTTAAGGCTCAGCCGATGGTGGATCAATTAAAGGGGTGCTGGCTTGAATCCGATAAAAGTTTGAGAACAAAAGATGCCAAAGCATTAGTATATGTTATTATCATTCAATGTCGTAACATTCAACATCTAGGCAAATGTTATAACTCAACAGTCAAAAGACACATGATGGCGTGACTTGCTTTATGATTAAAAAAGTTAAATATGGTCAGACAAGCTCAGTGTTACCTACAGGATGTGTGTATATGTCTGTGCTCTTGTATTCCTACCTGTTTGAGCTATACACTGATTTATTTAATTTAATAGTTTAACATTTATTTTCTTGCAGTTTTTGTTTATAGTACATTCATTATTATTAGTGTAATTATTTTAGTTAATTAAATAAATTCCTTATGCTTTTATTTTGAAAGTGGTTTTGGGCACCCTGTGACTTGGCCACGAGGAGAGCCACAGGAAAGGCTAAAGGGGAGGATTGTTTACTGTATGACATTGGATCATCGGAATAAAATGCACAAAAACAACATTATTGCCTGGACTTGGATAGTTTCCCTCCGTATGATTCGCTAGTTGGTGCCTCGTGGCAGTTTAATTTTTTTAGGTAACACACTACCTTTTCTGATGACTTCTTTATTATTCAAACTGCAAAGTTCCACAATAGGTTGAATGAGGGTAAACAGTAGGAATAGACATTGATTAAGGACCAAGCACTGTCTTCTGTCACAGAAGGGCCTCATAGGTAGATAACTGTATATAGAGTGTGTGTAGAGCATGCACAGTCATGGTGTCATTGGGATCATGCCACTGTAGTGAGCCATGCAGAGAGGCCATATTTCCTGTTACTGCACATATGGCCACTGACATGACAAAATCCCTTAGTACTGCCGCTGATATGTGAAGGATAGGAATACTCTCTGTTCTGACTAGTTGCTTAATAAAAACGACATAAACTAGAAAATGACCTGGACAAAAAGCCCATTTCACATTATGCACTATACAAACCTGAAGATATTAGGATATCAGAAGATGTGAGAGCCTAATGTCTGGAAGTTGGTCTAATGTCCCATTTAGCCTGATTGCAAATAGAGCTGGTCATTGTCCATGGCATTCACAGCGAGTGATTAGGAGATACACTTCTGTTGCTGCTGGCGTGAAAACTAAGGAAGATAAAACATCCGAGGATGAAGAAGATAGGTAATTTACACAAAGACGCCAACATAAAAGTGTTAATCGGGAGACAGAACATCTGTATCTAAGGCTTGATTCAGGAAACAGCATGACATTTGGTGGATTATGACAAATTAGGAACCAGCTACAGGACCATACTTGCGTCATGTCCTGTTCTTTACGTTTTACCTGGCCAACCCCCTTCGCCTAAACCAAATGGGTATTTCCAGTGCTTTTGTGTGCTATATTTATGAAATTGGAACTAAGAACAATGTGCAGACCAGATTTTGAAAACATCTTTGGAGATCATATGAGAAAACGGCTTCAAATTGATAAAAAAATTCTTATTGTTTGCAGCAGTTTAAAAGGGACTTCAAGCCATCATGTAGATCCCAACACAACCAAATCATTTAGCTTTCATCCATGCGGTAATCTTCCTGATTGTGTGTGACCTGTCTTGTGATGTCGACATCGTAAAACGAGAAGAAAAAGTCATGATGGCACTTGTTAAGATAGTGTTGACATTTATGTTGATAACCGAGTAACCTTGTGATCACAAGAAAACAACTTTTATCAATAATATTAACTTATGTCCTCTTTGGACCTCACCACAAGCACAGTGAATTGTTCTTGTGCAAAACCTATTTCAGGAACATTTATGCGATTCCTAGGTGAGAAAAAAAAGATTCACAGCTTTGTTACACATCTAGAACAAAGAAGTTTAGAAAAAAAACCCTGCTGTGTACATTTCTCCTGAGTGAATGAACATATCCCGGGGTAAGACCAAGCTTAAACATTATGGACTAGACACAAAGAGGCTGGTTTGATCAGGCCTTTTGATGCATCGCTGCCTCCGGTGGACCCTGCTCATTGGATTTACATCGGCTGCTTTGGTCTTAGCGAGCTGTGTGCAGGCAGCGATTAGCTTTGCTGTCTCAAACTTTCCAGCTCAGCTAATTCAATGAGGGGCTCTCCTCTTCTTTATCCCTCCTGATCCATTCTCTGTCCAACAAACCAGAGGACTCATTATTATTCAAAGTGGATTCAGCTCCCTTCACGGCATTGACTGATCCAGTCCACCTGTACAAAGTCAGGCCGCCTTACACTGCAGGCAGACAGGCAGAAGTAAAGTCTCACAGTAACTAAAAGGATTTGTATTAATTATTCAAAACACCCTGCTGAGAAGTTTGTGTCTGTGTCTTAACAGTCTACTGTCGCGGTCTACTGTAAAACAGCTGATTTAAGTGTTGCTCTACATCAGGGGTGCCCAACCTTTTTTGAACTGAGAGCTACTTTTAAAGTTGCTAGTCTGCCGAGATCTACCAGTCCAAATAGAGAGGAGTAGCCATTACTGACAGCCTACTACCAGGTAAATACACACTACTACTTGTATAAAACTGTCAACTGACCTTTAATACTCCATAAAATACTGCAGATCCTTTATCTTACCTCTTTCTAATCTACACACATACAAGTATGTAACTGAAGTTACACAACAGTGTTGTTGATACAGAGTTGGAGTTTATTCACACGTCACATACTACAGTGGGTCATGTTTTCAAGAAACATTGAACAGTGCTGCCACATATGACACAGGAAAAAAGAAAAGACTAAAAATAGTGTTGCTACAAAAGTATAAATGAGGCTTACTAATAAGACAACTCAGATCTGAAGCTACACAGGAATCTGCTACCAAAGTGCAATAAAAAGACAAAATTAATAGAATCAAACCCTTTTTTGTTGCATTTTAGTAGAGTATAAAAAAAAATGCCTTTAAAATAGGATGCAAGCAACACTAGTTTCTTAACCTGAATTGATAATAGACTATAATCAATTTAAGTTTGCATTCATTTCTTATACCATTTTGTACAATAATTATAATGAATAAGTTCAAATTAAAACTTACAGCTGATTATTAGCTGGTATCTAACTTGAGTTTTTATTATATCAAAAACCTGTTGAAATGCTACTGTTATTTTTACTGTCCCCCAAAAAGCGTGTCGGCAGCCTCCAGGAATGCTTCTTTCACAACTTCGCCGTCTTTGAAAGACTTCATGTGTTTCGCAAGAACGTGACTGACACGATAAGATGCTATGGTAGTATGGGGGTTATTCCCTATCTTTATTCAAGAGCGTGGTATTTAAATTTGAGAGCATACTTTTACTTTATGTATTTATTTCCCTCAAACTCTGTCCTCGCACTCAAATAGTGCCCTCGCACTCAAATAGTGCCTGCTTGCACTTAGATTTGCTCTGCTTGTGCTCAAACTGTACGCTTGCACTCAGATATATTGCTGCTCAGAATTATTCTGAAAAAAGGCAAATGCCTTCCCAGATGGAAAAAAGTAGAAAACATTACATTCAGTTATAACTGCCAAAACAAACATTATTTACACTATTATGGCCCCTGTTAAAAATGTTTTAATGTTAACTACTGTAAGTTGGTCGAACGAATGCCTCCTCATCCGGAAGCTGACCGAGCAGACCCGAGCAGCAGTCGAGAGGAGCCGAGCGCATCCGCGAAGCACACGTCAGAGTTCCCGTTAGCCGGCAAATCTAAATATCTTCGGTCAAAATAATTTCCCTTTAGAGCAATACCGCTTCAGTTGCGCCACTTATGTGACAGACAAGAAGAGTATGTGACAGACAAGAATAGTCAATTCTAATGTAACACTTAATGTGGAGAAAGAGATGTCCTGGATGGGTTGATTGTGCTTTGATCTGTTGGTAATGCCTCGGGGTTCCGGTGGACATGTAAACAAATGCATAATGCTGCGCTATACTTTGTGGCCTCACCCTGTTGCATAGCGACACTTATTGTGTAGTTGTCTTTTAATAAGCAGGTAGTCATATCATTAGCTAGAACTAGCTGTATCTGATCGATATGGACATAAACGCGAGTGAAGTCTAATCTGACGGGAGAGAGAGATCAGCTGCTGCTGACGAGTCGAGACTCGACACGCAGCTCTGCATGATCACATGCAGCGGTGAGCGGAACAAAACACACACTTCAGGTTAGAATATCACACGTAGCTATTTTAATTACCTCTCAAACTACCTAAACTAGTTATAGATATGTTTAGTTTTACTGTCGGGTCACTCATTACTGGATCCGCGAGCTGCATGATACTGGCATAATAGATTGCCCGATCGGGCAACCAGCAGGTGAGGCTTCATTGCCCGAGCTAAATACTAGATGGCCCCGGGCCATCGGGCAGTCCTTAATGTCGAGCCCTGAGTGCAATCCAGTGAGCCAGGGAGTTGGTTATTTTCTCAGACGTGGACTTACTTATCCTGGCCCTGAAACCAGTCATCTGGTTGAGTGTGGGTTGGGTCAGGGTGTGGTTCCTTGCACTCGGAGTCGAGCTAACGTCCACACTAGCTGCTACATGCTTTGCATTTAGGTGATACTTTAGGCTTGATGTGCTGCGGTGATATGCAAATTCTTTTTTGCATAATTTGCACACAACCGTGCTCTTGTCGACGCTTCCATCCGTCCGTTTTTAAAACAACATTTTCCATCCACGGGGCCGACCAAAGCGGTCTCATCAGCTTGTTCGTTCATGTTTGACTATTGTTCACCGTGGTTTGTTGTTGTTTGAAGTCCCATGCTGAAGTCATGAACGTTAGTTGGTGCTCCAGTATAATCGGTACGCCTGAAACTCATCCAGTGAGAAACGTTCCGCTGTGCAAAAATAAGTGCGATTAAAATGCGTTAATTTTTTTAACGCGTTAATTTTTGTGTAATTAATTAATCTTAATTAACGCGTTAAAGTCCCGGCCCTACTAAATATTTAAAAAAAATGAATGCCATTTTAGTTTTGTGTTACTTTGTTCTGAAAGCTGAACCTGCTGCTCCTCACAGAGACAAGAGGAGAGGCTGTGAATGACTTTACATAGTGGATAAGGGTGGATAGCCCCCATTGTTCTGTGTGTCAAAATGAAAGACAGCCCACACACATATCAATCATCAAACCGTGCGTCTTATTTAATTACGTGTTGATTTCTATCAACACGTAATGTTGTACCGATGTATAGAGATGTACTACAGCAAAAGTATTCTCCGTCGGGACTTCCTGCAACAACACCACGCCGTTATCTTGATTCTGATTGGTCAGAAGACATTATCAAAGATGTTCTATTGAGAAGATGATCACTACATGACAAAAGTTTTCAAAACCGTTTCTAGTCTTCGGTATTCTTGTTTTGGCGTGAGAATAGTTTGGGCAGCGTGAGAGCGTGAGATTGAGAGTGAAAGCGTGTGTCACACGCCAGATGCGTGAGAGTTGGCAACCCTGATAATGAGCGTATATCCCGGGTATAATTGTAGTTACTTTTCACAAGTCAGTATCCCTCCGCGTCTGAGAACCGTTACAACCATATGGTTACAACTGTTACATTACGTCCGTCACGAAACTAACTAACAAACAAAGCTTAAAATGGAAACATTTAAGGTTAACTTCGACCTCCGGGGTGGCCTTACTATGGAGGAGTGGCTTGAGAAGTGTCTATCTCCAGAAAAAAAAAAACACCTAAACGACGACAATGCTGTCTGTCTATTATGTTCTCTAGCTGTTATTGTTGTTGCATAGCAACCACCTCGCACTATGTTTTGTGCAGAAGGCAACGGAGGGACTATTTTATTTTGAACATCATTATTTAATAATAAAAACTATTTAAATTGGAGTGTGTATTTTTCTTTCACATTGCCAGCCACACGTGGTAACCGTTTTATAAATGCAATAGCTCACTTCAGGCCGTGATATACGAATATCTATACAATATGGTTGTCGACACTCCGCTTCGCGTCGGGCCGAACCAAGCCGTAGCACAACAGTGCTGGAGCAGAACAACAGTCTGGAGGAAGAAGTGGGCCGGTCGGAAAATTCACTAGCAATCCCCCCTCCCAGAGCTCTCTATATGGCGCTGCCCCCTCCTCCCGTTGACAATTTACTAGCGATAACGAGGGCCGGTCGAGATTCCCGGGATGATTTTTAGTCCCAGTACGCCACTGAACGTAGCTATTATGTAAGGTGCTGGTATATATATATATATATATATACTAACTGTGCTTCCTCCCCCACCCCCCAAAAAAAAGTCTGGAGTTTATAAACCAAAGAGTAACCGCCCTGACGGGACGCTGTAATAAGTAAAGCGAACGCACCCGCAAGGACACCTGGCCTCCTATTGGTTGAGGGATTTTGACAGGATTGTTGCACAAAAGTTTAGAGCGCGCACAGAATAATTCTGAGAGCAGAAAAAGTTTCGAGCGCGCACAGAATAATTCTGAGCAGCAATATATCTGAGTGCAAGCGTACAGTTTGAGCACAAGCAGAGCAAATCTAAGTGCAATCAGGCACTATTTGAGTGTGAGGACAGAGTTTGAGGGAAATAAATACATAAAGTATGCTCTCAAATTTAAATACCACGCTCTTGAATAAAGATAGGGAATAACCCCCATAATGGTAGCAGCCTTGCTCTTGTTGTTGGGCCTGGTGAAAATGGACTGCTGTACATTTAGCTGTCATTTCAGGCCCCTCCCCTTTTGGGAGCGTAGGGCAGAATTAGGAAGGAATTCCGTCTCGTAGCGTTTGGGCACTGTTTTGAAATGCCGCTCCTAAATTACCCTTCTTCGATAAAGCCACGCTCACATTGCAGATGAGACAGATAGACTTTGAATTGGAATAGATACAAAAATGATCATCCTCCCACTCGGAGTGAAAATTATATATTTTGGGCTTTTTTGCTTCTGCCATAATTGCGGTCTTGTTTGTGTGCAGACTGTCACTCCTGTTGACACGGAGAACGTCAGCAAAATAGTGCCCACTGCCCACCAGCCACGCCCCCACACATGGGGTCACGCCGGCCAATCACAAAGCTTTGGTGTGTTCAAGTGCATTATTCTGGCACGGGAAGATTATGTTATAGGACATTAACGATAAAACAGAATATTGTTGTCTATTTTTAGACACATCTCGCGATCGACTGGGAATCTCCGCGATCGACTGGTTGGGCACCCCTGCTCTACATGAATATATAACCATAATGCTTTTCAAAGTGCAATTTTCTCCAATGAACACTGACTTTCTGATCGGGAACCCCAAAGGATCCTTGAGACCATCATTTTTGTGATATGAGAGTTCTCATACATCAAGTCTTTGATAGGAAAACCAAGGAATTCACTTATTATAGCTATGTGGGATTATTTGCCCAGCTTGGATGGATAAATAAGAAATAATTACAAGAGCAGGAGTATAAATAATAGGGTTTTAGTGATTATTGCTCTTCCTACATTCAGAAAACCCATTTTATACCACTGTTTTTTGGAGAGAAGCTCTGATAACATGTAAGAAGTTATAGGATACGGTGAAAAGTAGCAGGATTGGTTGAAATCAAGATGTAAGATGTAATAACAGCCATACTTTTAGAATGGATCCATGATGTATGATTGTCTTTTTTTCTTAACGAAGGTTCTCAAAATATAATCCAGATCAAATTGATTGCTCTTAACCATTCTACAAAGACCTGGTGGCTAACTGCTAAGGGTGCTAGCCGCTAAGGGTGCTAACAATACTAACAATGGCAACAGTGCTATCAGTCTCTCCAGACTTATCTAATCAGTAGAAAACATAACCAGATCAGGGAAAGGGGAGAATATAAATCACAAAACTATGACAAATTCTATTCCCATACAGGTCATATTAATTGATATATGCTGATTTTAAATTCAGAAAAGCTCTGGAAAATGCACAATAAAGTAACAGTTATGGGTCAAGGCATGATTGGAAAAGAGAAAGGCCATTTAAGTACAGTGCCATGATGTGATTATTTCTTTAATACAAATTTGGAAAATGATATTCATACCTATCCACGGACTTTAAGCAGAATCTCTGGGACAGTCAAAAGTGAAATAATTACAGCATTGAGAATAAGAGTAACAGAAAGGAACAAATGTAAATGTAAAAAACATTTTAGTACGAGGCCATGTGTGTGATTATTTGCTGAATCTAAATTAAATCATATTCATACTGTTTGTACCCAGGGGCATTGAACAGAGGCTCTGGAATAGCCACAAGGGAAATCATTATATATTGTAACGCAAGATTGAAAATAACAAATGCCAAATTTAGCCAGACAGAAAGAGAGATAGGGAGAAAACTCTCATGTCATCCTCTTGTGTGCTTTTTTGGAATGATACAAGGACTACAAATATGATTTCTACTGTTGCGCTGTAATGTATTTTTGCTGTGGCATTTCAAAATAGGGATGATTTCTCCCCTCTCAAACTGCTCTATCTTTCTGTTTTTGGATGCAGCGGATAGTCAGAGAGGCAAACAGGGGAACAGAACGGAGCAGAGCAGGCACACACACACGCACACACACATACATACGAGAGGCCGTCTAGCTCACAACTCATACGTGGTCTTACAAATCATATCAGAATCTCACACAAACTATTTTATACATATTGCTAAACACTTTTACACGCACAATCATACTCTCTTTCACACACTTTTGTCTGGGCCATAAATAAAACGTACTTACATACCAAACTGTACTTTCTTAGAAACACTATTATTCCCACTTACAGACAACATCCTACTGCAACAGGGCTACCAACCCTCACGCATTGAGCGTGAGAGTCACGCAATTAACCCATATCTCACACACTCACGCCTCTGTTCATCTGGTGATCTGGATCTTTGTGCAGCTTGCTTTGAGATGAGATGGCAGACAGACAGACAGACAGACGGACAGAACACACACACACACACACACACACACACACACACACACACACACACACACACACACACACACACACACACACACACACACACACACACACACACACACACACACACACACACACACACACACACACACACACACACACACACACACACACACACACACACACACACACACACACACACACACACACACACACACATCTCTTTCTCCTTCCCTAAGTGCTGACTCGATAAAGGGGTGATGTCATCCTGCAATGTGAGCGTCCCCCTGGTCCTGATCCCATGATGCAACACTCTGGTGACACTGTAAAACAGGTTGCTGCAGCTGCAGACTTCTGATGCATCCCAAAACTGCTGAGCCTCATCTCTTCTTCATTTTTCCTCCTTCTCGTTTCTCTTTCTTACCCTTACTTTTCCTCCTGATGCTTTGCATGTGCTCTCCATTCCTCTGCCCCAAATAAAGAATTCCCTACTTCCAAAACCTCTCCTATCTCTCATGCTCTGCCCTACATTTCCAGTGTTTCAGTGTTTTCACTTTATTAGATCCCCCCCAGCACCATCTTCCTTCTCCACCTCCTCCTTTTCTGTTTTCTATATTTGCTCTCTACCCACACAGTCCCCCCCCCACACACCTCCCTCTCTCTCCACTGGTTGTCAAGGCAGCAGGGCACCATGGCTCAGCATTATTCATGCAGTAGCACAGTCAGCCAGCTGCTCAGACAGAGGGACAGACAGGCAGACAGACAGGCAGTGAGATGGGCAGAGAGCCAAGTAGGGAAGCTGCAAGGCCTTCAACCAGTCCAGCAGTGAGGCGGACCCAAACATTTAACTCTTTCCTGTGTACATCTTAAAGTCACAGTGAAATAATACATTCTCACCAAGTTACAGCTAATCGCTCAGATCTTGGAACATGCTGATGTCACTGATAAGATGCCTGACAGGCCTCTTAACAGGGGTCTACTTTTGTTGTCGTTTTGTTGTTATTCTGCATGCTAATACTAATTTGTATAAAGTAATAATAAAGTTGAAATACATTTAAACCAACGGCTGCAAAGAAGTAAGCACAATAAACAGCACTATTCTTTGTGAAATGGTTGAGAGGAATGCAAAAGTATACATAACAGGGCTAAAAGTGCAAAAACACTTGAATGGTACTTTGATGTTGCAGAAATAAAAGGCCTTAAAAGCCCAAAAAATGCAAACAAAAATGCACACAAGCCCATTTGAACTTTAGAAAAACGAAGTGGTTGTTTGTGTGTGTGTAAAAGAGTGTGTGTGTGTGTGTGTGTGTGTGTGTGTGTGTGTGTGTGTGTGTGTATCCATTCAACCCTTTGAGGCCTTGTTTTATCAACAGCTAAAGCGAACAATGATCAAGCTCTCAGAGAGACAGCGGCGCCGAGGTAGAGCAGCCCTGAGCGAGATTACAGCGGAGAACAAACAGCCCTTATCTGATTTCTAATACAGTACATCAGACATGAGTGGGGGAATTGAATTATACAACATGTATTACTAAGGACACATCTTTCACAAAGTGGTAATGCATGTATAGTCTGGCAGAGTAATGTGGGCAGCTTAGCATCAAAGCAAAGCTCTCCATTGACCTGCTCCTTCTCTTCCTTTAGTCATGAGCTTTGAGTAGTGAGCGGAAGAACATTATGGATATAAGCTACCATATTTACTTCTCTTTGCAAGGATTCTGGGAAAAGTGCCAGAGCTTCTATTGTGACATATTTACATGCTTTAATGTTCAACAATCTCTTTATTTTTCTCATACTGCCTGTGATGCAGCACCTCTTTTCACCCTCCGTCTGTCACCAGAGCACACTCTGCTCTGATTGGTTAGCTGGCCAGCTCAGTTGTGATTGGTCAACTGCTTAGAGATGTCAAGCCTCTTAGTCTTTCACATACAATGTGTTGGAGCGCCATCCAATAGAAGCGCGATGTAATGGTCACAGAAGTAAACAAAGGAGTCAGGAGGTGTTTCAGGCAGGGGGGGGAGTGTGTGGGAGAGAAACTCCCTCTGGAGGGAACACAGGTAAGCTTTTGCAGACCATTTACATTCACAAAAAACGATATCACACACTACAGGAAAGGGAAAACCTAAAAAGCATAAAGGGCCTATTTCAACACTCAGCAGTTAGCCCAACAGTTATCTAGAAAGTTGTTTTGGCCACACATTTGCTTCAAACTGCTAGTGTACAGGATAGCGGAAAAATGCTCCCATAAAACCTAAAAATAACCAATTACAAATGGACATTCAGAAAACAACACCGTTCAAAAGAGTTAAAGCTACAGCAATGGCGATCTGTGTCTGTTGTTGCAGTCAATCATTTTCTTTATTCGACTTTAATTCCTTCTTTGAATGCAGAGTAGTTTTTTTTATCTTGAGCATCCAACATAACCTTTCTTGGAAGCTTTTTAGGGTTTTCCCCCTAAAACCGACAAACTTCTAGCTACTGCTTCGTCTTCACTCCGGCTGCCAATGTGGGAAACACCAAATGCCAAACACTCTACAACCCCTGAACATTGTGGCATTTTTCCTTCTAATTTGTTATTATTTACATTGCTTTTAAAATCGTTCTGTGTGACGCGAAACAAATGGGGAAATCGTGTTGGTGAACACGAATCAATAGATTAATTTCGTGACTTTAACACGAAATGTCGTGAGACTGTTTTGGAAATACAGAGATTTTTGCTGGCAGGTGGACACAGCATTGTGTGAACTCATTTGGTTGATGTACACGTTCATTTTTATGTTAAAGTCCCGCATTCCGGCTTTTGGTCCTCCTATTTTATAAACATTAAAAAACTAAAAAAGTATTGGAGTTTTTTGTTTGTGTAGACATGGTTGGAGTTTTGTTGGAATACAACTGTATTGTTGATGAATACTAACGCTCTCCCAGGCCGCACAGCACAGTTAAAGCTGTGTCAATGCTCAGGCAGTGGCTCCCTAGTAATGAATACAGACAAGAGTGTTTGAAAGTAGGGGGGGTGGGCCCAGCAGGTCATTTGAATGGACAGTGAGAGCAGCAGAAGCAGCAGCAACCCCCAGGAGCATTTACAGGATGTTTGTGTGCATGTTGCTGAGGGAAATCTGTGGCAGGTGTACAAACAGATTCACCCTGAGAGCCAAAAAGTGCCTGTGTTTGTCACAATCACACACACTGCCTGCTGTGGGGACAAAGGTGGAGGGTCACCGGGCATGCTGGGCCAAAGCAACCACACACACACACACACACACACACACACACACACACACACACACACACACACACACACACACACACACACACACACACACACACACACACACACACACACACACACACACCCACACACCCACACACACACACACACACACACACACACACACACACACACACACACACACACCCACACCCACACACACACACACACACACACACACACACACACACACACACACACACACACACACACACACACACACACACACACACACACACACACACACACACACACACACACACACACCACATGTATACATCACTTCAGGGGACATTACATTGACTTACATGCATTTCCTGGGCCCAGGAGTTCAACACTTTGAATCCCTATCTGATCAGATCAGATTTGGATTTTGAGGAGTTCAAAAACAAAAAACAGGATTAGGATCACTTTGATATCCGATCAGATCGGGAAATCCAATCCAAGCTTTAATCTGGATCAAATCTTCAAAATGGGTAGTTCAACCCGACAACACAGGATTGGGATCAGTTTGATCCCAAAAAACTGGATTATCCTGATCCCACAAGAGGGGTGGATTTCCAGTGGATTACCAGAGCAAAATATACTGTACAATTTATTTAAAAATATGTTTCAATTTAAATAAGATGGCAAAGTTTGTTAACTGAATTAATACACTATTTTTAGGAAATACATTTTATTTTTTTCATTTTTGCTCACGTTTGTGGTGGCCTATTTTGTTTTCAACCAAATGTTGATGACATAAATGTTTATGCTCATAAAAGTATCACAACAAAGATTGCCAATCACAAATGTAATTTAGATTAAAGTAAAAATATATTCAACAAAAAAAAAGTCCATCATCTCTCATCACCTTTCAAATTTAAAAATATAATTAGACATTATAGATGTTTCTGCAATGTGGTCTCTTGTCTTCGCGTCGAAAGGAGCCAGTTGAGGTGGTTCAGGCAACTAGTAAGGATGCCACCTGGGCGCCTCCCTAGGGAGGTGTTCCAGGCACGTCCAGCTGGGAAGAGACCAAGAGCTAGGACCAGGTGAAGGGATTATATCTCTTCTCTGGCCTGGGAGCGCCTTGGGATCCCCCAGTCAGAGCTGGTTGATGTGGCCAGGGAAAGGAACGTTTGGGGCTCTCTGCTGGAACTGCTACCTCCGCGACCCGACCACGGATAAGCGGGAGAAGAAGATGGATGGTCTCTTGTCTTCCTTGTATTATTTTTCATATCCACTAGATGGCGATCGGTAGGATTAAAGCACTGATATTCAGGATCTAGTAATCTTGAAAAGTCGTAATCTGGATCAGGGTGATCCTATCCTGAATTGCTTTGAACTACAGGGACAACATCTGGCCGACTTGTCTGATCCTGGATCACAAAAAATGGGATTTCAAAATATGATCGGATCTGATTGAGATTGAAAGTTTTGAACTCTTGGGCCCTGGAGACTTATCCTAACCTTAACCATAACCAACACATGCCTAACCCTTACCATTAACCTTACCCTTACCCTAACCCTAATCCTAAACCTAACCAAGTCTTCACCCTAAAATTAATGATTCCCCTTATGGGGACCTCCATTTTGTCCCCATAAGGGAGGCGAGTCCCCACACGTGACTGTGTAAACAGATTTAGGTCCCCACAAGTATAGTAATGCTAGGCCACACACACAAGAGGGATTCTAACACCACAGGGGAGGAAATGGAGGATTTGCTGTAGAAATAAAACGTTAAGATGAGAAGAGGAAGAGAGGGGCATTTTGGGTAAATGTAATGGACTTGCGTTGGATTCAAGTATGTTGTAATGCTGCCAACTTGTCTGAAGCTGGTGCTGTGTAGGTGTTTGGGAACAAGAGCAGGCACATCTGAGTGTAGGCTTCAACTGAGTCAAGGGAAGTGCTGTGATATATGAAGAAACAACAATTTTATATATTTTTATTTTCAACTACTTTTTTCAAGGAGCTAGTTGCAGTATTGTAGGACAGCTCTGCATTCACATGGAAATAGGATTTCTAAGGAGCGTCTAATACTTTGTGGCTGTGTTAGTCAGTGCAAGCATCAACCTCTCCATTCCATCACAAGTCAGATATAAAAGGGGTGCTAATATGCTTTTTGGCTGTACCCTTTCCTGTAGTGTGTTATATAGGTTTTAGTGCATGTAAATGGTCTGCAATGGCTAAAATCCCAAAGTTCCCTCCAGATGCAGAGCCTGCCTGCTAACCAATCAGAGCAGACTGGGCTCTGGTTTCAGACAGAGGGTGAAAAGAGGTGCTGCAGGACAGGCAGTATGAGAAAGATAAGGACAATGTTGATCATTAAAGCATGGAAACATGTCCCAGTATAAGCACAAAATACAAATATGAACCTGAACATGAGCACAATATGTTCTCTTTAACAAGGTTTAAACCTAGCATATGGTTGCACGTGTATGTTTTCTGTTGTCATCCCAATAATCTTTTAAGTAGCATATCTTATGCCCTGATTAAGCGTAACATAATTGTATTTATTGAATAATCAATAAATATGATTATGCTGTTTTCAACAATGTGATGTTCTGGAAGACCTATCTAGAGTATTATTGTCCTGCTCCAGATGTCACTGCCCAATAGACAGGCAACTACTTTGTTAAGGCAGGTCTGCCCTAGGTAGCATCCCATGACAAACTACAAACATGGTCAGCAGTTGGGAAGCAAGGCATGGAAACTTTATTTGGAAACCTATTTACAGATGTAAGGATCAGCCACATAAATTATAAGGGGCCTAACGTTCAAGATTTTAGGGTTAAAGGTCAGAACTGGCTGTGCTCACCAGAGTGGGTCTGTGTGTCTGTCCTTGAGGCGACCTGGCAGCTGTTTAGGGGCTGATATAAGGACAGAAAGAAGGACAAAAAAGATGGGAAAAGTGTTTCTCTACACTCTATCTATGTCCAACTTAAACTTCACTTGAATATCAAAGCTTGTAGACCGATAAGAAAAAACAACCCTAACTCATGGTCCACTCACTAGCATTTTTCAAGAGACACAGTTTAATCTTATCTTATGTTATCCTATTCTTCAAAGGATTACTTAATGTGCTTTCTGCTTATATTTAAGTGATCACAATCCAAGTTTGAGTATGAAACCTTCACTTCTTAAAAGTGTTAAAGTACTCTCAGTTGTTAAGTCTGTGTGAGAACTGTTACAGCTAATAAGCTCTAAAAAGTCATTTAAATACAAATACGCATCCTATATGAAAGAAATGTGGTTCTGAAAAGTTTGTTGTAGCCACTTTTTTGTTTTACAGGCCCTTATTGTTTAATTATCAACATACACCAACTTGTTTCAGTTAAGATCTTCAGTTAAAGAAGCATGCAAGGCCAAAGTCAATGGGTTTTAACCCTATTACGGTCTTTAAATAAATGAATTACAGACCTAACCATAAACAAGTTGTCATACCAAAAGGTCATGACTGGCCTGCTAAAGACCCAGATAAGTTGTAAGCCCCTCTTGGTTAGTCTAATACACTAAATGAAGTCACTGTATTCTCTGACCCTGCAAAGAGTTAACTCCTGCATGCCAAACAGAGGGTGAACAGAATGTCTAACTGAGCATTTTAATATCTTTGTGACAGCCAAAGACCGAGATAAAACAGCACAGAGCCTGCAGTGCCCCTCCCTCCATCACCAAACACTCCACCTCGGAAAAAAGTCCCCCGGCTCCTGCTGCGATGATTGGAGGTGCTGCGTTTTAATGAAGCCTCTTGACCTTGGTGGTTGATTTTAAACATTCTCACCTCGTTACTCATCAAATGTCAAAAATGCTCCTTGGTAAAGTAGAAGTATTGGACTAGGATGACCTGAAAGGACTTTTAGCCTAACATAAAAAGGACCTTTGGTGTCTGGCGCAAAACTGAGGCTTCTTGTTCGAGTCAGGAGTTCCAAGATGGACTGTGTGTTTTCTGAGTTGCCAGCGGTGTGTGATCAGCTTGTGATCCACTACATATTATATTAGAGGTGAGGTTAGGTTGGAGCATGAAAAAAGATTGTAAAGTAATAGCCAAGAGACACAATACCGCTCCCTTGTACCTCATTATGCCAACTGATCAGCATTGCAGCAAAAGAGCCTTACAAATAACTTAACAGTACAAGAAAATACACAAATGCATTCAAAGAGAGTTAGCAGATATAAAATAAGTTCAACAGGCCAAAGACAAACAAATCAAAACAAAGTTTTGCACAAGCTGAACATATACAAGATACAAGGGAGACAGTGGGGAACCTCCACATGACTAAACACTCAATTACATTTCATTTTCCACATTCTGCATAAGATTGCTAGAGCAGATTTGGAACAGGTGCCCAATACAAATGTTTTGCTTATATAGTGGTTTCATGGATGTCATGGATTTTGCTGGATCATGCTGTGAAGGCACAGCCCACATGGATTCAGTGAAATATAATTTAAAAATAACTTATTTTGCAATTTACAATTCAATCTAGTTCAGTTCTTCTTCATGTTTCCATACATTCTACAACACTTTGGCAAATGTTTTAATGACCTTTTCTTTTCTCGTCATTACAATTTCCATTCCAAATGATCTCAGTGACAACACTTATTTTGGAAGAGCTTACAAGGGAGTAGAAAACCAATATATGCCATTGCCACACATAATTATTAATATACAGTATCCAATGGAGGTAAATACACAGCGCAGTGTTTTGCTAAATCAAAAACTGCTGCTAAAAAATAATGAACATATTAAACTGACGGGAAAAAAAAGTTTAGACATGCTACTAGCAGTTGGGAATTTAAATGAGTAAAAACCCTTGCTTTTTAAGGGTTAACATTTGTATTGGAATGTGGATATAAATATGCACTATATTGAATACACCAAAGTTAAAAGGGCAAAACTGGTCTCAGTACGCATCTCTGCCTTTTCACTTCTCTGGGAGTTAAATCAAGTAACAGATGTATACAGGATTTAAAAGATTGCAACACATATTTTCCCTTCTTAGATAATAGTATGTAGAGGTTTTATATTCACCCGTGTTGTTTCTGAACAACTGAAGATTTAAATAATTGCAAGAAAGTCAGGGAGAGCTTTGAGCAGTAACTGGAAGGTTTAGCTAACGGCCAAATGCACTCAACCGGGAGCCCAGTTACATAAGATCTCCATAAAAGTTAACAAAGCAACGTCCGAGCCATATGAAAAAAGTACCAATGTTTTATTCTAACAACTGGTGTATATAAAAAAGAAATGTGATTGCATTAGAGGCAGCCTAGATTTCCACCCTGGTTTAGATCAGGTCAGCAGAACAGTTTACTCAGTGCAGGTAATCCAGGTGAGCTTGTTATCTTGATTGACTTTAATGGAAATGTAATAGGGATTCTTGTGCATAAAGTCATGCATGTGTCACAGGAACAGATGCACTAAGCTTGGGTAATGAGAGCAGCTTCAGTAGGCATTTAATTCTAATGGGATTTTAAGTGCATCCCCAGATTAGGGCCTTTTGGAGCAATTGGTCTTTCTGCAGGGAGTTCTTACTTTTCTACTTCTGAACTCTATTGTAATTTGGTGAAACTTCCTTGGCATGATATTTGGATAGAAAAACATCCTTGGAAAGTGTACATACATAAGGTAAGGTAGTAGCAGCAGAATGCTTGTGCTTGGTATTTCTCTAATCTGATAATTTACTGAAGATTATAATGTTCTCAAAAGGAGGAACACACTCTGTTAGTACTGGGATCCAAATTGAGTAATTAGCAATGCTAACTGCAGGGCCTTGAAGATGTCAGTGTTGGTCAGCTGATCGGCCAATTACCTCTGGATGAGTCATGAAATGCATTATCTACCCACTATAATCCATCAACTGAATACTGCAATATGGGAATATTGAAAGCTCATGAAAAAGGTAAGCAAGGCACCTTGAGTTACGAATAATTTGCATACAACAGTTGGATGGATGGTCAGGAAGATTTTTGAAGACTTTGTCCCTAAATTCTTCTCAAGTGCCATCATGGGAGCAACATTTTGATCTCTCCTTACTTATTCCCAAAACTAAATTCCAGCAAAACTGATTTGTGTTCATTGCTTATCAACAGAAGTTAATGGTAAACATGGTCAAAGTCAAACCTGCAAAACATAGGAATGTTGAAAATGTTATTGTGCGCAAGTCAGCACTATAACCTTACCATCAATCTGAGAGTATCAACTACAATTAATAGAGCTGCTGAAATGGTTTGGCTTTCCAGTTTAAGAGACAACATTTAGGGAATTGATAGGTTCGGGAAAATCAAAAGTTTTAGTCTGGTGGATATCAACCTAAAGGCATAGAGAATGGTATCATCAGCATACTAATGTATATTGTAGAGCTTAGTAGGATATATTGATACATTAAATAGCTGAGGACCTAATATTGGTCCTTGTTGGACAGTTCTCAACAATTTGGGGATTTGGTGTGAAAATAATTTGATGCAATTATTCAATGTTATGTAAACCAAATTCCAGGCATTAAAAACATAGGAGTAATGTCCACATGAGTAGAAAATGAAGTTGCGCTCCATCCGTGTGTTGTAATCTGAGCTTGTTTGTCCTTTGTTTTGGTAGCCGGGCTAGCTGCATGTACATAATGTATCCAACTCCCTGTTTGTGTGTCCAACTGCATGTAACACTCACACCTGCTCCTGTGTGGATAAAAGCGTCTAACAAATGACATATAATGTAATGTAACTTGGTTTACTCCATGGGCTAACACTGTTAGCTCTGTCAGCAAAGTTTCTGTTGTTAGCATTGTTCGTGCCGATAGCACCATGAGCTGCTAGCAGCCCGCTCAGCAATAGCCATGTTTAGAGTCGTGTGTAATAAAAGATATGCTCTGAAATCCATTCATAATTTATCTTAAAAACAAAAATGGCAGAATATACCATCATGTTCGGATTGACAGTATTAAAAGCTTTGAACCTAATCCCGATAATGTCACCTTTTAAAAAGAATAGCACACATTATAAATGAATTTAAAGTGTGAACCTTTCTTTCTTTTTTACATTCTTAATTGTAGAAAGAAAACATGTGCACAACTTTGTTGAAAAGTTGTTTTTACATTGCATGTAGCTGACACTTTTATCCAAAGTGACTTACAATAAGTGCATTCGACCAAGAAGATACAAACTTGAAGAATAGAGCCAAAACATTTCAAGTGCTACTCAACTGGCTTTAGATAAGCCAGTCCTTTGTTAGCATATAAGTGCTTTGTTAGCAATTGTATTGCTCGAAGTGGAGTCGGAAGATGTGTAGGCTTCCTGCTGTCCTGATGTCAATGGGGAGCTCATTCCATCATTTTGGAGCCAGGATAGCAAATCGACGTTTTAGACACCTAAATCTCCTGTTAGCTTATCTGGCTTCAAATTAGATGCATACAATCAGTTTCTATGTTTGTATTGCATTAAGGCACAGAGTTCACATGGGGTCAACACTTCATCCTTCTTTACCATTGGCCAGCTGTTACTTTAGCCCTGGTCATTTGCCCCCAAGCCAATCAAGCTAAGAGGCTATAAGTCACCAAGGAGACAGAGCGGACACTGTAAATATCAAAATATAAGAACCTGTCTGCTTGGAAATTCAGCCCGTCTTTATTTCATATACTGTTCTTTCTCTTCCTACCCCCTCTCTTTGACATACATTCTGTCTCTCCTTTCATGCGTCTCTTCTTGCTCTCTGTGTGTATTGCACATAGGGACCCTGCAAGCGGCATACTTCACTCCGATCTAGGCCACGCTGTCGCCAACATGTTGTCTGCTGAATAATTATAGCCGGGACTTGGTTGACAGTGACATCCACAAATCCAGAGCACAAATTAAAAAACATGAATGTAAACCACAGCACGCGCCAGGCAGGAACACAGGGACTGCTTAATCTGCTCACTTAATCCATTAATATTTCATGTATTCAAAAAAAGACATGTTTCTGGCATGTTTTACCCTCTTTGCATTTACATTCCTACCAGACATTTTGAAAAGCAGGCTGCAGTGTGTTGAATGTGTTTTGCAGTGTTCCCTACTGTAGTGTTCTTGATCTCTATTGGCAACTGGTTGAAGCATTTAAATGTACCAGTCTTACCAGTCAGTGCTTACTTGGTGAAGATAATATGGGTTTTAGAGTCCAAATATATAGAGAAATTACTATACATACAGATCTTTACAGCTTGTCCATCCTAAAAAAACTAGCTTTGTTTAACACAGTGTAGCTTAACGGTCACAGAGCAGCAAAGCAGTTTTATGGTCAAGTGTCACATCTGTCAGAACAAGTCTAAAGATACATTTCGATCCCAAATCCTTTCAGGCAAGTTCATGTGAAGTCCATGTCCTTTGAAGGCACGGACAAATATTTAAACTGTGAGGCTATCCAACACCTGCCTGCTGCTTTCGATTTTAGGATTTTACCAGGTCAACTTCAGACTTCAATGTCTCAAGTGAGTCTAGCTTTAGAGCAGTCAAATCAATATAACATCTCAAGTCCTTATAATTGTAGGAACCAAACAAATTGTTAAGATAAATAAGTTTAGAATGAAGCTTGCTGCAGCTTTTTATTTTTATTCCAGTAGACATGGCATGTTTTTTTTGTCTCGTCTGTGAGTTCAGTAACAAAGAGTTGGAGAGTTCACTTTTGCCATGGTGTGTGTGTGTGCGCGTGTGTGTTTGTTGGATGTGCTGAGATAGCTTCTCCTCTATGAGCAGATTGTGTAATAAGATTAGAGAGGTCAGCTGTAACATGTATTAATCAGGCTTTACCTAGAGAGCGACGCCGTGTGTGTGTGTGTGTGTGTGTGTGTGTGTGTGTGTGTGTGTGTGTGTGTGTGTGTGTGTGTGTGTGTGTCTCCTTTCATACACCACTCCAATATGCACAATCAAATACACACTAATCCTCAAAGCTACCAATTTGCTTTCTTGGAAGTTTTAGTTCCCCTTGTATGATCACTACTAATGTTCAGCCTTTCACTTGCAAAACCATGTTTCTGACATTGATGTTCAGTTTGGTTTTTTCTTCTGTATTGCTACATTTTGACCAACATCATGACAATATCCTAAAATGTGAGTGTCACTTAACTATACTATGTTACAACCACAACAAGCGTGTACTGTAAGCTCAGTGAGCCATCAGTTGGCTTTCTTTTCTTTGCCTGAAGCTCTGTTACACATTGTGATAATCATCTAGTCTACCATAGCACTGAATCAGAGCTAGGGACAAGGAGATGTGTTAATCTAGACACACAAGATTCAAAATGGACTGAGTGTGTGTGTGTGTGTGTGTGTGTGTGTGTGTGTGTGTGTGTGTGTGTGTGTGTGTGTGTGTGTGTGTGTGTGTGTGTGTGTGTGTGTGAGGATCTTATCAGGTTGAGCAGCTGTTTCCTGCTTAAACTCAGTGGGCAGCAACGCCAGACCACTGACTGGCCAGAGGGCAGATACATCATGTGTGTACGTGAGAACAAAAGAAACAATTATCATATGTCAGCTGTGTGTGTGAGAACGTTTTAGGTTTGTGACTGTATACTGTATATATGTATGTTTGTATGTATGTGTGTGAGTGTTTGCACAATGTGCACTTGTGTGTCCAACATGATGGATTAGTGGGTGAGGTTTGGAGGATTGGTGGAAATGTAGCATGAAAGCTCTGCCCTGGGGCGGGGATGCTACTGACAACTGGTGACCAGTGTGTGTGTGTGTGTGTGTGTGTGTGTGTGTGTGTGTGTGTGTGTGTGTGTGTGTGTGTGTACGGCTTACTGAGGCATCCTCTGTGGATCCATATGATCAGGTTCAAATGACCCCGAAAAATGCATTTAAAAAACATTATTCTACATTTTTGTTTCTGTAAACAAATGACAACACTCAAACTAACAAAGTGTAAGTCCATCTGTCTATACTACAGTAATCAGCTATCTATCACGTAAATATTTGAGGAACTCAAAAATATATGTATTTTCGCGTATTAAAGGTCCAATCATTTCAGAATATAAATTGTTTTCATCTCACAAATGTGAAAAGTGCATTTCTTTGGGACTATTTTCAGCGACGGATGATTCAACATTTGGTGCTCTAGTGAATATCTGTGGCAGCTGGGCAGTCTATGAGTACAAATATCCATGGTAATGAAGGAAGATCTCATACAGTGCAAAAGTGTGCCTCATTGATATGTTTTTAACAGTTTTCGGAAAACCAATATAGTTGGGAAAAAGACAGAAGGTTCTTGGAAATTGTTTGCAATGAAGGGAGGAATTAGGTAGGCTTTGAATTACGGTCAATATTTTTTTCCCTATGCATTCATTTTGGGTTTGGAACTATGTACTGTATCTCCCTAAATTAGTCATCAAAGACATTTCTGTTGGGAAAAAAGGTACTTGTGTTTGGAATGTATCATTGTATACAGGTGAGCCCACGCATGTCTACTCTCATGTTGATAAATGACAACTCCATTTGTATTCACAATTTGATCAAACTGATTGAGTATAAGGTGGTAATGAACTTGTTTTGAATGTGAATTCAATCGAACACATACCATGTTTTCAACCCTTATTGACATGAATGTGAAAAGCAACCTCAGCCAAACACACAGAAAATCACACACACACTCTCCATCACCATCAATAACTACAACACATGCTCACCAAAATAAACTGAGCCTTGACAGCACTGTTTGCTTAAATACATTGTCAACACAGTTATCTGAAGAGTTGAGTCACAAAAAGGCTGCTACAATCTTTTGTGCAAATCTTTAAAAAACACATGGTTTTATTTAGGTATTTCGTGGATTTAAAAACTATAAAGCCCTATGACTGAGAAAGGAGGCGTTCTCATTTGATGATTATGATTCCATCAGGTTAAACTTTTTTTTAATGATAAATCATGGGTTTCGTGTTCATGCATGCTTCATGGGTTTGGGAGACTGTGGCAGGTCTCTTTATGGCAAATATCTGATCTTTTCATGGCTATCTAAACTGGAAGTAACCTCACAGAATCAGATGTTTCCTCGTCCAGACAGCCGTGAAGAGATCAGACATAAGCCTCGAAAGAAAAGTCAAAACTCCAAACTCAGTCAAAACTCAGTCTAATTAGATTAACACTGGAGAATGTCAGGTTGCAGCTGTTACAGTGTTTAAGAGCTAAAAATGTTTCCTTTGAAAAGTGAAAATGATTATGTGTAATGATATATAATTGTGGAATGAGTCCAAGTGTATACTGTAGACCAGTGGTCACCAACCTTTTTAAGCCCAAGATCCACGACTTCACCTTGGTGAAAGGCGAGATCTACCTATTGCAGAATTGAGTGAAAAAGAGAGCCCAGGCAGTACTTCCAATTGTAGGCCTTTTATAAAGGCTAATTGCATCTGAATTACATCAAATCATTTGGTCCAACTTCCAATTTGATTAAACCAAGAACACAACATAACTAACATGTCAAAAAGGATAAATATAATATGTTTAGATCATACCTATCATTTTAAGTTTCATTCCTTCATTACAATCCTAAATGTATGTAGCTTATTTTCCATTTGTTTGAGTGAACGAGTACATTATTTTGTTGACAGCAACAACAACAAAGAAAAAAACAACATCTTGCAGTGAGCAGATAACATAAAGTGCCATTTTAACTGTGAGGCCTATCCACTGAAGCTTCATGCAAGTGCAACATTTAACATTAACATTAAAATTAGTTATTTTATCACAATTCTTACACATTCAACATTCTAACAACATTCTTTATCCATGCATAGACCATTGGTGCGTTCACATACATGCCAACCTTTCCAAATCCATTTGCGCACGGCAAATGTGCACGCCTAAATTAGGTAATCAGAATAAATGGAACCCCAGTAATTACAGGTATAAACCATGTATTTAACATATATTGCATAATTGTATGCATTTTTCAGAAAAAGTGGTAGTTTGGTAAACAGTGACATCAACGACATGTTTGGTCTGTAAAATGCCCGAAAAGTAAAAGAATGGGAGATAAATATCCCAAAGTCTCCACATTTTATTATATTTTTAATGTGTTTCTGGTCCTCTTTCAGTTGAGACAGTGTAGATGAAGGATGTGTCAGGATGTAGAACTCTTGTGTGAACATTGGATAAAGCCAGGTTCATATTCTTGTTTCATGTTGTTGACATATTAGAGTCAAAGGTTGCACAGAGCGAAATATCTTTGTTGTGCCATAAATCAGAAAATAATGCATTAAACAATTCATTGCCTGCATGTTTCTACTGATAAAGTGTGATATAAATAATGTACAGGCTTTCATATTGCTGTAGTTCACTAAACAGAGACATTAACGACATGTTTTGTGTTGAAAATGTCAGAAAAAGTGAAAGAATGGGAGATAAATATCCCCAAATCTTAAAATTGTATTGTATTTTGTGTGTGTTTGTGGTCCTCTTTCAGTTGAGACACTGTAGGTGAAGGATTCGTCAGGAAAAGACCAAACACTGGATGTCTTTCAGTTGCCAACATGTGTTTTCGAGACACTGATATTAACGGGGAAACCCTGCAGGACCCAAATGCCTCGTCTCTGTTTCCTTAAACTCATTTGGGAGTGATTACCCATCAGCCCCGGGGGTGCACGTTGTTTCTCTTTCAGAAACACAGAGGAGAGGACTGTTTGTATGATGGGGTCACAGACACGCTGCAAACGGTGTCCGCCAAAAGTCGAGTCCAGTGTCTATGTAGTGTCATTTTTATTTGTTCTAGTTTGGGAAGATTGAAAATTGATAGGGAAAGTCAGCTCAGTCGGTATAAACATGTAAAAAGCGGTAGACTACCGCCCAAATCGGTAGCGTTGGCAGGTATGCGTTCACACCGGACGCGATGCGAACGACGCGTTTGCGCGGTAGCCTATCAGCGGTGAGGATCTCAGCCTGCCGTCACTGACGTTGAATCAGAAAACCAAAACATCAGCCGTTAGGTGTGAGCACACAGAGCTCACAGCTCCTCATCATATCTGTTCAGAAACTGGATAAAAGTTAAACATGAACAAACCACAGACTATCTGTGTCATGGTGAATACAGTCTCTGTTGTATCTGTGTCTGTATCATGTTTTGGTGAGTTTGGACAACGAGCAGATACAACGTTAGCTTAGCCGGATTGATCCGATCTCCATTCAGAAAACACGCATTTTAAAAGTGTTTTACTCGACCCATGTTAGTATTACTTAAAGGGACAGTTCACCCCAGAATGTTGGAGATTGGCCGTCAAGATGTGGCTGTTGACTTGTGGTGTTCAAGAAAATACATTTGAAAATGTAAACAGCTATGTCTCATTCCAGAAATCTTGACCTGGTGTAAAATAATCCACATACCTTGTAGTTAACAATTTCATGTAGGAACCATTTTCTTTTTTCCAAACTACACTACCGTATTACCACGAGGAAGAAATGGCTGCTGTAGTTGGGTAAAAAAGACACAAAAAGGCTTTATATCAAAGTCTTCGGAACTCCAAATTAAGAAGTTATTTGTGTAAATGAATGAGTCAGACAAACTAAATATTTAAACCGAGGAGAACGGTAATAGTAATGGTAACCCTAACCCTAACCCTAGCTGTGAGAAAGCCTTTTTGTTAAATGTATGTCTGTATCTTAAATTACCAAACAATTACATGTATTTAGGCCAAACCATAATGTGTTACTAAACCTAACAAAGTAGTTTTGTTGCCTAATCAATTTGTTACATCTCTGTTTCGATTTCTAACCCAAATCCAGAGGGGAATACATTTCACAACACGATAATCAACAGAACTTGTTGTGAGCAGTTTCATCAATAAACCTTTTTCTTTGTTTATCACTACACTACCATGTTAACACCCAGAATAAATGGCTGTTGTAGTTCGGGAGAAAGTAACAAAAAACAAGTTTTATCAAAGCCTTCAGAAATCCACATTACGAAGTTGTTGGTGTAAATGGATGAGACAAACAAAGACAATAATTAAACCAAGGTGAACGGTAAAGGTAGACCTAACCCTATCCCACAATTTACTTCTGTAACTAAAATAACTTAACAAATACACTTATTTAAGTCAAACTATGATGTTTTTGTTACATTTTTGTTTGTTTACATTTCTAACCCTTATCTGGAGGGCAATATGTTTAACTAAATAATGTCACTGAGTTGCAGGCTGATGAACACCACTGTATGTGAGGATGTTTGCTCCAGTAGCCAACACTGCACGGACTGGTCGATAAGAATTGATTACACATCAAAGAGCAGAGTTGCACACACATTAGATTATTTTTTTGTTTCATGTATCATTAATTGCAGCACTAGACTAGCTGAGTGTTATTGAGAAGTTTCTTCTAGAAACTCCTAAAAGCTCAAAGTTGTGTTTCTTCTGTTGAACATAAATCTGGGGGAGAAGTGAGTCCATTCTGCCTGAAATGATTACGCTCCTCAGATTATATTCACATTAATCTTTAAACCAGCCATCTAAGTGCGGCACAATGTTGGAAAGGAATAATCAACATCATAGTACATTTTTTATTGGGATTTTTCAAGTAAATGTTATTGTTATGGGAGCTTTAAAAAAAACATGCACATCTCCAGTACATATACAAGCTTGTTTATGGAGATACATTATATATAAATATGTATGTTTCACAAGATGTAATACATAAGTTAATGTGTTATCATTGTGTTAATGTTTCAATTTGTTGTTAATGTTTGTTAGCATCTTGTAAGCCTGTGTGGGCTGGGCACTTGTCGGTGTATGACACTTTGAAAAAAGACTAACCCTAACCCATCATTCCTTACTTACTCAAGAGCATTAATCAAGGTATATTCAAGAAACACCTTTAGCACAAAGCAAATTAATCTTGGTTTTCCATGTCAGTTATGTCGGTAAACTAAGTTTCTTTGGGTTTTGTGTTTGTCAGACAAATCCAGAAGAATGAACATGTACAATTTTACTTTTGGATATTGGAGACAGGGCTTTGTATGTACTGATATTATTACTGTACATCCCATCAGTCAATACCAGTTAACTGATTACACATTTATTTGTTAGTCCAATAAATAGATATTTGCAAATTGCCTATTTGGTTACCAATGGTATCTATTTTTCTGGTTCTCAATTTATGTTAAAAATCCCCCAAATTGAGGTTAAAATTCACAATTTTCTCTATATGTATATATTTCTCAATATGTCTGTATGTTTGTGTTCTGTCAGTTCATGGCTCTGTCAGTGAGTCACAAGCTTCACTGTGGGAACATCAGCCCAACATTAATGACAATGATGCGCCGCTGACATCTCTCACTCTGACACCGGCCAGATGCACAAACGCCTACAATATCAATGAATGACAAGCGTATGTGTGTGTGTGTGTGTGTGTGTGTGTGTGTGTGTGTGTGTGTGTGTGTGTGTGTGTGTGTGTGTCAGATCTCCTACTGTGCCTTAGCAGCAGAAACAGAGGGATGACAGAATGGAAGAAGAGTCTTTAATGTCAGTTAGAAGAGATACCAAAAGGAAGAGGAGGAGGAAGGGGGTTCACAAAGAGAAAATTATGATATGGAGATTTGCCATTGAGAACAGAGAGAAAAGAGGGAGAAAAAGAGAGCGACATCTGCTCCGTCTCCCTTCTAACCAATGTGACACATGAGGGAGGACGTCTGCTGGCTGCCTGCATTTATTAAACTAATAGGATTCTCCTCCTCCCAGATCTCAGTGAATGTTAAATAAACACAGTCAGAGCTGCTCAACAAAAATCCATTCTGGTCTCTTTATCCAACATTATTTTGAAAGGCTGTTTGCCTTTCATAGCTCTGAAATGAGTTGAGATTTCACAGCTTTCATTTTAAAGTTTTCTCTTTAATTATGTTATCAACTCTACTGCACAACTTTGGTTCTGAGAAATCATGCTTCTTATGTTTTTATTTTAAGGCAAGGCAAGTTTATTTATATAGCACTTTTCAACACAAGGCAATTCAAAGTGCTTTACAAAAAATGAAAGACATTAAGAAAATGGCATTTAAAATTACTCATTAAAAAGAAAAGCTAATAAAATAAATATTAAAAGAAAAAATACATGGATCAAAGTTACAGTGCAGTCTAAGATATGAATAGTTCAATTAAAAGCAGCGACAAAAAGAAAAGTCTTCAGCCTGGATTTAAAAGTAGTAAGAGTTGCAGCGGATCGGCAGTTTTCTGGGAGTTTGTTCCAGATATTTGGAGCATAATAACTGAACGCTGCTTCTCCATGTTTAGTTCTGACTCTGGGGACAGAAAGCTGACCAGTCCCTGAAGACCTGAGAGATCTGGATGGTTCATAATTTAGCAGTAGGTCAGAAATGTATTTTGGGCCTAAACCATTAAAAGCTTTATAAACCAGCAGCAGTATTTTGAAATCTATTCTTTGACACACAGGAAGCCAGTGTAAAGACTTCAGAACAGGAGTGATGTGATCCACTTTCTTAGTGTTAGTGAGGACTCGAGCAGCGGCGTTCTGAATCAGCTGCAGCTTTCTAATATATTTTTTAGTGAGACCTGTAAAGACACCATTACAGTAGTCCAGTCTACTGAAGATAAAAGCATGGACAAGTTTTTCCAAATCCTGCTGTGACATTAGTCTTTTAATCCTAGATATATTCTTTAGGTGATAGTAGCCTGATTTAGTAACTGTTTTAATGTGACTGTTGAAACTCAGGTCAGAGTCCATGACTACACCTAGATGTATGGCTTTATCTGTTGTTTTGAACATTGCAGACTGAAGCTCAGCGCTAACTTTTATACGTTCTGCCTTGGCTCCAAAAACCATTACCTCAGTTTTATCTTTGTTTAATTGGAGAAAGTTCTGACACATCCAGTCATTGATTTGTTCAATGCACTTACTCAGTGTTTGAATTGGAGCATAGTCTCTTGGTGAAATTGTTATGTAAATGTGTGTGTCATCCGCATAGCTATGGTAACTTATTTTGTTGTTTTTCATTATCTGAGCCAGTGGTAGCATGTAGATGTTAAAGAGAAGAGGCCCCAAGATGGAGCCTTGAGGTACCCCACATGTCATATTTGTCAACTCAGATGTGTATTTACCTATAGAAAAAAAAATGTGTCTGTCCTTTAAGTAGGATTCAAACCAATTTAGAACTTTTTCCGAAAGTCCCACCCAGTTTTCTAGTCGGTCTAGTAATATGCTGTGGTCAACAGTGTCAAACGCAGCACTGAGATCTAATAATACTAACACTGAAGTTCTGCCACTTTCTGTGTTTAAGTGGATGTCATTGAAGACCTTTACAAGAGCAGTCTCAGTGCTGTGGTTTGGACGAAAGCCTGACTGGAACACATCGAAACATCTATTTAAATGCAAGAAATTACTCAACTGTTGAAAAACAACTTAAGTCATTTTTAACTCATTAAGTTTTAGGCAGTTTAAGATTACATAAAAGCGATTCCATATTTGAAATAACTATTTTGTATGGCGTGTCGTTCAATGATAAAACAGGCAAAAGTGTTTCTTCCGGTTCAGAATGTCCACTTTTGAAAATGGGGCTGAATCTCGGCTGGCGTTACGCCCCGTACACACGGTTCCATTGGAAGCTTCAACGGAGACGCTTCCCATTCACTTTGAATGGGGTGACGTCACGCTTTGCCGAACTAAATTGTGGTTCCGTTGCTTCGCTTTGCCTGCGTTGCTCGCTGTGAAATTTGAGAAAAGTTCAAGCGTCGATGGAAGTGCCAGCCAATCAAATCCCGTTTATGTAAATATGCCAGTACAAGCGCTAGCCAATCAAACCGCGTGTAGGTAAATATGCTGGGAAAGCCATTTCGTTTTATTCCCAAAAATGTAGGAGAAAGTTATAATTACAGTAGGAAATCTACTCTACACATACTGGGATACAAACCGGAGGAACCAGGCATGGAAAGCGGGGCTTTTTTTGCTTTGTGGGTCCGGGGTGGGAGATTAATGTGATTGGTTGTTGGTCGCGTTAACCCCAAGCGCCAGACACGCCCACCGGCAAGCGCTAATGCAACGGAACTGTGTGCACGTAGTGTTACTCCCCCTTGCTGCAACCCATTTCCAAGAATTTTGCACAGATTTGTGGTCTTTCCATGATATAATACCTGGTCAATGGATATAATGGTGTTCACTTTTGAAAGGGCTCTCCTAAAGGTTATTTCTTTGGTTGGCACTTGGTTGTTCCCAAAGTAACATGAAAGAATGAAAAAAGAGGGCTGAAGTTACTGAATAAAGGTGGCAACAATATGAAATCCAATGTATTTTCAATTAAAGCCACCGTATCAAGGATGGACAGACATTTTGAATACAGAGGCTTTCAGCTTTTTAGTTTGTACAGTAAGAACAATTTTATAAGAACGGTAAATGCAAACTGTGATGAAATGGGCAAAAGCCTAAAAGCTCGGGAGCCGTTAGCCATTTAGTTCGCAAGAAACAACAAGATCTGCAATTCCTTTGTTGATTTTTCTCTTGTTGGTTTCTACGTGGAATATTTTAACATAGGGGTTAAGGCCAGAGGTGGGAGTAAGTCCTACATGAGCAAGTCTCAAGTCTTGACCTACAAGTATCAAGCAAGTCCCAAGTCACTGTAGTGAGAGTCAAGCAAGTCAAGTCAAGTCATTGCTCAAGTCAAGTCAAGTCATACGAAATTCTGATGAATAAGCCCAGTTTCCGCATTTAAATCAGTTAAAAGACAGTGGTTATGAACATTGATTCAACCCATGATCTTCATTACATACACAGTTAATCATTTGAAATCTACTTTAGACCGATTACAATCATATTAGATTCATATTAACCCTAGAACTGCAGACAATATAGCTAGGACTCAATCAAAAAGTCTGTTCAAAAAGGCAGAATTCCAGGTAAGAAAATCATATATGGCATTTGCCATTACACATATTTAATTTAAATGTCTGTTAACACTAGAACCGCCAACAGCGTCAGCACCTACATAGATATCATTTTAAAATCATTTAATTTGTTCCTCTTCATAATTTCCTTATAAACTAAGTAAGACGATTTAAAACTAACTTAATTGGGTTAATTTTGAAATTGCTTCAGTATATCATCATAACAGATCAAAAAAATTCATTTTACAATGAATCAAGGAATGATGCACTTCTACAAACAAAAACAACATAATTAAAACAATTAAACAAACTACTAAAAGTAGATGAACTACATTATTCAAAAGTTTTCAGTAACTTCTGATACTAACACAGGGGAAATAAACGAGGCATCTCTTTTCCTCTCTCTCTCCCTCTCCTGACAGCCCGTCAGTATCAGGGTTAGTACAAATGAATCCTTGGAGGTTCTAGTGTTCATTTACCGTTTTGTCTTCTCTTTGCAATGCTTAATCGATTTGAAACCAAGTCTAACGTAGCTTAAACTTAACGTTAGCTTCCTAGCTAACACAACACATGCACGCACCTTTCTCTGTGGGTTTTTTTGTAGTGACGAATGAAGTTGGATGTTGTGGTGGTCTTGTCACTGATCTTTATGCTGCAGACCCTGCATACCGCTGTTTTCTTATTAGCGTCACCGACAACATAATCCTTGAATCCAAACGTCACTATTTTTGTAGTAACGCTAGCCGCTGCATGTTGCCAGGTTTGCGCGCATGGCGCTATAATCACCCAATCACGTTTTTGGAAAAAAATAAACGTAATATCTCACTACAAAAACAAACGCAAATATTTGATTTTAAACAGTCAAGTCCTTTCAAGTCATCTGTCTCAAGCTTAAGTCAAGTCTCAAATCATGAATACCAAATCAAAGTCAAGTCAAGTCTTTTATCAATGTTAGTCAAGCAATTCTCAAGTCAAAAAATATGCGACTCGAGTCTGACTCGAGTCAAGTCATGTGACTCAAGTCCCCACCTCTGGTTAAGGCCTCAGTGTGCTTCAAATAAAGTGATTGTCTGGAAGTATAACAGCCTTTGAAACACACTCTCTGATTTGTACAAGATTTGAAAGTAGACATGTCCTCTTTTGCCATTTGTACAATGTATTGCATTGAGACTACAAAGACAAACTCAAGAGAGGTTAAGGAAGCAGCCAAGATGAAGTTATGACTGAAGGCTTGTACACCATTAAGTGGGTTGACATCAAGAACAGGCGGAACATATTTGACAACCTAGTTTGTTTGATTGTATACTAAAGACTTGACTGGTCTATAATCTTTCAAAGTTCTCTAAAAGCACTGAAGGCGACTCCAAAAAACCTTAGGGAAGATAACGAAGATACTTGGCAAAACCAGAGTAGGCTACGGTTTAGATAAGATTGCGTAGCGAGAAGTCCTGATATGAGTTGAGCATCTTTATTTGATACCTACCATAATTCCAGTACAGAACATGAAACTGATTATAGACTTTATAGCTAATTGTGACAGTAATTTGTTAAAGCCGAGGCCTGTCCGATGCTTTCAGAACCAAATGTATCCAGTCACAGCCTTTCATTCCTGTCCCGTCTCTGATTTCATCATCACTGGCTAATTAATTGTCAACAGCAATAAAATACAAACATGCAAATGAAGTTAAACGTCCCATTGTGTCGTTGAGGGGATAATTAATGATGAGGAAGGATGGAGGAAGACGAGGGGATATTAGAGAACAATGGACATTTCCAAATGTACACAACACCAGGCAAGAGAGCAGAGAGAACAAAAGCAATAATATAAAGGTGAACGTCCATTGGGTGGGAAAAGGAGGGGAGGCTGGAGGAAGAGAGTGTGTGTGTTTGTGAGGATGGGGGGGCTGGCGAATTGGCTAAGAAGACATGAATGAGGAAACATTGTAAGGGCTCAGGCATCAATTATTAAAAGTTTGACACACACACACACACACACACACACACACACACACACACACACACACACACACACACACACACACACACACACACACACACACACACACACACACACACACACACACACACACACACACACACACACACACACACACACACACACACACCATGTATACATCACTTCAGGGGACATTACATTGGCTTTCATGCATTTCCAGGAGACTTATCCTAACCTTAACCATAAACAACACATGCCTAACCCTAACCCTACCCTTAACCTTACCCTAACCCTAACCCTAAACCTAACCAAGTCTTCACCCTAAAATTAATGATTCCCCTCATGGGGACCTCCATGTTGTCCCCATAAGGGGGGCGAGTTCCCACACGTGACTATGTAAACATATGTAGGTCCCCACAAGTATAGTAATGCTAGGACACACACACACACACACACACACACACACACACACACACACACACACACACACACACACACACACACACACACACACACACACACACACACACACACACACACACACACACACACACACACACACACACACACACACACACCACACACACACACACACACACACACACACACACACACACACACACACACACACACACACACACACACACACACACAGCGGGTTAGACATGACACAGATAAAGGATAATGCACCCTCATTCCCTTTGCCCCCCCCATATTGCTATAACTATATTGGGCTTATCGTCTGGACACAGGGCACCATTCACCACCACAATATCATCATTATTTACACCCAGATGGAGAGGGCCTATTGTTAGCTGGACCCATGTGTGTATGTGTTGCAGATAGGGAGGCGGGGGTGAGCGGATAGTTGGGGGTGGTCGGGGGATGGATGGCGGGGGCAACAGATTTATGTCCGCCCGTGTCTTGACCCCGTGCCCTTGTTGTCCATGGGAAGTCTCTGAGGGGGACGAGGGGGGGTGTCTGCGAGGCTAGCACCACTGTCGCTAATAATGGGCTGGACAGTGAGAGAGAGAGAGAGAGAGAGAGAGAGAGAGAGGTCTGGAGATCCCATATGGAGGCTTGAGGTGGGGGTGTGAGGTGAGGTTTAAGGTTGGGGTGCAGGGCAGGCAGACAGACAGAGTCCATGTTCAAAGTAATTGAGGGATCAGCATTTGGCATGTTCAATTAGTGTTCTGACCTCAGTCTTCCAGTCTGCTCGTGTTCTTAGGCCTAAGAACCCTCTGATAGTAAAGCCTGGTTACAATTAAGGACAGCCAGAGGCAGGTGTGAGGCGAATAGTCAACTTGGAAAGTCTCATAAAAGTGACATCTGCTCTAAAACCCAACATGTTCACCAGTGTGGTTGATCTATGGATGGTTGAAGTCATTTAGAAATTGGGTTCGGTATTGAACTGCAATATCTTTTGGCAGTAACCAAAGAGTACCTATAAGGATTGTCCCAAAATGCTTGCTCGGAACCATATAGTACCTTGTTTTTTACAAAATGTTGTCAAATGTGTTTAATTACCTAGAAGGACACTTGAAGAAAGCAGACCTTGGCTAAAGCCATGGCCTTTCTTGCAATGTTAAAAAGCTGAACGAATAATTTATTTATCTGCACTGTGATAGGGTTCTCTCCAGAATGGGTTCTTTCTTACCCAATGTTACACCCTTGAACCAGGTTTAGTGAAAATTGTGCGAGTAGTTTTTTGTTATATTGCTGGCATAACGACAAACTTTCTTTACCTATTTGTTTCTATCTGAAAATCTTGGCAAATGAGAAACAATTTCGTACTAGACATTTCTGATGAGAAGGCAGCGGGGTTGTAGAGATTCATAGCCTGCGGCTGATCTGCAGGGACATATTAAGAGGAGTTGTGTGGAATAGTACATTATGTGATGGGTGGAAAGGGAAGAGAAATCTGCTCACCTTTGTGCTACATCTTATGAAGCTTTTGTCAAGAATGGGACTTCAGGACTTCTGTCCATGATGTCCACTTTGGCTACACACTCGATGCCTTTTTATCAATTGAAAATATAAATCTTCATGCCTTGTTAAAGCAATTCTTCATATTCTTTCTTCAGCCTATTACTGTTAATGCCGAATAAATGTAGATGATATTATTTGCCAAAATGTCTCTCATTTATCCAGGACACTAAAATCTTCCAGGACTGAAACGGATTTCCCACACAGAAAAAATAAAAGAAAATTGCCAATACATGTGAGTACAAAAGCATCACTCAAAGGTCACTGATCTAATCAGAAGAACATATCTTCAGAGTGACAGAAGAGGCGGACGAGTCATCGGTTCAGCTATCACCCTAAAGCTATGCTCTTGAGTGGCTGAATACTTTGGGGATGATGATGTATGGATAAAAAGCCCCCTGGAGGACTCTGCCAATCAAATGGGGGAGCCACTTATCTGCCGGAGCACAAATCAAGTCCTTCATGTGCAAAATGAATGTTGGAGAGAGGGAGCAAAGGGTTATCATGCTGGTCTCAGGTGAGCTGAGGACTATGGGAAAATCTTGCAATTGCCTGCTGATGGTTTTATAATGTGCTGGTGTATACTGTATATGCTCACACACATTACAGAACACACTCTACTGGATTTAAAATCCAGAATTCAGAAATGTCTTCAGTTTGTTTTTGCTTCAGGTCAAGTTCCATGTTTTCAGAAGTTTGAGAACTGAAATGCCTAAATCATGGCTTTTAGATCCCCTATGATCCCATTATTCAATAATTGGAAAAGCCAGATTGGAATACTCTAGTTTTCATCAGAAACAGTTTACAGTCTTTGATTGGAAGGTTTGCCTTTTCTTCATTAATAAATAGGTGAAACCTGTATTAGTGTGTTTACATTCTTTGTTCACTTCTTTCATTCACCAGTAAAAAGGTTTTCTGCAGTTTTGCAAAAGGGTGAAAAGAGGTGCTGCAGCATGAGAAAAGTATGAGAAAAAAAAAGAGCTTTTTGAACATTAACAGAATACAAAGATGAACTGAAAATGAGAAGAGATGCTGTTTTATTGTCATATATCTGAATAAAGATGTATATTACTTTATTTGTGAAATCCCCATGTTTCCCGATTTTACTTAAAACAATGTTATTAAGAAATTATGCAAAATGTTAGAATTCTGGAGTATCAAATGACTAAACTGACGGAAGTAAATGAAAACAGTGTGTATCTGGGAAAATTACGTTCCTCTTGTCAGCAACCAATGCTCTGGTTAGATTTGGATTCCCCTGATTCAATTTCACTGTAAATAGTCAGTGTGTCTCTAAAGGAGCTGAATCCAAGTCTGTATGATTGATGTTTGTAGTGTTTTTATGTTTGTGAGCAGCGATATGCACACTTGGCTGCTCTGATGGACAACCCCATTCTGGCAGTAACAGCCTCTGTAATTTCCCTCATGTCTCTCCCTCTCTACCACCCTGAGAGAAGAGGTCAATAATGTAAATCTGGACACTTGCACGCGAGCTCCACACTCTGGGATGCAGTTGCTTGTGTTCAACCTCGCAATTCGATTACGCAGATTAGAGTTACACAATCCATGTCCTCAATAACAAAACAATTTTGATTTCCGGACACGGAGAGGAAATGGAAAAAACAGGGGGAATGAGAAAGAAATGCTCCGCAGAGGAGGTGGACAACTCAGTCTAGAATCATTTATATTTGTCAAGAATGAGGTGACAAAGGGATTGAAGAAGAGACAATGAGTACAAAAGGTAGAAAAAAAAGCTTGAAACAGCATCAGGTTCCATGAGATTCTTTAAAATGTTGATAGCTTTGTCTGCTCTCATTATCGAACTCTTTGGCTTTTAATGCCACAGGTTTTGGTCAGTCAGTCACATTGAACCTTTTCAACCAAAAATAGTCTCAGGTTGTTTAGTGTTCAAAGCCTTTTAGGGGCTAAAAGAAACGATCAATTTCACAAGAAAAAATAGCACAACATGTACACATTTTACACCAAAAATCTATATGTGTGTTGTGAGGTGAAGTGGTTTTTGACTGAGTTTAAGATAAGATCAGATAATGCTACAGTGGTTTGTTAACCTTTCAAGGAACCCCCACTTCAAATTGCAGCATTTGCGACCAAAGAGCCTCTTAAAATCTCTCATTGCAGAACTGTGTGTGTGTGTGTGTGTGTGTGTGTGGTGTGTGTGTGTGTGTGTGTGTGTGTGTGTGCGTGTGTGTGTGTGTGTGTGTGTGTGTGTGTGTGTGTGTGTGTGTGTGTGTGTGTGTGTGTGTGTGTGTGTGTGTGTGTGTGTGTGAGCATGCGTGCGTGTGCGTTTCTCTCAAACAAGAGTGGGAGCGATCTAAATAAATACAAAGAGAGGAATAGCTACGCAGACAGGAACATTAATGGACTATAGAATTTCATGCATTGGATGGTGAAAGTAGCTGAGTCTGTACATTACATGGGCACACACAACATACATAATACACACACACTGCACACACAACACACACATTTATAGGCAGAGAGACCCTTTACCGCTATGAGAATGGGTGGTCTCGCACATGGACATTTACATATTGCTATATGTGATTTTCTTTAGGTAGTTTGTCCATATGAGTTTGAATAAGTCTGCAAAATTACAATTTCAATATAAAACCTGCATATTAATTTCATGTTTCTTAATTTTTATACATTTTCCTATTTATTTCTTAATTGTTCATTATCTCAAGTCATCAAAGTAAACATTAAGCGCAATATGTGTAAATTATATGTTTTGACTCAATTATTGGACTGATGATGTATTTTCTCTTTTAATTTTCCTGCTCAACCTGCTGCTCAGTGTGAAATGACCTCAGCTCATAGCCAGACTTCCACAGACCGCTTTACATTTTAATCAGAAGACAGACATAAGGAGAAGGAGACAGGCTGTACATTTTAATTACAGACTCTCCAGTGAGACAGGCGGACACACTGACAGAGTTAATATTCCCCCTCAGGACCCCCAGCAGGCAGTAGGGGCTTATGGCCGACTGCCTCACTGCCTGATTGTCCATTGTATAGGCCTATTGATTCCCTATCACCTCCCTGCATCAATACACCTCAGCTCATCTCTCCCTCCTTAACATGCATGGAGGTCATGATAAAAGATCTAATGGATGGACATCCTATTATATACAGAAAGAAAGGGATGGAGGGAGGCACAGACTGACTCTGAGGTGGAGGAAGTTCTCCACTCTTACATTGTCTGCAGTCAAGCTGCTCAGTAAGCGAAAAGGTCAAAGCACCATTTTAGTGTAAATAATGCCCAGTTTATAGGATGCTAGCCTGATCCAAAAGATCACAGGTCTTTACATAATGAGCTGTGGAAGCGAAGGTAAGTGAAAGAAACCAATGTGCAGCAGAGCTTTGGTGAAAATCTATTTTCTTTCACAGGAGTAATCTACCCTAATTGTTCAGCATTAAATGAAACGAAACAAATTCATATAGTATATGATACATCCAGGTAAAAACATTTGGCTCAGAGTTCAAATCCTGACAGTGTAAAAAAAACAGGGGAGTTTCTCTATTGGATTAGGTTGCTACTTCCAATACATGCCGATATAATTAGTAACAATATTTCCTGTTCAGGAAGAGAGAGGGGCGTTCATCTCGCAACTAGCTACTGTATTTATGACCATAAATGCAAAATAAGGGAGTTCATTCAGCTATGAGTGACTACAAATGGAGTTCACAATGTCACAGGCCGGGAGTGTGTAGCAACCATCATTTGAACAGGGCCTACATCAGTCTGGGCTATGAGCTAAATGCTAACAGCAACATGCTAATATCCTTAAAGGGACAATGCTAACATGAGGATTTTGAGCAGTTATAATGTTACAAATGTTCACTCAGACTTGCTTCATTTGATAGTAATCTGTAACATACTATCGACCACACCAAACTGGGATAAACCATGATTTTTGAGAAGCAGTTAACTCTATGAACTCCGAAAATCCCATAATGTGCGCTCAGCTCATTGTTGATAATGTAAAACCAAACTGCGATTGGCCGCTAACATAAAAAAAGATTTTCTAAATATCTGACGTTAAAGAAAGCAGTTTTGTTTCTTCTTCTTCTTGAGATATGTATTGAGGGTGAAACTGCACAATTATTTGTAACCATATACATCTGAATACGTTTGAGTCACAGTATGCACACAGAAAACACGAGTTTGTTCTTCAGAAACATTGAGAAACCCACAGTTCTGTGGTTGAGTTGAAGGTGGCCGGGTACGCAACAACATGGGAGCACAGCACGGGCTTTGCTTAATGGGAGATGGAGGAGAAGGCCAACAGAAAGAAAGGATATGTTTGTATTAGGTTCCATGTGTGCCAAAAAAAGCTACAGTGTTGCATACTTTGTCAAAACCACTGTTGATTTTCCATTAGGCTTGTTTTGTTTCCTGACTTGTAAAGTGTGTTTGTCCTGGAGGGATCATACTGACATTAAAGTACAGTTAGCAGTAGGTCTGTGTTTCCCACTTAAGAAACTGTCTTTGTATATCAACGCAAACCCAAACTTGTCATACACATAAGTACTGAATACTGGAAATGAGATCCTGGTGTTTCTCGGAAAATCTTCCACCTTTTTATAGGAAAAATACCACAGAGAACCTGGGATTTGTAACACATAGGTTTCTGTTTTTAGGTAATAGGTATATAAATACTAAATGGAATGACACAAAGCGGCCTTTTCACAACCTTATTACAGTTACTAGTTTGTTGTTCATCTAATTGTTTGGCCTCTGGAATTGCTGTTTGCAGCATTCTCCTGAACCACCTATCCAAACAACTTTGCCCTCAACAGGACACTTCCTTGCATCCATAGCAATACCTGTAAAAGTGTGAAGTTGATAGAATGAAAGGTTTTTGAAAAATATGGATGGACAGACATACGTACGTACGTACGTACGTACGTACGTAGATATATAAATTGATCGACATTCAGCTGCAGCAATGAAAGTGAAACATCTAAAAAAATGTAACATCTCCAAGGGAAAGGTTTAGTTAAAAGCATAATTTTCCCAAACATTACCTGTTCCCAAATACACATCTCATGGCGAATATCGAGGTACTTGAAAATCCTTTCGCACCTGATTGCTGCAATTTCCCTAAAAAATGTTACTCTTTCTCTGAGTCATAACTCAGAACCATGAGGGTATCATTATCTCAGAGTGGATTGCAACATCGAAGAGAAAAATGCTCTTTCAAACCTCAGAACTTGCCTGGGAATCATCAAGTTCTTTCAGTATCAAAGTTTTCCGGTGTCTGGATTTTCATTGGTACACTGAAACAGGTTCTAGCTAAATTGCCAAATTGAAAACAAATCCAATGAAGAACAAACCGAAATGGCTCCATGCAACATATTTTCCTTAGCTGCCAATAACTCAGTAATAACCTGCAGAGATTGAACTAGAAACAAATAGAAGTCAACTAAGAGTTCTGAATGATGGGATTTTGAATGTTTGTACTTTTGAGTATTTTTTTCAATAATATAGTACATAACGTTATATGCATGAAAAACTTCAGAAAATTACATTTATATGGCATCAAATAATAACAGAAGTACTCTAAGGTGAATTTTCATGCATATTTTTTGCAGAGACACAACTATTGCCACCATAAGAAAGTAATTAATGGTAAGAAAAACACAAAAAACTCCCACCCGTACAGTATAACCCTTGAGCAGAACCGGGATATGACTAATCGTTATAAAATAATGTGTGTTCTAAGGAAGTCAGTTTAAAACCACCAGGAAACAAACTGGAACAGTTGGTGACTCAAAAGGCCAAAATAGGTGCTGAATGCAGCTCTGTGGTAATAGAGACATTGATTTTTCTCTTTTGCTACTTAGAATTTTCCATGACACACAAACCTTGTCTGTCAAACGCATACACTCCCCCCCCCCCACACACACACACACACACACACACGCACACACACACACACGCACGCACACACACACACACACACGCACACACACACACACACACACACACACACACACACACACACACACACACACACACACACACACACACACACACACACACACACACACACACACACACACACACACACACACACACACACACACCCACATACCATGTATACATCACTTCAGGGGACATTACATTGAGTTACATGCATTTCCTGGAGACTTATCCTAACCTTAACCATAACCAACACATGCCTAACCTTGACCCTTACCCTTACCCTTAACCTTACCCTAACCCTAAACCTAACCAAGTCTTCACCCTAACATTGATGATTCCCCTCATGGGGACATCCAGTTTGACCTCATAAGGGAGGCGAGTCCCCACACGTGACTGTGTAGACAGATTTAGGTCCCCACAAGTATAGTAATGCTAGGCCTCCCACACACACACACACACACACACACACACACACACAACACACACACACACACACACACACACACACACACACACACACACACACACACACACACACACACACACACACACACACACACACACACACACACACACACACACACACACACACACACTCTAACATCAGCATTATCATTAGGATGAGGCCTTGACCGTCTAGTTGGGGACTGTTGGACACCAAAACCGAGATAAGGGTCCATCAATCTAATAACTCCCCGCCCATGTCCACCTCTTTCTCTCTCTACTCTCTATGCACCTAAGATTCATGTCTTTCAGACCAGATGGCTCCCCTGTGGCTCACACTCCGCTAGTTAGCACTGTGGCTAATCCCTTGGCCGAGGCCTCATCGTGTCCTTTCCTCTGCAGAGGTGACAGTTCAACCTCATCATCGTGGCGAACACAGTGGCTCATTTCTATGTGTCCATTATTCCATTTCTTCAACTCAACATTTTTTTTTTTCTGGGTCTGAGCTAGGATTTTGTTAGCATTGTAGCAGGGGCTGCAGGTCAACAACCAAAGATGCATTACAACTGGAAGTTATGTGCATTTGTTACTTTCTTATTTTACTTTCTTTACCTTTCTTCATCTTTACCTTGTTCTCCTGTCCCTCCCCATGTTGTTCCCTTATTCTCATGTCCTTTCCAACTTGTTTGCTTCTTCGTTTCTCCCTCTGTCTTCATTCCTTATTCTGTAATCCCCCATTTGTTGTATTTTTCTATTTCCTTGGCTTTCTTTCCCCCAAATGTATTTTCTTCTCATCATTTTGTTTCCTGTATTTATGTACATCCACATTTTGTGTCCTCTCCTTCTCCCTACCTTCAGTCTACTTGTCTCCTACCAAATCTTTTTCAACCCATTCCTTTCAATTTCTTTCCTCATTTTCTTGTTCCTTTTCTTATTCACACCCTTTAGTTTCCTCTTCTATCCTTGCTTTTATTTTACGCATGCACCCTTTCCTTCTCGTTTCCCTCCTGTCTTGTCTGTCCACTCCTATCATTTGATTTCCTCTCCTAATTTGTAGCTAAGGGCCCAACTAGCAGCATCATTACCTCTGGAGGGTCAAAGTTCAACATCATTGTCACACTTTTCTGTCCATTGGTATTTTGTCTATTAGTTTCCCCTTCCTTCTCTTCTCTCTTACTTTCCTCTTCTGTCCTTCCTTCCTTTTTTCCCTTTAGAGCTAATTTGCTGTGCCTGTACCGGAGCATCATTACCTCTTCAGGGTCAATGCTGAACGCTCATTAACTGCAGCCTCTCCATCCAGGTCACTCATCCCCACCGTGATGATATCTGTCTGTCTGGATGACTGCCACGACCCTTACTTACTTTTCTCTCTATTTTCAGGGACATATCGTTTCCTGTCTTGGTCCCCCCCCTGTTGTTTCCTCCCCCTTTTTCTCTTTGTAGGTTAACCCCATGTTGACCGGGGAGCGAGTGTGTTGAGTCAGACGACGGAGCTTAAACAAAGGCCAGACGGCATTATGCGGGCAGCTGAACTAAGCCCTATTAGAGAGAGTCATTACCCCGTCCGTCTCGTCCTGCACGCACACATACAGAGCAAATTATCTGTAAAGAACAAGGAAGAAAACGTTAATGAGTCCAAAATAAGAGATCATGATTAGACTTGGTTCGTGTGGGCACAAAGCAAGAAAACAGATTTCAGGAAAAAAAGCTGGGGAGGAAGCATGGTGGAAAGGAAAGTTTATAGGAAGGGAGAAAGGCCAAATGGGCCAATATGCATTATAAGTACTTTAACTTTACTACTTTAATAACTTTTGGTACTTTAAGTATATTTTGATGCTAATACTTTTTTACTTGAGTAACATTTTGAATGCAGAACTTTTACTTCTAATAGAGTATTCCTACATTTTGGAATTTCTACTTTTACTCAATAACAAGATCTGAGTACTTCTTCCACCTCTGTGGGAAACTAACAACGCATCAACACTAACTAAGAAACAAATGCAGCACAAAAGTAATATCTGGCAAGCTTAAAACATTTTTTTCATGGGGTAAGGTAATTACACATACATGGGAACATATCAATTTTTTTTTTGGATAAAAGAAATTGGTCTGACAAGAAAATTGCAATATGTGCTTCTCTAAAAACAAACAAAGATTCTGCACACACAACTCCAAATTGGTGTGCATGGATTATCTCAAGCATAATTGGTTCCTTGAGTGCAGTAGCAGCATTGTGCTATCATAACATGCTGCATACACACAGTGGCCACACAAGCAATCCCCCCACCCGACACATGCACTAAGACCCTTCCAGTCACAACCTGCTGGTTATGACTGAAAGAGGAGATGAGAAAAGGGATCGATGAGTTGTGATGAAAAACCATCAATAAACTTTAATCCTGTAAAAGCTGAGCCTCCACTGCTCGCCTGCCCTGCTTCTAAACACCTGTCACTCACACTCTCAGCCTTTATGCATCGTAGCAATTACTGCATTGTTCTGCAATGTGCCTTCATCACATTAATGTCAAACCGGTCCGCCTGGCTCTACCGATCTGTGTTGGAGCGGGACTCAAGATCTCAATCACATCTCGGAGCTTTTGGGGATCTTGTCACGGTTTGAGACTATAAATAGTGGCAAGAAACTAAAGATGTTTACTTTGTTTACAGGGTGTTGGCAGGTTACGTTACAGGTCACTGGTTCAGCATTTAATCAGTCAGAGTGAGGAACCAAGCATCAATACAAACTAAAAAATAAATACTTTTTTGGACGACCCTAATTTGGACGACCCTAATTTGGACGACCCTGATTTGGACAACCCTGATTTGGACGACCCTAATTCTGAGGTTTTGTGCAAAACTATGCCAGTTTAAGAATGTAAAATCAATGTTGTTGAAAAAGCCCTACATTTTCCGCTCTCCTGTTTTTTACGATTACATTTGGCACAAATCATTCTAAACAGCTTCAAGACATTTTAGTTATTTACGTCTGCTTAATGAGCACAGCTTAAAGGTCACATGTCATGGCCATTTCCACTGATCATAATGCCATTGTTGAGGTCTACTAGAATAGATTTATACTGTGCATTTTTCCAAACTCACATTGATTTCGCATATGCATCTCTGTAAAGTATGTGTATTCACTCTCTCCATTAAACGGCTCGTTGCAGCTCTTGCCCCCCCCCCCCCCCCCCCCCTGTGAGCCCAGTGTGCTCCGATTGGTCGGGACCAGTCGGGACGTTGTGAATCGCGCTAAGCTCCGTGGAGGTGTGATTTCCTTGTTTAGCGATACACAGCGAAACACAGCCAAACTCACCCTGAGCACACACAAAGTCACAGCCGAAGTAAAAACAATAAGTGTGGCTTGATATTGAGAAGAAAAAGGTTGATACACGCTGTGAGAATGGGTCTGCAGAGAGAATTTTGCCGCGATCCCAACTGTCTGTTATCAGCCTGCAGCCAGGGAGGAGAAATCAGCTGAGCTGCATGCACTGAGTGAGTGTGTGAGGAAGTCCGTGGATTGGTCAATTTGGACCAATCAGGGGGGGCTTAACGTAACGGCTGCGCGGACGTAACGTAACGGCTCCACGGATTGGTCCATTTCGTTCCGGGGACCACATGACATCATGATGTACCCGGAAGAATCAAATGGACAGTGACGTTTTACTCCCTACATGGTGTACTTTGAGGGTTTTGACTCTGCACACCATTTACATGCATAAAAACCTTCAAAACAAACAAGGGGACGGGTAATAACTGGAAAAGCATGACATGTCACCTTTAATTGTTCTTTTCTTAATGAGCACAGCTTAATCGTTCTTTTCTCGATTTAAACATATTTAATTGAGCGCAGTCTCGAGCGTCTCGCTGCAATGTGCCGTGTTCTGGCTTCACCTTCTTAGAAATAAAGCCAGCAGCACTTTCATCCCCTGATCTGCGGCCAGCTCCACTGACCCGCAGAATTACAATGTATAGAAAACACACTTCCTGCTTCATCACAGTAATCTGCTTTTCCACAGATGGCTACCATTAAAGCCCAGCATCTTTGTCATGGAAGTGGATTTTATTTCACACGTGAGTGGTTTTGAGAATCCAAAGACAGCTACAGGGGTGCCGCCAGGGATTTTGGGCCCCATGAAAATATATCACATTGGGCCCCACCACCAGGCACAGGCCACTTTGTTTATAAATTACCTTGAGGGCCGTACCAAATGGTCTAGCGGTCCGTATACGGCCCGGGGGCCGGAGGTTCCCCACCCCTGCTTTAATATAATAACATTAGTATTAATATCATAACCAAAATGTCGGTGATTAACATTTTGTTTACCTAATACAGACTGATCACTCAATGCTTCAAACTGTCCATCATCCTAAATAGACTAAAAGCAGTTTTTTGTTTTATATAGATCATTGGCTGTGTGGGAAAATACCGTGTTTGAAATGTATAATTTAAATTAGATGTTAGCTTTTTGTTATATATATATATATTGTATTCCAGTCTCCCTTCAGATATGTTAAGTGGCATGTCATTCAACACAATGCTGCTCACATCCTTCAGTTGGGAGAAAAGCTGGTTCAGGTTCAGCCTTATGGGGGGACAGGGCTGCTGAGCCTAAAGATGGATCTGTTGGTCCTGGCACCAGGGGGAGGGACAACTGATTTAGTATGAATAGGCGCTAAAAATGTGCCTGCATTTATTAAAGGTAGGGAGGTAAGAATGGAGAAACCAGCTCGAGTGCGCTAGAATTTGAAAGTACACAACCGAAAAAAATCTGCCCCTTCCTTCAGAGTTCCTTACAGAGCCCCTCCTCCAACACACACGAACGCGCACATGACCAATGAGGGCACGAGATCAGTTTGTGCACAGATGGAAGGCTGACAGGCAGGTAGGCCATCCAGTTATTTTAGCCGGGCCGGCTCAGATGATTGGTCGTGCTTTTTACAGCGCCACGGCTTCTACAGATGACATTTTTGTATGTATTTGTTGTCAAATCATTTAATATATTCATTGCTATCGGGATGTTAAGAGCATTCCATGGAATATAACAAAAAGTGTTTCTGAAGTGAATTACCTACCATACCTTTAAATGTCAGCTAAAAGAGCAGTGAAATGAAAGACCTCTGAATTTTCTGTAAAGATATTAACAGTACTTAATGTCAGCTTAGTAAACAAAAAAACATTAGCTAACAGATTCATTTGCACCACTCATGGACCACACCCACCTTTTCTTGTGAAAAACTGGGTGACATACTGTCGCCCTTTAGTCCCTCTCTCTTATCTTTCTCTCCTTTCTCTTCTTTTCTTAGAGCCTGCCTTTGTTGGTCGTTGAAACATGGTACAACACACGTATGTAGGCTAAGTACTAGCATCCCTCCTCACATGCTTTCACTCTCTGCAAGTGCAGGTGCCACAACGCGTTTGGAGGCAGGACCAAACCATTACATGTAAATATAAGGGGGTGTACAGAGGCTTTGGGTAATTAACTTTTGGAAGAAAATAAGTTAAATGAATCGTAAGTTTAGTGAGTAATTTATCAATATAACGTTCTAAACCCTCACCGGTGTATATCGATTAGCTGATCCACAAAAATATTCTGGTCACTGATTTTTATTTAGTTGATCCTCAGCAACAACTCAGAAAGACTAAGATAAGTGGACCTTTAAAAATATAACATTTATAATGTGAGTTATATCAGGATGCTAATGAGATTACGTATTTTTTTGGTGGGTGTTGGCCTGTTTTATGACTCACTGATCGAATTATGATAAAGCAAAAGATAAATTGTTGGCTAGAAAAAATCTTTGAACTTGTTCTTACTGAAATACATTGTGGGATGTTGAACATATTTTCTTTACCATTAGCATTACCAGTCTCTATTATTATGATCAACAAATACCTACAACATAAGGAAAACATAAAAGTTTGGAGGATATTTGATAGATGTTCTGCATTCTTTTCCACTTGCTTCAGTGCTTGGAAAAATGACATATATTGAAACACTACAATGGAGACTTCTTGATGTCCCGTGGAAACCTTCCTTTTTGAAACAAGTGCATTAGGAAAAAAGAAACAATTAAAAACAAAAAATCCAATAATGAAAACCTTTTCCTGACTAACTGGCTCCCATCAAAAAGCTTTAAGTGATGGATGCAGTTCAGTTGGGGACACTGAGTGGCTGCTTGACTTGACCCCAAGTGTGAACATTTAATCAGCTTAGCATGACATTCCTGCTGCATCTAAAACCATACAGCGACGCTAAGCCATTCCCACTGACCCACACTGATCTCTGCCTCTCACTCTCCCTGCGTTGACACACGTGCACAACGGTGCACTCGTAACATACTGCATATAATGTATCTATACACAGTGAATCACACGCACACACACACACACACACACACACACACACACACACACACACACACACACACACACACACACACACACACACACACACACACACACACACACACACACACACACACACACACACACACACACACACACACACACACACACACACACACACACACACACACACACACACACACACACACACACACACACACACACACACACACACACACAGACAGCTGACACAGCTGAAAGCCTGCAGAGCTTATAGTGGCAGAAAACACAGCAGACACACTGAATCCTATTTAGCCGATGCTTTTAGTAATGTAAAGTGCATGAGAGTGCACGTAAAAGCATGCATACGTGTAGCACTGCGGGAGCTTAGGCGACGTTATGAAACCGAGTTTAGGTTAAAGTGCATTAGAGGGGGGAGATTCAGAGACAACATAAGTCCACAGAGGCAGGTTTTTTAATTCAAGTAATTGTGTACGTGTGTGTTTGAATGGTAATACATAAAACCTGTAGGAGGTATCTTTGCATGTGGGAGAGAGAAAGAAAGAGTAAAGGAAGAGAAAGAGAGTAGTTGAAAATTCCCAATTTCAGTCTCTAGTCCCACGAGGGAACTGTGGGCAGTAAATGCCTCGTGTGCATTCGGCCAACACACGGACAGTGAAGTATATATTTCTAGAAGGGTGTACAGTAGACAGCTTGACAGCTTAATACAGCAACATAATGGAAAAGTTGGCATTTTTGTAATACAATGCTCCTAAAGTTACAGATTGAAATTCACTTATAGATTGCTGTGTCAACATGGACAACTGTAGGATTAATTTCCCATTTGTATTATTGCCTTACATGTAAATGAGCAAAAACTAGCGAGTCAATGAGTTGGCTAGCACAGCTAAACATCAATACATTGCTACTATAAAATTCAAAGCAAAATATTTAACATTAGTTTCCGATGCCTAATCTTCTGCCTTGGATTATGCCACTACGCAGGAGCTGTGTTTCCGCTAGCATTACCATCTAGCAGGGCGTAAACACCAACGCTGCCCTGAGCTCACAGTCGTTGCAGCTAGGCTACTGGCTGCTGTTGTTACAACCCAATCTCATGGCATTTCGTGTTCACCAACACGATTTTTAATCTATTGATTCGTGTTCACCAACACGATTTGCCCCTTTTTTTCGTGTTGCACAGCACGATTTTAAAAGCAATGTATTTCTACTGGTAGGCCCAGAGCCATTTAATAGAAGAGTTACGACATCTCCGTTCACTCCAATGGACCACTTTTTTACAGCAATGGCGGATCGTGGAGCCTCTCAATCGTTCCCCGGAAGTTAGCGCCAAGGCTGGCAGAGCTGTGGAGTTGCAGCATAATACACCGTTCGTGACGGACTTTTAAAGGTAAGAAGAAGTTTAAAGATGTATATTGCGGATATTATCAGTACATCTGATTCAAATGAACATGTGTATTAAAGGATGTCAGTGGATTATCCCTAAATTAGTAGATTTAGGGAACGTTTACAGATAACAGATTAAGCTAGCATACCGAAGCAAGTTAGCAACACACGTTGAACAGCCTTTTAATTGTAAATTCCGTTCTCTCTATGTCATTTCATCCAACATGTTGAATTAGAGAAGAGGGGCTTCTAAACGGGATTGTATGCGGGGGTGGAGGGAGTTAAATATTAGATAAATATAACTTTGGTGTGTGTAAGAGTGAGTGTTTTTAGCAGAGCCATATTGTGTCCTTGTGATTCTGTTGATTATTACCTGTCTGTATAATGTTGCAGCCCAGCTGATTCTGGATTGATGGCAAAGGGAGAGGGACTTAAGTGAGAGTGAAAACACAAGGTACGTTTAATACTACTGTTTTATATAAGTAAACACGTTATCTCCCCAAGGCAATAGGTGTGCTATATAGGTGTGTATAACCCTTTCTCCTGTCTGTTGCTCCCTCTCTCAGCACAAGAACCAGAGGGGGATTCAATGGAGCCTGAATACCTGCACTGAGACCCTCACCCTGCACCCTGAGTCTCAACTCTCAGTGTTTTTCAAGCCTTTCCCTGTTTTTTTGTATTAAACAAAACATTAAGCTTTCCCAATGGTGTGGTTTTCGTTTTGTGAAAAAGTTCAAATGCAGTGTTTGTATATAAATCACATATTTTGTTGCTGTTGGTCGTGAAATTGCTCCTGCTGACTTGAGCCAGCCATTTTTTCCTCCGCTCTGTGTCAGTGGGGAAGCCGTACATTCGTACTCCTTTCTCTGAGCGATTTGAGCATCCCCAGGCAGCACATCAAACCATGGTGGCGACTAGGAGGCAGCACAGCAAACCATGGTGGCGACTAGGAGGCAGCACAGCAAACCATGGTGGCGACTAGGAGGCAGCACAGCAAACCAGGACAACACGGAGGAAAAGGCACAGACAAACTGCATGATATGCTCTTCTATGTTTATTGAATTCCATGTATTTGCAATGGATGTTCCTAAAGCAACACATTTAACATCATCATCATCATATCCTGTCGGTCTCCTGTCCTTTCTGAAAGCCATAGAGATGACATTAGTCATTTAGATAACTTGTGTCCTCAATTACCATGGGATTACTGAAACTACCATGAATTTAAGAAAATGGTAGAAATGAATCCAATCTGAATTTTAAAGCATTACTTTAGATCCCCTCCCTCTAAATGTATCAATAAACATTAGAAAGTGATGCTCTTGACTACCATACAAGTTTAAGAAGATAATATTGGTTTGAAAGAATTCAAAGCTATAAATAAACAGCAACAGGCTCTTTAACCAAGGCACTGTTAGTAACATGTAAACTAGTTGTTCACACTAATCCTAATATTATCACTTAATATTAGCAAATTCGATTTTATTTTTGAAAACATATTGATGTAAATACATACACATATCGATTTGTTGTATAAATATTGCAAATCAAAACCTTTATTCACTAATAATTACCAAAAATCGTAGTTCTATCTCCTGTTATCAATGCATTCACATTGCCCGCCATGAACTTCCGGGGAACGATCCCTCGTCTACATGAACCACGTGACGATAACCGTTTTTGGACTTCCGGTGTCGTAACTCTTCTATTAAATAGCTCTGGGTAGGCCTAATGTGTTTCGTGCCTGCAGGCTGCAGCATGTCTTTTTCTCCGGTCGGGTCGTGGAAGACCGGAAGCTGTGTGGTTCATAAAAACATGTTCTTACTCAATATCAAGCCACAGTTATTGCTTTTATTTTAAATCGTATAATTTCGGACTTGTGTTGCCGTCTGTGAGGAAAATAAATACTGAAATCTGTATTTTTAAATCTTTTTTTCCTTCTAATTTGTTATTCTTTTAAACATTTCTGCTAGCCAGCATCTCTTCCCAGAGATTAAGAACAGCAGCTTTATTCTCTCATGCATTTTACAAAGCGTGTGTGCACATTGTGACACATAGTAAAGGCAAACATGTCTGGTACAACATTCTGAGCCAAGAATGATCTGAAGTATAAGTATTAAGAGATAATGCATAATGCACTACTAAATATCGCACAAGGCAGAGGTCCTTATTCCACTATGACCATTTATTGTTGATGGTCTGGTTTTCCAAATGTTAAATGTGTGCCTTTTTCATGATACGTTGAACAAGAACAAAATGGAAACAATTCCTCTTCTGTAAATGTCCCTCAATGATTTAGGGCAGTGGTCACCAACCGTTCGACCGGTCGATCGCGAGTGTGGTGCGGGTAGATTGGGCTCCGTAAAAAAGTAAAAGTAAAAAAAACTATAGGTCACTTACGTAACCCCAGTCCTCAGAGTAACATGAAGTGAGATGTCTCACTATGGGATGCGCCTCATTGCGGAGCAAACAGAAGCATCAATCTCATTACGCCAATCCTGATTGGCTGGTGATCTTGACGTCAACGTCAGGGGAAATCACCCCCTATAAGTAGCCTGCGCCACGACGCATGCGTCATTCAAAATAAGCACCTCTTCTCGATTCACCATAGCAAGGAGGGCCGTCTGGTGAGACATCTCACTTCATGTTACTCTGAGGACTGGGGTTACGTAAGTAACCTATAGTTCTCATTCATAACACTCCGTTCGATGTCTCACTATGGGATATTGTAGCTTCCGTATTGCCAGACGAGCTTATCTCGAAGATCACAGATCAACCAGAATTTAACAGGTGGAGTCCCGACTCAACAAGGTGCCCAGCACTGCTCGGGCCACGCTTGGAGTGGAGACGTCTAGCCTGTAAAAGCGGACAAAAGTGAGCGGCGAAGACCAGCTTGCCGCTGCACAGATGTCTTGGATGGAAACACCCTTGAACAAAGCCCAGGATGTAGCCAGGCCCCGAGTCGAGTGAGCCCGCAGACCCGAAGGTGCTTGCAGATTCTGACTTGTATAGGCCAAAGCAATCGCCTCCACGATCCAGTGGGATAGTCGTTGCTTAGTAACAGGCTTACCCTTGTGAGGTTTAGCCCAGGACACGAAGAGTTGGTCATTAAGACGAAGCTCTTTTGATCTGTCCATATATGTGTGTAAAGCCCGGACTGGACACAACAGATCCTGCTGCTGCTCCCCGGAGGAAACCAGCTGCGGAGGAAATGCCTCAATGTCAATTGGGGTACACAAACCAACCACCTTTGGTGTAAAGGCAGGGTTGGGTTTCAACAACACTCTCGTTTGCCCTGGGGCGAACTGAGTGCATGAGGGATGTACAGACAGTGCATGGATATCGCTGACCCGCTTGGCGGATGCCAGGGCCAGTAACAGCACTGTCTTGAGTGACAGATGTTTCATGTCAGCTCCTTCCAGGGGTTCAAATGGGGTCATTTTGAGCCCATTTAAAACCACTGCCAGGTCCCATAAGGGCACCAGTGACCTGGAGACAGGGAGGAGCCTGCGAGCTCCCTTCATAAAACGGCAAACCAAAGGATGTTGGCTAGCCGTCTTACCCTCAAAGCCCACATGGCATGCAGCAATAGCAGCCAGGTACACCTTGATCGTGGAGAAAGCTCTGTGTTTATCGATCAAGTCCTGTAGGAATGATAAAATCACCCCGACAGGACATTGAAAAGAGATGTGTCCTTCTTGAAGGCACCACTCCTCAAACACCCTCCACTTACAGTCGTAAAGAGACCTGGTGGAGGAAGCTCTCGCACTCTGAATAGTGTTTATCACCTTCTGAGGGAGTCCCACTGTATTCAGATTGTACCACTCACGGGTCAGGCCCATAGTGCCCTGCGCTCCGGGCGTGGGTAAAGGATCGCCCCCCCCCGCTTGAGACAATCTGTCCCTGCGTGGTGGGGGCTGCCATGGCTGCCCGCACAACAGCTGATATATCGCCGCCAGCCCGTATATTGCGGGCTAGGGTGGAAACATCAGAGTAAGTGTGTGGCGTTGCTCCTTCACTCTGGCCAGAGTTGGGGGTAACAGAGCCAGGGGTGGGAACACGCACAGAGGACCCGGAGGTCAATCGTGTACGAGTGCGTCCCCGCCTAACAGTGCATTTAAATCGTGCATTAAAGAGAACAGCTGTCATTGAGCATTTTCTCCTCTTGCGAACAGACTTAACGCGGCTCCGCCGTAACGCACCCACAGCGGACTCCCGATCCAGTCTGCATAGAGTCCAGTCTGCATAGAGTGGTGCACCTCTGGACAGTAATTCTGTCCCTAGGTGCTTAACTCCCGGTACCTGTGTCGTTCTCAGAGAGAGGAGACGTCTGCCGGTCCAAGGGATCAGTTTGTGTGCCAGTGTGTGTGACTGGAGACAACGCAACCTCCCCTGGCGGTTCATACACGATATCGTGTTGTCTGTCCTCACGAGGACATGATGTCCTCTGAGAGAAGGCAGGAAGCGTTTTTGGATGGGGAACAACGCTAAAAGCTCCGGGTAGTTTACGTGTGCCCGCTGGAAGTCTGTCTGACCTGCGTCCGTGGTGACCACCTTCCGTGAAAGGACGGCACCCGTAGGCGCGTCCCGCACTAGAAAAGTCGGGTGTAGTGCCACTACGCATTACATAATAACCAAAACTCTCCGTACGCCGTGGCGTTCGGGGTTTAGTTTTATTATGAGGCCCATGTTGAGTGGGTGCTCTACGAGGACATTTTCCTCCGTAATCTGACTCCGCTCGGTGGGCATTATAGATAAAACCCTTCTGTCTAGGAGAGAGAGAACCTCTCTCTCCAGAATATGGGTTGACTCTCTCTGGGCTTGTGAAAACAGATCAATTATAACTGTTTTTAGAAGCCCAGGCAGACGTCGTGAGTATCTCCTGCTGTATGCTCCTTAGAGCCAGCTGGGATGTCACGCTTACGGCTCCGGCCGGCACTGCGCATGCGCGTGACGGAGGTGCCCTCACGGCTCCAGTCGGCACTGCGCCTGTGCGTGCCGGTGGTGCCCTTAAAGCCCCAGCCGGCACTGCGCATGCGTGTGGCGGTGGCTTCACGGACCCGTCAATAATCCGTCTTTTGAGAGATGCCGTAGCTGCTCCCTGTAATCCTTTTCTCCTCCGTGGAAGAGAGAAGAAAAAAGCGTCCTCGCTACCGTGGTGTCGGCAGTGAGGGGAAAAAAACACAAGCTAGCAACGGGTGTGTTGCTAACTTGAAGTCAAAACCTTACCTTAACTCCAGAGGAAGAACGGCGAGGTTGACTATAATACTAACTGGTGTGTTAGTACCATACTCTTCTGCGAGGCAGAATAGGGTAGCCGGCTAACGCCCGTCGACCGAAAATTAGCTTTGGTTCAGTCTGTGGACTGTTAAGCTAGCCCGGCTACTATTAGAGATGTGCTCTGAAGCGAGAAGAGGTGTTTGAATGACGCATGCGTCGTGGCGCAGGCTACTTATAGGGGTGATTTCCCCTGACGTTGACGTCAAGATCACCAGCCAATCAGGATTGGCGTAATGAGATTGATGCTTCTGTTTGCTCCGCGATGAGGCGCATCCCATAGTGAGACATCGAACGGAGTGTTATGAATGAGAACTAAAAAACATAACCTATCATCCACCAGCCCGTTAGCAGGTGCCAGTTGATTGACATATCTTTGAGACATTCCCTGTCGCTCCCGGAAATAATAGACTGACTTAAAGTGATGATACATATTTTGGAACTCACTGCACTTATGGTAGATACCAACTACAACAAAATGAACATATTTTACCGTGATTTAATTGTAAGACACGTTGCAAAATGATGCCGGGATAACTATATACTGATACCGGTTAGTAAAACTATGAATTAATGCTTTGACAAGTGTGCAGACAAGACGGCAGGCGAAAAACCTTTTAAAATGCGTGTTTTTCTGAATGGAGATCGGATCGATCAGGCTAAGCTAACGTTGTATCAGCTCCATCCTCTCTCACAACAACATGCAATGAGCAGCGGAGGAGTGATGAAGTATCAAGCGATCTGAGTCCAGCGGGCTGCTTGTGTTTCTGTTCATCAGGACATCATATGACCAGCAGATCCTGTGTGAATGCTCTACGTTAGTCAGTGGACGTCCGACAACATGCACACTAACTTATATTGCAGCTATAGGCTATACTTTGGTTTAAATTGCGTGAATAAACTAGCTAGAGAGCTAAAGTTAATTAGATTCATCCAATGTCAGAAGGATTACCTTTTAACAAACGTTGTAATGCTTTTCTTTCATTTCAATTTGAGTAAACATTGAAGATATAACATTGTATTGTTTTCTTTTTACACTGACTAAGATATAATGAAAAGATAGGTCAGTTGAAGCTCAGCTTTGGTAAGGAAGGGACAGGCAGAGAGAGAGAGAAAGAGAGAAAGTGATGGAAGTCAGGGAGGAACTGCAGGTACAGTCACACAAAAGAATGTTGGCTTAATAACCCCATCTATTTATCTATCTGTTTATCTATAACAATAGGCATGATTTTAAAACAACATACATCTATTGCAGTTATGTCATAATAACATACAATTGTATAAAACACAGCTTGCTTACATCTTTGCTCTCTTTTGAGAATCAAACAAAACAGATTTAAATTAAAAAAATAATGCAAACAAACAAGTGAAATTAACGAAAGGGCAAAAAGTTAAAAACGAGGGAGAGATTGAACAAAGAGAAAGGGTAGAGGACAGAGAGAGTAATGAACAGGAAGAACACAGAGAGATTCAAGAAGATGGAAGAGAGGGTGCAGGTTATGGAAAGGAGAGAGACATGGAAAATGAATGATGACAATGTGTTGTGATCATTTTAGCCTCTTCTGCATGTCCAGATTGTAACAATCAACTGATTCTTATGTATTACACTTTCAAAGATAATTTATGCTGACATTGTCAGCCCACTGACATGGTTTGAAATCAATATATTATCCAATTTGTGACCCCCCACAGGACTGAAAAAGCACCTAACTAGATCATGAAACTCCCAAAAATCTCGGGGTGTATCCCCCGAACCCCCCTAACATGTTTGGACCTCGGTATTTAGGAAATCCTGGATACGGCCCTGCTCACCGCTGATTGGCTACCGCGCGAACGCTTCATTCACATCAACTGTCCGCATCTTTGCATTGACTTTACATGTAATCGCGGCGCCCCCAAAAGTCGCATCGAGTCCGGTGTGAACGCACCAATGGTCTATGCACGGATAAAGAATGTTCTTAGAATTTTTAATTCTAAGAATTGTGTTAAAATAACTAATAGTTTTAATGTTAATGTTAAATGTTGCACTTCCATGAAGCTTCAGTGGATACACCTCACAGTTAAAATGGCACTTTATGTTATCTGATTTCTCATTATTTACTCATTCACTCAAACGGAAAATAAGCTACATACATTTATATTTAGGATTGTAATGAAGTAATAAATGAAACTTAAAATGATAGGTATGATGTAAATATATATATTTATCCTTTTTGACATGTTAGTTATATTGTGTTCTTGGTTTAATCAAATTGAAAGTTGGACCAAATGATTTGATGTAATTCAGATGCAATTAGCCTTTATAAAAGGCCTAGAATTGGAAGCACTGTCTGGGCTCTCTTTTTCACTCAATTCTGCAATAGGTAGATCTCGCTTTTCACCTAGGCTGAGGTCGGGGATCTTGGGCTTAAAAAGGTTGGTACTGTAAGCCCCGATAAGTTGAATCTACTTAAAAAAATAGAGGAAAGTGGTTGCCTTTAAAAATGTAAGTAAAGCATTATGAAAACTTGAGTAAATTAAACTTAAATTAATCAAGGACTTTAATTGTTATTTGAAGTACAATGCACTTCATGTCAAGTTGATTTTACTTACATTTTTAAGTCAACCACTTTCTATTTTTTTAAGTAACGCATGAGGAAAACTTGAGTGAATTTAACTTAAGTTATTCAAGGACTGGAATTGTTATTTGAAGTACAATGTACTTCATGTGAAGTTGATTTTACTTAAAATATTGTGTAATATCAATTGCTTTGCCCAATTATATAACTTAGAATTTTTAGTTGAAAGTGGTTACATTACGTATTTATATTTTTTATTCCGTCAACTACAAAAAAGAAAAAGACACAAAAATAAAGTTTTACCTTTTATTAAAACTTGGATACAATGAAATTGAGCATCCTATAAAAACTGTAGCAAAAATATTGTACCATACATTTTCACATTAAACCATAGCAATCTCTCTATATATATATATATATATATATATAAACAGATATATATCGCTCTGAAAAAATTAAGAGACCTCTTTAAAATGATAACTTTCTCTCGTTTTACTGTTTGTAAAAACTGGATTAACATTTGTGTTTTATTCTATAAATTAATGACTGACAACATTTATCCCAAACTACAAATATTCTTATTTAGAGCATTTATTTACAAAAAATACCAAATGTTCAAAGAAACCAAAAAAGATGGAGTGTTTTCAGACCTCGAATAGTGCAAAGAAAACAATTTAAAATTCATTTTTCAACAACACAATACTATTGTTTTAACATGGGAAGAGATCAGGAATCAATAATTGGTGGAATAACCCAGATTTTCAATCACAGCTTTCATGCGCCTTGGCTGCTCTGCAACACCTTTCACATTGCTGTTGGTCACTTATTAAGCCACTCCTGGCACAAACAAATCAAGCAGCTTGGCTTTGTGTGCCAGGAGAGACATAAAGTCTTTCAGCAACAATGTGACAGACTGGTGGCGAGCAACCAAGACGCATTGAAAGCGGTTATTGAAACATCTGGGTTATTCCATCAAATATTGATTCCTGAGCTCTTCCTAAGTTAAAACATTAGTATTGTGTCGTTTAATAATGAAGAACTTGTTTTCTTTGCATTATTTGAGGTTTGAAAACACAGAATTTTCTCTGTTATTCTGACCAGAAAAGTATTTTCTGCAAATAAATGCTCTAAATGACTTCTTTGTTTGGAGTTTGGGAGAGATGTTGTCAGTAGTTTATAGAATAAAACACAAATGGAAATGCCAACAAGAGGTCAAACAGTGCAAACATGCAGCAACAAAATGCAATATTGAAGTAGCCAACTTTTCAGAACCCCGTAAGCTGATTTTTGGGTGCCAGCTCAACCTTACCAAGCTTCAACATCACCTGCTGAACAAAGTGGAAAGTGTTTTTCATGCACTTTGGGTACTCCAATTGCAGGGCATAAATGAGTCCGAACAGGACACAGAAGGCCTGAGGCAGGTTAGCCGGTCCATCCATCACCACATTCCCGTCCAAGACGATTGCCACACTGGATGGGTTGAGCTGCGGATTTTCTCCGACACAGAGGATTCCCAGTGGAGTTTGACTGTACACCTCCTTATCAGCCGCATCCTAACAGAGAAATAAAGAGATTGACATATAATTCTACATCGTCCACCAAAAAGTAGCTTCCACTGTTTATAATGAAAAGCATCATACAACATAAAAACCAAAAGTAATAAATAAAAGGACAATCTGGGCCTTACGTGGATCTGTACATTTCAAGTACTAGTTACAAATTGTGCACCAAATATGGTTTTGTATGTAGCTTGGCTGCCATGAATTTGTGAACATTTGATGCAGACAATCTTCATTATTCACCTACAACACATTAGGTGTTAGGCTTATTTATTATGAAGGACACACACAGACACTCCCTTGATCTTTACCCTTTGTAGTGTGTGCACAAAACTATTCCAGAACATTATAAACATTTTCTCTAACTGTCCCCCTCGTACCTGCACGCCGGAAGAAGGACTAAACAGACACATAACCTCACATTACAGTGTATAGTGCAGAACTAAAATTATCTACCAGGAAAATGGCCAAAATATATGTATTTTTTGGATTTACTGTATTTTATGAACAGTGACTGTTAATTGTTTGGATTTGCTTTGTGTTTATATCTGTTCCGTCATTTATATGGATGTTTCATCATCTATATATATTTCGAATCCATTTGGATGTGTGATTCTTGTGTTTCAATTGCTATATTTCCTCGAAGGCTTTGATTATCATAAGACAAAGATTACAACAAATAACATTAATGAAAAAATGTTTCATTTGCATTTTTCCTAGAAAAGCATGAACATGTAAACCTAGTTTTTCTTAGAGTGTATTTTTTCTTACATAAATTACATTTGTATGGACACTTACATTGTTAAATGTTATATAGCAAAGAGTATTTAAAAAACCGAATCATATTTCATTTATATTGTTGGTGAATTAGTTAGACAATATATATATATATATATATATATATATATATATATATATATATAAGGAATTGTGTAAATTACATTTAGTTCCGTATTTTATTTAAACCCTGAATAATGTCCCGGGTCAGTTTGACCCGAACATTACCAAAGGGTTCAAAATGTGAACATAACTCAAGGGTTGAAGTTACTTACGGTGCAGGTCTTGAAGAAGGCAGAAGGCTCATCTCATCCCCCAAGATGATTGGCAGTCCCCGAACACAAAGGCATCTGATGTCTGTTGGCTCAGTGGTCTGGAATATAGTGGAGATAACAAAGAATGGTCATACATTCATCAAATACATTCTACAAACTCTACACAATGACTTTATTTCAAATATAGTTGAAAGTAAAGGAGAGGACAAAACGAGATGACATGATGGGAGAGAATAGAAAAGGGAGAGAACATAACTTCTTCTTGACCAAAGAATAGAATAGGAAACAAAACAAGAGAGCAAAGCAAAATGAACAAGGGAAAAGAGGAAACAATGACACATGAAGAGATGGAATTAAATTGACAGGACAAGAGCAGCAAATGAGAGAAAAGAAGAGATGAGAAGGAAGTCAAAGGGACAGAAGAGGAACAAGGAGAGAGGAAAGAGATTGGGTAGACAGATGTTAAGTAAACCCACTTTTGTCTGACTTAAAAGCTCAGACAGAAATTGGCCAGTGACACCCTTCTTCTTCCTAAAGAGGTCCACCAGGCTCGGAGAGAAACGGTGAAGTGCATCGAAGAAGTTGTCCTTGAGATTTTTCCCCACCACTCTGTTGAACTCGCAATAAACCTGAAACACAAAAGAGAACAAACCATGTAAAACTGTCAAATAAAATCATCCTTGGTGAAACAAATAAGTGCATTTTTTATTTAGACAGCTTTTGCGTGCTTCACCATCTGATTTTTCAAGATGCCTCTGTGCACTTCTCACAGTAATATCTTAATAAAATCAGATATGTAAGTAGGTATGAGGATATAACTACATTTTATGAACATTACATTTAGAACACAAAAGGACAAACAAACCTGGGGAGGTTTCAGCCTGGAACCGAGAGGACAAAAATGCAACAAGAATTGTCAAAATCGGTTAATATATGGATGAGTGGGGGGGGGGGGGAACGGCTGGACACAGGCCGTGGGGGGACACCCGAGACCGGGCTATATCCCCGTTAGAAGGAACCGGGTGAAATAGCCAAAAAAAGAAAAATTAATAAAACCGGGGGAAATAGGGGGAAAAGTGACAAAAAGTGTCCGAAAATAGGCACTCGTGAGGCAGGCAGAGTCCCCGTTACATTCCTCCATGGTTTGAGCGAAAAATGGCTACGTCAACTATTATGAGAAGCAGGATGGGGGGTTCAAAAGGCCTGCCCAAGGCCGACCCAAAGTGCATGGTGAGCGGACTCATCACCTCCGTGAGAGTGGAGGTGTCCTGAGAGTGGAGCCTGCAGGCAGACAGGCAGGTAGGCCATCCAGCTATTTTAGCCGGCCGGCTAAAATGATTGGTCGTGCTTTTTACAGCGCTACGGCTTCCACAGATTTACATTTTGTATGTATTTATTGTCAAAGCATTTCATATATGCATTGCTATCGGGATGTTAAGAGCATTCCATGGAATATAACAATAAGTGTTTCTGAAATAAATTACATACCCCACCTTTAAGGGACGTTAATCAACAACATCTGATAACGTAATGTGGTGCTAATGTTAGCTAAATGGAGTCTCACCTGATGTAGTAGCACAAAGCAGCCGTAAAGCGCCACCCTCCTCTCCCTATGATGGAAGCCTGAGACAGCCTGTGGTGGCAGGGTTCTTGCGGCGTTCAATGTGGGGTGGTGTCCGATTCACACGACTAAAAGAAAGGTGACAAAAACAGCAACTGGGTGAAAAATAAATCTACGTCTTTCAGTGAACACGAACAAGTGAAAAAAGTACAGCACTGTCTGTTTAAAACTATCTGCACCTCGTAGCCTAATATCGCTCAGTAAAAGTTAACAAAAGAGAGGGAAACACACATTGCCTGACTGCAGTAGCGTAGAAGTGCTGCAGTTAAGTGATGTAAATCAAATGAAAACTTAATGTGGTCGCTATTAAGATCTAGATCCCTCCGCGGGCTCCATGATCACACTGCGGGGATTCTCCCCCCCCCCCTAATGACCACCTAGCAGCACATTATACCGCTTATTACACGGCTACATACTAAAAAAACAAACAAATGATTCATAATATCGATTTTAAAATGATTTAATTGACTTAAAAATGATCGTAATAATTCCGCCAAAATAAAAAGTCCGTTCCACGGCGCACCAACGAATGGAACTTTAATTCAGAAAATAAACGGCAGCATTATTCGAATTTACCTGTAACTGTCAAAGTCTGTTAACATTTTATTTTCCTCTTACAAGTACTTAAACAATGCGAGAGAAGCCCACACCGTGTTCCCGCCAGTTGATACTTCCTGTGGCTGTGTTACACCCAAAAGTACGAGAATTCAACCAAGCCCTGTTAGCTAGATCACTCACCAGATTCAGTAGATAAGGCAGTCGTGCAGCGTCCTTCCTTTGGAAGCGTAGACAGCGCGGTGAAAGGGTGCAAGTCCGGCGTTCAAAGTGGGGTTGCGTCCGACTGAGAAATTGCTAGCTGGAAACGTGGCTGCGGCACATCCAGATCCTTCTCTTTCCCATAATGCATTGCGAACATGACTAAAACTTCATAATGTGAAGTTACTTAACTTAAAATTATTGACACATTGCTTAACTAACACATGTAAGTATTATATGCTTACATTTGGTAGTCAGCAAGTAGAATAAGCTTACATTTGATAGTAATGCAATGAAACTTAAATAATGTCAGTAATTTGTAATTCATTATTGAATTAGATATGAACTCCGGGCTAACAGTGACTGATTTAGGGGAAATGTCTTTCTTTCCACTTAATAACGCACATCATGCCAAAACCTAAATGACTGACTTGCTGTTAAGGCATTAGAATCCATTCAAAGTCTCAAGAATACAAAGAAAGGAAAAGTAACCGTAACAGTAACTGGAATATAGAACCAGGTCAAATGTGAAAGGTACCCAACCTTGTTGAGGACCACCCCACAACACATTGGGGGGTTATATAGTCCACCTGGCCAGGGCTTTTTTTCTTTTAAAACAGAGCTTGAATTTTTTACTTATTTCATTAAAAATAACTGCTAACCATAACATTGAAAACACATTCAACGCAGACAATGCACACATTTATTATCATTGTATCAGAACTGATTAGAAAATTCTAACTTCTTCTGTTCATTAGTTATGCCCATTCTTTTGGGCAGTGTCCATGGGCGTTTTTTTGCAAGGAATTGTCATTTTTGTTGTCAAGACTACACATGATCATGTGTAGGTCCTGTCAACAATCACACATGGCATGCTGAGCAGATTCGTCGTGAATTTTCATCAACATCGTCCCCTTGAAAAATCAGCTCCAAAGCCTCAGCTGTAGTAAACGTATACTTGCCATACCTCAGTTTAGTTTCAAAACACTAAAAGGACGTATTCCAACCTTTATTTTGTTTTCGTGCGTGGAATTATACCGGCTCTCGTTTCAGTACACAAAACAACGGAACAGACTCTGAATCAGACTCCAATTGGCTGTGACTGCATTCACGTGTCCGATTGAGAAACGTGACTCTTACACTATTTACGTCACAAACAAAGATGGTGGGTGTGAATAGACCTATAAAACAGACAGAAAAGGATAAGGAATGCGCCAGAATCAAGGTGAGACTATCCGTATCTTTTAAAACTTTACCCATATTCGTTTCACCAAAATAAGTAAACGCCTCTCAACGAAAAACTTAATAGAGTTGTTTATTGCCGTTTCTGTAGTTTAAGAGGAAAAACACGGCATGTCTCTGGCTCAAACAGCTGAGAAGTTATGACGCTTTGAACACAACGTGATATTTGGGATCGTATACGGCCCCGTGGGACTCAGAGGGCTAATGTCAATCAACCAAATCCAACCAAAATTCAATATTTGGGACTGTACACAGACATGACTGTGTTCAGCAAGAAAAGTAGGCCAGTGGTCTGAAACATTTCTGCCAGCCAGCATTTTTTCCCAGAGATTAAGAACAGCAGCTTTATTCTCTCATGCATTTTAGAAAGCGCGTGTTCACTGTGGCACATAGCAATGCATGACTAGAAAATTCTATAATAAATACAGTTAGGAAAATAACTTAAGGCATATACAAACATGTAGGGTACAACATTCTGGGCAAATAATTATCTGAAGTATTAAGAAATAATGCACTACTAAATATCTCATAAGACAGAGGTCCTTATTACACTATGGCCATTTATTGTTGATTTATTGATCCAAATGTTTAATTTGCACCTTTTTTTCATGACACGTCGAACAATAACAAAATGGAAACAAATGTTAACTTTCCTTTTCAGTAAATGTCCCTCACTGATTTAGGGGAAATGTCTTTCTTTCGACTTATTACAGCACATCATGCCAAAACCTAACTGACAGACTTACCATTAAGACGTTACAACCAAATTCTCAAAATTACAGAGAAAATAAAAGTGACCATAACAGTAACTTGAATACAGAACTAGTTGAAATGTGAAAGGTACCCAACCTTGTTCACGACCGACCCAGAACACACTGGGGGGTTATATAGTCCATCTGGCCAGGGCTTAGAATACATCAAGAGATGCTGTAGGACAGAGCTGGAGAGAATAGCGTCTGACCTTTGCAATGCTTGCTTTCCACTGTCTGGACCAAAACAAATCTGAATTCAAATGCATCATATCTGTGCAAAACAAAGTAGGCAGATACATCCTTGTTTCTATTGTTTTATAGACAAAGCATGCAATGGGAATGAGATGAGTAATGAGAAGATCAATACCATTGGACATGGTGTGTATTGTTCTATTTTCTGTATCTGTTTCTGTTAACTACAGTTTTTTCCAAAGCGTATAAACCAATATTCAATTACAGTACCTTTACTGGAAAGCTGTGATTTGGGTTTTTAAGAGGCCCTATTATAAATGTTTGGGGTTTCCCTTTCTTGTAGTGTGTTATAAAGGTTACTGTGCATGTAAATCCCTTAGGTAAAGACAGAGGGAGTTTCTCTTCCACACCAGACACGAAAATGAGCATATGTCCTCCCTAATATTCTACTGCAGCCTGATCTCAGTGATGTTTTCAACCAACTTTCTAATCTACTGCATTTCTAAGAAAGAAAAAAAGCATAAAAGAAGAAAGATAGATATTGTCGGAGAAAGTTCAGCTGCAATTCATCGACCAGTCGTCTTTTATCGTTGTTTACGCCCCTGTGCACGAAGGCAGAGCCGATCAATCTACATCCTGTGTCACGCAAAGAGCGATGTCAAGAGCCATCCCTCTGCCCGCTGCTGCCCTCCACCTGACACAGTGAGAGCAGGACGAGAGGGAGAGGTAGCGTGAGAGGGAGTCAGAAAGGGCACGCAATCCCACCCTTCTGTGTGCACTGTTTTTCACACATAAACACACACATACATGTTATGTCAACTTCACTCTTTCTCTGCTGGAGATAAAACTCAGAGAAGAAAAACACATGTGTTCAAATGCTCTTAAGACTTTTTCTTCCCCCAACAAGCTTCCAGTTTTACACACATGCACAGAGGGGCCATCCATCTTGAGAGATAGAGAGGAGGGAAGAGAGGAATAATGAGGTATAGGGGGAATCAAGGGAAAACGGACAAGAGATGAGGAAAAGAAGAGATGGGAGGAGAGTAAAAAAGGGATGAGGAGATTAGAAAGAAAAGGAAGAGCAAACAGAGAGGAAGAAGAAGTGAAGGATGAGGAAAGGAGACAGCTAATAAGAGGAAAGGGAAAAAGGACAGGACGTAGAGGAGGAGTAAAGAGAAGACAAGAAAGGAAAGTGTAAGGAAAGGAGATAAGGAAAAAGTAAGTGTAGAAGTGGGGTTAAGGAAAAGGGTCTGAGGAACAAGAACATTTGAATGGAAATGAGGAAGAAGAATACAGGAGAGGAAATACAAAGAAGAAGAAGAAGAAGAAGAAGAAGAAGACTTTTTTGTCACACTTTATTTACATACGATCAATTATACATTCGATCAATAAAGTGCTTCATTGTGCAATAAAATGAACGAATCACTTAAAATAATACATTAAAAACCTATGTCTTAAAAACTTGTGCAAAGTGCAAATCCTCATTCACCACAGAACACACAATATCCTCATAACACCAACGTTGTTTAAAAGCATCCAAGTCTCCAATATGTTTATAAAAACGATGCTCCAGCCAGAGTCTGGCTCTGATGTTGCACAGCCAGATCGCTTTTGCCTCTTCCCCTTTCTTATTTTCAACCCTGTTTTTCCTACTTAAATAAATGGCCATTTTTGCTTCGCCAGAGAGGTAATTCAGGAGCTGCCACTTTTCCTTGTTCGTCTTTTTATATGGAGCCCCCATGATAAAAACACTCTCGGTAAAAGCTATACTAAAAAGACTAAAAACCAATGTTAAAAGAGAGAAGAAACCCGTGAGTCTCTTGCACTGTAAAAACATGGAAAACAGTCTCTCTAAAACCACAAAATGGACACTTATTAAAAACAGCATGATTAATAATGGAGATAAAAGAATTACAGGCGATGGCACCGTGTAAAATTCTCCACTGGAGGTCGGCAGTACGTTTTTTTATGGGAGGTTTGTATAAAACCCTCCACTGTGGGCCTGGTCCGCCTCCTGCACCCAGCCTGGTGCTCCACACAGTGGAGGCCCTGTCCTTCAGCACATTTGTGTTGGTCGTCTTTACAATGTTCATGTAAATTGTTTTTTTGTCAGCTTTGTGGATGGTCATTTGTCCTTGGTTTGCGACCTTGAGCAGGGGGCCGGTCAGTTCTCCGAGCCCTGGGCTCAGGTAGATCTCCGGGAAAGGGTCTGCTGGGTCCGGCTTGGCTCTTCCCTGTCCATAGCTCCTTAAAAGTCTTTTGTCATCAGGGCAGAGGATCTGGCTCCATAGTTGCAGGATCCTCTCGGCCACCCGGACAGAGTGCAGACCCAGCAGAGAGCCCAAGGCCCGGGCATCGCTCAGCTCCGGTCCCATTGCATCCACCAGCTGCTGAAGGCACAGGGTCTTGGATCGGCACAGCGCCACCGTCAGGCCGGGTGTTTCGCTGCTGCTGACGTCCAACCTGGCTCTGTGAATCAGAGGCTCCCTCAACAACCAGTACAGAGAGTCAGTCCTTGGACACCTTTTATGATTAAAAAGGGCCCAAGATTTAAAAACACCCTGATAAAAAGGAGGTAGCCCACTTAACTTTAAAATGTTTAAATCAGTTAAAAACAGAGCAGCATCCAGCCCCAGGTTACTCACGCGTCGGAGAATGCAGCTGCTCACATCTCTCCACACCAAATCAGCCGGGCCAGTCAGATACCTCTGTAAAAACTGTATCCTAAAAGTGGCTGTTCGGCTGGCCAGGTGGATCAGGCCCTGTCCCCCCTCCTCTCTAGATAAAAACAGCACCCCCTGTGGCACCCAGTGTAGACCCTCCCAAAAGAAATCCACCAACTTCTTTTGTATTTGGGCTAGTAAGCCCGAGGGAGGGTCCACACAGGTGAGACGGTGCCACAGTTGGGATGCCACAAGGTTGTTTAAAACCAACACTCTACCTTTAAAAGACATCTGAGGGAGCAGCCACCTCCACTTGGACAGTTTTCCCTCTATCTTTGCTATGACGTCCTCCCAGTTCTTCAGGACTATGCTGTTATTACCCAGGAACACACCCAGGTACTTTAGCCCATCTTTCTTCCATAGCATGTTCTGGGGAAGAACTGGGAGACCGCCACTCCACTCACCGACAGCGAGGGCCTCACTTTTCTTCCAGTTCACCCTCGCTGCCGATGCTGAACTAAAATCCCTCACGATGTTAACTAAAATGTCTGTCTCTTTTTGGTCTCTAATAAAAACAATGATATCATCCGCATATGCTGATAAAACCATGCCTCCACTAAAACCAGGTAAAAACAGCCCTTGCAGTTTGGAGCGTATTTTGTTGAGAAGGGGTTCTAGGGAGAGTGCATAGAGCATGCCAGACAGAGCACAGCCCTGTCGGACCCCTCTACACACTCTAAACGGAGCACACAGCCCACCGTTGAACTTCAGCACACTCTCAATCTTATTGTACAACACCTTGATCTTGGCTATGAAACCAGCGCTGAACCCAAACTTCTCCATTACTTTCCAGAGGAAGCTGTGCTCAACGCGGTCGAAAGCCTTTTCCTGATCTAGAGAAATCAGACCAGTATTAATGCCCAATGAGCTGGAGACCTCCAAAACATCTCGAATTAGGTGGACATTGTCCACCATGGACCTGCCGGGCACACAGTAGGTCTGGTCCCGGTGGATGACCTGCTCCACAGCCCTCCCCAGCCTGGTGGCCAAAGCCTTGGACAGAAGTTTGTAATCCACACACAGCAGAGACACAGGGCGCCAGTTTTTGATGTCCTGCAGGTTTATTTTTTTTGGTAGCAGCGTGATCACCGCTCTCCTGCAGGACATCGGCATCGAGCCAGAGGCCAGACTTTCATTACAAACGTCTAAAATGTCATGTGACAAGACGTCCCAGTAGGCTTTATAAAACTCTACGGAGAGGCCATCGATACCAGGAGCCCGCCGTCCCTGCATGCCTTGCAGGGCGGTCTGCAGCTCCTGGATCGTTAACGGCCCTTCGAGCTGTGAGTTGGTCTCCTCGGAGACCTGAGGTAGTTCTTTGCAGAACCCCTCGGACAGAGTTTCCCCCTCCTCATACTCGCTTGTGTAGAGGGTGGAATAAAAGCTCACAGCTCGCCTCCTGATCTGGCTTGGCTCTGTTATTTCCTGCCCTGTGTCTGACAGCAGTGAGTGGATCACTCGCCTCTGCCCATTCTTCTTCTCCAGGCCGAAGAAGAAGCTAGTGGGAGCATCCATCTCGTTGGTGTTGAGGAACCGGGACCTGACTAGTGCACCCTGAACTTTAACGATGATGCTTAAAACAATAAAAACGATCTAGTCTAGCTAATGAGATTCTATTCTCTCTGATGTGGGACCAGGTGTACTGCCTGGTGTCTGCGTGCATCCTTCTCCATACATCCACCAGGCCGTGGGAGTGGACCAGCTGCCTCAGAGCATGCTGGGATGCTGGATGCGGCTCTGCAAATCCTCCGTGGCACAACCGTTTAAAACATCATTAACTTTGAGTAAAAACAGCTTCCTCTCTGCACCGTTTGTTAGAGCATACACATTTACAAAAACAGCTGTAAAAAGGTCAAACCGTGCTTTTATTAAAAGCAACCTCCCATTGATAAAATGCTCGACCTCCAGAGAGACAGGACTAAAAGACTTGGAGAGGAGGAAGCCCACCCCCCCACTAAGAGAGGTGTTGTGGCTTAAAATGAGTTCCCCCTCCCACTCCTTTCTCCAGTCCGTCTCATTAAAAACGTCGCTGTGCATCTCTTGTAAAAAGAGGACATCGATATGTTTTATTTTTGCAGTCTGAAATATTAAAGCCCTCTTTCTTTCCTCTCTGGCTCCATTTACATTTAAACTTCCCACACTAAAAGTGTCCATTTCGAGTGAGATGTTAAAAGCAAAAATAAAAACAAATAAATTAAACACAGACATCGAGGTTTTTAAAATCAACGCTGCCCATTTGCTTCCTCACTTTTGTAACAATTCTTTTTAGTCTGTATATTTCCAGCTCATCCAGGACAGACTGCTCTTTCCGGCTCATGTGGAGTCTTGCTGAGGCACAGAAAACGGACAAATCTGGGAAATATTCTTCTATGATTACATTATGTTGGTTTTTTGTCTGCACCAGGTAATTTTTTATCATTTCGGCCAAGTACATTTTTTTTTGTTGGCTACTGCTCATAAAACCTGGCACATCACTGCTGTCAGACACACAATCATCCCAACTCTCATCCGCCTGTTCTTGCTCTCTTTCTTCCTTTCCCTCACTCACTACTTTAATGCTTTTTGCAACGGTTGGTACATCCTTTTTACTTCTCCTGCGTTTAGTAGCAGTCTTTTTCTTATTTATCATTTCTGTTGCAACCTCCTCTTCCTCCATTTCAGCAACCTCCACCTGCTCACCCCATGTTTTCTTCTCCTCTCTTGTTTTGTCCAAATGTGTTTCCCTATCTTCCTCCTGTGTTTTACTGACTTCACCTGTGCCTACATTTTCTTTTGCCAAATCACCTTGTGGTTCATTGATTATTCCAGGTTTTTTTTCACCAGTTGTATTTGTTTTTTTATCTTTTTTTCTCCCATCGCCCTTTTCTTCTGCATCACACAAAACCACCACCTAATTTTCCTGGACATAATCACCCACACCCACACTCTGTGCAACACCACCGCACCGCAAGCCGGGCACATCAGCAGAACCGCGCTGTACAGCGCGCCCCCGCCGCGTCCGAGACGGCACATCGCACGCCACCGCCGACTGCTCAGGAGCAGCGTTGCTGTCAGCAGCAGCGGCCGCCTCCGGAGGGGGGCCCTCTACCACCGTAGCGGCCGCGTTAGCGGCCGCCACCGTGGGTGACACCCCTCCCTCAGCAGCAGCCACCTGCTGCTCCATTACAACCGGCGCACCGGCCGCCGGCGCGGCAGTCCGCCTCGGCGCAGCCACGGGCGGCCTCGGCGCAACGGACAGCCCCGGCACAGCCGGGGGTCTCGGCGCGGCCGGCCCCGGCGCAGCGGTGGACGACCCCGCCGCTGGCACGTTGGACGGCCCAGCCTGCGGGTCATCCGGACCAGGCGGAGCCGGATCCCCGCGCCTCGGACAGGCATTCATGGTGTGCCCCTCCTCCCCGCAACCAAAACACTTCATAACTGATGATGTTGCAAAAATCACATAGTCATAATCATCTACTTTAACGTAAAAACGGAGGTTAAGCTCCGCATTCCGATTGTTCAGTATCATATACACTTGTCTGCGGTGAGACACTACGTGTTTCAGTAACTGAGACTTACATCCAGACAGCATCTTTTTTACGGGAGAAACAAGTTTCCCGTGTCTGGACAGTTCTCTACTGAGGAACTCATCAGTTATGAAGGGAGGGATATTAGACAGTACAACTTTGGTTGCGGGAAGCATCAGCGGCTGTACTTGGACAAACATTTCTCTCACCACGATGCCCGTCTCGATGACGCGGTTCGCCTTCTCCACCTGATCCAGAAAGATCACCACCGCGCTGTTCATCCGCGCCAGGGACTTAATGCTGCTGTGCCCGACCTTCTCTCCCACAGCCAGCCCGATCTCCTCCACAGTGCATGGGAAGCCGGCTGAGATTTTAATGCCGTGCTTCCTCGTGAGTTTGGCAAACTCTCCATTTACCATGGCGTCAGACGCCGGCCGGCGAGACACCGGCAGGAGAAGCCCACAAAACACCCCAAAAACACCACCAAAAAGCACGAAAAGTACAGAAAATCAAAATCACCACCGATAAACTATATTAAATAAACACCCATTACACAAAAATAAACGGAAAATATAACGAAAAAAGTCTCGCTCTTCTCTTTCTGTCACACTCCAACAACTCCCAGCATGCACCAGAAGAAGAAGAAGAAGAAGAAGACATAGAATATAAAAGAAGATTGGAGGGGAGGAGACAAGGTGGAGAAACAAAGATAGGGAAAAGTGTGAGGGGGCGAAACAAATCCTGCCCTCTAGAGAGAGTCGGATCCATGATGCATAACAACACCACACCGGCCCTTTATTCACTGTTTTTATTCCCACACGCACACTCAAAGGCAGACAAAAGCACACACTTGGTTTTCCTGGACTGAGTGAACTACTCTAGCGCGAGAGCTGACACATGTCACGCAACAACACTAGTCCAAAGTGTGTGTGTGTGTGTGTGTGTGTGTGTGTGTGTGTGTGTGTGTGTGTGTGTGTGTGTGTGTGTGTGTGTGTGTGAGACGTAGAGAGTGTATGCTCAGGGACTGTGTGACAGACCAAACATTGTCCAGAGATAGAATGTGGCACATCTGTGACTGTTTGCGTGCTTCACTTCATCACTCTGCAGAGCCTTCGGTGTGTGTGTGTGTGTGTGTGTGTGTGTGTGTGTGTGTGTGTGTGTGTGTGTGTGTGTGTGTGTGTGTGTGTGTGTGTGTGTGTGTGTGTGTGTGTGTGCGTGTGTGTGAGAGAGTGGAGTCATCACTCGGGGTCAGTGTTTTTTACACACTCAATGAAACTGCATCACCTTGATCTCACAGTGCAATATTTATGAGTTACTTGTAAAAGAACCCTGAAGAACATCGACTTCTCTATGCCCCTTAGTCCTTCTTTAACCCTTGGCTGTTTCCGCATTTTATTGGAATGTTTTCAGCACACCACAAATACATGAAGGTGACAGTGTCAGTGGTTCAGAGACATTTCAAAGAGGACAGATTGTGCTAATTTTCAGGTTCATAATTAGTGCGAAAGCTGTGCAACAGCAGTCCACTATTGTTCTTCTGTTTCTTTATTCTCCGTTCTTCTTATTATTAGTGAATGCTGTGCAACAGCATTCCACTAGTTCTTCAAATCTTTATTCTTCAACTTCATATTCTTCTTCTTCTTATGTCAACCAAATAGTTTGGCTCTCAATAACTTCAGCATACTTTCAGCTACAGAAACAATTCAAATATCAAAATAGTCAGCCTTTTCAGCACATGATGCGGAAACTTTCAACTTTTTAAAAATATTATATACTTTTTGAAATATGTAGCTTTTTAAAGTCTTTTTTTAACATGTAACGGTATTTAACTTAGTTTGGAGCTTGGTAAAGAGGCCTTCAGATTTTAACATTAGTGTGTATTGCGCAGCTCGTTAAGGCTTAGAGTGTGTGAAGTTACTATGAGGGGCCGTGTAGGCCAACATTCAAACTCACCTCGCACACACACTACTGAAAACATCTGGCCTTGCACACACACTACTGAAATCCTCTCATATTCACTACTGAACACCTCACACACACACTACTGAAAACATCTGGCCTTGTACATACACTACTGAAATACTCTCACATTCACTACTGAACACCTCCCACACACACTACTGAAAATTAAACCTCACACATATTACTGACAATTTACCTCACACACACGCAACTGAAAATTAACCTCACACACACTACTGAAAACCTCTGGCCTTGCACATACACACACTACTGAAATACTCTCACATTCACTACTGAACACCTCACACAAATACTACTGAAAACATCTGGCCTTGCACACACACTACTGAAATACTCTCACATTCACTACTGAACACCTCACACGCACACAACTGAAAATCAACCTCAAACACACACTATTGAAATCCTCTCACATTCATTACTGAACACCTCACACACACACTACTGAAAATTAACCTCACACACACGCAACTGAAAACATTTCACTGAAAGGTTCTTAGTAGGGAATGTACATGTGTTTCACCCAGTGGCGACTGGTCATTAGTGTCAGCAGAAAGTATTACAAATAATTATTACAAAAAAATGCAAAAAATAAATTATAAAATATATTTTAAGATCATGTTTAATCATCTGATTCATCTGTACATTGCTGTTTTAGTCTGTGTTCTTCTAATTAGTGTCTACAGTGTGTGCCTATTGAGCTGTTTAGAGCCATGTCGGACAAAACCCGATCATGCCCCTCCCTCTCACTGTCTAAGTCAATGGTGACTGTAAAAACTACACTGCGCATGCTCAGAGTATTTTCCTATTTAATGTGTGTGGCAAAAAAATAATGAACATAGGGGCATTGAGCTGCCATCCCCACCATACGTCATCTCACATAATTTAGAGCTGATTGGCTGTAAGTACGTGTGCCGCGAAAAGTGTGGTGTGTGAAGAGGAGACGAGAGAGCTGCAGTGACGCGTCCTAAAACCCGGAAGTAAACAAAAAAAAAGCAATGATATTTCTCCATAGGATTTTAGAAAATAGCTCCAAATAAGATCTGTGGGAAACAAACCTGTTAGATAAATGCACGTTTTGTTCAGCCGGATAATATCCACATGTCTACCCTACTTTTATAATTTTCGACTCATAAATCTATCGATTAGATTTATGATAGACTTTTGAAACTACAAGAACATAAGGAGGACTTTTACAAAAAAGTAATAGAGATTTTTGTCCAGAAGGATAGCATGGACTTCATCTTCAAGTCAAGGTAAGACCGCAATTTTATTGAAAATGGGATCTTACTAAGAGAGAACAATTCAATATTTAAATGATAAAATTACATGTTTTGGGTATCCTTTTGTTGAACTGTCTGTTTAAAATTAATCGAAGCATCAGACAAAAAAAGCTTTTGAAAATAATATTATATTTTGATTTAGGTCAAAATATAATATTTGTAAACCTGAAGAGTCAGTGGCAGTGCCTCACCAGCCATGAACCTCACTGCAGAAGCTTATATATAGACATCTACGTTTTTTGTGCCCCACCACTTTTGTACATATAAAAACGCCACTGGTTTCACCTATGAGTGAGAGAGGGCGATTCTTGCTGTAACGGAAGTCATTGTAATGAAACGGAACTAACAAAGAACAATGCTGCAGTGATACAGTAGGTGGCGATAATGCTCGTCTGGTTGCAAGTCGCCATTAAAGAAGAAGAAGAAGAAGAAGAAGAAGGAGAAGGAGAAGAATGAAAACAGAAGGTTGAATTCAGCATGGATTTATAGAGAAACGGCACCGCAGCTGTAGGCTGGAGCCCAGGCCGAGCAATCTGGTCTATGGAGGTGTTCTTGTTTACATCACCTGGCGCAGCTCGTGAGGTGGCCTAGCAAGTAACCCGCTAGCAACATGCACAGCTGCAATAAGCTAACAAGCTAACTAAGCCGAAATTGAGCCAGAACCTTTCCTTTTTTTGTTTTACTAGTTATTGAAGTGATTGATATTTCAGGCTGAGAGGACAATGGCCTGTTAAATGTGGTTGATTAAGCTGCGTATTTCTAGCCGACAGTTATGTTAGCATTAGTTAGTTAACAGTAAGTAAATATAAGACTAACCTATGTACTCCAGCTAGCCGGCTAACCTACATCTGTTGCTCCCGGTCTGCACGTTTTACGTTGCTTAAGGTAAGTGAACATGAAACTATTCAGCAAAACTTTCAATAATAATCTAAGGTATTGAGTTTTGGGATATTACTTGCATACAAATCTATACATGACATCAGGTTTCTAAAATATACAATATGTGGTAAATTAGTGCATTAAAATAAATTAAGCAAAAAACAAAACAAAATGCCTCTTGAGGGCATGAAGTGACAAGAACGTTCAACATGTCTCCATTAAGGCCCATTGTAAATTCAGCCTGATCTTTCCTCAGAGCAGCATCTGCACACCTTTAGTAAATCTGCCAAAAATGCCACATTATTGACCTGAAAGTACACACAAAGCAGACTCAGGCGCTCCTCAGGGTCCTGACATGCTGCACACGTTGACATTTTACTGATAGCAACTACCATTTTTAAACTATAGTTAGAAATGTAAGAGGTTTATCTCTCATTCAGAACAATGGAAAGGCTCTCCTTTCACTGATCACTGCACATCACCATGGTAACCTTTGATCTCTGAACTCACACACAGATGTTTGATAACATCGTCACCATGGTAACCTTGTATCTCTGCACACAGGTGTTTGATAACATTGTCACCATGGTAACCTTTGATCTCTGGGCTCACACACAGGTGTTTGATAACGTTGTCACCTCAAACGCACAGACTGGAGTTTAACAGACTGTCTCAGCCTATTAGTTTCTGTCTGATAGAGACTTCATACCGACTTCAACACGTTCCACATATTTGATACATTATTGGTGACGTATGCTTTTAGTTCAAAAGTTTGCAGTTAAAATATTCTGCTGCTTTTCAAAGCGTTTTTACTTTATTTTCTCTTCTTAATACACATTCATTCATTACTACTTACATTTAATATCTAACTCCTTCAGCCTACTTTCAGCTACAGAAACCATTCAACTATTACATTATTCAGCTATTTCAGGACATTGAGGCTATACATTTTGTTGTTTATACCTTTTTTAAACCTTTTCTTTAAATATTAAGCTTCTTCACTATTTTTCCTACTCTTCCAGTTTAACATTTCACTTTCAAGTTTTCAACAAAGTCATTGCAATGCATTTGAGCTTTAACAATTTGATTCAAATAATTTCACTTTTCTGCATTTTTCTGCTAAGTTCAGCAACACACTTACTTGGTTTTTGTAGCTAAAAGCACCTACAGAGACCATTCAACTAATAAAATATTCAGCTTTTTCTGCATTTTCAGAAATGGAGGGAACTTTGGGATTTTAGACTTTGCAGAGCCACTTTAATTCGTCATGACATACCTCAGTTTTTGGATGCTTTGTTCACTGTGCATGTGAGAAAAATAATTCGAAAATTCAAGGTAACACAAAGTGATGTACACATTTGGGACAAACATTTCTTTAATGGGACAATTGAATTTCTATCAGTAGAAACATTATTAATAATGTAAAAACAAGTAATGTTTGGACTGTGATGTCACCATGGAATCAGTGATAATGCACTTTACCCACATTTTGTTAAGATGTTAGTTTTTCTGCACCATAAAAAGTCACGCTGCATTAGTTGCTGGTTCTGTCAGTTTCTGTGTGCACTGTAAACACAGATACACCCAACAATCATTCACCTACTTTTGACTATGATGAATGTTTAATTATTATAACAACACATTAGAGTGTCTTTAGAAAAATTGTGAAATGGTTTAAAAAAAAAACAACAATGTTAAAAAAAATGCCTCAATCATTCTCTGTTCTAACCTTACCAAGGTTCCATTACAATTTGGATTTTAAAATACATAATTAAAAAACCATCAAGCACACGCAAATAATCCCCCCAAAACCTTTTTGTTATCTGTCAACATGATTTAATGATCCATATCATATGTGTTTGATCATGTTTAGAATGAATCCAAGCAGCAAAGGTAAGAGTGCATGGTAGAAAAACTTTGTTGCAGACATACAAAACACTCAAATATTCATTATAATGAACATCGTCATTTAAGTATGAAGACTTTATGTCTGGAAAATCCGTGTACACTTTATTGGATGTTTCTAAAACATTTCTAGTATTCAGTGGCTGATGTCACTTCATGTTGATCCAGTTTTCAGGTGTTGGTTTCACTCAAACGTTGCTGTGACTGAGGCCTCTGAGCCCTTTATTATCATGCAGTTATTTTATGAGCTAACGATGCAGCGAGCTGCTGACACTGTGGAGAGATTAACGCTCGCTAACTGGTTTATGTATTTAGGTCAGCAAATGTGAACAGTGTGAAAATTCTGATGATTGGGGAAAAGGATTTCACACGGTGTTTAAATAAACTTCAGCCTGGACCCGTGTCACTGTGAACACACGACTATTGACACCGTGTGTGTGTGTGTGTGTGTGTGTGTGTGTGTGTGTGTGTGTGTGTGTGTGTGTGTGTGTGTGTGTGTGTGTGTGTGTGTGTGTGTGTGTGTGTGTGTGTGTGTGTGTGTGTGTGTGTGTGTGTGTGTGTGTGTGTGTGTGTGTGTGTGTGTGTGTGTGTGTGTGTGTGTGTGTGTGTGTGTGCTAAAGTGTAACTATTTTGATCATCCAGTAAGTAATTTGTTGTGGAAGGAATGTTAACTTCCCTTATTCTGGCTACTAGCTAGATTTGAATATTTGCCATTTATGAGTCCGCCATTATATTAAACCTCAATTCTAAAAACGTGTGTTTATTTCTTTAGAAGCATTGCACTTAATACATGTAATATTTGTTGTATTTGTTACTCTATATACGATCATGACTGATGTTAGTTAAAATAGTTAACGGAAGACATTAAAATATATACAAAAAAATGTGTGCCTTTTTGTCTTCCAGCGTCACCATTTTAATTTAGTTTTCATATTAAATAATAATAAAAAAAGGATCCAAATCAATGTTGTTGTAAATCATTGACATATCCCTGAATGCCAGACTGTGAAACAAATGAAATCCAAACTCACTCCGCTACCATTTAATAATAATTTCATCTAGAAGGAAAAAGACAACGGTTCAATTATGTAAACACACTGCCATGAATGTAATTTGTAACTTTTGACCAACATTTTAAGCAAAAAAGAAAGAATGGCAACCCAAATGTCAGATGTGCACATTTGAAGGTAGCCAGGGTGTCGTCACATAATCAGGCCGAACGTTATGTAACATTGAAGGGGAACTTTAAAAGGCAACAAATGATGTTAAAGAGTGTGAACTGCAGTGACAGCAGCTGTGAAAGAGGAAAGCTCCTCTACGTGCTGAGTCAAACACCATGGTGACATAACAGACTAAGACATGTCCTGTCTAAATGATTGTGTGTATGTTAGAAAAAAAGACAAAACAGCCACAGAGCAGGAGACAATGGGGGAAAGTATGAGTGTACAGGAGTGTGAGTGAGATGATGGTGCTTTGTTCATGTCTACGTGCATGGCGTGTGCTTACTGCCAGCTGGGTTGTTTTTCTAGGAAATCCCTGGGTGACGCAGGTAAAATGGAATTAAGACAAGAACGATGTTTGGGGATAATCACACGCCGGCATGAGCCCTCATAACCAACCTGGCAACCAGACAGAGGGCCGCACTGTGAGTGTCTGTGTTGGTGGGAGGATGGGGGTGAGAGATTCCTTCTTTTAAGTGTGAATGAAATAAATGAGTTCAAGAAAATAATCAGGTTCATGAACAATTCCACCCGATAAATAATATAGATCTTACATATTCATGGTTGTGGTATGAAAGAGGACATGCTGGTGTGTGGATGTCAGCCAGAGGGCAGCCTGAATGAGTTTGACATCAAAAATACTTAGCTCTGAAAGGAGCTTTTCTACCCGTCTGCCAGACTGAGCAGGGCTTGAATCGGTCCTTCTATTGGTCCTGACCCAAACAGCAGTGCTGTCAGCATGCACAAAGACCACATTCACACGCAGTTAGAGCAATAATGAATAATGAAAATGATCAAGCGTACCTAAATGGTAAGTTGAACCCACATTGTGAATTAGTTCTCAAATGGGCAGTGTCTCAAAGGCAGGAGGATTATGATCATTACTTTGTTCTGTTAGATTATCCTTATTTTGGACCTGTGAACTGCTACCCACAACACATTCTTCGCATTCAGCTGATGAGGAATAATAATGAATGGTAATTTCAATAACAAAATAAACGGGCATTTCAGTCACTCTATCAGGGTAGGTGTAGATGGGAAGGCTTGGTGGTAAACAGGAGCAGCTGAATACAAACGAGGCGAACACTCCAAGTGAGGAAATTAATAAAACGTTAGTGTCAGTTTAAATGTCAACAAGATTGAGAGCCTTCATCCACGCACAGCGGTTCTTCAGGCCTAATGCTTCAGACAGCATGCTGACATTGACGATGTTAATTGACAATGATGCTGATGTTGAGCAGGTAATGTTCTTGTTAGCTTAGCATGCTAGCGTAACGAGGTATGTTAGTCCACTTATATATTCAGTGGGATTAATAATACAACAAAATGTAATACATGATAATGTATAAGTTGATTTACTTCGATCTACTGTACGGTGTACAAACAGTACACCAATATTACAAACAGTATACTGCATATTAAAGCAAACTATTATTAAGGTATAAATATCAGCATAGAGAATAAAGAAGTGTAAACATTTACATTATTATTATGATTATTTAATATATAAAGACTATATATTATTGAATAACAATTAAGATAATAAGATTAGATATACTTTATTTGATCTAAAATATTGATGTTTTTTTGTTATAGTAGCCTGTGAAAACCATAACAAATGTAATTAAATGCTATTCAGCAAACACAACTGCAGAGCTGCAAACATTACAGAAGTACTGAAAGTCCAGGAATCAAACTGAAGACCAAAGTTCACCCGGTTGTCTTTGTGTATTTGTGAATGAAGCGTGGTTAAATCCTGAAATTTAACAAATGGGGAAATCTGGCAACGCCCTCTCAGGAAACAGTGGGAAGTCTTTAAAATCCCAGCCGCTGGGTTTCTGGTTGGAATCCGCTGGGTGGAGTGCATTCTAGCGTGCTACATCTGTGAGGGCAAAACAGCATCATATGATCTGTTTTAGTTAAATATTCCCTGGACTAGCTAAAAACACTGAATCCGTTTGCACGTTAGCGTGTCATCACTACCCGGCCTGTTACGGCCCGTCCACACAGCGGCGTGCGTTTAAGCTTGGTGGTGGGCGTGTCTGAAGCTTGGGGAGTTCTCGCGAGCAACGCGACCAACAACCAATCACATGAATCTCCCGCCCCCGACATACAGTTTATAAAGGAAACTGGATATAAACTCCCCAAACAGGCGAAAATCATAGCGAAAACCTACCAGTTTCAACCACTATCTCTGCAACCTCCCTCCATGCCTGGCTCCTCCGGTTTGTATCCTGGTAGGTGAACAAGGACTGATCATAAAGCACCGGGTGATTCCCTACCGCTATGATTCATTTCTCCTCAATTTTTTGGAATATGAGGAATTGACCTGCAGTGTGTCTCTCCCAGCATACACACAGTTTGATTGGCTTGCGCTTGTACTGGCAGATTTTCATAAACAGGATTTGATTGGCTGATGCTTCCACCGAAGCTTCAGAAGCTTCAAAAATTGAACATTTCTCAACTTTTGCAGCCAGCCACGCCAGCAAAGCTCCGCTTCGCTTCCCACAATGCAGTTCGGTGAAAAGTGACGTCACCCCATTCAAGTGAATGGTGAAGCTTTCAACGCAAGCCGCTGTGTGGACGGCCGTTACTGGTAGACTAATAAAAAGGTTTTCTTTCCTTAACCTGTTAAGCCCCATCTTGCAACATCTTGCAAGAAACAGCATCTGAGGGCTTCTTAACATTTAACAAACTATGAATGTGTCATACTCACTTAACGGGAAGAAACTCAGCTATCAGACAATATTAACCATTTTTATTTACGAAACACAAGGGTAATACCAAGCCTCTGAATGAGCACTAAGCGAAAAAATGTTAATGCAATTAGCACAGAACTCACGGTAAAAATATTTTCGGTTCTGCACAAACAAGATATAAAATTAAAGCTGAGATTCCACAGATTCCAATGGTATGAGTATCATCACTCCACAACAAAACTCAGGGCAGCAAAGGCAAAACCAGACAACACACAACGTAGTTTTACGGGGCCAAACGGCAAATACGTCTTACCTTTGCTGTTTTCTGATCAAAAGATCGATGGCATTAAATCGACAAAAACGCTGCTGAAGGTTAATCCAATGTGTCTGTGTCACTTTGAAATGATTACTGATAATCCATAATAACGTTTTTGTCAAAAACTGAGACTTCATATAGAGTGTATGAGAGCTACAATCCAGCTTCCGGTTTGGGGCATGCTGCGCTCATTCACCAATTGTAATGTTTAGATGGATTTTAGGAACTTTCCCTCGATTCTATTGGCTCTAACGGTTCAAAAGTGATGTCAATCATCAAAATTGGCCAATGGGTTCCAGAGATGGCAAATACACCCAAATGACCCCAGAAGTGGGTTTTTTACAGGGTATACTTATTATATGTTATAGTTTGGATTCCTAAAGCATTTATTCTACTATCCCATCATTCAAGGGTGGTTTTCACTATAAGTAATGTTTTTTTTTTGGACGGAAACTATAAATACATTTTTTTCATGTTCAATCTGAATTTACTTTAAAATAAAAAAATGCTATATTGATTCTGACTTCTCTACATCCAACTCACAGGTTTATCATTGCTTTGAGAAAAAAGATTATTAATTTACCCCTTTTAGTGAAGATATAGTCATTTGTTCTGGGAATGTCATTTTCGAGTCAGACACCTGAAAAACAGGCTTCATACAGTAATATCATACATTAACCCCATTATAGCAGATGCCACATTGAATGGATGAACACATTTATGCATCAATAATTTAGAGTATTTCTAAATATAAATTGTAAAAATACTTATATGTATTTAATAATAATAACATAATCATTTTATACTGAATACTTTTCACTTGGGCAATTGACAATTTTGAATGCAGGACCTATAGGTAAATAATTGAAATACTTCTTCCACCTCTGATTTTTGACACGTCACTCTTTTTAAAACTTTAATTAAATGTTTGATATTTCCAAGGACCCTTTCAGACCACTGTTGGAGAACAGAGGGGGGATGGGAGAGTTTTGTCAAATTCCAATGGGCCATTACTAGATTTGAAACAAAGAGAGTCACAGCCCTGCGTTGATCACCTTAAGGGACCTGTCGGGGGTGGCGAACGGTGCATGGTCAATTAACCTGTTAAACCCCGAGCCTGTTTTTCAGGTTTCAGGCTCGAAAATGACATTCCCAGAACAAATGACCATATCTTCCCTTCTAAAAGGGTTAAATTAATAATCTTTTTTCTCAAAGTAATTATAAACCTGTGAGTTGAATGTAGAAAAGTCAGAATCAATATAGATGTTTTTTATTTTAAAGAAAATTCAGATTGAACATGGTAAAAAACTGTAAATTATAGTGTCCGTCCAAAAAATATGTTGTACTTATAGTAAAAACTAACCTTGGATGATGGGTTAGTAGACTAAAAGCTTTAGGAATCAAAAGTACAACATATAATAAGTACCCTGTATCAAGATTGATACAAAACAAGTGATATTTTACCTTTTTAGACAGATTTAGCAAAACAAAGCCTCTTCTGGGGCCATTTGGGTGGATTTTCCATATCTCTGGCCCCCCTTGCTGGATTTTGACATGTGACATATCTTTCTAACCATCAGAGCCAATAGAATCGAGGGGAACTCACACATAGTCCTTATTTGGTAATGAGAGTGTGTTAGACTGCCGCATAGCCAAGACCGGAAGCAGCAGCCACTCTGGTGGCTACCATTAGCAGCTAACTTTTGCTCTGCGATTTTTACATAAAAATGGAATTATGGATTATAAATTAAATATTTTTGTATACGGAGACATTCAAAACCTATGGATTAACCGATTCAGCTGCGTTTTTTCTCGTTTTAATGCCATTGAACACGTCTTTTGATCAGATTGACAGCTACAGTGAAACGATCTCCCTAGAAGCTCCGTAAAGGTACGTGTTGTGATGTCTGTGTTTGCTTCCCCTGTCGCGAGTTCGGATAACTCAGTGATCATACTATATACCTAAATAATCTGTGGAACCTCAGCTTTAATCGGATATCTTGTATGTGCAGCTACGATAAGTAATAAGGGTACTTTTATCTTGAGTTCTGTGCCAATGTCCGTTAGCATTTTTTGCTAAGGGGTCATTTAGATGCTTCTTATGAGACTTGTGTTTTATTTTGGTAAAAATTGTTTGTATCGTCAGTTAGCTGAGATTATTCCCGTTAATCTGGTATAACACATTAATAGGTTCTTAAATATTAAGATCCCCTGAGACACAGTGTCGTGAAAAGAAAACCCAGGGTCCCCGCTGGCGGGGACCTTGGGGTTTCACAGGTTTTTAACCCTCCTGTTGTCTTCGGGTCAAATCTGACCGATGTACTACTTTCATCAATCATAACTTTTTTGTTTTACATTCAATAGCATTAAGGCTTTATGATATCCTTCACAGTAGACATTTGAACATATAAAATTGCTGATCACCACTTTCATTACATTTTGGATGATTTAGTCAATTTTGTAACACCCATGGTGTTCCCGGCCATAAAGAAATAGAATTAGTAACCATCCGGATCAGATAAAACACACACACACACACACACACACACACACACACACACACACACACACACACACACACACACACACACACACACACACACACACACACACACACACACACACACACACACACACACACACACACACACACACACACACACACACACACACACACACACACACACACATGAAAAGTAGAGCTTTTTGACCTTTAACCCCTTGTGCCCACTGTGGCTTAGGACATGTCGCTGTGGTGTAATTAGGCTGTTCAGTCACCAAACTCTTCTTCAGTTTCAGATCACACAACAAAGCACCGTGGCTAGGATCCATGTAGCAAATTCTGATATGGCCTGCATATAAAGGAAGGTTGTAAATTCATTCTGGCCCTTCTGGTCGCAATTAGTGTTAATCTAAGTCTTAGCTGCCACACAAAGCACTCTACTACCTGCTGCATATCAAGCAGCTGCAGCTGATACCAGGCAGCTCAGAGGCCGGCTCAAAACGGATCCAAAAAACAGAAGGAAGGTTGATGCTGGAGGCTGCCAAACTCAAAGCAGATGAAGTGTTCACAAAGTTAACACACTCCAGTAAGTAATCGGGTGGTTTCTCAGCTTTAGAGTTAAGAAATTCAGCAGTAAACTCTTTTAAAAACCCACTTGCAGTCAACATGGAGAACATTCTAGAGCATTTCCATCCAGATGTATGATTACAGCACATTACAGGAGTTTTAATCTCATCAGGACAGATGTGTTTGTTCTTTTTCACTTAGGATATTCAGAGGCATAAAGTAGTCAGTGCAGGTGCGAACAAATTACTGTCTGTGATATTGTCTTTAGCTTCGGCCCCATTTTCTTTCTTAATCCTTCATTGGCTCTCAGAAAAGAGGCTCTAAAAAAAGGAAACCAAGGGAAAATTGAGAATTCTCACTATATACTCAGGCCATAAAATACCTTAACCTTAAAAGTTTCTTAAATTTGAAACATGTTCTTGGAATGTTTTGCAACTATATTACAAAGCTAAATGTTTTTAAATATCTTTCTTGTTATTTGTCCACAGTTCATTTCTTATCATTTGTATCTATAGCTCCCAAGAGATATTGACAACAATCTAGAAACCAAGACAGGTGGTTGAATGTTAAAAAATGATTTTTATTTTTTTTATAAATAAAAAAGTAGATAGTCACCAGGATGTTCCCCAATGGTTTATTGGCCTTGAGTTGTACAATCCAATGTTTGGTTTGATGGCAGTTGCCAGTTTGTGTTTGTTTGGAATCAGCTGTGACGAGTTGGGTGGAGCTTAATAAAACGGAACACTAAATTAGAAATGGTAAGCAACCACAGTAGGGGTGTAACGGTTCACAGAAGTCACGGTTCGGTTCGTACCTCGGTTTGGAGGTCACGGTTCGGTACAACAACAAAAAAGCAAAAAAAAGTCCCAAATGCATAATTTCAGGTTTGTTGTTATTTATGTTTGAACAGTAGTGCAAGTTTCAGTTTAAAAATAAAGAACTCTGACATTTTGAATAATTAACTGTATTAAACAGTTAAAAACAAACCATACACTCAGATGGCCATATTATCTATAATGGCTGATGTCAAACAAAAAGGTTTCATCAAGCTGTAAAACTAAAAAGGATGTCTTGAAAATATTACATCATAAATAATAAGAAAGTGTTTCAAGAGTGCAAAGTCGTTGAAAAACATATGCCAAAAGCTTCCGTTATTTATTTTTGGTCTCTCGGCTCTCATGTCTATTGGCTTCTTAAAAACAGCGGGGATCAGCTCTTGAACAGCTGTTGTCTTTTGCCGGGCTCCGGTGATTGGCAAATCTGGGTGATGCCTTCTGATATGATTTAGCATGTTTGGCGTGTGTCCCATTAGCATACCGCACCGCTGTCTAACAACGCCGACACACCATCCTCGTCTGATCCACCACTCGCACACCTCATCGTTATTGTAGTCCACAGGGAACCCGAAATGTTCCCACACAGCTGATTTAAAAGAAGCAGGTGGGTTCTAGCTCCTGTGTGTTATCTGAACTCACTATACTAACTTTTCTTCTTCTTGTATTTTGTTCGTTTTGTTGTTGTGTTTCTTCTTGTTCTTCATTTGTTGTTTAAGGGCGGCTGGCAAACAGCTTTTAGGCGCAATACCGCCCCCTGGATTATATATAGTGTAGTGGATACTGCCCTGAATGACAGACTTTTTTCCCACTCGTAAAAAAAAGGCGTATTCGCCGTGTGACTACATGTGCCGAACTGTGACATCCGAACCGTGACAGTACGGGATGAATACGGATACCGTTACACCCCTAAACCACAGCGAAACATATTGGACGTTTTAAGACGAAAACACAGAGAGCAACCAAACTAAACAACACTACCTGTCAATCACAAGATGGCCAATTCCTTAAGCATACGGTGCTTTATGGTTTATTTTCAACAAATTAGTCTTCATGTTGTTGAAAAACACTAGAAAATGAGTTAGACCACCTTTTAGAAAATGTTAAATTAGGTAAGAAGTCAGGTCATTTTTCTCTTACAGCCCGTCCACACAGCGGTGTGCGTTGAAGCTTCAACGCTTCTGTCCATTCACTTTGAATGGGGTGACATCACGCTTCGCCAAACTGCATTGTGGGAGCAAAGCGTAGCTTTTCTCGCGGTGCTCGCTGAAAAAGTTGAGCAATGTTCACATTTTGAAGCTTCGATGGAAGTGTCCGTCAATCGAATCATATGCCAGTACAAGCTCCAGCCAATCAAACCGCTGCTTGTGTGTCCGGGGCGGGAGATTCAGGTGATTAGTTGTTGGTCTAGCTTCAGACAACACACGCCGCTGTGTGGACGGGCCGTTAGACTCCTATACAATCAGACTTGCTTTACAACTATAGGAGTCGTCCCCTGCTGGATATTGAAGAGAAGGTGCTCACATCTGACTGTCAAGGACAACAAAAAATACCCATTTATTCAAAACCATTTATGAAGTATTTATGGAATGTAATTTCACATTAAAAAAAATCTGATTGCTGAAACCCTCTAAGAAATATACAGATTTAAAAACTACAAATTGAGGAACAAAAGCTAATTCTTCAAATAGGATGGGACGAATGCTCTCTTAATGGCTGATGTGGACGTGGATGACGTTTAAGATAATTGGCTTTGATGTGTGGTGGTTAGTCAGTGTATTGGCTGTGACATGTAGGGCGGAGATGACGCAGCAAAGGCGCCACGAAGTTCATCCCGGTCACAACTGGTGCCCTTAAAGCTGGCTAAAGCAGAGATGGAAGAGGATCAGGAGGTAATACTGTAACTCAGAGGACTTCAGACGAGGATGATGATTTGAGCGAGAGAGAATGTGAGATAAGGCGGCTCAGGTAAGTAAAGATTAGAAAATATATTCTCTAGTGAAGGAGAGATCTTCCATAAACTGTTAGGCTGTTCCTGGTAGGGTCACTGCCTGACCTCAAACACAGTTTCTCCTGATGCGTTATTTGTGAAGTGTGTGTTAAATGTTGCCGATACGTCAGTAAGGCCGTGCTGGGGAAAAGTTGCTGCCACAAAGAATTAGGGACTGACAGCATGTGCTCTCTTTTCCCTGGTGTGACCTCGCCCTACTGGGAGCTCCAAAATAAAACAAAAAAATGTAGGTTTCCATGTGGGGAAAATTCCCAGGATTGTGTCAGTTTGTCAGCAGCTGCTGCGAAAACACGAACATGTGGGTATAGAGAGAGACAGAGGGAGGGAGGCTGGATGTGTGTGAGTGACAGTGGTTAAGGGAGAATGTGAATTATGTTTGTTTGTTTGTTTGTTTGTTTGGATGTGTAGCCAGGCAGCTGCAAAAAAAGGACAATTTTGTTTCTCTTTGTTTGTGATATACTGTAGTAGGTGTTATTTATTTTACGGTTTTGGAAATAGTAATTCACAACTGGGAGACAAACCATAGTATCCAAACAAACTTAAGGACAAATGCAATCAGGCAAACAGCAAGTCACAGCCAAGTTTACTGCCATTTCCACACTGATTGCCAACTTTTGAGAAAAAAGTAAAATATCAAGGGGTGTTAATGCAAGGCATAGATGGAAGAAGTACTATTTATTTAAGTAAAAGTAGGAATACAACATTGTTAAAATACTCAGGGACAAGTCCTGCATTCAAAATGGATACTTAAATAAAAGTAAAAAAGTATTAGCCTTAAAAAGTACCTAAAGTAAAAGTACAACATGTGAAGTACATCATATGTTTTTATTATTTGATTGAAATTATGAATGCATATTTTGATTGCTGTATACACTACTGGGTGGCTAAACCAATAATAATATTATAATGTGGTTTATTTATATATTCTATTAAAACCTAAATCTGCAAAGTAAATACATATGTCAAATAATTGTAGTTGGGGAAAAAGTACAAAGTAGCAAAATGTGAAAATACTCAAGTAAAATACAAGTACCTCAATGTTTACTTAAAGAGCCTGTGACACGGTTTTCCCCCATCATCCAAACCCATCAATTTGAGTACATATTGTCCCCTTGAAAACCGTTACTGAACTGATTTTGGATATTTGTACTTTGATAACCATTAATCTGCCTTCAATGTTGACAATTTTCTGGATCTTCTCGCGGATTCTTCAAGTCCCGCCAAATGATGGGTGACGTCATTGCGGGCACAGCGCTCCAGCTGCACCGTCCAGGATCCCAGCATCTGCATGTAAACCTTTATATATATACAGTCAGATGTAAACGCACGATGGCGCACACAGCAGCAAGCTCAGACAGCGATGACAGGTTAATGTTGAACGTGTCTGAGAGCTCATATGAGGCTGAAGGATCGGTTTATGTTGTATCCAGTGTGCGAACTATACCACGGTCTCCGGGGGAGTCGGGATTTTTTTGTGTGTGGGGGGGGGGGGGGGGTAAATGCTGATCCGTGCATTAATAGCAACAGCACAGACATAGGCCTATTATAAAGAGAAAATCTGTTGCACACGGGGTGGTGCCACAGGTCTACATTTACATGAAACGTCCCGATGGATCATGTTCATGTCAACAGATTTCCCGAGCATGTACAGTATGGGCTACGCAAACTTCGATCAACTTGATTATAAATAATCCACGGACCACCAATGTAACGTTTGACTGTTTAATGAAATCAACTTAAAATGACTCAAAAACAGGCTACATTGTTTCACATAGGCTATAGCCTATTATGGCTGTAGCCTACACAGAGCCGAACACATGCGATAAGAGCAGCCAGCGGCACCAACCATGAACAATATTAATATTAATAATACAGCTATAGCACAACACAACCCTCTCACTGCCTGGAGAGACGCAACGCCACACACACAACACAACGATGCACATAGCTCTTCAGCCCCCAAGTTAACGTTAGCTGTCAAGTTAGCACTAGCACTGACGTTAGCTCCCTCCTCTCTCGGTTCTGTTGTAGCAGCAGTCACAACGTACGATGTGCTACCACCAGCTACATTCGGTTGGTCTTCTTGATCAGGTTGTTTGGCCGTCTTTTTAAAGAAATTGCCCAAAGTAAGTTGTTTTTTTCAGCAGCAGCAACAATGCCTGGTAAACATGCAGTGCCATCTAAACGAGCTTGTGAGTGAGTGGGTGGAGCTGCGGGCAGCGTGCAAGCAGGCAAAACTTTTTTCATGAATCATAAACTCTAAATATAATTTTATTTCACTTATTTTACACCTTTGAAAAAAAAAACATGCCCAAAATGGAATTTATTTGGTCATCATATCAGTATTTTAGAGAGCTCCCCCCAAATGTCACAAACCATGTTCCCAGGGGAGCTCATGTCACCACTAGGGGAGCGAAAGCTCCCCCTGCTCCCCTCCAGTTTGCACCAGTTCGGTTGTGTTGTGCTATAGCTGTATTATTAATATTAATATTGTTCATGGTTGGTGCCGCTGACTGCTCTTATCGCATGTGTTCGGCTCTGTGTTCGCTACAGCCATAATAGGCTATAGCCTATGTGAAACAATGTAGCCTGTTTTTGAGTCATTTTAAGTTGATTTCATTAAACAGTCAAACGTTACATTGGTGGTCCGTGGATTATTTATAATCAAGTTGATCGAAGTTTGCGTAGCCCATACATGCTCGGGAAATCTGTTGACATGAACATGATCCATCGGGACGTTTCATGTAAATGTAGACCTGTGGCACCACCCCGTGTGCAACAGATTTTCTATTTATAATAGGCCTATGTCTGTGCTGTTGCTCAGCATTTACCCCCCCCCCCCACACAAAAAAATCCCGGCTCCCCCGGAGACCGTGGTATAGTTCGCACACTGCGCCGGAGGCGGGCAGCGTCAGGTAAAAGAAGTTATTTAGCCTTCTCAAACCTGAGCCTCACGCGCCGCCTATGGGGGATGTGCTAGTTACTTATCCGACCGGCCCACTTCGGTACCAGCCCATCGGGATTCGTCCCGATGGCCAGTCCGCCACTGCACCCAGCCCACGTAAACTGTCAACGAGGGGAGCCTCGCTGCGGGGAAACGGTGGACCTAGTGTCCCGATCGGAGTGGGAATAATAATAATAATCCGTGCATTTATCCATTAATTTCCCCAACATTGTGGTAAAAAAACCACACGTTTAATCCACGTTGGTGTACTACAACTACAAAAAGCATCGGTTTGTTTTCTCATCAGGAAATGCAGACCGGCTCAAACAAACGATTTTTAATCATCATCCTCACTCATCATTTAATGTATCATATGTTTGCCGAATTGACATGAAAGCACTAATAAATGTAGTTTCATCCACTTGAGTTTACAACCACAAAAATAATCGATTTGTTTTTATATCACATCCGACGGGAGGAAATTCAGTAGCTCTCACTCCCGATTTGTAATCCTAATGTAATCATCATCTTCACCACGATCATTTATGTTTATGTCGCCAAATTGACATGAAAGCACTGACAAATATGAATATACTGTAGTCAACTTCATTAAAACGTTATTAACGTGCCTAATCTCAGTAATTCACCATTTCTACGCATGACAACACACTTTGTCCGTGTTTGGTTCTCGAAGCGTTCCCGCATTGACGTCACTTCCGGCTTCCCCCAAAACTTCAAAATGAGTCAAGGAATTTCCCTGCGATGTTCGAAATTATTGATATTTAACGGAACGGTATCGCTTTTTCTTTTTTAAACTGACGGTTCGAGATTACTAGTAGCCCAATATTTCATTGCACAACAGTTGTTGGGATGGTGTCACAGGCTCTTTAAGTACAGTCCTTGAGTACATATTCTTAGTTACATTACACCATTGCAGACAGATTGCCATTGATCAAGTTCATCATAGTTTAACTGTAAGTGACAGCTCTGTTCAGATCAACTTCGCCAAAAGAAACCACTTAATCCAGTAAATCCACTGAAATGAATTGACTTCAGACATGTTGTTGTTGTTTTGTATCTTCCCTACGTCTACTGCCAGGCAGGACAAATACAGTCATACAGAAATTGATAACGTTCAACACTCATCGTCACATCCCCATAACTCACCAATTCAATGTGTGAGTAAAGGTAGGGGAAAACACCCAAGTTATGTATATGGGGGAGGCTGTGGCTCAGTAGATAGCAGAGGTGTGGACTCGAGTCACATGACTTGGACTCGAGTCAGAATCGAGTCATCAATTTGATGACTTGAGACTCGACGTGACAAAATCACAAAACACTTGCGGCTCGACTTGGACTTGAACACCAATGACTCGGGACTTGACTTGGACTCGAGCCTTCTGACTTGAGGTGACTTGATCATTTAATTCAGAGGTCTGTCTCCAACACGCCGATCGCGAGCTGCCGCTAGAAGAGCAGACTCCCGTTGGGGAGAGCAGAATCTTCAGCCGCTACTCTTGCTGAGAATCCTTGCAGGCAGGGGCGGGACTTTATTTAGCTGGGCCACCAAGCGGCCAATCATATGCGAGGACACACTAGGATCATACCATTATGTGAAAGAAGGGTGGGGGGCACAGAAGGTGTAGTGGTACAGGCCAGCTGCACAGAGCGACGGGGGAGACGGATTGGAAAAAGAAATTAGCGAAAACCGAAAAAATAAGCAGCATCTGCTGCATTTCAATGATATTGGAGAAAGCAAAGCTGAGTGCAGGATTTGTAAAATGAAAATAACCTTTTTTGGTTACCTTTATTTGGTAACCACTCAGGATTTACTGTCAGAGGTGGGAGAAGTTCAGATCTTGTACTTGAGTACAAAAGCACCAGAGTGTAGGAATACTCGGTTACAATAAAAAAGTCCTGCATTCAAAATGTTACAAGTAAAAGTAGAAACGTATTAGCATCAAAATATAGTTAAAGTACCACCTGCAGAGGGATCGAGATGCAGGTGTTCTCTTCCCCATAGAGACGCCTCGCTGCACATTATCCCTGGCATGCAGATAGATAGTGGGTCCCTTATAACATGTTGTACACAGTGGAAATAAACATTCTGGTCACCTCAACATCAGGGATTTTATACATTAAACTCCTTCTGAATCAAACCGTCACGGTAGCCTTACCTTACTGATCCCTCTTAAAATAAAAAAACACACGTTACTTTACCAGCAGAGAGAAAATTGATTATTAATGTGACTAATAAAAAGCAGTTTGATTATTAAGTATTATTCTGTTGATCGATGTCATTACATTTGGTGAAACACATAATGACTTGTTTATGACTCGTTTTGTCAACGTTTAGGACTTGGACTTGACTTGAACTTGCCCATCCTGACTTGAGACTCGACTCGGACTTGAGCGCAAAGACTTGGTCCCACCTCTGGTAGATAGTGTGCTAGACTTTGAATCAGGGGATAGCAAGTTTGAGTCCCACTGTAGTCAGCATGTCGTTGTGTCCCTGAGACACTTCACCCCAAATTGCTCCTGTGGGGATTGTCCACAGTATTGAGTATGTCAGTCGCTTTGGATAAAAGCGTCTAACAAGTAACATGTAATGTAATGTATAAGGAAAAGGCCTTTCAATCATGGGATCAAAGTTGCAGAAAGTTGCTTGAAAAAACAGCATTTGTAGCATTATTGTGTGTATTTCGAGCTCTGTTCTGACGTACTGTCCTTCTGTCAAAAATAAATTGGTGCATTTGTGTGTGTGTCCATGTGCGTGCAAAGAAGCAGACATCTTTTTGCTCCATATTCCTCTTTGAAAACATCATTAGCAGCAGAACCAAACTGGCATTGAGGCAACGGGCCTGGCGAGTCACTGGACACACACACACACACACACACACACACACACACACACACACACACACACACACACACACACACACACACACACACACACACACACACACACACACACACACACACACACACACACACACACACACACACACACACACACACATTGTCGGGACAAAACTGAAGAAGGACATCTTTATGTGGCTGATATAAAGACTGATCCCACCCTTTCATATCACACTGTGGATCCCGTGTAAACACCAGGTGCTTCTGAAGGTCTGCAACTCTGTTTCCTTACACACATTCTAGCTAAATAACGCAACTGTGGAGTTGAAAAAAAGGTGAAGCTGAACTTTTTTAAAGTACGACAGGAAATAGTCTTTGAAAAAGATACATTCTCTTTTTTCTTCATTTTTTCTGTGATGGAGTAGAGACCTTTAGGAGTTGTGAAATTGAAAATGCTTCATCTACAATACCACCAGGTATTTTTCAAATCTAAATGTTTCTCCTGTACAATATGCACTCTCTTACAACCTGAAATGCTTCTTGTTTTATTCTAGTGAAGGTTAAATATTAGGAGAAGTTAAAGGTTTAATTACTTCACGGCTAGCTTGAATTAAGCATAGAACAAATGGAATGGTTTTGACTACAGATCTTTTACTTAATTAAAAATATAAATTGAATAGTGTACAAATAAAAGTCCTGCTTTCAATATCGTTTTACTTTATGAAGTTATAACATTTCTAACTCATTAAACAGAATCACCCAGAAAAACCTATATATAATAGTGATTGACGCATTAAAAAAACATATTAGGCTCTTTTTCAGATTCATATTTGTATTATGTGCTTCTACTGTGACATGTTTACATGGTTTAATGTTCAAAAAGGTATTTATTTTTCTCATACTGCCTGTTTTCACCCTCTGTCTGAAACCAGAGCCCTCGTCTGCTCTGATTAGTCAACCGCTTAAAGATGTCACGCCACTTAGCCTATCACGTACAATGTGGTGGAGCGTTAGCCAATAGAAGCGTGAGTGTTACATAGTGATGTTATTATTTTACAGAAGTAAACAAAGGAGTTTAAATTAAGCGTTTCAGGCAGGGGGGTTTGGGGTATGGGAGAGAAACTCCCTCTGGTATGAACTTTGGGATTTAGACCTTTGCAGACCATGTACATGCACAAAAACCTATATAACACATTACAGGAAAGGGAAACCCACCACAAAGCACAATATGAATAATCAATAATACATTATTTGTTCATTTTACTTAACAAAATCTTTAAAGACAATACATCTACAAATCAAATGTAGTAGAGTGGAACAAGTACAATCTGTGCATGTAGAATTAAGTATAAAGTACCGTAACATATTCAAGTTAGTAAAGTACTTGGGGGAATTTTCTTAGTTTATGTACCAATGCAGTAGAGCACATACAACAACAGAACAAATGTAATTGACAAGCGTGCAAAAGGAAAAGCATAGAATAGACAACTCCATATATAATTACCATTACACTAACCGTTGTGTGTTTATCAGCTACAACCACTGTACGCTGTTCCAGAGAACACTTCCATACAGACCTACATCACAATGCTAAGTGCGGCCATGCTCCTACTTGACCCGTCAGCTGTCGTCTGATGTATGGCTGTATGTATTTTAGTCCTGTTGTTGTCTCGGTAGGAACTTTCCCAGGCATCTTGTATCGTTTTGTTTAGTCTCTTCTGTCCTGGTTGTTTTATTTTTTGCACCACAGATTGCTTTCCTTCCGGGTGGAAACAAAAAGTGGTTTTGTTCTGTTTTATTTCATTCTGGTTTTGCTGTCTATGGTGAGAGTTATTTTCAATGCTGGGTGTATGGGTAGACCTACATGTATGCGGGTTGTTTTGTAATTTGATATCATTTGAAGTTAGTTTTTTTTGTCAAGTGTGTATATAGAGTCTAGTGCGGGAAGTTTGCACCCAACGATCTGCTCCGGTGAAAATTCTGTACACTTTCTCAGCTGTGTTTCCATAGCAGGCAGATAGCGATAGATCCCTGTAGTGAAATGTAATTGAGTACTTTTACTCAAGTATTGTACTTAAGTGCAATTTTGACATGATTGTTGATGATGCTATTGCTAATATATTCTACTACATTTATTTTACACTTGTTGTTACTGTTTGCATATAAACACATGTGATATGCTTATATTATATAATGCAGGACTCTACTCATAGTATATACAATCCAGTATTTCAAAAAGCACATGGCGCAACATTGAAAAATATAACAAAAGCGGAAAATGCTACATTATTTAATTATAAAGAAGAGCTTTTCTGCATTCTAGGTACGTTTTACTTTTGGTACATGTTGATAGCTGAAAGTACTTATGTTCATACACTTAAGTAACATTTTCAGTTGAGAACTTAATTTAAAGTTCCCCTTTAAATAAATGATCTATGTACTGGTAGACCCTACCTGTTTTTTCCTGTTGTCTCAGGAAATCCAATCTCAATTGGGCTTTTTGTATTTGATTGTTTGGTGTTGCGTCCCAGGTTATTGCTGATGCATGCCAAAAGACTTGAAGGAGTTGGTTATTGTAATTGGTTGTCTGCAAATGAGGATAGGTGCTTTTATCGATTGTTTTGGTCTCAAGTCAATGATCATTTCAGTAGTCTCTTTTCCGTTCAGGACCAGGGTTGCGTTCCGATAATCCAAAAATCAGCTCCTAAGTTCTAACCCTATCTCCTATTCCTTGACCTCTGAGTGAAACGTCACGGGGTTAAGGAATAGTGGATAGGAGAATTCAAAAGGATTTAGGAGAAGAGACTGCTGTGCTTTGAGAATCCGACTGCACTTTCACTATCCGGCGTGTTTATGATGCGCCAGCGGACGTCATGAATGTGCGTCTGCTGCTGCTGTGGGGAAACTATGGAAACCACAGTTTTCTATACAACGGACTACAACATGGATGTTCAATAAGAACGACGGACTACTGTAAACTCATCTAGAGACTCTGCACCGTGCTCTGATGCTGTTGTTTTATGCTTTATGAACGTGGACAACAGAGAAACATATTCTTCATGACCAAAGTTGGAATTGAAATAAAAAAGGAAAATTAAACTTATGCTCGTCACCCTCTCCCTCCGGTCCACATTAATACAAATGATCCCAATACGTATGATTGTATGAACTATGAAAAGATCTTAAAATAAATACAAATGTATTTATTTTAAACGATAGTCCTTAACATCTATCACTGTGTATATCACCATTCAAACATCTTTTAAAAGTTGAACAAACCCCACACAGCTCAGTAAAGACTGTGAGATGTTGACTTTATTTGATCATTTCAGTAAAAACTAACGTTCATATTTCTCTTTTTGATTATAATACTGATGAACGTTCAAAACAAAGCACTTTGGCAAGTTCCCACATACGTTTTAAAATGCTTAATAAGCACCGTAACTTTCATGATATCATTTCTCGGTCATAATCGGTTGTTTCCGTGAGCGGCCGACTGTTGAGTGACAGAAAATGCTGTGGCTGCAAGGCATTGTGGGGCAGCATTTTCTCCTCTTCTTTCGGTTAGGGAGTTCGAGTGGTTCCTAAGCTAAAGGAGGTTATAAAGGAAGTTTGAAACCTCCTTTCCTTTCATTTAGAGAATTGGAACGGCACTTATGGCTGCCACTGAGGGAATTCCGGGTCATTTCACTTGGTTAAGAAGGTTCCTAAGCTAAATGGACTATTGGAACGCAACCCAGGTCATTTTCCCTGCACCAGTTGACTGACTTCTTTACCTCCAGCCTGAAGGCTTCTATATTGTCTTCCAAGATCAGCTCTATAATCTCTGGAGAAAATGAAGACGGGCTGGAGATGATTTCCTCTGCCTTCTCCTTTTTATCTTTTTTTTTCAATTCATCTGTCCACTTCCAATCTGAAAGGAAAAAATATATAATAATACTACTCCCCTCCATCCATCATTGTGTCTGCCTCCCCCTGAGTCACAGTCTTCTGGTCTCATTACGTCCAACACAGTCTAACACTAGATACGGTAATAAGGCTCTAAGAAAAGCTACTTGTTCTTTCTCAGCTGCTAACATTGTTATAGCTGCAGGGAGGGGGATCAGGCTCAACACAGCACACACACACAACCCGACCTGTGTTACTGAGGCTGCTGTGTAAATTAATACATTAATGAGCGTAGTATAAAATATACTAGGTGCCAGATTTATAGCGCTGTAGAACTGTGGGAAGTCAAGAATGCTTCCAGTCGTAAAACCAATGAAGACACAATGCAGCTCACTGCAAGAAAAAAACACAATAATAATGCTCACTTCATTACAACTAATGAAAAAGAGACTAGTTAACAGAATGTAATGTTCAGTTTTTCCTTTGAACATCTCAACGCTATGTTCATTTATCTGCTGCTGTAACAGCCTCCACCCATTCTGGTTTCAGTCTTTCCAGATGTTGAACCTGGTGGCATGAATTTGCTCCTACAGTATTCAGACACAATAGGACTGATTAGGTATGATAGTTGTGTCCATTTACTTTTGGCCAACACAGAAGAGCTACCAAAGTATCTTGGCAAACAATGTTGTGTCTTTTGTCTTTTTCAAGGTCCCATCCAATGAACTTAATGCACTGTTGTATCTTGTTAACTTTCTCCCATGTTCCCTTTAAACTGTGGGTTTTCTTCGGAAGTTTTTCCTTGTACGATGTGAGGGTCTTAGGACAGAGGGTGTCGTATTGTCATACTGATATGTATGGCTGAATTCCCCCATCCAATCTCTTCACATTGGTCAAAACTTGTTCCTCTGCTGACGAGTCCGAACTGAAATACTCCACCATGTTTCCGTGTGTTGACAAAGTGAACGTATGGATGACGTCATGACCATCACGTGACTACTGAAAATGGCAAACATGGCGGCGGCCAGACGGAATATACAGGTCTTGATAAATAAGAGCTATAAAATCATTATTTACCGGGGAATATCGCTGATTTCTGCAGGGTATGGTTTAAACATAACGTTTCACTAAATACTGAAGTTTTGATTAATTATCTAATGAGTGGACCATTCCTTTAATAATTGTATCTCTTGCTTTTGCTATCTTGTGTTTCGTAACTTCTTCCACTTCCATTGAGAAGATGACAGAATTTGTTTTCAGATTTTCATTCCGATTGACGCTGAATTCTAAACTGAAAGCCAGTAAAACAAAAGCTGGAGTGCTACATTACAGATCAGAATATTGTTTAGTTTGGTATTTCCAAATGTCAATATATTGACATTTTCCAGTAAAATTGAGAATTATAAAAAAATTAAAAAAATGTATAGCTCCAGAATTGGCTTTTTAAAATGTTTTATCAATGAAAATGATCAAAAGCTCATTCATGGAGTTGGTAATTTATTTGTTGCCAACCCAAAACAAATGATGAATTCTTGATTAATGGGCGGCTGAGTGCTAGCATACTCCTGTTCTTTGTTTTTAATTTCAAGAAAGCAATAAAAAGACAGCAGAGAAATGGACCTCAGTGCCTTTATTTGATTATTTTAAGATATGACATTTCTAAATGACATTTACAAAGAATGTACAAGAACCTAATTGACATTGAGAAAAAAGGCGGAAGCGGACCCTTAATAAGAAAAGTCCCAGTGTGTACCGCACACATACAAACAGCAGAGCACATGCGGGTCATGATAATTAACCCTTATAATCAGGACTCGCTCCTTTTGTTATCACTGAGTAATTGCAGACTTCTAATCCTCATTTGGAGTAATTAATCATATGTGAACACAGAGCTGCAGCCAATTATGACACATAATGAGAACCAATTTGGCATTCATAAAACCGGGCCAATTATTTACGCTCAGGATTTCATCCTCATCATCAACATCATCATCATCTCCAAATGAAGACAATATAAATATTATTGTCCTTTCTTCATCACCAAATTGTGCCATGATCATGTTCATTATTATTGTTCAGAATAAGCTTTATTATTCATCATATTGGTCATCATTATAGCAGTCATTATTGTAATTTCAAAATCATCTTCTTCACCTTATCTTCACCATAACCACCATTAAATTCAACGCTGTCATGATTATAACTCTTATGTGCATTTTGATAAGCTGTTGCAACAAACAGCTTCAACTCGATGCAGATATTTAACAGTCTTAAACACCGGAGTTGAAGTAAAGTTGTAATTATTGTTAAAAATTTGACTTTTTTGTTTTTGTTTTGACCTTTAAAACAAGCAGGGGCCCCATTACACTTCCTTTGTCTAAAATCCTATCTTACCTTAATTAAGGATGACATGTATGAATTGTGGGTTTACAGATACATGTTACCTAATTGAATTAAAGAAAATAAATCCTTTCTTTCCTTTTGTCATACAAAAAAGATGCGTTCACTGTCATCATGTCAAATGTGCCATTAACTGAACTGAGAGGGACATGACATTAAATTAAAATGTTTGACCCTGTCACATATTTCCAAATGGTTCATATTGGTATATTAACAATATATTAATACAATTACATATTGCTGTGGATTATGTATCATATTTCAACTTTAAATAAGTCTATGCCTTAAGAAAGACCTTTGACAAAGTCAATTGTGTATTTGATCAACACTTATAGACTTTTTTCAAAGTCTGTGAGTCTGCTTTTACTGTTCAGTCAGGACTTGAATACAGCCTGTAAGTCATGATCTGCAAACAAGACTACAACTTGTCTGGGTATTCCAACTTGATATCTGAGGTATCGCCTGAATTAACCCAGTGCCAATTAGGGTTAGAACTTCTCGAGTCAAATTATCCTGCAAGTTGATATGTTTTGCCGCCAGATCTGAAAAGAAAATGGAACACATAATTGGCCTTGTACTGAAGCAGCTACACCCCAAACCATCAGTTTTGTAGTGAAGTTGGGCACAGTGTCTGAAAGCATCAGACAAAGTATTTTATTAGCGTCAGTAACAATGTAAGGGTAATGTAATTTGTAAACAATTAACAAAAAGATGCACATGTACTAACAGTCAAGGGGGTTTATGTGGTTACATTTCTGCAAATTGCATTATAATAACATTACTCCAGGAACCATAGCGCTCAAGATATAAAAGTATGAATCAATGTTTGTTTACTTGAGTCAAAGGCCAAACTGTTTTTGACCATACACACCCAGCCACACATGCACACACCTATGCGAAAGTTCCGTAACTTTTGTATGGTGAGTGAAATAATAATACGTTTAATAGACAACACTAATTGTAAAAACCTTTTCGTATCAGACTTTATTTCACCAGGAAAGCTAAAGTGTGCATCATTTACGTAAACAATTTAGCACTTCAGTGGCTCCGAGCGTTGGCCTATCCTAGTCTACATGGACTTCAGTACTTTAGATATGAGATGAGTTTAGAGCAAATTAGGGTTAAGACTTCAACGTGTGGTCTGTAGTGGGTGGGATCAAGCTGCGGACCCTATGACTGATAAATGAGTATGTTAGGCCCCATAGCCATCATTGATGCATATCAACATTACTAAAGTACTTTGCGGGCCTTTTTCAAAGCGAGAAACACGTTTTCTTTGAATCTACGATGCTTCATGGACACCTCGTTGTGTTTCTCTGCAAAGTCTTATCAGCTTGGTGTCTCAGTAACTGCAGCTTTGGCATTTTCAGAGTTATCTACCATCTTACGCTGCGAAGTAGTGTGTCAAAGGGAGTGTGTGTGTGTGTGTTTGAATATGATATCAGATATGGATTATCTCTATAAGGAGGCCTGGCCACAGTCGTCAGCTGCCTCATCACTTATTAAATCAGCCTCACTGTGGATCTCTGAGATGAAAGCTGACTACCTCAGAGACTCCACGGCAGCTGGCTCAGTCAATTCTCAGCCTCGATCAATAGAAAAGTTCTCAAACTTTTGACTCAAGTGCAATTCAATAGGAAGTGTTGATACTGAAGTCAACAAGGTGCACGATAGGACCAGTGGCGGCTGGTGGAAAATATTTGTGGGGGGGCTGTTGATATAGTGAGTAAACATTTTTTTTTTGGGAGAAATGACCCCTTAAATTAGGACTTCTGGTGATGTAATGGCGCGTTTCCAGTGCAGCGCGGAGCTCGCTTTAAGCGTACCGAGCCGTGCGGGGCCCGTTTTTGGTTGCGTTTCCACTTGGCCTAGTACCGGCTAGCGGGTCCTAATTCACAGTTTTTCTGGCCCCATAAAATCGTGGTTCCAGGCTCAGGAACAACCAGGCTGAGTCGGGCTGAGTATGCTAAACTAGAGAGAGAATCGCTGGCAAGGGGGCTACAACTACAACAAGATGAACATATTTTACCGTGATTTAATTGTAATACACGTTTCAAAATGATGCCGAATTAACAACATACTGATACCGGTTAGTAAAAACCATGAATTAACGCTTTGACAAGTCTGCAGACAGACGGCAGGCGAAAAACCCTTTTAAAATGCGTGTTTTCTAAATGGAGCTTGGCTAAGCTAACGTTATATATGCTCCGACCGTCCACACTCACAACAACGGCCTATACAGACATAAATAAACCAGCGACTGTATTCTCCATGACACAGACAGTCTGTGGTTTGTACTTGTTTAACTTTTGTCTAGTTTCTGAACAGATCGTATCTGTCCCCGGCTGTTTGAAGAGCAAGCATGGGAAACAAAATACAGCATTTACCTGTTTGCATCCAGCTAGCCATGCCTTTCTGGTGTACCAGCTACGTGAGAAGCCTCGTTGATACGTTTTGTCTTTTTCACGAGCTTGCTGCGATATATACAAATCTGGTTGGTCCGGTCCAAGGTCTTTAAGTATCAATTTATCTCCCAAACTTCTCCTTTCGAAAGGATTGGAGATTAGCTCTTGAACGGAATTGGGCGGGGACCGAGGTCCGGCGATTCCACCTGCACACGAAGCCATTCTCATCACCTTGGTCACTCACGAGTCTAAAAAACAACTCACGTCAACGCACGTAAGCAACGTGGGCGCCGACGTGAGCGCCCTCGTGACCAAAATATTTGACGGCGCTGATTGGCTGAAATTATGTTTCGGCAGCACAGTTTACTATTGAGACTTTTGCAACGTGCTGGTTGCTGCTGTTTGGCTCGGGGGCTCCTTGCACGGCGCCCGGTAATGATAAACTAATGCCACGGGCAAGGCCAGGCAGGAAACATGTGACTTATCAGTAACTTTAGACATCGTAACACAATTTTAAACGATATTTTATTGTAGATTATACATTTTACTGATACCAATTGTATGATATTTACCTTGTTCATTAAAAATAAAAATATAAAATATATTTTTTTTTATATATTTTTTTGTAATTAATATTTTTTTTAATATTTTTTTTTGTATGTGGGAAGAGGTGGGGCGGATAGGACAACAGAACAACAATTGTAACCCGCAAATCGCCCCTATGTCCTTGGGTGCAAACTGAATTCACCATGCTTTACTTTCACACTCCTCTGTTTATTCCTTCACTGCTCTTCTTGAATAATAAATAAATACAGAAATAGTGTGGGCTGCCAGCTCTTCTTAACATAAAACATTGATGCTGCCTGCAGATTGAAACTAAAACAGTCGCTCTGTGAATCTTCGCTGGCGCCCAAAGGATACAGCTTGTCTGAAACTGGTAAAAAAAACGGAGAAACAGAGATTCCTTTGAACATTGACCCTGTCATCTCAAGTATTTATTGACGTCTAGAAGATGATGCTCGGCTAAAACCGCCAACACCTACAAACTCTCTCTGACATCCAAATGCTTCAGATCCCTGCCAACTTCCCTCCTCCTTATCCGTATGACCTTTGTCGATCCACATGCATGGATACAAATACATAGAGGCAAGTTTAAGTGTATTATCTCACCCTCTTGACGCTTGACACAGATCCAATTTTCAGACGGACAAAAAATACGGATTGCCAACCAACTCTCACCTATAGCGGAGGTTATCGCAATAAGGCTACCACCAGAGTCCAAGTTATGGCACAAAAAAGAAAGTTCACATTGATCCTAAACCAATTTTTGAGAGTTTTGAAGGTTCCGATACATGTCCTCAAATCTCATTCATTAAATAACATCATAGGTTTCATTAGGGTTGCACTATTATGGCTAGAATGATCATCCTGATCATTTTTATGAAAGTTTCCTTTGACCAGAAAAATGCATTTTTAACAACAATACCACAGTTGATAATGGTCATTGAATTGTCAGAAGCCAACATTGTGATAATAATTGTGCAAACCTAGCTAGCCCGTTTACAGAATCTGTGTGTAATTGTCAGGTCAGCCAATTGAACGCGCTACAAACCAGGGGGAGGTAAACTCATCTATTGACTCAAATTCAATGGGGCAGAACCTCTCCTTTGTCTTTCTATGACTCCTTCAAAGTCACACCAACAAACATACAGTATATACAGACACACACACATCAAAACTTGTTGGTTTCGTTCCACCGCAGGCATCTCTCCTACTTTTTGACTAATCAACAAAAATGTCCCCAAGCTTTTGTTGTATTGTGTTTATGTGTAGACGTCAAGGAGGGATACCACTTTAGCTTAAGCGAGTGGGTCAAGCCAGAATAAGCTAATGAGATTAGTCAGAATTAAAGTGTGCACACTGAGCTCATTGGGAAGCTAATTTAATCAGAGATCCTTGAACGCAGCATTGGGCTCAGGACAGATCAGCCGTTCTCAGTCGCCTTATTACAAGTGGCAGGATAAAAGAGGGCAAAGTGAGGACAATAAATGATTGGATAGTGTGTCACGGAGAGGAACGCTAATTGCCTAATGCGGAAACACCACCATGATGTTTTTATACCCTGAAACTAATTTAGGTTTACACACTCCTGAAATGCAACATCTTGGAATTATGTTGATAATATTACTTTTCTTCCAGGAGCAAAGCAGAAAGCATTAGCTACCAGGCTAGCTCTTCAAGTGGATACTCAAGTTATTTGGACATTTGTGATGGATTTCACAGGAAGGAGATTTGCAGCACAACTTCCTGAACAATCACAAATAATTAATTTTGTATGTGGATAAAACAGGACCAAAATAAGTTTGATTACATATTTTGGTAGGAGATCTTCTAAGGGTTGATTCAGATACTTGCACATTTTGTATTAAGAGGGAAAGCAGGCCTACTGATACTGCATATAATCAGAAGCCATACTTGCTAAGTGCTAAGCTGCTAAGCAAACATCCACTAGTCCACCAGTTCATAAAACTCTCCAACAGTGAGACAAAAGGTGAGAAAAGAAGGGAGGGTTTAGCCAGGCGAGAGGGCAGGCACAAGAGTAGAGTGGAAGATGCAGCAGAAGAGAAATCAGCTATGAGGACAAAGATAGAGAGATGGAGAAAAAGAGAAGGGAGGCGGTATCATGGAGAAGGGACAGAGAGAGAAGGAAAGGACATCTGTGGTTAGCTGCAGGGTCTGAATCCATGCCAGAGATGAGGTCAGAGCAACCTGCCCGGACACAAACATTGCCCAGGCTCAACCACACAGGGAAGAATCTGTGTTTTACTGGTACATGTTTGCTAACAAAATACTCAAAATGCACATACTGTAAATGTTATCACTTGCAAATCAAAGATTACTGATGGAAGAAACATTTTAATGTGAATTGTAAAGAGTTGCAGACCAGTCTCTGAAAATAATGTTAAAACATACCATAAACTGTGAAACGGCAGAATGTGTAGGTTTTTTTTTTCCCTTCACATTCTTTTTTTCTCTGCTGCACCAACAGATTCACACATCAGAAAATACTACTGAATAACTCTCGCACTCTCTCTGTCTATCTTACTGGCATTATGACCTGGTTGATGATACATTATATGCATTTAGTTACATTTCAGAGAACATTACCTCTGCTCAGTCCTTTAAGCTAAGAGCAACTCAAGGTTTTCTTACCCAGTTACATCCGTCCGGACGCATGACACATCCAACTGATTCAACTTTTCCACAGCACAATTGAGAATATGTCCCACTAGAACAAATATTTACCTTCCTCCATATGAAATACTGCACTATTATGCCTTTTTGGACCTTTTTCCTCAGTGTGTTGTATAGGTTTGTGTGCATGTAAATGGTCTGCAAAAGCTCAAATCCCATAGTTCCCTCCAGAGGGAGTTTCTCTCCCACACACTTCCCCCCTGCCTGAAACGCTTCAATTAGACTCCTTTGTTTTTCTCTGTAACAAAGTGACATCACTATGTAACAATCGTGTTTCTATTGGCTCGTGCTCCAACACATTGTAAGTGAAATGCTGAGGGGCGGGACATCTCAAAGCAGTTGACCAATCACAAACAGAGCGGGCCTGCTAACCAATCAGAGCAGACTGGGCTTTGGTTTCATACAAAGGGTGAAAAGAGGTGCTGCAGCACAGGCAGTTTGAGACATTGAGACTTGTTGAACATTAAACATGTCACAGTAAGGGTACATAAGACTAATATTTACCTAAGAAATGAGCATGATATGTCCTCTTAATGAAAAATAATTAGGGACATATAATTGAGTTTTGCTGTATGAAGTCTTCTGTGTCCTATTCTTTTTTTTAGATGTTTCTATGATTAAACCGTGCTTCATGTATATTATCATGTCATATCTACCAAACTGTGGAAACCAAGTAGTGCAGTGTATATGTATCACCAGTTAAAAATGAACCACTGTTGCAAATGTTAATTGAGTGAATACAACTCTCCACAGCCTTGAAACATAACAAATGTGTCTCTCTTTGTCAGACAAAGAGAAGGAGAGTGGTTTTCATTATTCCATTGAGAATACAAAACTCATTACTCTTGATCCCTCAAAGGCACCACAAACACATCAGAACATGTGGCCTGGTTTCGTGTGCGCGTGGGTATAACTTAAGCACATATACAGCCTCATGTATGTGCACCATGAGATCCAGCAGATTACCGTCACCTGTAGATCTGTCAGCCACCAATTACAGCTCCCCGACGACCCATAAACCTCCCAGCATGAGAGGAAAGGTCTCTTTATAGAAGCCCATGAAAGGATATGACTCTCTCCCTCCTTCTCTTTCTCTCTTTTATCCATCTCAGTTCTTCTAATATCAGGCAGATATCACATATTTCATATAAAGTGCCCTTGACCTTCAAGCAATATGAAGGGGCCTGATAGAGCATCATAATGGGTCTCTATAACTTTCCGTGTGGTTGAGCAAGCAGAGCACTGTGGGCTTGCAGGGCATCTTGCTACAGATTAGCTGTTAAATTGTGTTGCCATAACTCGTCGAGGCCATAAAACACATAAAACACAGCAGGTCAGGAGTGGGAGGCGGCAAAGTCAGGAAGCTGGGAAAAGTCACATACAGTAGTCTTCTGTTGAATATAAAGATGTTAAAAAGCCCAATGGGAAAGGATAAGGATGATGTCATTCTATAATTCTGTTATTGTCAACAAATCCCATAAAATGACCTAAACCAACAATGTGTCATGTGCTGTCATAACATTATGAAATCCAATAATTGGTGGTGATATACTGTATATTGAGAGGAGAAAGGGCCCTGGAAGGCATTAGGGCTGAACGATATACCGTGTCATGGCGATAACCGCGATATGCGCATGCGCAATATTCACACCGCAGGGACGTGCGGTTTTAGTCATTTTTTTAGAATTCAAAATAAAGATACCCTTATTACTTATCGAAACTTGTAAAGAAATATTTGTATGTATTCAGGTTAGTAAACTATCAAGATGCTTAAAAAGGGAAAATGATTTGTGTAGAAAACTGGGCTGGTTTTGGGCCTGCTAACATGTGGTTTTGTGAGGACAAAGGAAGAGGGGGAAGGTGTGGAGTTGACATAGTCATCTCAGATCCCTGTGATAAGGAAGCTGAGCCACTGGGATTGGGGACTTAAGATGTGGGGTGTTGATGATAATTTGGGCAGCCAATCACTGGTCTGGAAGGGAGGCGCAGATAACTCCTCCTTGGGTCAGCGAGGGATATAGACAGAAACCCCGCTGTGTTCGGTCTCTTTCTCCTCTGGCTGGCTGGCTGGCTGGCTGGCTGGCTGGCTCACGTGAGTATCAGGTAAATGTGGGATCCCACAGAACTGTATGTAATTTGTACTGTATTGATTGTACTTGATTGTATTGCATTGTATATTACCATTAAAGTGGATTATTGTTAAACGGTTACTTGTAGGTTCTGGGTTTCCTTCCTGTAAGATAATGGCTCGTGTAGGAACGCGAGGAGATTTAAGAAAGTGGACAAGTTGTCTACCAAATCTCCTAACAAACTGCACAATATATCCGATTAAAGCTGAGACTCCACAGATTATTTAAGTATAGTATATAAGCGATCCGATCTCGCGACAGGGGAAGCAAACACAGACATCACAACACGTACCTTTTACGGAGCTTTTACGGGAGATTGTCTCACCGTAGCTGTCAATCTGATCAAAAGACGTGTTCAATGGCATTAAAGGTCACATGTCATGGCCATTTCCACTGATCATAATTCCATTGTTGAGGTCTACTAGAATAGATTTATACTGTGCAATTTTCCAAACTCACATTGGTTTCGCATACAGCATCTCTGTAAAGTATGTGTATTCAGCAGTATTCACTCTCTCCACTAAACGGCTCGTTGCAGCTCTTGCCCCCCCCCTCCCTGTGAGCCCAGTGTGCTCCGATTGGTCGGGACCAGTCGGGACGTTGTGAATCGCGCTGAGCTCCGTGGAGGTGTGATTTCCTTGTTTAGCGATACACAGCGAAACACAGCCAAACTCACCCTGAGCACACACAAAGTCACAGCCGAAGTAAAAACAATAAGTGTGGCTTGATATTGAGTAAGAAAAAGGTTGATAAACGCTGTGAGAATGGGTCTGCAGAGAGAATTTCGCCGCGATCCCAACTGTCCGTTATCAGCCTGCAGCCAGAGAGGAGAGATCAGCAGAGCTCGACTGCCTGCACTGAGTGTGTGAGGAAGTCCGTGGATTGGTCAATTTGGACCAATCAGCGGGGGCTTAACGTAACGGCTCCGCGGACGTAACGTAACGGCTCCACGGATTGGTCCATTTCGTTCGGGGGACGACATGACATCATGATGTACCCGGAAGAATAAAATGGACAGTGACGTATCTCCAATGAGGCGTTTTGGGGAGGTATTTTCTGTTTTAGAGTTTTACTCCCCACAGGGTGTACTTTGAGGGTTTTGACTCTGCACACCATTTACATGCATAAAAACCTTCATAACACACAAGGGGACGGGTAATAACCGGAAAAGCATGACATGTCACCTTTAAAACGAGAAAAAACACGGCTGAATCGGTTGATCCATAGGTTAATAATGTATCTGTGGCTGTGAAGCAATTGTTTATAATCCATAATTCCATTTTATGTAAAAATCGGAGCACAACAGTTAGCTGCTAATGGTAGCCACCAGAGTGTATGCAGCTTCCGGTTTTGGCTACGCGTCACTCTCACTCCTTATTTGGTAATGTGTGTATTAGACTGCCGCATAGCCAAGACCGGAAGCTGCAGCAGCCACTCTGTGCCAAAGTCCGTTAGCATTTTTCGCTCAGGGGTCATTTAGATGCTTCTTATGAGACTTGTGTTTTGTTTGGGTAAAAATGGTTTGTATCGTCAGTTAGCTGAGATTATTTCCGTTAATCTGGTATAACACATTAATAGGTTCTTAAATATTAAGATCCCCTGAGACACGGTGTCGTGAAAAAAAAAGTACCCGCCGGGACCTTGGGGCTTAACAGGTTAAAAAAAACGCAATATATATCGCAGGGGAACAAAAAAACGCAATGTCAGTTTTTTTCAATATCGTGCAGCCCTAGAAGGCATCCCTGAGGTACCCCTGTGGTAACAAAGTGACACTTTGCCATGCCACCATGCTAATCAAATTGTGAGTTAGGGCCCAAACAAAAGCATAGCTGTTCATGTAGAAAGGAGAAGTGACTAAATATTGCTAAACAGATTTATTTTATAATTTGTGTTGCATATTTGTTGTTGCAGTGAACATAGACATGGTATTAGGAGGGTCGATATAGATGGAGGAGAAAAGAAAGAAGGTCATTGATTTATTGTTGGGCCATGACTGCTACATAAATGGCTCCCATGTACAGCAGAACTGTCTTTGTGTAACCATCATCCCCTCACCTCTTTAGGAGGAAGTGCAACGTTAACAACACCAAGCTACTTCCAATGTTGGTACAAGAGATAGCTTAAGCACAGGTCAACACTAACATGAGTTTGAAGTAACAAAGGCAAGGAGTTGGGTTGACACATGGGCCGATCTGGATCAGGAGGTAGAGCTGCTATCCACTTATCAGAGGGTTTGATCCTTGGCACATGCAGAGTACATGTCAAAGTGTCCTTGGCCCAAGTTCATGTGCATATTTATCACTTTAGATGAGTAGGTGTCAACTTGTATGGTAGCCTCTGCCACCAGTGTGTGAATGGGTAAATCCTGACCTTTGTTGCTTTGAGTCTAAGACTAGAAAATGCTGCATAAATGCAGTCCATTTACCATTTGAAATGCCACATCATGCACATGTGATCTACATTTTACATTTTCTATTCTGGAAGTTGAGGCAGTTAGGGTTACCTCATGTTTACAATGAGACAGTGTGTGTTTTGTTTGTGTAATTTGTTATTGTAAATGACTGGAGATCAGCAAGATTCATTATTAAGTATTGATTGATGTTCACACCACGTATGTTTTTCCGCAGTGCTTTCTTGTTCTTTTTTCAGAAGTCAAATCACGATGACTTTATTCCATGTTAACATGGCTTAAAGTTAAATTCTTCTTCTAGTGTTATTGAATGGCTTTACAAAGATTTTTCTTTTTCACAAGGAATACAAGGCAAAGGACAGTTCATAGATTGACTGTACCCAATATTGTGGTACAGTCAATCTAATAGGATGATTTATTAATTATGTATTATGATTCAAACAGAAGAATCCACCTAAAAAAGGTTGAACTAGATCAGCTGTAGTTTGAAGTTGAAATTGGTCAAGCGGTATCTTATCAGTCTGTGAGTCATTTTCTACTCTGGAAACACATGTTTTTGGCCTATGGCCCCTTAAGGTAATGTTGGAGAGATACAATGAGAGGTGAACGAAGAAGGAGAGAGATGGTAGCAGACAGGAAGCAGCGCATTGGTATTCACGGCTGGTTTCAGCTCACCCATCCGTCCCTGCCTCATATTCTTTTCATCACATTTGCCCTTCAGAGCAGCAAATATCTCACACACAGCTGGTGGAAACTGCACTCTCAAGAGAGGCGGTTAGTCGATTGTGCGCCATTCGTGCAATCGCACCCATGTATGCTCAAACGCTGTCTTGCCAAGCCGAATCGCAAAACCAGCTTTGTTTAATTGCTACATGGGAGAATCAGATATTTCACGCAGTTATTTGCATCATTATAACTTTGGGTCATAAGTTCAATGCATTATTGATAGGTTGCATGGAGAAAAATAAATCATCCAAGTCTAAACTGTGAAGTGAAATAATTGCTGCTCACTCCTTGGAAGTTTCAAGCATAATTTCCATATGTATTATGATTCTCTGACAGATTCTGCACTCAGAGGTACATTGTTTTGCCTTCTGAGCTCTTTAAGTGAGTGTCCAGATATTACAAAGTCTGCCGTGGTCTTGCTGGTGAGACATGATGTAACATGAGCAGTGTTCTTTTCTTTTTAATGAGGCTGTACTCCAAGACAAGCTCTGGAATCTTGGTGTCGAACAGAAGATTAAATGTGAAGCATGAGTCCACTTTATTTAACTCAAGGGCAGAGTGGTCAGATAACACAGAGGTATATGGTAAACAATGATTGTAGGGTGTCATGGATCCAGTTTTAAGTGATGGTGGATTGATGCACAACTGACTAAAGACTTTTGGGGTATCAAACAATCAAAAGAAAATAATACTTTTTACTGTTTCCCCCCTCAATAGTGATGTGGTTATTGGCAGGTAAAGGCAGTTTGTAGGTTAAAAAATAATGTTTCAACTATACCAATCCATACATGTTGACTATAGTCTTTAAAATGCTATCTAAACTAGGACAGTATGCAAGCCACATCTTGTAACGTAACCATTTCAATCAAGAACTTTAATGTCGGTGTGTAATGTCTTTTCATCTGCAACATATGGGAACTATAGGCCATCTTTAAAATGTTTGGCTTCAAACCCTGATCGACTAATCATACTTATTCTTCATTTACAAAGATATGTTTTCCTATATTGATATGTCACATCCATGAAAATGTATGTACAATTACATGGGAAATAATCACATTGATTATTTATTAAATCAATGAAAGCCATGAACTGCACTCTATCGTGCTGATGCGTTACATCACACCAACTCCTCAGTTACTAAAACTAAACTATTTTGAAGTAATTATTTTTATTACAGGTTTAATGAATACTAATTTTGACAACACATTTTGTAATACTACTACTACATGATGGAACTGCTAATATATTGGTATCTATTAATACATGTCTCTAAGGGGTTAAATGAAACAGGGTACATTTAAACAAGATATTAAGAATCATAAACTGGTCAACATGATCTGACTTTTTCAGATAATGGAGTTATAATAACTAGTAAAACAAAGATGGAGGGCGTAAAGGATTCAGGGGCAGCACATGGAAGCAAGTGTAGTTTCTGTGACCTTATGATCCTTCAAATTACATATGAAGGGATAAACATGGGAGCCCTGGGCTGTTTGATGTTAATTCAAGCTTTACATGAGCACATTACAGCAGAATTTGGACATTAACCAGAGGAGAGCTTCGTCCCAGAATACGTCATAAAACAACTCAACCGGAGAGCAGTGTGCTGGATGATGGGCATTATGAGATAATCTTCTAATAGAGACTGAGCTGAGGAATAAGGCTGTGTCGGGCTGAGGGATGGTGCTGTTGTAAGGGAGAGGACTATACAGCTGCATTTTAACCTTTTAAATGTGGCACCTCTATACCTTGAGGGAGTTCCTTAATATCCAGGCCTAATTAAATAATTGACTTAAAGGTTTAGGAAAGTAAGCACTATATTATTAGATGTGATATGTTTTAGATTAAAATAATACTTTTAGCATCATCTTGGTGTATATCTTGAGCCTGTGAATATGTTTTAAAACACCATATGTTATATGTATTTCTACTATAGTTTTCAGGGCCTTAAGAACACAATGAAATCTTACATTATGCCAAATGTTATGGTATTTTTAAATCAAATAGTTTTAGTTAAAAAGCCACAATCTGCAGTAGGCCTCCAAACTATCACTATGCCTAAACAATTGATGTGGTGAAACAAGACTGTCATGATGAGTGTCTTAAGCCTTTGAACTAATATTAGCATGCTAACAGGCTAGATTTGTTTGGTTTTTATTATATATCTGTTAGATGAATAGCCAACTTGAGCAGTACAAACTATGACTACGCTTCCACATGGTAAAATATGCTGAAACCAAACAGTTTTAAGTGTCTTAATCCAAGGTAACATTGGAACAGTAGCTACTTGCAAACATTAGCATACTAACAGGCTAATAGTTAGGGGGCTAGTCAGTCTGCAGCAGCCATATATATCATTCTGGATCAGTTTTGGATATAATTAAAAGGGTATTCTGAATAGTTGCGACATACAACACGTTAACTAAAAGTAACAACCAGCTCAAATGTAATTTGGTAAGTGAAACTGATGGTTTGATTTAAAAAAAAAAAAAAAAAAAAAAACTGTTATATTGATAAAACAGTGCAAATTGATGGCATCATTAACCTTATCACAAGGTTCTTGTTCATATCAGGGCTTCCGCAATTTCATGACCTCCTTAGATTGACAGCAGTGGCCATGATAATGTGTGTGTGTTTGTGTATGTGTGTGTGTGTGTGTGTGTGTGTGTGTGTGTGTGTGTGTGTGTGTGTGTGTGTGTGTGTGTGTGTGTGTGTGTGTGTGTGTGTGTGTGTGTGTGTGTGTGTGTGTGTGTGTGTGTGTGTGTGTGTGTGTGTGTGTGTGTGTGTGCGTTCGTGTGGTATGACCCTCACCTCATGACCTCCTGTTGTGACTGACCGGGCCACATGTCTCTCTGTATCCGGCTAACAAAGTCATTTCAAAGGCCATTACCTTCATCTTACGCCATACTGTGACCCCTGACCTCATGATATGATGTGACAACGAAAGAAAGAAGGATGACGGGGGGAACAGATCAGCTTGGACATATGATTTTCAAAGATCCAAAGCGAATGTCAGTAAGCCGTGATGTACAGATCAAGGTAAACATTACTTTTTGTAAAAATAATCTATACAAAGCTAAAGAAAAATAGCTTTTGATCTTAATGCTGGATTTGTTTCTATGTTTTATCCATTAAAATGCAGTCGTTTCCAGCCACTGAACCATAGAACAAATGTAAAATATCTTGTGGGGTAGTGACCTTGAACTTGATGTGGTCCGTCAGTGATGCATCTTTTGTCATAATTTCCTTTACACATACAACAGGACACAGATTGTGTACTGAAGTGGATCATCTGTCCGTCATCCCTCACTTTGCGGTTCGATCTGCATCAAGTTCATTTTCAAAGAAAGGCCTCAAATGTATGTTATAATATCCAAATATTAAACTCACATAGGTCAATAAGAAAATTGTTGAGGACATAAATTGTTGGCCCATGTTGTAAAGTATTATAAAAGTGAATCTCTCCAATAATGACCCTCCATTCGCCTGCCCACAGAGCTTCTCTATCCAAAATGATGACTCTCTCATGGGAATTTTATTGAAGGGATGTTAAAAACGGAGAGAATGGATGGACGGCAGAGTGTGTGTTATTAGCTGGTGCACTAAGCCATGTAATTGTGTGCAGCTGAAGGAACACAGGCTGGACATAGACCCACAAACATGCCAAAATACCAATAAATACACAAGCTAAAAGCTCAGTACTCGCTTGACCTTAATCACATTATACAACCATGATGCCCACACATATTCACACACATTGGTGTGTTTCTGTATGTGCGCCCCACTGCTGACCCCGTATCGTAGGATTATTCTAGTTGTTAAGCTGGCACTTTCCTCCCAATGGGATCGAGTCATGACATGACTTAACTGTGAACTGCTCACATACACACCCACACACAGATATACCCATACACACATGATATAGTCATGCGTGTGGCTGACATGAATACACACTCATTCTAATCCTACACATACAAACATGCCTTCCAATGCTCATGGGTGCTCTCAACTCTTGACCTTAGCAAAGTACGAGTGTGTGTGTGTGTGTGTGTGTGTGTGTGTGTGTGTGTGTGTGTGTGTGTGTGTGTGTGTGTGTGTGTGTGTGTGTGTGTGTGTGTGTGTGTGTGTGTGTGTGTGTGTGTGTGTGTGTGTGTGTGTGTGTGTGTGTGTGTGTGTGTGTGGTTTTTAATTGTTAGGAAAGGGTGCAGGTCACTGAGACATTAGCAGCCGAGGGGCTTTAGAATTCTGATTATACTTAGTATACTTAATATAACATTACTAGTTCTACATTTTGGGAGATAAGCATATTTGATTACGTTGGTAAGACTCCAATCTGCCCACCTCATAAGTGATCAACAACCGCTTTGGTTTGGCACCAAGTTTGCACTAGGGATTAAGAATTGCTCCTCTCTTGATTTGTATGCATAGGTAAGAACATTGTGGTTTTAATTAATGTTGTCATAAAATACAGTGTGTGACTAAATTAGTCCTATTACCAAAGCAAAAAAACACTACAACTGACTGTCTTCATATTGGCAGAAGGAGAGCTAGTTAGCTGTTAGCAGCAGCCGTTAGCTGTTAGCAGCAGCCGTTTCCTGCGGTGTGTTTGCCTGAGGTGTGTTTGGCTAAGCTGTTCAGACAGCAGCAACAATTAGAATGTGAGTGTATATGTTGCATTATACACAAGAAAAAACATTTAATACACTAGTGCAGGGTTGCCAACTTTGGGTACCTGGCTGGAGTGACATTTTGATATCATGGGTTTAATATGCACACTAAATGACTGCTATCGTGTCGGTAGCGGGACCATATATATATATGATATATATACAATATATACAAATACACAATATTGGACACAGACTATAAAGGGCACAAAGTTTAATTCACTAATGTAAGTCAAACACATATTTGTTTCCACTGTTTTATTGTGTGCATAAGCCTGTCGCGATAAGCAATTCATTGACTTATCGTACGATAAATAAAAATGAACTCCATAACTGTTCTGACCTCGATACATTTCCATTTACATGAGGATGTGACTAGCAGTTTGAAAGGATGTACTTGAACTATTATTACAGTGTTTCTTTACATTACAGGTTACTTGTTAGACGCTTTTATCCAAAGCGACTTACATACTCAATACTGTGGGCAATCCCCACAGGAGCAATTTGGGGTGAAGTGTCTCAGGGACACAACGTCATGCTGACTGCAGTGGGGTTTGAACCTGTGCCCCCCTGATCCGAACACCAAGGTTCTATCCACTACGCCACACGCCTCTCTTATAAATAGCGGCGGCACTGCTTGGGGGGAGCCAGCCAGGTACCAAAAAAAAAGAGAGAGAGAGAGCGCACCGGTTACTCGTATTTTTGTTGTTAGCATCTGATTAGCTAGCTGCTCTAAAAGATAGAGAGTCCTCTGCTGTCAGACTGAGAGAGATAAACAGCTCAGGTGAGGTAAGGGACTCTCTAGCCTCATCCCAATACCCCTCCTCGACTCCTCTCTTCCCCTCCTCCGGGACTTGACCCGGAAATCGATCAAGACACGCCATTTTGAAGGACGTCCCAATAGCTGAAATGCACATGGAGGAGTCGAGGAGGGGTGAGGGAGGAGGGGTGCGGGAGGAGACGAAAGGGAGGATACACGAGAGCAGACTACGCGGAAGTGTTTTCACTACTCGCCTATAAAAGCCCCGCCCCCACCTTCACAGCTGGTCGATTTCAACAGAGGAAAACCGACAACTGGAAGATGAGTAGAAAAGCGTCACATAAATGTATAAGTGCTCACAGCTCCGTGATAATTATTATGTGCAATTCATTTCTTAAGGTTATACTAACAATTTAAGTCATGTTTAATGATCTTGAACGTCACTAAAACATAGCTATTAAGAAAGCTATTTCATAAATGGCTAGATCTTGATAAATAACAATTATTTGTATTGTTTTGTTTTAAGATATTCAGGAGTTAAATTATTTAAAATTCACAGTCCTGAATGTGTGTTTGTGGTAAATGTGGGGATCTACAGGACACACATTTTCAGAGTAAAGGCTTTCACATTACTATAATTATATTTTTATTTAAATGTAGGCTACATGTTACACCAAAACGGAACACAAAAGCAGGACCAACCATCATACATTGAATTCCTTGACTACCAAGAGAAAGATTCATTCATTTAAATAATATTTAACAACAAATGGGCCGGTTCTACGGGGTTATTCAGTTAAGCCCCATGAGAGGGGATACAGCTGTGCACATGTCATCATTAAAATACGTCGTTTAAAAGTGACGTTTGAGTGAACGAGGACATCCCAGCAAATTGGATAGAACCGGCCCTGGTACTAGGCCTCAACAGCCTTTCTTGTGCTGGCAGACTCATAGAAACAAATCGGCGGGGCGCACTTCGCACACACTAAAAAATTCCACGCGCTCCGCGCTCACATTGTGCTGGGCCTACGTGCCTTAGCACCGCTGCTATGACTCCATCCTAGGGGAAACACTGTATTATATATTATCATTATGTCAGTGGTCTAAAATGGTCATACAACGTTGCCGACAATTTTATCGTTTATCGCAATCATTTCGGGGAAAATGTATCCAACTAAATTAATTATCGTGAGAGGCCTATACATGAAACACACACACAAACAAATCTACAGACTTAATCCAAACTGCCAAATATATTAATTAACACACTCTCACTCTCATATACTCTTTGACTCTATTTTGGCCTAGTAGAACAATAAGCAGCAGACTTTTACTTTTTATCATTTCTACTGGATCTTAGATCTAGCATCTGATTAGCTAGCTGCTCTAAAATATAGAGAGTCCTCTGCTGTCAGACTAAGAGAGTCTGACCGCAGTTCGGGTCGGGATTGACCAACCGGCTCCCACTGCTCTGCTGTCTGTTAACGTTGTTAAGAGTGGTGGGGGCGGGGAGGCAGCATATAGACAGCTTGAGCAGCTGTCAACTCAACATTGTAAATAACCAACCAAAAACTATCGCCGGTTCATCTTGTTTTTGGCGTGAGAATAGTTTGGGCAGCGTGAGATTGAGAGTGAAAGCGTGTGTCACACGCCAGATGCGTGAGAGTTGGCAACCCTGCCTAGTGGTCTAGAAAAATGGCAATGTTTGGACATTGTGTTTGGCTAATAGCACTAGCAGCTAACGGAACTCAACACGCATGACACACGGTCAAACGCAGTTTATGGTGACCACACTTCCTAGACTCCTGTTCGCCAACATAATAGATAATGACGTTTTTAAACCATAGTACCTTTATTGACAGCAGATATGTCGAGATCCATCTGAACCATCTGATAGACATCTTAGTTCCCTTAACATTAATCTTTTACAAGAGAACATTGCAGTGTTGTGTGTTAATTTTGGTCAGGTGGACCATTTGACAGTTTAATTTGTTTTGTTCATATACAACTTTAAAAAGGTGGTGTTTAGGTGTATACTGTATTAGCTGAAAATTGGACAGAGCTAGAGAGACACAGAAGAATGGATTTGAACAAAAGACTATGATTGAACAGAGGGAAAGACTGTCGACAGTACCAGCAGCCAGCTCTCTGATGAAGTCTCTGAGCATTAGATTTTACTACCAAATCCTCAGCTACTTTACCATCCAAACACATGGCATTTGAGTGCAGAAAAAGAGTCAGTGTGTGCGGTGTAATTGTAAGTATGTGTGTGTTAGTGTACAGTATTCCTGCCAAGCTGCGGGCACGGCTTGCGTGCCTGGGAAGGAAAACAGCTCATAACAAAAGCCGAGCGAGAGGGCCAGCATGTGAATGGGTGTGTTTTGGACTTTACAATCCTGCCTTTTTTTCCAACTGAATCTAGCGTGCTGGCTGACAGGTTGGCTGGACTAGACTGAGGCTTCACATGCAAGTGATGTGCACACAGAGAGCTGCTGCTGCTGCTGCACACACGCACGCACACACACACACGCACACACACACACACACACACACACACACACACACACACACACACACACACACACACACACACACACACACACACACACACACACACACAGTCATAATGTGCTTAGCTTGAAGCACTCAGGTGGAGAAGGGCCGGTCGTATATTCAGACTCCATTTGGAGAACATGGCTTGCAGGGACCTTCTGAGAGGTCAATGGGCATCTAGACACTCACAAACTCACACATATACGCACACACACACACACACACACACACACACACACACACACACACACACACACACACACACACACACACACACACACACACACACACACACACACACACACACACACACACACACAGTCCCAAACCTCTGTTTAGGGGTTAACATACCGCCAACAGGCACTGTGCTAACCCTTGACCTTCACTAATGCTGTATGGAGGGGTGGTAGGGGAGGTAATGGGTGAGAAAAATGCTCACACATGAACCTGACCGCTCTGTTTTAGCTCTCTGTCTCCCTCCCTCTATTTGTAACTCTAAATCCATTCATCAAACAAAGAGAAGCTCAGTCAGTCACCCTGCCAGGCAACTGAAACAGCACACACACACACACACACACACACACACACACACACACACACACACACACACACACACACACACACACACACACACACACACACACACACACACACACACACACACACACACACACACACACACACACACACACACACACACACACACACACACACACACACTCACACACTCACAAACACACAAAATAACCAACAATGTAGTTTGAGGCAATTTCTAACATTATGAAACACAAGCAACACCAGGAAGCTCTACGGGGGATCCTTGCAAAAATATTACTGGGTTAATTCAATTTAAATCAACAGTCAATGAGCTTTTCAAATGGTCTTGTATGTGCTTTCCATCAGGCTACATTTTAAAGATATTCTGAATCAGGAACACATATAAAAGCCCAGCCCCGATCCCTGATGTTTCCATTCCCTTGATCTCCCCCACACTGCAGGACAGAGGTTTATAGCATGAATTATTGATTGTCCTCCAGACATCATCCTGTCCTTTCTTGTGTCACCCACAAAAAATGAAAATCGAACAACTGACACAGGAGTCCCACCTACGGTTGAGTCTGATTTGTGGCTCTATAAGGCTGTTGTGTGTTGTGTTTGTGTTTGTCCGCTGTATTGCTTTGCAGTGAGTAACAGTAATCACCACCAAACCTGAAAGCTGAAGCCAAAGCAAAAGTAGCATAAGATCAAGGACAACTAAAGGTCAGCAGTTGCATTTGAAAACAATCTTTTTGTATCCTCCAAAGAAGATTGTCAAGGGGCAATTTTGTGAATGAGTGTTCCTTTAAGATGTCTTAGCTATACATTTAAGGAACCATATTCAATCAGATTTCAGTTTGACCTCAGGCAGAACAATGCTCCAGGTATTAATCACAGTGGTAAAGGATCTAGAGAAGCCAAACAATAGTGGGTTCATTTTGAGGAACACATATTTTTTAAGAGGGGTTAATCAAAGTGTCACCAGCACAACAACAAGCTTCTTAGAGGTACAACAACTTTTCAAACATCATCGATGAATTATCGCCACCTGAGCAGCCACCATAATCACTGCTATAACCAATATGTTGACCCCGGCCTTAACAATGTTGACATCAGCAAACCAGTAGAAACGAAGACACACACACACACACACACACACACACACGCACACACACACACACACACACACACACACACACACGCACACGTACGCACACACACACACACACACACACACACACACACACACACACACACACACACACACACACACACACACACACACACACACACACACACACACACACACACATTGACCTACTGACATTTATACCCACACATGCACACACTGACCCAAAGAAAACAACCTCAGCAGACTGACGTGGCCCTAACAATCAACCACACACCTGCTGTATGACCTTTCTATCGTCCTCATAGAGCGTGATTGATCTGTCCACGGCGTTTTGTTTTTGCAGACGTTCACCAGGCTTGCTCAAAAGACAATAAGCCTCAATAAATCAGCAAGGTTTTTTCCGTTTATCTTGGGGAATTTATATCCAGATGAAATCTTGTTTACCATTCTGCCACTGTGATGAGCATAAAGTCCCAGGCACACCAAACTGACACCAAAGAACACGTCCCGACATACCCAATTTTTGTGTCGCCTCACGTCTCCTGCGTCTTGGCCAACCGTCACACTGGAACACACCGCAAAGACTTCAGCCGACGGCCAAGTAGCACGTACGCACTGCGCATGCGTGAGTGGCAATAACTCTCCTTACCGGCAGGCGGCGGTAGTGTGTATTCGTCATTCAAAAGAGGCAAAAGAGGCAAACTCTACAACGAGAAGCTCATGGGGATTTCCCGAACCTGTGTCGAGAGCTGGAGTTATATTAAATCTCAGATTTGCGTTTGTTTGGGTCCCTCACTTCCGTTTCGCTTCTCATGCACTGATTTGCTAAGCTGAACAGCCAATCAGAGTGATTTATTTTGCCAACAGCCTACCGATTCAACATGTTGAATCTGTGGCAGAAGGTGTCGGCACGGCCGAAAAGACACGACGGTGCAGGACACACCAATCTGAGTAAGGTGACAGGACGCTCATGGATGGCTAGACATCTATCGACGTCTATCAACGCCGAAAATCCGCCTGGTGTGGCCTTAAGGGTCAACTGAGGTTACGTTTCGGTTGCCTTTTTATCTTTTTATATTTTAGCTAAATACAGCCTTCCAGAGTTGATCAAATTAGATTTAAGTTTTTCTCTTTTAGACCCACACTTTTCATCTAAGAAAGAATGTTGTTTTTCTATGCTTTCGGGGAAATATTGCTGATGTCGCAGGAACTGTGCAAACTGTTTAGTCCATATACACTAAACCAGAGCAGCCACACTGGGTCCAGCAGAGCAGGAATGCATCAAGAGAAACATCTCAAAACCACCATATATTGTTACCATGAACTCTGTACATCCATAATGTAAACCAAACTAACAGAGAGTTAAGTTAAAGCTATTATTTCATGCTTCATACTCAATTTATCTCAGCAGCTTGGGTAAGACGTTTATGTTTTCCATGTAATTCATAAACCAAGTGTGTGTTTTCCACTGCAGTTTGTGGTGCAACGGGGAATGTCATGTTCCCAACGTGAGAAATGTATGAAAATACACTTGAGAAACAAACTTCAGGCACTGAGGACAAACATTTGAAATTACCCACATTTGTGTGCCACACAAGAGTCAAAGCCATGTGAAATCATATTGACAGTATCATACTGTATCAGAATTAACCGTTACATACCAAAGCAGACACAAATGCTGCAAAGAGAAAGAATGGAATACTTTCTGTGTACAGTATGGTGTGTGTAAATGGGGAAAGGAGAACATTTGTGTGCATGTCAATTATCCTACCTGGTGCAGTCTGTATCTCCATGAGACCTCCTGTTGCAATTAGAGCCTCCAAAATCCTGACGTGATGCTCCGGGTTTACATCCGCACTGTTGACAAAAACAATACATACGGTAGGTCAAATGTTTTAAGGTGCCACTGAACAATGTCCTGTATTAACATTTTTCTTTTAAATAAGTACTACTGTTTACTCATAAACAGCAGGAAGTTAGCCTGGTAAGGTTTTAATGGCCCGCAGGAGTAGGACTCCAGAACAAGTCAGATTGTATAGAAGTTGATGAGAAAATTATTTTATTTATTAATTCATAACACATTTTCCAATTTGGTTTAGTGTCTCAACCTTTACTTTCAAGTCTTCTGTGTTATTGACAAGTTACTAGTACAACGTTCAGCATTGGGTTTTTAGTAAATAACAATCTAATGAGTTGGATTTATTTCATAGTACAATTAATAAATAATGTAATATCTCAATATCAGAGTTAATGTTAATAACAAGTGCACTTGCCTAACCAAGCAAGCAAATTAGCTAGCATTGGAATATTAACATACCACTAGCATTAGCTGAAATCTTAGCGTTTGTTATTCTAATGGTACCCCACCCTGCTAGGGCTCTCTACTGCCCTGCTTCAGCCTCTCATCCAAATAGGCCAGATAACAGCCACATGGCCTCAAAACTGCAGTCCACACACTAATTGTTGACCTCCTGGAACTCTACATACACTTGTTTTTATACAGTCTATAAATAAACTAATGTGTGTGAAACATTTCACCCAGTGCAACAGTTTGTCACCATCATATGTGCCATATGGTAGAATGTGTGTGACTGTCTAAACACTTGCAGAAGGAAATCGAATCACATATCATCTAGCATTAATCAACATTTGCCCACACACGAAATACGCAAACATGGGATCAGGTTGAAAAAGCATAGCATGCTATGATACTCCACTTTGATCTTTTGTTCTGTTGTGCACGTCAGATATTAATTGATTGACCAGGCTATGACAACAATCACTGCTTCTGACTCATTTCACTGCTTCCCCAAATCCAATACATCTAAACCGCACACAACACCACAAGGATAAATTCCTCAGTAATTTCTGGAAAAACAGACACAGACGAGCTTGCGCAGGGTACAGAGAAATGAAACGATACCATCAGCCTTGTTAATGCCATTCTCTCAGTGTTCAAACATCCAGCTCTTAAACTGCAGGATGTTGATATAACAGCTGAGCCAAATCATTCTTGGTTTTCCTGTTAGCAAGGGTAGATCTTTTACAATAAAAATATAAAGATCCTTGTCTTGGATTAAAACATCTTGTTAAATTGACTGAGGTTTTTCATGGAACTGAGCAGTGGTTGATTTGTGGATAGACTTAAATACAAATATACACATTCTGCCACAAATGTTGTTTAGATCTTTCAATAGAGGATTCACAAATGTAGATAAAAGGGAAATACCTTCTCCACCCATATGCTGGTGGACCTTTTCAAGAAAATAACTTCTTTGAATACATTTTTTACACAAAAAATGGTATGAGAAAATAATATTTCACAGCTGTTTTTCATTGAATTACATTGTATAGTTTAATCTTTTGGGTTTTCTGTCACATTTTAGTTTTTTGACTTGAACTAAGATTTTTCAAAATTCTCCTACTGTACAACCTCAACATTTTTGGAAATTTAGCAGATTATTTGATTTTTTTTGTATTTAAATTTGAACTTAAATATATATATATATAAATGATTTCCCTTTTCTCCTATATGCATGATACTAAACCTCTTTAATCTTAACACTGCTTCATTTTCCACAGTTGGCCACCAATATCTAGCAATATGGTATGGTAATATGATATATATACTATAGGATCTGTAAATACAACGTATAGTTATAATTCGCTGTGTCAAGAGCTATTTACCACATGCGACTTGAAGTTGACTGCTTCCCATATCATATCATAACCCTTGTTATCATTAATAACATTATATTATATATTTCTAAGATAAGATATATTTAGGTTTCAAAGGGAAAGTTACAGCAAAGTTAAATATAATAAAAACCAGCTGTTCAAAGAAAGGTTGCTACTTAGTTGCATCTAGTGGAAGTTTCGTAGCTCACCTGGGTTTAATTTGAATAGATAATTAAGCAAATAGAAAGACACAATTTACGGCTTGGGGCTTAAAACAAAATGCTGCAAAGTTGTATGATGTTAAATTACATGACATTGCATTTAAATCTCACCATGGCCAGGTACCAAAGGAAAAAAGCATTTTTATCATTAGGGTATCACATGGTTAGGTTAGTTTCAACAGACAGTAAACTGCTTATAGAGCCTAAGGCTTCAGTGCTGTTGCTACGGTTACCTGCATTACCTTGAGCCATGATTAAATATGAGGAGAATGAACTGTTGAACTACGCTTTAACTGTTCGGCCAAAGGATTTAATTGGACACCAATAAGAAGAGTGAATCTATGCTATATGTTGTATGCAACTGACAAAACAAGTTTATAAAATATATACCTGAGAGGAGAGTGCTTGAAGACGGAATCAGATAGGGCCTGTCCCAGCAGACGGGGGCCCGACTGGTGGTGCTGGCTGACCCGGGCCAGGTGTCTGCTCAGGTGGACCAGGAGCTGCTGGTTGGCCTGAGGGATGCTGGGACATTCCAGGATCCTCTTCAGCCTCTCCCCGCACTCCTCCACACTCTGACTCTCTACAAGACAAAAGCAACACCAGAATAGTTTATTTTAGACCATTGAACCTGGGTAATTCATGATTCTTTAAATGTTCTTCTGCAAGGAATTCTGTTTTCAGGACAAGATATATGTGTCCTACAGCAAACAATATCCTTTCATAGAAACTAGGAGGACTTTCCTTTGGCAGTATAGTGTACACGATGTTCTTGCTAACAAACCAAAGAAAACACTTTTTGTTGAAGTTCTTGAATATTCTCAAGGAGACAAAAACAAGTTTACATGGTTTCAACCTTTTTTTACATGGACACCCCTAGTTCCCCTCTAAGAAGTGTTATTTTGGCCACACATAGCATTGTTTCCCCTCAAAGGTTTGGCCTATTCTGCATGTTATTTTAAAAGAGTGATTTCAAAAATGTATTCTGAAGGGCCTCCCCACACATGGGACGAAGCCCATGTACTGGGTCTTGGTCCCCAAGAGGAGGAAACGGGTTATAATCCGACTGGGGACCTTTTGCTGCATATCATCCCTTCTCTCTAACCGTTTCCACTATGTCTCTACAATAAAGGCAATGATTGCCCGATGTTTGGTCAAAGCCAGGAAGTGTCATGGACAGTATGGAATTCAGTGACCAATAACACCCTTAATGTACAAATGAGAGTGATAAGATTTGAAAAGAAAAATCTGAAACCAACCTTTTGAATCACAAGATCTTTTAGCAAAATGAATAGGCACATATTACAGCTGGAAAGACTGTCACTGAAGTGTCAAGCAGTTATATTTAACAGTTGCTTACCTTCATCTAAGGTTAGAATCGAACAAACATGATTCAACTTTACTTTACCTTCAGATCAATTGTTTAACACAAAGAGAACCTTGGTGTATCTTTATGTGAGAAGTAATCAGACGTGGGAATATGAAAGCAAATGCATGTGTGTGTCTTAGTGCTTGGTTAACACACTTGATGTTGCATGCATAATCATCTGTCACATTAAAAAATACATTTCACTACATCACTCATTCACATGGAGCACAGAGGAGACGTCCCCAACTATGCTGCCTGGTGAGCTGCACCTTCACCAACATCCATCGGAGCATGTTGCCAACTGCTGGCTGACTTTGAGAAGATGTATGGCCCTGGCAGGACATCAGTGATTTAAGATCAGACCCAGTACAGCAGCCATCACTATGGAGAAAATCACAGGGGCTGCCTATATGATGCTTGTAAAAATGAGTCAGTGGGAGGCGTGCACGGGATAATATGAGTTCTCTTTCTTGTATTAGCCGGGGTTCAGACAATGGGCCGCGTTTGAAGAGCACCAGACCTATTGACGAGCGCACTCACCACAGGCTCTTTACCACCCCGAAACAAGCTGCACACAAGAACACAGCTGTGCCTGAGCCATCGCAGGGTTTATGGTGGGGGGGCTACTCAGTGGGGGAACATTGAACACTAGACTTATCAAGGCCGTTTATCCCTGTCTGCTCAGAGATTCCATTGTTCCTCTTCTTTTTCGATTCATTAAAAAAAAACATTTCTTATCAAGTTTTGGAAACGTCTTGAAAAATATGCGTCCTCAGTTTTTTGTTGAAAACAATTACAAGCCATGTTTATTGTGATGTTGCCAAGCAACAAGCAAAGACTTCTCAAAGTTACTCAAACAAACAGTCCGGCATTAAGCTCCACATATATAATTGTTTAACCCTGGATCACAGATCAATTAATTACATGGATTTCAATATTCTCTACGTCAGGCAAATGTTGAATAAGAGTTCATCAGAAGGAAGACATAATTAAATGGTCACACTCAAAATAAATCAGATACTGTATGAGTATGATAGCTGAAGTGAACAAAAATGTAAACTCCATAGAAAACGAACAGAACTTTGTTTCTGTCCTTTCCTCACATTAAATGTTTTAAAGTTACAAGGACTGTAGAGTAGGACTTGTATTATGCAAGGGTCTATAAAGGTATTTTTCAGTCAAAAGCAGACTTTTGCTTGTAGCACATTATAAACTGTTCAAATTGTATCCTGCCATCTTGACATGCAACTGCTTTGTTTTGTGGAAACAGCCTTACTGGACTACTATTTTACAGTGATTTGGGTAATGCAGAGTTTGCATGTGTACAAGCTGTATGTATCCATGTGTTAGAATGTTGATATGTATTGATTGACCATGTGAGGAATTGGTGTGTTTGGCCCTCTGTGTGTGAACCGTGTTTGAATCGATCCCAGTAACAGATGCCAAAAGAGAGCCGAGGGAACTGTCAGAAGGACTGACTGTATATCTGACAACTGACTGATTGAGTATGGAGAACAAAGAAGGCAAAGAGAGAAATTGCTACAGAGGGGCTCCATATTCCCAGAGACATAAACATTCAAAACTGCGTCATTGCATACCATTTAAAAAAAAACCCAATCGGAAAAATATCCCATTTGACAGAAAGCCAATTTTTCCTAATGTCAGTTACCCCGAAAACAAGCGGCCATTAGCCCCATCACGGGCACAGGAGCAACTCCTATTTAGTATTTGTCATGGTGGGGAAGGCCTGACCCTCCCTTCTTTGTGTCTTTATTGAACAAGGATCATGCATAAAAATTAGGGCTGTCAGTCGATTAAAATATTTAATCGCGATTAATCGCATGATTGTCCATAGTTAATCGCGATTAATTGCAAATTAATCGCACATTTTTTTATCTGTTCTAAATGTACCTTAAAGGGATATTTTTCAAGTTTTTAATACTCTTATCAACATATGAGTGGACAAATATGCTTTATATGTGTGTTTATTATCATTTGAACAATGACAAATATTCTCATGAATATTAAACACAACAACCTCTGAACATTACAAATATTCGCCTCAATTCAACCTGGAACCTCTCATACAATAATACAATACAGTGTGTGTGTGTGTGTGTGTGTGTGTGTGTGTGTGTGTGTGTGTGTGTGTGTGTGTGTGTGTGTGTGTGTGTGTGTGTGTGTGTGTGTGTGTGTGTGTGTGTGTGTGTGTGTGTGTGTGTGTGTGTGTGTGTGTGTGTGTGTGTGTGTGTGGAGAGAGACACTGTGATGGATCGTTGGAGCTATGTGCAACTCAAGGCATATGCTCGAACAGGAGCTGCCTGGACGCTGCAATCATGTTGCATTATCCGTGCTGAGTGTGCTGACTTTTCGTACAATGTTCCACTGTCTGGCTACCTGCATAAAGTCAAGTGCTCGGCGAAATGTCGCTCCTGTTTTCATTGAAACAGCTCCTTATATCCGTTAGCGCAGCTAGCTAGCACCAGATGCTAACAACAGCAATACACGTAAGGTATGCCTCGCTCGCTCGTGCCACACATACACACACCCTCCCGGTCCTCCCAATAGCCAGTCGGTGCCTGCCGGTGAGCGTGGAAGTGTGGTCTGCCGCAAGCAGGCAGCAGGAGCGGGGCTGTCAGCATCAGCTTGTAGATGGTATTTTAAACTCGATGCTCTCTGAAACTACGGGGCGGCCGAGGACAAAAAATACACATGCGTTAATCGCGTTAAAATAATTAGTGGCATTAATATTTTTTTGCGTTAACGCGTTATTAACGCGTTAATGTATAAATACATAAATCTCAAAGAGAGAAAATATGCTTTAGGCCAGATTATAGTTTAAAGCCATGTTCCATGTGCAGTCCCTTGACAGTACATGCATGACAATCCACAAACACTTAAAACAGTTATTTGTCTCTCACACTATCAATTACGAAGTACTGCACAGATGTAGAAAATATATATCACCACATTTATCAGTACAACTATAAGATTGCAATTATCTAAATCACAGTCAAATTAATGTTGAAAAGACTAGTTGCCTAATATCATTCCTGTTGCACCATGGGAAAAAGAGTTAAAGTGCGTGTGCACGTTTAAAGCTTAGCTGGAAGCATATTCCAATGGCAGGCAAGGGGCCAGACTAAGATTGGTTCGAAGACCTCATGAAAGACGAACTAAGAAGTGAGGATACCCGGCCCGGAGGAAGCCCGAAAAGGCAACGTGGGCAACACCTCCATTTCTCCGTCCCGCGGGCCCACCACATACGGAAACAGCGATGGGATCGGGTGCGCTGCCAGAAGGGTGGCAGTGAAAGGAGAGGGTATCGACGGACCAGACCCGGGCGACAGAAGCTGGCTTTGGGGACGTAGAACGTCACCTCTCTGGGGGGGAAGGAGCCGGAGCTTGTGCGGGAGGTGGAGCGTTACCAGTTGGATCTGGTTGGGCTCACCTCTACGCACAGCGTCGGCTCTGGAGCCTTACTTCTGGATAGGGGTTGGAACAGCAGTTCAGAGTATTCAGCCTTCTTGGAGACCCTGGAAAGATTCATGTATGGGGCTCCTGAAGGGGACTCATTAATCTTGATGGGAGACTTCAACGCACATGTGGGCAATGATGGAGACACTTGGAGGGGCGTGATTGGGAGGAACGGCCCCCCTGATCTGAACCAGAGTGGTGGTTTGTTACTGGACTTCTGTGCTAGTCATGGATTGGCCATAACAAATACCATGTTCAAACATAAGGATGCTCATAAGTGTACGTGGTACCAGAGCACCCTAGGCAGAAGGTCCATGATCGATTTCGTTATCGTATCATCGGACCTGAGGCCGTATGTTTTGGACACTTGGGTAAAGAGAGGGGCGGAGTTGTCAACTGATCACCATCTGGTGGTGAGTTGGGTCGAGTGGCGGGGGAAGCCTCTGGATAGACCTGGTAAGCCCAAACGTGTAGTGCGGGTGAACTGGGAACATCTGGAGGAGGCCCAAGTTCAGGAGGCCTTCAACTCACACCTCCGGCGGAGCTTTTCGGGCATCCCTGTGGAGGCTGGGGACATTGAACCAGTGGGCGGTGTTCAAAGCCTCTATTGCCGAAACCGCGGCGGGTAGCTGTGGTCTCAAGGTCTTAGGTGCGTCACCCTGGGTTTTCTCGGCAGGGTGGCTGGCGTCTCCCTGAGGGATAAGGTGAGAAGTGCAGTCTTCCGGGAGGGACTCAGAGTTGAACCGCTCCTCCTTCGCGTCGAAAGGAGCCAGTTGAGGTGGTTCGGGCACCTTGTAAGGACGCCACCTGGGCGCCTCCCTAGGGAGGTGATCCAGGCACGTCCAGCTGGGAGGAGACCGAGGGGTAGACCTAGGACCAGGTGGAGGGATTATATCTCTTCGCTGGCCTGGGAGCGCCTTGGAATCCCCCAGTCAGAGCTGGTTGATGTGGCCAGGGAAAGGAAAAGTGTTGGGGCTCTCTGCTGGAACTGCTACCCCCGTGACCCGACCACGGATAAGCGGGATAAGTAGTAGTAGTAGAACCTTTATTTATCCAGGAAAATCAATTAAGAACAAATTCTTATTTACAATGATGACCTGACAGGAGGCAAAGGCTTCCTGAGGGGATGGGGTTTGGGAGGAAAATGGATAAGATGGATGGATGGATGGAATCTTCCCTTAACCTAAGTAATCCAGGAAATTATGGCAACAAATACTATTACCTTAAATGCAGATTAGGGCTGGTCATGAGATCAATATAACAGTGTAGATATAGAGTGTGTATTTCTGGAGCTACGGTTAGTTTTTAGGGTAACAATTAGGCAAAATTGGCTTTCGTTCCAATGGAAAAAAAATGTACGGACTATTATTATTATTGGGGTTTGGAAACAATGTGGCTTTGGAACAGTGGTCAGTCTTGCATAATTTCCTGGGAGTCCCTTGAAAGACAATTTTTGCATTTTGAAATCTACCCAGCCTGATAGACTGGTGACTTACTCCAATTGGGAGGTAATTACTGTAAAGCATGTAAAGGCATTTAATGGCCATTGATGAAAAATTACATCCATAAAGACTATCAAAATGGGTTGTAGAACATGATGATGATGTTACTAATACCATAAGGATTATAGGGAGTGTGGTAGACTTAAGGAAGTGTATGGACACTTGAAGTGCGTGTGTGCATGCGTGCGTGTGTGTGTGTCTGTGTCTGTGTTTTGGGTGGGCAGGTGGACTGTGATGGATGGATGACAATCTGCCACAGCCTGATGGGGGTCATGGAAGTCACCTCTCTCCGTCTGACCACTACTGATCATAGTAGAATCCCTCCCACACACACACAGACACACACCCTGCCCTCCTCCCTCTGTTATTATTGATTGTTGTTGACCCCACTGGTCGATAGAGGTCAATGCTGGAGAGGGGAACTTGGCCTGTCCATCTGCCCCCACTCCCAGACTCTGGAAGACTGGACAACTGGACAGTGGGGGAGTTTAAATGAGGGAGACGGGGAAGGCGGACAGAACTGGGGTTAAGTAGCTTCACCGTGGGTCTATTTTGGAGGATAATTCTCATTTAAATGAATTGAATTTAGAAGTTTTTGCCAATTCATAATACTAATAATAATTCATTTATTTTATATAGGCGCCTTTCAAGGCTCTCAAGGTCGCTGTACAAACACACCAAACACAAGATACAGAATACATAACACCAGCATAAGAAACATAAACAAGACAATGCAGTATATACAAATCAAATAAATAAAACAGAGGATGTGTGATGGATAATGACCAGGGTGGATATGTGAGTGTGAAGAGATATGTTTTGATACGTGATTTGAAAATGGGGAGAGAGCCAGTGTTGCGGATGTCAGGTGGGAGAGAGTTCCAGAGGCGGGGTGCAGAGCAGCTGAAGGCTCTAGACCCCATGGTGGCTAAACGGAAGGGGGGTGCAGTGAGGTGGAGGGAAGCAGAAGACCTGAGAGTGCGGATGGGTGTGTTGATGTGCAGGAGGTCGGAGAGGTACAGAGGAGTGAGGTTATGGATGGCCTTAAAGGTGAGGAGCAGAATCTTAAAAACTATACTGGATTTGACGGGGAGCCAGTGAAGTTGCTGAAGAACAGGAGTGATGTGGTTAATGGAGGGGGTTCTGGTGATGATGCGGGCGGCAGAGTTCTGAACCAGTTGAAGTCTGTGGATGGATTTGAGAGGGAGACCAAAGAGAAGGGAGTTGCAGTAGTCAATGCTGGAAGTGACCAGGGTGTGAACAAGAATGGCAGTGCTCTTAGGGTTAAGGGACGGGCGGATGACGCAGTGGGTTGTGCGTCAGTGTTCAGATCAGGTGGTCACAGGTTCAAACCCCACTGCAGTCAGCATGTCGTTGTGTCCCTGGGGAAGACACTTCACCCCAAATTGCTCCTGTGGGGATTGGCCACAGTATTGAGTATGTAAGTGGCTTTGGATAAAAGCGTCTAACATGTAATGTAATGTAAAGGGACGGGCGGAGGCGGTTGATGTTGCGTGGATGGAAATATGCAGACCGAGTGATATGACTGATATGAGATTTGAATGAAAGTGTGCTGTCGAGGATGACACCCAGACTCTTAACCTGAGGGGAGGGGGAGACTGAAGAGTTGTCTATTGTAATGGAGAAACTGTCAGGTTTGGTCAGGGTGGATTTTGTGCCAATGAGGAGAACCTCGGTTTTATTATCGTTAAGCTTGAGAAAGTGGATCCATCCATCCATCCATCTTCTCCCGCTTATCCGTGGTCGGGTCGCGGGGGTAGCAGTTCCAGCAGAGAGCCCCAAACTTTCTTTTCCCTGGCGACATCAACCAGCTCTGACTGGGGGATCCCAAGGCGCTCCCAGGCCAGCGAAGAGATATAATCCCTCCACCTGGTCCTAGGTCTACCCCTTGGTCTCTTCCCAGCTGGACGTGCCTGGAACACCTCCCTAGGGAGGCGCCCAGGTGGCATCCTAACTAGGTGCCCGAACCACCTCAACTGGCTCATTTCGACGCGAAGGAGGAGCGGCTCAACTCCGAGTCCCTCCCTGATGACCGAACTTCTCACCTTATCCCTAAGGGAGACACCAGCCACCCGGCGGAGAAAACCCATCTCGGCCGCTTGTATCCGCGATCTCGTTCTTTCGGTCATGACCCATCCTTCATGACCATAGGTGAGGGTAGGAACGAAAATGGCCCGGTAGACATAGAGCTTTGCCTTCTGGCTCAGCTCCCTTTTCGTCACAACGGTGCGGTAAAGCGACTGCAGTACCGCTCCCGCTGCTCCGATTCTCCGGCCCATCTCACGCTCCATTGTTCCCTCACTCGAGAACAAGACCCCGAGATACTTGAACTCCTTCACTTGGGGTAAGGACTCAGTCCCTACTTGGAGTGGACAGTCCATCGGTTTCCTGCTGAGAACCATGGCCTTAGATTTGGAGGTGCTGATCCTCATCCCAGCCGCTTCACACTCGGTTGCGAACCGATCCAGTGAGTGCTGAAGGTCGCAGACCGATGAAGCCATTAGAACCACATCATCTGCAAAAAGCAGTGGTGCAATCCTTAGTCCACCGAACTGCAGACCCCCTCCCCCACGACTACGCCTCGAAATCCGATCCATGTATATTACAAACAGGATTGGTGACAAAGCGCAGCCCTGGCGGAGGCCAACCCTCACCGGAAATGGGTCCGACTTACTGCAGAGGACCCGGACACAGCTCTCGCTTTGGGAGTACAGAGGGGGAAGCCTCTGGATAGACCTGGTAAGCCCAAACGTGTAGTTCGGGTGAACTGGGAACGTCTGGAGGAGGCCCAAGTTCAGGAGGCCTTCAACTCGCACCTCCGGTGGAGCTTTTCGGGCATTCCTGTGGAGGTTGGGGACATTGAACCAGAGTGGTCGGTGTTCAAAGCCTCTATTGCCGAAGCCGCGGCGGGGAGCTGTGGTCTCAAGGTCCTAGGTGCCTCAAGGGGCGGTAACCCTCGAACCTCCTGGTGGACACCGGTGGTCAGGGAAGCCGCCCGACTGAAGAAGGAGGCCTTCAGGGATTTGTTATCCCGGGGGACTCCCGAGGCAGTTGCAAGGTACCGACAGGCCCGAAGGGCAGCAGCCTCATCCGTGGCCGAGGCAAAGCAGCGGGTGTGGGAGAAGTTCGGAGAAGACAAGGAGAAGGACTTTCGGGCGGCACCAAAGTTGTTCTGGAAAACTGTCCGACACCTCAGGAGGGGGAAGCAGGGAACCATCCAAGCTGAGAAAGTGGATGTTGTGTTTAATTATACGATTATTTTGTTTGACAACAGTAAATATAACATTGAAAGCTCCCCACCCTTTAAGTTACTGCTCCATATATTTTTTATATGACATTTCAAACGATAGACTGTATCATTTTTAAGGGGGTTATAAGCATCATGTCCCATTTAAAACAATTAAATGTTTGAGTTGTTTTGATTTAATATTTTTTCTTTTTCGTTTCAGAGTGAGGCTCCAACAAAAGTTGATAAATTAGAGCCAGATGCTCTAATTTATACGGACTTTAAACACACTTATTGTAGGTTGCTCCGTAGAAAGGTGATAAATAAATTGAATTACATTGCATTACACTAATTCCATTTATAAACATAGATGCTAAATATATTATCAAATCAAATGATCCCAGGATTGGGGTCAGTCGTTGCACGCAACAGCTTGAGGAAAGAGGAATAGCCATTTAGGTAATTCAATAACAAAAATGCAAAAATGCCTTTAGCTTTCAAAAGCTTTATAAAGACAAAGAAGATCATAACTGTTTTTAAAGTTAGGGTGCTTTCTAACCTGTCCACCTGTGACATATTGAGGGGTGTAAAGATTGAGTGGGAATTGAGGTTTCGGGTAATTTTGGACTCGATATTCTCTCAGGCTGCAGATTTGGCCAGCAAAAGCAATGCCAAATGTAACGGATTATGTCTAAATGAGGGATGCACATGTTCGTCCTGCATCTCATCTTTAAAAATGAGTCAACAGTTCCTGTCAGCAGCAGCCTCTCTCCTCTGAAGCTCCAGATGGACAGTGGTTAATCAGACTCAGCCAGCTGGCCTTTAACCCTCCACGATGACCTTGGTGAGACCATTAAGGTTAACTTACTCTCGCAAAAACTAATAAATGAGAACAGACAGGGATATGGTGAGAAATAGGCTTGGGGAGGGAGGCAAGGGGGTGAGGAAAGGGAAGGAATACAAATGAAAAGGGCAGAGGGGAGGAAGTGTAGATGCTGGTGGTGGATGAAATCATTTAGATGAGTGACTCAGGAACCGCAGACAGGAAGGAAAAGCAATAATAAGGGAGGAAACAACAGTGACTTTTAGATTTAGGAAATTAAAATGGGACTTCCTACTAAACCAGCATTTAAAACGGTTTAAGGCACTTTGGCCCCTGTGACAGCATCACGATCATGACATCTTCATCATAGTGGTTGCAGTTATAAAAATGCATATGGCAGAGTCCAGATAACAAAAGGCTGACTGTTTTCAGTATGTTGCAGTAACAGATGAGTGGAGGATTATAGGAGGATTACAGCCATCTGACATGACAACAAATGTAATTATTCTATCACTGAAAGAAAAAATAATGAAAATATAGAATAATATGACACGGAATGATTGTATTTGTCCGATGGTCAAATGGAGTTTAACATCATTCTCATGTTTTGCAGCCATGTTAAAAAAGGACTTAGCATATTTTTTGTTTTTACACATGTTTCCCTAATTGTATATTTAAAGAATCTCAAGAGCTCATATTATTTTGGGTAGTTAAACAAAATTCTGCGTAATAATTTGTTTTATTGTGGTTATGGCTAGTCTCCCACTGGTGGGTGACGTCTACAGGGATAGAACTCCCACTCTAAACCTTTGGGGATTTCCCACGATGAGCCACTGACTTGGAGAAATGAACACATATTAAACAGATGAGAGAATGACTCGTCTCCCAGAGCAGGACAGCCAGAGGACAGGTAACAATTATAAAGGAATGAGACAGGATTTTATCTGTTAGTACATCAACAAATCTCAGGGATTACACCAGAACATTAACGTTCTTCATATGAGGGAAACTTTGTTAATTCCATCCATATGGGTATATTTGCAAAACTGATTGAACATTCATGTTGCTGCTGAATATGTGCAGCTATTCACCCTTTCCCAAGTTCAAACAACTATGTCTTGATTATTCCGGTAAGCACTAGCAACATTGAAAACAATACATTTGATTCAAGATCAAGTACAGCTACATTGAGGTGATCGGATGGTTTTACAGAACCACATCCATCATCATGGCCCAAATTCTTATAGGAGGACATTTTATTGATAATTCTGTAATGTCTATAGATGGCCCCTGCTATGAGGAGCATAGCAAAATATACAAACATATCCCAGTTGGGCTTCATACTAAAGCTCATATGGAGAGTTTATAATAACTCTCACTGCCAGAAGGACAGTCCAGTATTGACATTTTTTTTAAAAAGTTAACAAAGAGACCAAACTCAATGAGTCAGTGCGCTATTTAGCTAGTGAATGTTTTATCTATATCTATCTCAGGGTTGCCAACTTTGGGTACCTGGCTGGAGTGAGATTTTGATATCATGGATTTAATTACACATATGCGCACGAAATGACTGCTATCGTGTCAGTAGCGGGACCTTAGCATATATATAGGATATACAATATATACAAATACACAATATTGGACACAGACTATAAAGGGCACACAGTTTCCTTCACTAATGAAAGTCAAACACATGTTTGCTTTCACTGTTTTATTGTGTGCCTGTCGCGATAAGCAATTCATTGACTTATCGGCTCCGGAGTATTTGTGTTGGGTAATCTACGGTAGGGCTAACCCATACAGTGGTGGGGCTCAAGTCAGTATTTGCAATGTAATTACACAAGCTATATCGCCCCCTTGATAGTGAAACGACACGCGTGAGGTTTAGATTATTTCCCTGTCTCAATCCAAATTGAACTGTATGAAACAAAAAGGCACATTTGTCTTGTAGTAAATAAAAAGGGTGACCTGGAGCCAATCCTGCAACTTCCCCACAGGTGAAAGAGTTGACATGCTGAAAACCCAACCCCTGCACACATTCTGGTACTCTCTTGAGAAGAAAAATAAATAAATCTATTACTCCACGACATATTTAAAAAAATGAATGCCATTTTAGTTATGTGTTACTTTGTTCTGAAAGCTGAACCTGCTGCTCCTCACAGAGAAGAGGGAAGAGGCTGTGTGAATTACTTTACATTGTGGATAAGGGTGGATAGCCCCCATTGTTCTGTGTGTCAAAATGAAAGACAGCCCACACACCTATCAATCATCAAACCGTGGGGTCTTATTTCATTATGTTGTATCGATGTAGGCCTATAGAGAGATGTACTACAGCAAAAGTATTCTCCGTCGGGACTTCCTGCAACAACACCACGCCGTTATCTTGATTCTGATTGGTCAGAAGACATTATCAAATATGTTCTATTGAGAAGACGATCACTACGTGACAACAGTTTTCAAAACCGTTTCTAGTCTTCGGTATTCTTGTTTTGGCGTGAGAATAGTTTGGGCAGCGTGAGATTGAGAGTGAAAGCGTGTGTCACACGCCAGATGCGTGAGAGTTGGCAACCCTGATCTATCTGTTAATCATGCTACATAACATTCACTATCTATCAACATGGTAAAATAGATTATGTTAGCTAACCATCTAACAAGCTAACTAGCTAATGTTACCTACTGTATAGCTAGCAATCACCAAGTGTGTGGCCTACGCAATTTAAAATTGGAATTATTTGTTATCACCCTATGATTAGAATTGCACTAGAAACCTGTGTCTGTCGTTCAAGTTGTGAGAGTATTTTTATAAAGACACGTTTTTTTTGGCAAAGTACAGGTTGATAAATCTGGCGACGCTATGCTAAGTGATAGCAGTTTCGCTTTAACCGGAAGTATCAGACATTATACAGCAATGTGGATGTGCCTTAGAGAGGCAAGATGAATATGCTCACTGAGGAATACTTTCAGTAGAACCTTGGTTTTGTAGATCTAAGTAAAGTAGAGTTTTAAATGGCAGCTAAAAAAGAAGAAGAGAGGGACAGAAAACATTCTCGCCCCTCAAGCAGATAGTTAATTTTTCAGGAATCACCCAATAATATTGTGTGACTGATCCTAACCCTTTGATTTCACAGAATACATCACTCTATGCTCTTAAAGTGACCCCTTCCTAAATAAGAAGTTCAATTTCAATGGGCTTAACCTCAGACGAGCTCCGCAACATACTTGATGCATCGTCTCAAAGTGGTTTATCCTGACTTAAAATGTTTCAATGAATAAGTAAAACAAAAAAAGGGTTGTCGCTTAACAAGATGAGGACTTTAAGAGAGAGAGAGAGAAAAAAGCTCTTACATAATTGAGGGGCTTTTCAGTTGGAGATCATGTCGGGGAGCTAAGCCAAGTAATATTTTGGGAAGACTTCCTTGACTTCCTGCGAGCTCAGACGATCCCTCTGCCCAGACAAATGCTCTAATGTGCACAACTTTAATACACACTGGTCTGTCTTTTTGTTCATGTGACTATGACTTTCTTTTTTTACCACACACCGGCACACTCACCACCCTAGCAAAGCACGGAACACCAAATGTCAAGGTCGGGGTCATTAAATATAGATAAGAGTGTGAGAGTCCCTAAAAGCTGGATCGAGGTAGGCCTGCTGGGTGAGGTGGGCGGCAGGTAAAAGGGTGAAAAGGCAGGTCAGCTGTACAGAAAAGGTGAAAACCTGGCAACAAGCCGCTTCAAGCTCAGAGTTTGTTTTTATTTAACCCTGAGACTGTCAGGGGATTAGCAGAAATGTGATGCTGACGAGAGGGTACTGCCTTGTCGTCTTTACATCCAGATATGGCAGAAATCTGTCAGGTGTGACGAGTGTCAGCGCTTATGCCAAGTGACAGAAGCCAAAAAAAAAACACCTTTGGCTCAGACTGAGCTCAAGAATTTAACCCTGCATTGCGTGAGAATGGAAAGCATATGACTAAAGATACAGCTGGAGGTCTAAACTCACACAAGCTAGGACAAAAAATGCTTAGAGATAAAGCAAAACTCAAAATCCCACGTTTTAAATGGGTCATAGCTATCCAAAGGATTCCCCAAACTCTAACTTGTTCCTTTCCTGGTTGCGATTTGTTTACGTAATGACTGAAGATGATAAACTAAATAAATACATTTAAATAAAGACTTTTCATGCTGCTAGTTCTGCTTTTATTTGACTAGGTTTACAAAGATCTGTCTCTTTTTGCCTACAAACCAGATGTACCTATGTAACTGCAATTTTTGGGCTGACATCAGTGCACTGTATTGTGGTTTTAAAAAAAAAACACTGTACCTTGAGCAGTGTACACCAGTTCGCTGTAGACGGCGGCAGGGATGATGGGGACTGGCAGCTCCTGCAGGAAACCTCTGAGAGCATCGGTCAGAGAAACCACATCATACTGGTCTAGGTCCACTGAGAGGGGATCTGAGGGGTCAGAAAAAAAAAGAAAAGTGTTATAGATTATGTATACAATACAGGGATGGTTCTTTATTGCGGGATAAGCATGGATTTGTTACCGAACTGGCCTATATAGGACACAGGTCCATTAACATTTCTCATTGGATGGTGGAAAGGCCAAAACACAAAAGGCATTGCTATCTCATTCACATTTAGGCCCAATTTCAATCCGGACAGTACAACTCTGTGATGGAGTTTTCTACGTTTGTAGTCAAAGTTAGCTAAATTAAGTGTTGTTCTTTAGGGTGAAGGGTCTCAATACAGAAGCAAGCTTTTGGACGGGCTTTTGGACGGGAGTTAGTCTCTTGCGGTGGAGACAGGAATTGTTGTAACTTTTCCCAAACATCACGCATCACTATTTTGCATCTCTGTCTTCTGGAACTGGCTACATAGGTTTATGGTAGTTTATTTTAGTTCACTGAAAGTAACTCACTTTTGAGAGGTGAGCAGTGGTTTAGAGATCTGTAACCAACGTACGTCAACCAATTTTTTGATTGTTATAAAGCTATTTGGAAATTGAAGCACAATATTTACCTTAAAACATTGTTAATGCAACTCTTAGTCCCAATTGGATGCATGTGTATCATTTTGGTAAATGCCTGATCTTTGTTTTAGCTCTGCAAACTTCTGAAATGTATAACTTTTCGTGAGCTGTACAGAGCAAAAGTCATGATTGTTCACATATTTTAAGGTGTAAGGGCATAAATATCACAAAGAGCTGCTAAAGAGACCACAATCAAATATCTGATTCAACATGTACCACAATGTAGTAGCTCAGAAATGTAATTGAGTGTTTAGTTGTTTTTTAAGAAGTGACCTAGCACTGTAAGTTGAACTGCAGGAACTAATGGGGTCCTAGCTTTGGCCAAACAACTCTTTATCAGAGAAATGTGGGTCAGTGTTAATCTGATAGAGTAGAGTGTGTCACCCTCACAGTCACTTGTCTCTGGGAAAAAGGAATACTGTCACTCAGCCACTGATACAAAAAAGATGCTGAGATGTCCAACGCGAAGAGAATTTACAAATCTAACCTCGGTAGACGAAACAAGAGATAAGAAGCCTGCATGAGCGCTGCAGGAGATTAGCAAAGGACAAACTAAAGGGCGCCACAGGACGTTTTTCTTGTCCTCCATCTTTCACCTCAACCTTCTTTCGCTAGTCATCCTCTCCTTGTCCTTCCCCATCTCTACTCTTAACCTTCATCCCCCATAATATCTTCTTCATTTGTTCCCTTGACCTTTCTCTAGTTTGCCTGTTATCTTCCATCTTTCCACACCAGCTCCACTTGCTCTTCCTTTTTGCTTTCTCTTGCTTTTCTTCTCCCTTCAACCTTCATCTTCCTCGTCCCATCCTCCCCTTCCAGCTCCCCCTTCGACATCATACACACTAGTAATGCTGGAGTCAAATTTGCAGTTAAATCTCATTGATTTGCCCCTCTAAATAATGCCTGAATAAACTTAACCAATCACCACAGGCCAGTAACCCAATAGGCCATTAATATCAATGGATGACCTCTTCACATGGTGGTGCTGAGGCCTGTGTTATCGTGCAGTGATTTGTCTGGGGGATTCCATCACCCCAACACCCTGACAGAGCAAATTTGGTGCTGCCATGGGACTCATTCTCATGAAAAGATATGAATACACTTTTTCTCCCGTGTGTGGGTGAAGGGGTATAAGAGCATACAACTATGTGATTCCTGAAGAGCAGATTGTAATTTGTTAATTTGGGAGTGATGTTTTTCTCATGAGATCAAATTCAAAGTTTAATTTGTCCTCACTTGACTCGATGATTTCTCCTAAATAATCTTTCAACATTCCTGCAAGGGAGATGCTATGAATGCATTACTATTGATTCCTTTGTTAGAATGAACACAGCAAGAAGCACCATGATCCCCAACAAGTGCTAACATTAAACATCATACTGTTTTATCTTATTTTAACTTTTATGTCACGGTCGCTACATGTCCTTATTATAGGCATAACATATAATGTTTGACAATTCTAGTTGTATATTATTATAATGTGGGCAGTTTATGCAGTAAAACAAAAGGTCAACTTTCCTCGATGTTGTCAGATTTTCCCGCACATTTTGTGATTCTAGGGATGTTGTTTTAAACTACAGAACTACAGCTGGATTTATGCCAGAGAAAGGGAATACCCTAGACCTCTTCTTTTGTTTTCTCTTTGGTCATGTAGCAGCCATTTTCAATGTGTTGCTCCTTCCTACAACATAGACAGGTCTGTATGTATTACTTCTCTATGTATTACTCGTCTATTGTGTGCAATTGGTATCAACTCATATGCATAAAATGACACAGTTCAATTTGAATCCATTTTATTTAAATAACCACAGACTTCAGTGAGAAATGTATCCGGTCCCCTTACTTGAGTTGGTTGTAAGGTTAAAAGTTCAAGTCAGCCTGTTCAAGAAAAGCTCTGTGTAACTTCATTGTGTAAGACAATGACATTATTTTAGTCTGAAAAACAAGACGATGTGTTGGCTGGTCATGAGTTACTTTTGACTTCAAAGAGTGGAAGGAGGCAGCAATGACAACTGCTTGTTTTGAACTGATTTTGCTGAGACATGGCTGTCTGCCTTTCCCACGCCAACAGCAAAATGGCCTGATTGTTCTTAAGAGACGCACATGATTTTTTTGAAGCCACTGGTTTGAATATTTAGTGCTGCGAACAATCAGATGAACACAATCTGGACACAAATAAATATGATTTTACAAGCATTTACCATTTCTGCCTTTTACAGATCGTTAAGTACAACTATTTTTAATCCATGATAGAAAACACAGAGTTTTTTTTAGCAGAAGTAACAGCAGCTGTTTGTTTGTATCAGACACCGCGGAAATTGGTGTCTGATATCAGAAACCACCAGATAAATTGGCAGTCTATCTATTTAACCATGATATATCTGTGCCTAGTTGGATTAATCCAAGTTTCTTTTGTTGCCTCATTCCAGAATTGTATCCGAGTGACCCTGTTGACTGTCTGGTCTTAATGGCAGCCTGGCCATTTAAAGATGGGCCGCACGATAGAGTAGCCAAACAGGAGAAGATACGTATTGTGGAATTGTATCTAGACAAAAACAATCATAGGTGTGCGTACATTTTTAAACGAATGTCAGATTTCTAGTTGTTTCTCAGACTGGAATAGCTGGTCAAATGAATATCTCTTTTGAATAATCTGTGAACTTTTCTCCCGTTGCTTAGCTTAATGAAAGCTTTAGCGCAAGTTCAATAAGAAAGACCTAACACGAGTCACTTACACGTCACTCTATTGCTCCCTTCCCCCCTCATTAAATACGAGGGCGTCACCCCTCAGCAGCCAATTGCTGCACAGGCTAAAGTCCTTAAATACCTGCTCTTTCTCCCTGTCAGTTGTCATTTCAGGTGACTACACGCAAGGTCATTTCAGGTGACTACACGCCGGGGTAGTACTACAATACTCATCCTCATGAGAAAAACCGTAAGAAACAATTAGCTCAAGATGTCCAACTCGGACAATTCGGAACACGAACCTTCTCTGGAAGTCTCCGATCCCGGTTCGGCTCCCCACAGCGGCTTACCAACAGAGGCAGACTTCCTCATCGCCCGGCTCCTGCAGCAGGGCATTCCCACAGCCCTAGGCCTCACTCTCTCTCAACTCCGAGAGCTCTCGGACCAGGTCTCCAGCGTAGCTCCCCAGTCCGGGGGAGCAGCTCCAGTCAGCTCCCCAGAGAGCAGGGCGAGGACGCGGCCGCAGCCGCGGAGGTAAAAAAGGGCAGGAAGTCGAGCCCTCCAGGATCCCGTCCACCTCCAAAATCCACCCCTTCCCAGGCTCGCCAGTCCGGGAGTGTCCCTAACACACCCCTATGGAGAGTAGCGTGGCCGGCTCCCTGCAATCCCTGGCTAGCTCCATGATAGCTATCGATGCTCGCCTCCAGGCCCCACAGGAGCTTCGACTCCGTCACAGGAGCTTCGACTCCCGTTGCACTCAGGTACTAGTTTTAACGAAAATGTTTGCACTCACCCTTACACAGGGTTGGGTTGTAACGGAATACATGTAACGGCGTTACGTAATCAGAATACACAAAATCAAGTATATTCAGCTGGCGCTACATTTGAAAAACGAGTAGTCTGAGTACAGTTACTTTCGTAAACCTGAAGTGAATACTTATTGGAATTATTGGTGGAAAAGTTTCCTCACAAAATGTAATATTCATTACTGGCAGAACTGTGTGCACACTGCACAGCGCTGCAGCATGTCTGTGAGCGAGAGATGCAGCGTGTCTGTGAGGCCTCGCCCCCGCACGCAGATGAGAGAGAGATAGTTCTCTTTCAAAATATATTGAAAGGTAGAAACGGAGATGGTTAGATAAAACGTGGAAGATAACGTTTATGTAGCATTTATTTATTGTCGAATGATGATATTTATAACGGGATCAAACTGAACGGACTGCTGCTGCTGAATACATGGGGCAAGTGACTGGGAAAAGTTTTAAAAGTTATTACATCGTTAAAGATAATAAATAATAATGATAATTCATTCTATTTAGGGGCGCCTTTCAAAGCACCCAAGGACACCTTACAATGCATAACATATTCCAAGGAAAGGTTTTAAGACAGTATAAAGATGCAGTCTGGGTGAGTTTTTTATGTGTGGTGCAGATGAGAGAGCTGTCCAGAATGACACTAAGATGTTGTGTTTGTGCTCTTGATAAGCCATTAAAACAGTAAAATACGTGTCTCCCGTTCACCAAAACATACCCATATGTTATGAAAAAGAAAGTATTCCAAAAAAAGAAGAAGAAGAAGAAGAAGAAGAAGAAGAAGAAGAAGAAGAAGAAGAAGAAGAAGAAGAAGAAGAAGAAGAAGAAGAAGAAGAAGAAGAAGAAGAAGAAAAAGAAAAGGAAGTATTCTAAAAGTAATCTACCACCGGTACCGGCGGGGACTGTTGTTAGCTTCTGATGCGCAGAAGAAAAATCTGGCCCACCCTATATTTTTACAGGCCCACCCTAAAGTACATTTCTGCCTACGCTACTGGTCCGCACGGCAGCGTGCGTTGACGTTGGCGGTCGGCGTGTCTGAATTTGGGGGATTTTTTTTTGAGAGCAACGCGACCAACAACCAATCACATGAATCTCCCGCCCCCGACATACAAAGCAATAGCAATGTTAAAACGAAGTAAACTGGAAAAAAAAAAATCTCCAACAGGCGAAAACCTACCAGTTTCACCCACTGTCTCTGCCACCTCCCTCCATGCCTCGCTCCTCCGGTTTGTATCCCGGTAGATGAACAGAGACTGATCATTCAGCACCTGTTGTGACTCGACAGATATGATAGGTTTAGTTATGTTTTTATTTTGAAAGTAATCTTTCCTGTCATTTCAGATCCCACAGTTCCTGCCTTTGTGTGTTTCCCGCCCGTGAGATTGCTTGGCCCTGCCCTGATTGTTTTCACCTCTGCCCATCCCCCTCACCTATATATAGCCCTGGTGTTTCTTTGTTCCTTTGTCAGTTCGTTATGTTTCATGTCGTGAGCACCCAGGCCTTTTGACTCCTGATACCTACCTTGGGATTTAGACCTTTTGTCAAGTGAGTTTTTGTGTTGCTGTACAACTTGTTTTGGCTTTTTATCTACTTTCTATTTTTTGTGAAAGTACGATTTAGTTTGTGATTAAAGAACATTCTATTTTTGGACATCTGTCTCCGAATCCTGCTTTTGGGTCCTGCGTCCTGTATCTCGGTTCATAACAGTACGAACTGACCAAAATATGGACCCAGCGGATTCAGAGACAGTGAAGATAGCTCTGCGAGCTCAAGGAACAAGACTACACCAGCATGAGGAGCAGCTGGGCGCAATCAACCTGGGGGTGAGGGAACTGACTGGCCGTCAGGAAAACTTTCAAGCTTCAGTCAATACTCAGGTGAATCACCTTGCCGAACAGCTGCACCGTGTCCTCGCTCACCTGGAAGCTGGTTCATCCCCTCAGCACCCTGCTGTTGCTCACACACCTATTGTTCCAGCTGACCATGTGCCACTCCATGCTCCACCGCCTCGTCTGGCATCTCCAGAGCGATTCTCCGGAGATTCCGGTGACTGCCGCCCTTTCATTGTTCATTGTGATCTCCATTATAAATACAACCCTGCTGCATTCCCCACTTATCACTCCAAAGTGGCCTTCATGGTGAGCCACTTAACGGGGAGAGCAGCGGCCTGGGCTACGTCCGAATGGGCGAGAGATTCATCTACCTGTAATTCTCTGGATGTATTTACAGACACTCTCACCAAGGTGTTTAATCGCACGGCTCCTGGAAGGGAGGCAGCCAGAGCACTGATGCAGATTAAGCAGAGTCAGCGCAGAGTATCGGACTATGCCATTGAGTTCAGGACCCTTGCAGCAGATAGTGGCTGGAATTCTTCAGCACTGCTCGACGCCTTTTTGTCTGGTCTTTCGGATTCCATTAAAGACCAGTTAATACCTTTAGACCTCCCAGAAGACTTGGATTCTGTCATTGCACTGGCAGTTCGAATAGACAATAGACTGGCCGAAAGACAAAAAGAAAGGTTCAAGAGTGTGGCACGTCTGCCTCGACACCAAGGGGACACACCAAGCCATCGTCCCGCCTGGAGACCTCCTACCGATACTCCTCCTGAGAGAAGAGTGCTCCCTAGTGTCTCAGAGGAGCCCATGCAGTTGGGTCAGGCTAATTTGACTCCGGAGGAACGTCTTCGACGCATTCAGGAGGGCAGGTGTTTTTACTGTGGGGAGCAGGGGCACCTCCTGGCTTCTTGTACAGCAAAAGATCGGGCTCATCAGGGACGAGGAGGACCCTGGTGAGCCGACTGTCATCTGGATTCCCTCCTCGTACCTTGACACAGGTACAAGTAAAAGTAGACAGACATGTTTTAACTCAGGGGGTTCTCATAGACTCTGGTGCGGATGAAAGTTTAATGGATTGGGGGTTGGCCAAGAAGTGGAACTGTGGGGTAATTCCTTTGAAGCAACCGTTAAAGGCCTCTGCTCTGGATGGTCGGTTATTGTTTACCGTTACCCACTGTACTATGCCCATTGAAGTAACCGTAAATGCAACACATACTGAACACATGACTTTCCATTTATTTGACTCTGCTCAGCATCCACTTATTCTTGGTTACCCATGGTTAGTCAAGCACAACCCACACATAGACTGGAGATCTGGGAGAGTTAAGGGATGGGGAGAGGACTGCAAGCATTTCTGTTTGAGAGACAATAAGACTGATGACAACACTCCCCATGCTAGAAGGATTGCATGTACAGAAATGACTGAGGCTATCCAAGTACAGGAGCAAGATTTCCCTGACAAGTCCAAGGTGCCCAGTTGCTATTGGGACCTAAAGGAGGTTTTTAGTAAAGCCCGAGCCACTGCCCAGCCACCACATAGACCTAATGACTGTGCTATCAACTTGGTACCTGGCTCCCCAATTCCAAAGGGTCGCCTCTACTCTCTTTCCAGACCCGAAAGGGAGGCCATGAACAATTATATTGAGACCTCCTTGCAGGCCGGACTCATTTGCCCTTCCTCTTCACCGGCGGGAGTGGGCTTCTTTTTCGTAGACAAAAAAGATGGATCACTCCGGCCCTGTATAGACTACAGCCCTCTGAACGCAATCACCATCAAAAACAGGTACCCTCTCCCACTCATCTCCTCCGCCTTTGAACTTTTGCAAGACGCCAACATTTTCACCAAACTGGATTTAAGGAATGCTTATCATTTGGTGAGAATCAGGGAGGGGGACGAATGGAAGACTGTATTTAACACACCTAGTGGACACTATGAGTACCTAGTGATGCCTTTTGGCTTGACAAACGCACCGGCAGTATTTCAGGCCCTCATAAATGAGGTGTTGGGGGACTTCCTGAATAAGTTTGTGTTTGTATATCTTGATGACATTTTGATTTTTTCTCCTGACAACATAACCCACCAGCCACAAAAAAAGATGGATCACTCCGGCCCTGTATAGACTACAGCCCTCTGAACGCAATCACCATCAAAAACAGGTACCCTCTCCCACTCATCTCCTCCGCCTTTGAACTTTTGCAAGACGCCAACATTTTCACCAAACTGGATTTAAGGAATGCTTATCATTTGGTGAGAATCAGGGAGGGGGACGAATGGAAGACTGTATTTAACACACCTAGTGGACACTATGAGTACCTAGTGATGCCTTTTGGCTTGACAAACGCACCGGCAGTATTTCAGGCCCTCATAAATGAGGTGTTGGGGGACTTCCTGAATAAGTTTGTGTTTGTATATCTTGATGACATTTTGATTTTTTCTCCTGACAACATAACCCACCAGCAGCATGTCCGTCAAGTCCTCGACCGCCTGCTACAGAACCAACTTTATGTTAAAGCAGAGAAGTGCGAGTTCCATGTCCAAACCACATCGTTCCTGGGTTTCATCATTGCCCCCGGTCAACTAAAGATGGACCCTGCCAAGGTCAGTGCCGTGGCCGAGTGGCCAGTTCCTGTCAACAGGAAAAAACTACAGCAGTTTCTGGGGTTTGCAAATTTTTATAGACGTTTCATCAGAAATTTCAGTTCTATTGCTTCTCCGCTACATGTACTTACCTCTCCTCATGTCCCGTTTGAATGGAACTCCAAAGCTGCTAACGCTTTTCAAGCTCTAAAGGAGATGTTCACCTCTGCTCCATCCTCACCATCCCAGATCCACTTCGACAGTTCGTGGTAGAGGTGGATGCCTCTAACCTCGGTGTGGGGGCAGTTCTCTCTCAGCGGCTGCAAAGGACAATAAGCTCCATCCCTGTGCTTTTCTCTCCCGTAAGTTGTCCTCAGCGGAAAGGAACCACGACGTGGGCAATCGTGAACTACTGGCAGTGAAACAAGCCTTGGAGGAGTGGAGACATTGGCTAGAGGGGGCCGCTCAGCCGTTCCTGGTATGGACAGACCATAATAACCTCGAATACATGAAAAAGGCTAAGAGACTGAATTCACGCCAGGCTAGATGGACACTTTTTTTCAGTCGTTTTGATTTTACCTTGTCATTTAGACCTGGCTCCCAGAATACCAAGCCAGATGCCTTGTCCCGTCTGTTTGACCCTGAGCCTGCTGCCAAGGAACCAGAACCCATCCTACCACTGAACCGTGTGGTAGGAGCGGTAACTTGGCAGATAGAAAAAGAGGTGCAGCAAGCAAATGTTGAGAGTCCAGCACCTAGTGAGTGTCCGCCTAATAGGCTGTTTGTTACAGTGCCCTTACGCTCCAAGATCATTCACTGGGCTCACACGTCCTTGCTCACTTGTCATCCTGGGATTAGAGGAACCATGTTCGCAATTAAGCAGCGTTTCTGGTGGCCGTCCATGGCTAAAGATGTTGGTGAATATGTGAATGCCTGTCCTGTTTGTGCTTGCAGCAAAACCTGTTCCATGCCTCGGGCTGGGTTGCTGCAGCCGTTGCCCATTCCCCAACGGCCCTGGTCTGACATATCCATGGACTTTGTTACTGGACTCCCGGTGTCTCAAGGTAAGACCACTGCACTAACAGTGGTAGATCGTTTTTCGAAAATGACTCATTTTATTCCATTGACCAAGCTACCCTCGGCCAAGGAAACGGCGGAAATTATGATGGTCAATGTGTTCCGGATACATGGATTTCCCAGGGATATTGTGTCAGACCGGGGCCCACAGTTTGTTTCCAAGTTCTGGAAGGAGTTCTGCAGTCTCATTGGAGCCACCGTTAGCCTCTCCTCTGGGTATCACCCCCAGTCCAACGGACAAACGGAGAGATTAAATCAAGTGTTAGAGACATTTCTGAGGTGCTTGGTGGCTCAGAATCCCTCATCATGGAGCAAGCATCTAACCTGGGTGGAATACGCCCACAATTCTCTTCCTACCTCTGCCACTGGTATGACTCCCTTCCAGTGCGTCTTTGGCTACCAACCACCCGTGTTTGCTGAGACTGAAAAGGAGGTCTTGGTCCCGTCTGCACATGCCCTGGTCAGACATTGCCATCGCATCTGGGCGGCTGCCCGTCGAACCCTTCTAAGGAGTTCTTCTTCAATGAAAAGGGGGGCTGACCGACACCGCCGGCCAGCTCCAGTGTACCAGCCTGGGCAGAAGGTGTGGTTGTCCACGAAAGATCTACCCCTCCATGTCGCTTCAAGAAAATTAGCCCCCAGGTTTGTTGGTCCCTTTCCAATAACGAAGATCGTGAAGTCTGTGCGCCTGCGACTCCCCAGATCCCTGCGGGTCCACCCTACTTTCCACGTTGGGAAGATCAAGCCTGTCAAGGAAAGAAGTTTGGTGCCCGCAACTAAACCTCCGCCACCCCCCAGAATGGTTGATGGTGGCCTTGTTTATACAGTCAAGAAACTGCTGGCAGTCCGGAGAAGGGGACGTGGCAGGCAGTTCCTCATTGACTGGAAAGGCTATGGAGCAGAGAATAGGATGTGGATCCCGTCTCGCTACGTTGTGGATCAGGAGTTGATCAGGGATTTCGACAGGCAACATCCTAACCTGCCTGGGCCGTCAGGAGACGTCCCTAGAGGGGTGGGTAATGTTGTGACTCGACAGATATGTTAGGTTTAGTTATGTTTTTATTTTGAAAGTAATCTTTCCTGTCATTTCAGATCCCACAGTTCCTGCCTTTGTGTGTTTCCCGCCCGTGAGATTGCTTGGCCCTGCCCTGATTGTTTTCACCTATGCCCATCCCCCTCACCTATATATAGCCCTGGTGTTTCTTTGTTCCTTTGTCAGTTTGTTATGTTTCATGTCGTGAGCACCCAGGCCTTTTGACTCCTGATACCTACCTTGGGATTTAGACCTTTTGTCAAGTGAGTTTTTGTGTTGCTGTACAACTTTGTTTTGGCTTTTGATCTACTTTCTATTTTTTGTGAAAGTACGATTTAGTTTGTGATTAAAGAACATTCTATTTTTGGACATCTGTCTCCGAATCCTGCTTTTGGGTCCTGCGTCCTGTATCTCGGTTCATAACAGCACCGGGTGATTCACTACCGCCATAATGAATTTTCCCTCAATTTTTTTGGAATATGAGAAAATGACCTGCGTAGTCTCTCCCAGCATACACGCGGTTTGACTGGCTAGCGCTTGTACTGGCAGATTTGCATAAACGGGATTTCATTGGCTGACGCTTCTGCCGAGGCGCCAAAAGTTGAACATTGCTCAACTTTTGAAGCGAGCAATGTCAGCAACGCTCCATGTCGCTTCCCAAAATACAGTTCTGCTAAAAGTGACGTCACCCCATTCAAAGTGAATGGGCAGAAGCGTTGGAAGCTTTAACGCACGCCACCGTGGGGACGGGCCGTCACAGTAGCTCTGCGCCAGAAACCTTGTGGAGAAAAAAAAAAACACAACATTTTGGAATATCACCCCTCCACTCCCATTAACATCCCTCAGCTAGCAGCTGCGCTATCTACTCACCCAGATTCTGTGTTTGTTGACTATCTCCTGTCAGGGCTCTCCCAAGGCTTCAGGGTAGGGGTCCTCCCATCTCCCACAGTGACTTTCGTAGCAAGAAACTTACAGTCAGCCGCTAAAGAACCCAACATAGTTTCCCAGCTCATCGACAAAGAACTTCTCAAAGGATATATAATCGGCCCTTTTAGCTCCTCCCCCTTCTCAGTGTTCCGTTCAAATCCCATCGGAATAGCCACACGTAAATAAAAGGCTGATTTTCGATCTGTCCGCTCCCCGCTCCGGCCCATTCTGCAGCGTCGTTTTCAGATAAGACCGGCACTGATTTCGGCAGTCAGAGTCTCAGCATGACCCGTAAGCTCCGGCAGTGATTCCGGCCCACTGCCGCATACATATGTTAATCTATTATTTCATCCCCAGATCACCACAGTCACCCTACAAGGTAAGAAACTCAGTTCATCTCAGTATTTCATACTTCACTGGTTTTGGGGATTTCATCAGAGCGGTTCTTTCCCTCCTGAATGATTATCCTGCAAACCGGGGCCTAATCGCCAAACACCATTCCATTCTCCTTTTGTATTATCATGGCAATCATTTCATTCATATGACGTGTAAACAATAAATATGTATTCCTTACATCACGTCTCTCCGGTTTGAAATGAAAGCTTTAGCGCAAGTTCAATAAGGAAGACCTAACACGAGTCACTTACACGTCACTCTATTGCTCCCTTCCCCCCTCATTAAATACGAGGGCGTCACCCCGCAGCAGCCAATTGCTGCACAGGCTGAAGGCCTTAAATACCTTCTCTTCCTCCCTGTCAGTTGTCATTTCAGGTGACTCCACGCAACCCGCCTCCCGTCTCCTCCAGGACAAAGCTAAACTTCCTTCTTCAGACCGGTCTCACCTACTCAGCACCACCACCAGTGTCTAGACCCCGGGGATTTCATCGGAGCGGTTCTTTCCCTCCTGAATGATTATCCTGCAAACCGGGGCCTAATCGCCAAACACCATTCCATTCTCCTTTTGTATTATCATGGCAATCATTTCATTCATATGACATGTAAACAATAAATATGTATTCCTTACATCACGTCTCTCCGGTTTGAACTAGCAGTTAAATGTTTCCACACATCACAGTACGTTTCCAATTGTTGCACAGTTGATTCACTAACCCTAACCCCAGTAGCATAGGCTCTCAACACATCACTCTTGTCATCGCGGAAACTATAATTATGGTTTAAATCCCTTTCTAGAGAGAGGCAAGCGTCTGCTGATTTACATCGCAGATTAAAACCAGACAACTGTTATCAGCTATGCGACAGATCAGCCAGCATTAAAACACAAGTTCTCAGAAACGGTTTCAGAAGTCATAACTCCTGTCCTCTCCTGCACTAATCCCCATTTTATTATTAACAATGGACAGAAATGAACTTTGGGTGTTTAATAAAGAGCATAGTTTTGTTGCAACCAAGTCACAGACAATGTTAGCTGACTGTAGTCTCACACTCACTGTAGTGCTAGTCTAGCTGTCAAGCTAAAGAATAGCTGGTGAACAATTTAGCAATGTTGCCCAGATATGTTTCTCCTTAAAGTTGGTAGGGAACAAACCCGAGCTAAAAGAAGGGGAAGATATTGGTGTTTTTATCATCAGTTGCACACAAAGACAGCCCATTTTCTTTTACGCATGCTTGATGTGTACGTGTATCGGTTTGCTAACATGTTATCATAATAAAATAAGGTGACAATATGCCAGTGTTCCAAGCTTCTTAAACTGCCCCTGATGTGGCCATATATCAAATAATTCAGCCCTAAATAAATGACGAAAGTAAGATAAGATAAGAAAGGCTTGGCTTTGCTCTGCTGGGTTTAAAAGGTTTTGTGTGGTATACCGGGCAGAACTGCAAGGCAGGTTTAATGACATCTGATGAAACAGAGTAGTCCTCTTGGGGCCATAGCCAATGCAGCATCATTATACTGAGGAACTGGAAATTAGAAAACCCCAGATCAATCTTCCTCTCCTTTTGTCTGTCTCCTTATATAAAGTTTAGGTCTATATTTTCTGTCTCGCTCTCAATATTTAGTTATTCTGCAGCCTTTTAACAAAACACCTCCTTGTACTGTAACACCTGCCCTCTTAAAATGTTTTATCAAATCAGAGCAGGCGCTGTGCAGATTTAGATCCCATTTGATTGCTCAGTTTAGCATTAAACCAACGTGACCTCGAGATCCGTGGAAACACACAAATCTACAGACACGCCTACGTGTACACTCATACCCAAATAGGTCATTATTGATTATCACTTCCTGTACATGTCTGTGCATCGACAGGTTCGGGCAGATTGTTCAGATATTCCTCCCAAAGGAACAACTTTGACCTGACACTTCACCTACGATCTTTCTAACGGTCTAATCTTTTTTTCTTTTTTTTACTTCTCTGCTCTGCCTCTATCTGCTTAAATCATATCACTGACTATAAGCCTATTCACACACACAAGGACGTGGCCAATTTCCTCTATGTACTTGATCCGTCAGTCGGCTAATCAAGGCTTTGTCTGACACTTGCTATGGATCAGTCGACAGATGGGAAGATGAATGAAAGGATGGATGAATGGATGGACTGAGGCCGGGTCAATAGTCAAGAGCAGGGACTAGTTATTGGATTTCTGCATCTTACACAGGACCCATCTGGCAGGAATGGTTGATTGGCTTCAATGAGACTGAGTGGAGAGTTAGACGTATGGACAATAGTTAATCTACATTTCCTGTTTGAGGGTCAAGTGAATTCATTTTTATGGAAGGTAAACCATTAAACCTCAAGTAACTCAGCAACGTATTTTTTTGTATGGCATTACCGTGACCATTGTAATGAAACCATGGGATTCAAAGAACCTGAATTTGACTGCCAATATTAGAGTTAGTGGCGAAACATTTTTGGTATGAAACAACGGATCATACAATTTAGGCTATTGTATGATTTTACATATAAATTGTTAGATTTTTCCCAATAATTCGTGAATTTTTTAATACAAATTTTCCATTATTACTAATATTAAAAATCTGAAAAGGACTCCTATGTTTTCAGTCAATATCCTTAGTGTTTGGAATAATAATTTTCAGAGAAAGGACTAAAGTGCACTAAGTTTTTTCTGCTCATAGAAGTATAGGCAACATTGATGGCTGTGACATCATAGACAATAATTGTATTAATAAAATGCAATTAAAAGTTCACCAAGGTTGTCAAATCACAGACACGCTGTCTACCGTACATAGCTCTATAGGAACTCAAAAAGCCTTTTTTGAATTTTGTTCGGACGAAAAACCTCGACAATGAGGCTTTCAATGACAGAACACTGTATGTCTGTTAACTGGAACCAGAATGTACAGGTACATTAGATGTTTGGTGTGAAAGAAGAACCCCGTCTTGTCACAATCTTAGTTTTATGTCACGGTTTTAGTTTGGTCTGTCTTGTCATGGTTTTATTTTGCAATTCTGTTCTCCCTGTGTCTTGTCTTCCTTCCTGTCATTAGTTTCCCTGGTGTGTCTGATTGTCTGATTGTGTTCACCTGTTGCCCTTGTGTTTCTCCTTCCCTGCCCGGCTGTTTCTCGTCTCGTGATTACCCCTCCCTGTATTTAGTCTTGTCTCTTCCTGTGTTCGGTGTTGGTTCATTGTTTCTCTTTCATGTCTCCCTTCATGCTGGTCACAGTCACCTTTTGTTTGGATGCTATCTCGTGCTACAGTAACTGTTCATGGATTCATCTTTTTTTCAGCTTTTGTAAATAAAGCTCGCCTTTTGTTTCATTTTGAAACCCGCTTCCTTCCTCAATCTGCATTTGGGTCCTATTTCTCCCCAACCCTGACACATCTATTTTGAACTAAATGATGCCTCGCATTGTGTGGCGTCCAAGGCCATAACAACTGGAACTGACACAGAGAAAAATATGCACTCTATACAAATCAATGACTTGTTCATACACAATGACCGCAGTATGATTTAATCAGATAAAGCTGCACTTTAATGTAATACACAAAACCCTTGCATTTGTCTCTCATCGTGTGTTTGCCTGTTTGTTGTATTTGTGTGTATGTTTGTTTTCCCACGCGGCAGCATTCCTATAAGAATCAAATTGCACTACAGAAGCTGTGTGATCATCGGCTCTCGCCAGCATTACAGTGCTCGGATTCAGTCGAACAAGCAGTTTTCAGATGAATAACTGCAACGCAATCCAGAGGATTCTAGGAAAAGTCGTTACCTGCTAATCCAATAGCAGTGATTAAACTAAAGCAGGGAGAGTTAGAGATGGCAATCAATGCTGTGAAGGACAGCCACTTTGAAAAGCCACTTCTCCTAGAAATAAACTGTAAGCCTCTCGAGTAATCCAAAACGGATGTATTAGAGTATTGATAGACTCAGCATTGTCATGGCAGCTGCCAGTGTTTCCGCTAACACCTGAAATAATTATAACCACATGTTGGAATCTCATATTCACCGCCATGGATTAAAGTATTTACTCAAAGAGAAACGTGGGTTTTACAGAAACAAATTTAGAGATAATCTGACATAATGCAGCTGAAATCAAACTAGGTATTATATGTTTTGTCAGCTCACAGTGTCACCTAATATTAGTGTTCAATATGCATAAAGCTGAGCTGCTGTATGAGGTACAGCAGCAGAGGAATATGCTATCGTAATGATATATCTGTAATGTCTGCTGCTGGTGTGACATGACATGTGAAGCTCCAGGGGGGAAAGGTAACATGATCACTGCTCCTGTAATGTTAATGAAAAAGATCATCAAGGGAGACATTTTGTAATTGGTTTAATGAAATGCCCTGATGGATAACGTCAATTACCATCAGATCTGGCAGATTAAGAAACATAAAACCTTAAAGGGTCCTATTATGCTCATATTCAGGTTTAAAAATTATATTTGTGCCTTTACTGTGATATCTTTACAGACTTTAATGTTCAAAAAGGTAGTTATTTTTCTAATACTATCTGAGCTGCAGCACCTCTTTTCACCCTCTGTCTGAAACCAGAGCCCAGTCTGCTCTGATTGGTTAGCTTGCTGGCTCTGTTGTGATTGGCCAATGCTTGGTGATATCCCGCCCATTAACATAACATGTACAGTTGTGTTAGAGCAAAAGCCAATAGAAGTGTGAGTGTTACAACATGATGTCACTATGTCACACAAGTAAACAAAAGAGTCCAATGGAGGCGTTTCAGGCAGGGGGGAGGGAGTGTGTGGAAGAGAAACTCCCTCTGAAGGGAACTTTATGATGTCAGCCTTTGCGGATCATTTACATGCACAAAAACCCATATTACATACTACAGGAAAGGGAAACCCCCAAAAAGCATCATAGGGCCCCTTTAATGCATTATTTTTTGTTTTCGTGTCTATTATTAACATTTGGGTTGAATCAAAATATGGTCCTTTTGACAGCTTTTGACTTGTTTTGTTTAGCCTGATGTTCCCGTTTGACCTATTAGAGATGATCATGTGGGCAGTCAAAGTGCAGCATGTCTCTTATTGAATTTACTAGTATTTAATCACACAAATGTACAAATAGATCTCCTGATCTCCTGCTGTATGTCCTCAGAGAAGACACACAGACTGGTCATGGGTTCTATGGAAGCAAACAAGAGACAGACGTATTTGAATTTTATCAGACACCAAATTTATAGCATTGAAAATAATTACTATGAAAATCATGTATCTGAATCTTTTTGCTCCGAATTTACCTATGTGAAATACAAATGTAACAATTCAGGTTAAAAACATTCGAATAGTCAAATTCAGATCCCAAAAATTCAAGTGAAAAAAATTCGAATGTACAATTTCGGTGTTTAAAAATTCGATGTAAAAAATGTCGGTGTTTAAAATTTGATGTCCAAAATTGCGATGCAACATCATCCGGGCTACTCAGACAGGATAAGCAATCGAGCCCGAATGCAAACAAACCGACTTCTGGCCTATCAGAGTCAAGCGGCGAACTCCGGGAGTGCGGTGAAGCCCAATGCTGCAAACTGTAGGCGATGGATGCAGATGGGAGCAATTCCCGTAGACCCTATGTTAAAATGTCCAACTTAACATCAGAAAATGAACATGTTTCTAGCCTGGATCCACAAAAACATATTCTGTAGTTAGATTCCCCCTTCATGACAACAGGACTGCTGCTCCTAGTCCTAGCTCCTCTGCTAGCTCTGTTAGCTCCATGATGCTACAGGGGCTCAGCTCATGAGGAGAACACTACTTGAACTCGGCCGTGTTTGTTGTGTTGGTTCCTGGTGGACTATTCGTCATGCAAATATATGATTTATCTGTGGTTAAAACAGACCTTCAATGAACGCAGTTTCAGGGTAAGTCAACCCTGCATACTGTATTTTATGTTACTGGTGTTTTTATTAAGTTAACGTTAATGAATGTTTAGAGTTGGGTTATCATTTGAGCAATCGGTAGCTCCATCTGTGCTAACAATGCCATGCGTAGCATTCAAGTTAAACGTAATAGAGAAGTATAAAACATTCAGTGGGATGCTACTGTATACCAAAAGGCTTCTGTGCGAGGTTGGTAAAATAAGGTCATCCTTGTACGTTAGATAGTTAGTTTGCTAGTTAGGTTACTGTATGCATTGTTAAGGTTCATTTCAATTCGCTATGCTCTACTATAGCATAAAATAGACTAGCTAACGTCAACCTATTGTTGAAGAGAGTTAGTCTATATTAAATCAACCTCACAATAAAATGTGTGTATCTTTAAAATATGAACGTCCCTTAGATACGCTCCCTTAGATATTATAATATGGTTTGTTGAACTGGAGTTATTTATTGCAGCTAACCGCCTATCCGACGAACAACCCAAACATTGTTGTTTTTAATATTATTATTACCAATGCCTCTTTTAATAGTATTATCCTCACACTTGAGAAACAGCCCTATCGTGGCTGTAGAACGGAACATGTAACTTAAAGGGATAGTGGAAATCTGCGAATTTTGGGTTTAACTTATGTATTTTTATTAAAAATAAGCATAATAAACCATTTTTTTTTTATTTCATGCGCCTAGTTTCATTTTATTTTCAATTTTACTGCTCCCGACCACGCCCCTCTCAATGAAACGAAATACTTCGGGAATCTTCGGGTGATGACGAAAACAAAGAAAGACGGGCACAAACATTGGACGAGGCACGAGTATTTTATTATGTTTTCTGGCTGATTTAATGCATCATTAGCCTGTACCATGTGTACAACGCCATTTATTGCCTGTCGATTAGGCCGACCGGTACACAGTGTCGAATGTGTACACTACAGTCATCATATAGACATGATAGACTAACAGTACTGTGAGTACAGCCTACACTTGACAGGCAGCCTGGCTAGCCTAGGATTAGGACCATACTACGTCAAAAGACCGATTGGCTCTAGCTGTATATCATGCTAGTATACAATTCATTTAAATGTATTCATGTAATTAATGCCCATAAGGCTGTTACATATACAATAATACATGTGACAAGATAATTTATGTGAACCTGACCCTGGTATGTTATGAAATGTACCCTACATGCAGTCATCCTCGGGCATAGCCATAGGCCTACAGTGCATTGCATGCCAACTTTTGCAATATATAATATAGCGCCTAGCGTGAGCTATGCTTAGGGACCTACCAGTCAAGATTATTTGTGCGTAGGGGTGCATCATCTGGCGCCGGGTCCTGGTCATCCTCGCCATTGCCCATGCCGTGAACTAACTCCATCTCCTCGGGCTCGAACAAATAAGGACGTAATGGTCCATCGTCTGGCTCAATATTCTCACCATCGTCGCTTACTGAACCGGATTCAGATTCAGTTCCTAAAACTACATTTTCGCAGGAAAGCCGAGAGGATGTTTCTGACTCGCTATCATCACTGGATACCTCGTACAATCCTTCTTCTTTGTCTGGTATATTTGCCCTTCCACGTTCATTCTGCATAGACGCCATGGTTTGTTATCGTTTCGTCTTCCTGAGTTTTCCTCACTTCCGGTTTGGCTGATCGATCATTTCGTTTCTAAAAAAGTTCGGGGAAGCTGCAATAAAGTGCTTCTAACATGCGTAAGGCAATTATTATATTTTTTAATCAGGTGTGATTGTTTTGGTACGTAATTATGCTTGAATATAAGTTAAAACGAAACTATTTGGGGTTCAATTTCCACTATCCCTTTAATGCCTGCACTTAAGGTCCATGAATAGCGTAGTCAATGCTTTAGTGACAAGGAATGATTTGTTTAAATATTAGATATGACGTTATCTGTGACGTTATCTGTGAAAATTAAGCTTATCCATTGCATTGCATTTGTTCAATAGGTTTGTGTCTTACCCTTACGTGTGTGATACATATGAATATGGCATATGAAAACAAATTAATTTGACTGACTCATGAAGAACTCATCCAAAGTAACAGTAAATAAAAAGTACCTACACAATAATACTCAATCAAACTGATACAGTATAAGGACTGTGATATCCAGCAATCTCTTAAGTATAACAATAAGTTTATGACCTGTTTTTAAAAGAAGATAACAAGTTGTTTGCATGTAAAGAAGTCTGTAACCCACGCATGTAACTTTACATCTGTTTGTTCAAAGTGTCCTTAAGGTGATCCAGACAGGCTGGACCAGAGAAGGAGAGACAGATCTGGACTCCTACAGCAGAGAACTTCAGCACGGATTCCAAGGTACACCTTTTTCATACTTTACAAAGAATGCCTAAAGTAATGACTAATACACTGATATACATACCATTAAACATGACTGAATACTAGATCACCTGCACATCAGTGATGTTGAGTGTACTTTCTTAGCAAAAGGTTTACATTTACATTTTACCAAACATCACTTTTTTGTTCAACTTTCACATTTCAATGTATTTAAGGCAAATATTATTGAACATAGTGAGAACTACGACCCTTTGTCTCTGCATATTGACTGTAAAAAACATGTTAAAGGGATTCTTTCAGTGAGACAACCAAACAGAGCAAGCTTCTACAGTTGCACTAAGTTTTGATAACAGTTAAATATTATTTTAATAATACATCTATTTCAATGTTGATGCATTTAGAACGGTTTATTCATAATCTGATTATCTTTGTATTACACTGTTGGATTTAAAAAACACATTCAAATATAAAAAATCATTATATTTATAGCCCCTGAAAACCTCTTCTTAAATAACACACTTGCTCTGCAATAATATGTTTTTTGATATCTCTGTTAGGAAAGGACATGCCTGAGAGACAGGACTGCTTCACCATTTTCTCTTCTCTGAGGGTCCAGAAGAACATCCAAGAGGGAAAGGAAAAGCTGATGTTATGAGATGTAAGAGCAGTACAGGTAGGACTGTCACGATATAAAAATGTTGGACGATAAATCTTTCTGGAAATTATTGCGATAAACGATAATATTGTCGGCACCGTTGTAAGACCATTTTAGACCACTGACATAATTGATAATATATAATAATAATTCAAGTACATCCTTTCAAACAGAACTTTTTATTGAACATTCACCATTGCAAATGAAATGTGAAATAATATTAAATATATAAATGATATATAATAAATAAACAAATTAATTAAATTATAATACATTAATTAAATCACACACAACCAAACAATACATTAAATAGACTCAGGCTGGAAAACAGAGCTCTCTCTATCTATCTATATAGATATATATATATATAAATATAAATAAATATGAGCACACATTGTCCCACAAGCAAAAAAAGCCTCCTTAAAACAACAGTCAAGTGTACAGTCCACTGTCCATACAAAGACCCAGATGCCTCAACAGGCCATATCCAAATCTGTTTTTCAAAGTTTTCGAGCAAGGAACACCAACATGTTTGCATTGTCGGGCAAATCCATTTTTGATTGCAAACTGTCGGGAAGGTGGGGGCTCTCCATCTCCAGCTGCCGTGTTTGCTCCCAGCTGGGAAAACGGAAAGGGGTGGTTGTGTTTTAGGTGTTGTTTAAAATGTGTGGTATTGCCTGCTTTTGTCGCTACCTTTTTAAAACAAATGCGACACACCGCCCGGCTCATTCAAGTCCATTGGTTGGCCTCGTTGATTTGGCTTGAATCCAAAATACTGCCACACTGGAGAATCAAGATGTGTAGTTAGGTTTTGTAACCAATTCCATTTCACTTTAAATTCCCCGCGAGTAAGTCACATTCATTTGGCTGCTACGCTGCTGCACGTGTTGTGCACGCGGAGTGTCCTGACCTGGCTGTGTGTCAGCCCCGCCCCTCACAGCACGCCTGGCAGCCACAGCGCTCCTAGCTAAAATGCTGGTCACATCCTTATGTAAACGGCAATTTATCGAGCTCAGAAAAGTTATCGAGTCCATTTTTATTTATCGTACGATAAGTCAATTTATCGATTATCGCGACAAACCGAAGTACAGGACATTCACTAAGAGACACTTATATTGTAACACAAATACCTGCACACTGAATAGTTTTGTAGTCTAACAGGAACTTCATTTGTGTGTTGTTTTGTGTTTTACATTGCACCTCAGAGACAGTGTGATTATTGTCAGGCCTATAAAGTTTGACACAAAAAAAAAGTCAGCTGATCAAATGCATTTGCCTCACTTTATGAGCTTCACAATACTTGTGCCTTGTAGGCTACAGCTGAGTTTGCAACGTCACAAATAAATGGTGCCAATCTTCAGTCAGATGTGAATGTGTAATTTAACATTTTCAGTAAGAATAACGGACAAAAGGAGTGGAAATACAATGTATTGAAATGTAAACTAAAAGTTATCAAGCATGAACCATCACCATTTTTTTTTTTTTAGAAAACTAAATAATATACATAAGTTACACTAAATGTTAATCTGTTAATTTACAGGCCTGTGCAGGTGGTAACAGCTATGCCCAACATGGGCTAAGTTCTGTAGGTGCAGCTGGTGCAGGTCCTCCCCCTCAGGCCTGGTCCTCCTCGCAGGGAAAGAGGAACCACGACGTGGCAATCGTGAACTACTGGCAGTGAAACAAGCCTTGGAGGAGTGGAGACATTGGCTAGAGGGGGCCGCTCAGCCGTTCCTGGTATGGACAGACCATAATAACCTCGAATACATGAAAAAGGCTAAGAGACTGAATTCACGCCAGGCTAGATGGACACTTTTTTTCAGTCGTTTTGATTTTACCTTGTCATTTAGACCTGGCTCCCAGAATACCAAGCCAGATGCCTTGTCCCGTCTGTTTGACCCTGAGCCTGCTGCCAAGGAACCAGAACCCATCCTACCACTGAACCGTGTGGTAGGAGCGGTAACTTGGCAGATAGAAAAAGAGGTGCAGCAAGCAAATGTTGAGAGTCCAGCACCTAGTGAGTGTCCGCCTAATAGGCTGTTTGTTACAGTGCCCTTACGCTCCAAGATCATTCACTGGGCTCACACGTCCTTGCTCACTTGTCATCCTGGGATTAGAGGAACCATGTTCGCAATTAAGCAGCGTTTCTGGTGGCCGTCCATGGCTAAAGATGTTGGTGAATATGTGAATGCCTGTCCTGTTTGTGCTTGCAGCAAAACCTGTTCCATGCCTCGGGCTGGGTTGCTGCAGCCGTTGCCCATTCCCCAACGGCCCTGGTCTGACATATCCATGGACTTTGTTACTGGACTCCCGGTGTCTCAAGGTAAGACCACTGCACTAACAGTGGTAGATCGTTTTTCGAAAATGACTCATTTTATTCCATTGACCAAGCTACCCTCGGCCAAGGAAACGGCGGAAATTATGATGGTCAATGTGTTCCGGATACATGGATTTCCCAGGGATATTGTGTCAGACCGGGGCCCACAGTTTGTTTCCAAGTTCTGGAAGGAGTTCTGCAGTCTCATTGGAGCCACCGTTAGCCTCTCCTCTGGGTATCACCCCCAGTCCAACGGACAAACGGAGAGATTAAATCAAGTGTTAGAGACATTTCTGAGGTGCTTGGTGGCTCAGAATCCCTCATCATGGAGCAAGCATTAACCTGGGTGGAATACGCCCACAATTCTCTTCCTACCTCTGCCACTGGTATGACTCCCTTCCAGTGCGTCTTTGGCTACCAACCACCCGTGTTTGCTGAGACTGAAAAGGAGGTCTTGGTCCCGTCTGCACATGCCCTGGTCAGACATTGCCATCGCATCTGGGCGGCTGCCCGTCGAACCCTTCTAAGGAGTTCTTCTTCAATGAAAAGGGGGGCTGACCGACACCGCCGGCCAGCTCCAGTGTACCAGCCTGGGCAGAAGGTGTGGTTGTCCACGAAAGATCTACCCCTCCATGTCGCTTCAAGAAAATTAGCCCCCAGGTTTGTTGGTCCCTTTCCAATAACGAAGATCGTGAAGTCTGTGCGCCTGCGACTCCCCAGATCCCTGCGGGTCCACCCTACTTTCCACGTTGGGAAGATCAAGCCTGTCAAGGAAAGCAGTTTGGTGCCCGCAACTAAACCTCCGCCACCCCCCAGAATGGTTGATGGTGGCCTTGTTTATACAGTCAAGAAACTGCTGGCAGTCCGGAGAAGGGGACGTGGCAGGCAGTTCCTCATTGACTGGAAAGGCTATGGAGCAGAGAATAGGATGTGGATCCCGTCTCGCTACGTTGTGGATCAGGAGTTGATCAGGGATTTCGACAGGCAACATCCTAACCTGCCTGGGCCGTCAGGAGACGTCCCTAGAGGGGTGGGTAATGTTGTGACTCGACAGATATGTTAGGTTTAGTTATGTTTTTATTTTGAAAGTAATCTTTCCTGTCATTTCAGATCCCACAGTTCCTGCCTTTGTGTGTTTCCCGCCCGTGAGATTGCTTGGCCCTGCCCTGATTGTTTTCACCTATGCCCATCCCCCTCACCTATATATAGCCCTGGTGTTTCTTTGTTCCTTTGTCAGTTTGTTATGTTTCATGTCGTGAGCACCCAGGCCTTTTGACTCCTGATACCTACCTTGGGATTTAGACCTTTTGTCAAGTGAGTTTTTGTGTTGCTGTACAACTTTGTTTTGGCTTTTGATCTACTTTCTATTTTTTGTGAAAGTACGATTTAGTTTGTGATTAAAGAACATTCTATTTTTGGACATCTGTCTCCGAATCCTGCTTTTGGGTCCTGCGTCCTGTATCTCGGTTCATAACAGCACCGGGTGATTCACTACCGCCATAATGAATTTTCCCTCAATTTTTTTGGAATATGAGAAAATGACCTGCGTAGTCTCTCCCAGCATACACGCGGTTTGACTGGCTAGCGCTTGTACTGGCAGATTTGCATAAACGGGATTTCATTGGCTGACGCTTCTGCCGAGGCGCCAAAAGTTGAACATTGCTCAACTTTTGAAGCGAGCAATGTCAGCAACGCTCCATGTCGCTTCCCAAAATACAGTTCTGCTAAAAGTGACGTCACCCCATTCAAAGTGAATGGGCAGAAGCGTTGGAAGCTTTAACGCACGCCACCGTGGGGACGGGCCGTCACAGTAGCTCTGCGCCAGAAACCTTGTGGAAAAAAAAAAAACACAACATTTTGGAATATCACCCCTCCACTCCCATTAACATCCCTCAGCTAGCAGCTGCGCTATCTACTCACCCAGATTCTGTGTTTGTTGACTATCTCCTGTCAGGGCTCTCCCAAGGCTTCAGGGTAGGGGTCCTCCCATCTCCCACAGTGACTTTCGTAGCAAGAAACTTACAGTCAGCCGCTAAAGAACCCAACATAGTTTCCCAGCTCATCGACAAAGAACTTCTCAAAGGATATATAATCGGCCCTTTTAGCTCCTCCCCCTTCTCAGTGTTCCGTTCAAATCCCATCGGAATAGCCACACGTAAATAAAAGGCTGATTTTCGATCTGTCCGCTCCCCGCTCCGGCCCATTCTGCAGCGTCGTTTTCAGATAAGACCGGCACTGATTTCGGCAGTCAGAGTCTCAGCATGACCCGTAAGCTCCGGCAGTGATTCCGGCCCACTGCCGCATACATATGTTAATCTATTATTTCATCCCCAGATCACCACAGTCACCCTACAAGGTAAGAAACTCAGTTCATCTCAGTATTTCATACTTCACTGGTTTTGGGGATTTCATCAGAGCGGTTCTTTCCCTCCTGAATGATTATCCTGCAAACCGGGGCCTAATCGCCAAACACCATTCCATTCTCCTTTTGTATTATCATGGCAATCATTTCATTCATATGACGTGTAAACAATAAATATGTATTCCTTACATCACGTCTCTCCGGTTTGAAATGAAAGCTTTAGCGCAAGTTCAATAAGGAAGACCTAACACGAGTCACTTACACGTCACTCTATTGCTCCCTTCCCCCCTCATTAAATACGAGGGCGTCACCCCGCAGCAGCCAATTGCTGCACAGGCTGAAGGCCTTAAATACCTTCTCTTCCTCCCTGTCAGTTGTCATTTCAGGTGACTCCACGCAACCCGCCTCCCGTCTCCTCCAGGACAAAGCTAAACTTCCTTCTTCAGACCGGTCTCACCTACTCAGCACCACCACCAGTGTCTAGACCCCGGGGATTTCATCGGAGCGGTTCTTTCCCTCCTGAATGATTATCCTGCAAACCGGGGCCTAATCGCCAAACACCATTCCATTCTCCTTTTGTATTATCATGGCAATCATTTCATTCATATGACATGTAAACAATAAATATGTATTCCTTACATCACGTCTCTCCGGTTTGAACTAGCAGTTAAATGTTTCCACACATCACAGTACGTTTCCAATTGTTGCACAGTTGATTCACTAACCCTAACCCCAGTAGCATAGGCTCTCAACACATCACTCTTGTCATCGCGGAAACTATAATTATGGTTTAAATCCCTTTCTAGAGAGAGGCAAGCGTCTGCTGATTTACATCGCAGATTAAAACCAGACAACTGTTATCAGCTATGCGACAGATCAGCCAGCATTAAAACACAAGTTCTCAGAAACGGTTTCAGAAGTCATAACTCCTGTCCTCTCCTGCACTAATCCCCATTTTATTATTAACAATGGACAGAAATGAACTTGGGTGTTTAATAAAGAGCATAGTTTTGTTGCAACCAAGTCACAGACAATGTTAGCTGACTGTAGTCTCACACTCACTGTAGTGCTAGTCTAGCTGTCAAGCTAAAGAATAGCTGGTGAACAATTTAGCAATGTTGCCCAGATATGTTTCTCCTTAAAGTTGGTAGGGAACAAACCCGAGCTAAAAGAAGGGGAAGATATTGGTGTTTTTCATCAGTTGCACACAAAGACAGCCCATTTTCTTTTACGCATGCTTGATGTGTACGTGTATCGGTTTGCTAACATGTTATCATAATAAAATAAGGTGACAATATGCCAGTGTTCCAAGCTTCTTAAACTGCCCCTGATGTGGCCATATATCAAATAATTCAGCCCTAAATAAATGACGAAAGTAAGATAAGATAAGAAAGGCTTGGCTTTGCTCTGCTGGGTTTAAAAGGTTTTGTGTGGTATACCGGGCAGAACTGCAAGGCAGGTTTAATGACATCTGATGAAACAGAGTAGTCCTCTTGGGGCCATAGCCAATGCAGCATCATTATACTGAGGAACTGGAAACTTAGAAAACCCCAGATCAATCTTCCTCTCCTTTTGTCTGTCTCCTTATATAAAGTTTAGGTCTATATTTTCTGTCTCGCTCTCAATATTTAGTTATTCTGCAGCCTTTTAACAAAACACCTCCTTGTACTGTAACACCTGCCCTCTTAAAATGTTTTATCAAATCAGAGCAGGCGCTGTGCAGATTTAGATCCCATTTGATTGCTCAGTTTAGCATTAAACCAACGTGACCTCGAGATCGTGGAAACACACAAATCTACAGACACGCCTACGTGTACACTCATACCCAAATAGGTCATTATTGATTATCACTTCCTGTACATGTCTGTGCATCGACAGGTTCGGGCAGATTGTTCAGATATTCCTCCCAAAGGAACAACTTTGACCTGACACTTCACCTACGATCTTTCTAACGGTCTAATCTTTTTTTCTTTTTTTTACTTCTCTGCTTGCCTCTATCTGCTTAAATCATATCACTGACTATAAGCCTATTCACACACACAAGGACGTGGCCAATTTCCTCTATGTACTTGATCCGTCAGTCGGCTAATCAAGGCTTTGTCTGACACTTGCTATGGATCAGTCGACAGATGGGAAGATGAATGAAAGGATGGATGATGAATGGATGGACTGAGGCCGGGTCAATAGTCAAGAGCAGGGACTAGTTATTGGATTTCTGCATCTTACACAGGACCCATCTGGCAGGAATGGTTGATTGGCTTCAATGAGACTGAGTGGAGAGTTAGACGTATGGACAATAGTTAATCTACATTTCCTGTTTGAGGGTCAAGTGAATTCATTTTTATGGAAGGTAAACCATTAAACCTCAAGTAACTCAGCAACGTATTTTTTTGTATGGCATTACCGTGACCATTGTAATGAAACCATGGGATTCAAAGAACCTGAATTTGACTGCCAATATTAGAGTTAGTGGCGAAACATTTTTGGTATGAAACAACGGATCATACAATTTAGGCTATTGTATGATTTTACATATAAATTGTTAGATTTTTCCCAATAATTCGTGAATTTTTTAATACAAATTTTCCATTATTACTAATATTAAAAATCTGAAAAGGACTCCTATGTTTTCAGTCAATATCCTTAGTGTTTGGAATAATAATTTTCAGAGAAAGGACTAAAGTGCACTAAGTTTTTTCTGCTCATAGAAGTATAGGCAACATTGATGGCTGTGACATCATAGACAATAATTGTATTAATAAAATGCAATTAAAAGTTCACCAAGGTTGTCAAATCACAGACACGCTGTCTACCGTACATAGCTCTATAGGAACTCAAAAAGCCTTTTTTGAATTTGTTCGGACGAAAAACCTCGACAATGAGGCTTTCAATGACAGAAACACTGTATGTCTGTTAACTGGAACCAGAATGTACAGGTACATTAGATGTTTGGTGTGAAAGAAGAACCCCGTCTTGTCACAATCTTAGTTTTATGTCACGGTTTTAGTTTGGTCTGTCTTGTCATGGTTTTATTTTGCAATTCTGTTCTCCCTGTGTCTTGTCTTCCTTCCTGTCATTAGTTTCCCTGGTGTGTCTGATTGTCTGATTGTGTTCACCTGTTGCCCTTGTGTTTCTCCTTCCCTGCCCGGCTGTTTCTCGTCTCGTGATTACCCCTCCCTGTATTTAGTCTTGTCTCTTCCTGTGTTCGGTGTTGGTTCATTGTTTCTCTTTCATGTCTCCCTTCATGCTGGTCACAGTCACCTTTGTTTGGATGCTATCTCGTGCTACAGTAACTGTTCATGGATTCATCTTTTTTTCAGCTTTTGTAAATAAAGCTCGCCTTTTGTTTCATTTTGAAACCCGCTTCCTTCCTCAATCTGCATTTGGGTCCTATTTCTCCCCAACCCTGACACATCTATTTTGAACTAAATGATGCCTCGCATTGTGTGGCGTCCAAGGCCATAACAACTGGAACTGACACAGAGAAAAATATGCACTCTATACAAATCAATGACTTGTTCATACACAATGACCGCAGTATGATTTAATCAGATAAAGCTGCACTTTAATGTAATACACAAAACCCTTGCATTTGTCTCTCATCGTGTGTTTGCCTGTTTGTTGTATTTGTGTGTATGTTTGTTTTCCCACGCGGCAGCATTCCTATAAGAATCAAATTGCACTACAGAAGCTGTGTGATCATCGGCTCTCGCCAGCATTACAGTGCTCGGATTCAGTCGAACAAGCAGTTTTCAGATGAATAACTGCAACGCAATCCAGAGGATTCTAGGAAAAGTCGTTACCTGCTAATCCAATAGCAGTGATTAAACTAAAGCAGGGAGAGTTAGAGATGGCAATCAATGCTGTGAAGGACAGCCACTTTGAAAAGCCACTTCTCCTAGAAATAAACTGTAAGCCTCTCGAGTAATCCAAAACGGATGTATTAGAGTATTGATAGACTCAGCATTGTCATGGCAGCTGCCAGTGTTTCCGCTAACACCTGAAATAATTATAACCACATGTTGGAATCTCATATTCACCGCCATGGATTAAAGTATTTACTCAAAGAGAAACGTGGGTTTTACAGAAACAAATTTAGAGATAATCTGACATAATGCAGCTGAAATCAAACTAGGTATTATATGTTTTGTCAGCTCACAGTGTCACCTAATATTAGTGTTCAATATGCATAAAGCTGAGCTGCTGTATGAGGTACAGCAGCAGAGGAATATGCTATCGTAATGATATATCTGTAATGTCTGCTGCTGGTGTGACATGACATGTGAAGCTCCAGGGGGGAAAGGTAACATGATCACTGCTCCTGTAATGTTAATGAAAAAGATCATCAAGGGAGACATTTTGTAATTGGTTTAATGAAATGCCCTGATGGATAACGTCAATTACCATCAGATCTGGCAGATTAAGAAACATAAAACCTTAAAGGGTCCTATTATGCTCATATTCAGGTTTAAAAAATTATATTTGTGCCTTTACTGTGATATCTTTACAGACTTTAATGTTCAAAAAGGTAGTTATTTTTCTAATACTATCTGAGCTGCAGCACCTCTTTTCACCCTCTGTCTGAAACCAGAGCCCAGTCTGCTCTGATTGGTTAGCTTGCTGGCTCTGTTGTGATTGGCCAATGCTTGGTGATATCCCGCCCATTAACATAACATGTACAGTTGTGTTAGAGCAAAAGCCAATAGAAGTGTGAGTGTTACAACATGATGTCACTATGTCACACAAGTAAACAAAAGAGTCCAATGGAGGCGTTTCAGGCAGGGGGGAGGGAGTGTGTGGAAGAGAAACTCCCTCTGAAGGGAACTTTATGATGTCAGCCTTTGCGGATCATTTACATGCACAAAAACCCATATTACATACTACAGGAAAGGGAAACCCCCAAAAAGCATCATAGGGCCCCTTTAATGCATTATTTTTGTTTTCGTGTCTATTATTAACATTTGGGTTGAATCAAAATATGGTCCTTTTGACAGCTTTTGACTTGTTTTGTTTAGCCTGATGTTCCCGTTTGACCTATTAGAGATGATCATGTGGGCAGTCAAAGTGCAGCATGTCTCTTATTGAATTTACTAGTATTTAATCACACAAATGTACAAATAGATCTCCTGATCTCCTGCTGTATGTCCTCAGAGAAGACACACAGACTGGTCATGGGTTCTATGGAAGCAAACAAGAGACAGACGTATTTGAATTTTATCAGACACCAAATTTATAGCATTGAAAATAATTACTATGAAAATCATGTATCTGAATCTTTTTGCTCCGAATTTACCTATGTGAAATACAAATGTAACAATTCAGGTTAAAAACATTCGAATAGTCAAATTCAGATCCCAAAAATTCAAGTGAAAAAAATTCGAATGTACAATTTCGGTGTTTAAAAAATTCGATGTAAAAAATGTCGGTGTTTAAAATTTGATGTCCAAAATTGCGATGCAACATCATCCGGGCTACTCAGACAGGATAAGCAATCGAGCCCGAATGCAAACAAACCGACTTCTGGCCTATCAGAGTCAAGCGGCGAACTCCGGGAGTGCGGTGAAGCCCAATGCTGCAAACTGTAGGCGATGGATGCAGATGGGAGCAATTCCCGTAGACCCTATGTTAAAATGTCCAACTTAACATCAGAAAATGAACATGTTTCTAGCCTGGATCCACAAAAACATATTCTGTAGTTAGATTCCCCCTTCATGACAACAGGACTGCTGCTCCTAGTCCTAGCTCCTCTGCTAGCTCTGTTAGCTCCATGATGCTACAGGGGCTCAGCTCATGAGGAGAACACTACTTGAACTCGGCCGTGTTTGTTGTGTTGGTTCCTGGTGGACTATTCGTCATGCAAATATATGATTTATCTGTGGTTAAAACAGACCTTCAATGAACGCAGTTTCTTCGGTAAGTCAACCCTGCATACTTTATTTGATGTTACTGGTGTTTTTATTAAGTTAACGTTAATGAATGTTTAGAGTTGGGTTATCATTTGAGCAATCGGTAGCTCCATCTGTGCTAACAATGCCATGCGTAGCATTCAAGTTAAACGTAATAGAGAAGTATAAAACATTCAGTGGGATGCTACTGTATACCAAAAGGCTTCTGTGCGAGGTTGGTAAAATAAGGTCATCCTTGTACGTTAGATAGTTAGTTTGCTAGTTAGGTTACTGTATGCATTGTTAAGGTTCATTTCAATTCGCTATGCTCTACTATAGCATAAAATAGACTAGCTAACGTCAACCTATTGTTGAAGAGAGTTAGTCTATATTAAATCAACCTCACAATAAAATGTGTGTATCTTTAAAATATGAACGTCCCTTAGATACGCTCCCTTAGATATTATAATATGGTTTGTTGAACTGGAGTTATTTATTGCAGCTAACCGCCTATCCGACGAACAACCCAAACATTGTTGTTTTTAATATTATTATTACCAATGCCTCTTTTAATAGTATTATCCTCACACTTGAGAAACAGCCCTATCGTGGCTGTAGAACGGAACATGTAACTTAAAGGGATAGTGGAAATCTGCGAATTTTGGGTTTAACTTATGTATTTTTATTAAAAATAAGCATAATAAACCATTTTTTTTTTATTTCATGCGCCTAGTTTCATTTTATTTTCAATTTTACTGCTCCCGACCACGCCCTCTCAATGAAACGAAATACTTCGGGAATCTTCGGGTGATGACGAAAACAAAGAAAGACGGGCACAAACATTGGACGAGGCACGAGTATTTTATTATGTTTTCTGGCTGATTTAATGCATCATTAGCCTGTACCATTGTGTACAACGCCATTTATTGCCTGTCGATTAGGCGACCGGTACACAGTGTCGAATGTGTACACTACAGTCATCATATAGACATGATAGACTAACAGTACTGTGAGTACAGCCTACACTTGACAGGCAGCCTGGCTAGCCTAGGATTAGGACCATACTACGTCAAAAGACCGATTGGCTCTAGCTGTATATCATGCTAGTATACAATTCATTTAAATGTATTCATGTAATTAATGCCCATAAGGCTGTTACATATACAATAATACATGTGACAAGATAATTTATGTGAACCTGACCCTGGTATGTTATGAAATGTACCCTACATGCAGTCATCCTCGGGCATAGCCATAGGCCTACAGTGCATGCATGCCAACTTTTGCAATATATAATATAGCGCCTAGCGTGAGCTATGCTTAGGGACCTACCAGTCAAGATTATTTGTGCGTAGGGGTGCATCATCTGGCGCCGGGTCCTGGTCATCCTCGCCATTGCCCATGCCGTGAACTAACTCCATCTCCTCGGGCTCGAACAAATAAGGACGTAATGGTCCATCGTCTGGCTCAATATTCTCACCATCGTCGCTTACTGAACCGGATTCAGATTCAGTTCCTAAAACTACATTTTCGCAGGAAAGCCGAGAGGATGTTTCTGACTCGCTATCATCACTGGATACCTCGTACAATCCTTCTTCTTTGTCTGGTATATTTGCCCTTCCACGTTCATTCTGCATAGACGCCATGGTTTGTTATCGTTTCGTCTTCCTGAGTTTTCCTCACTTCCGGTTTGGCTGAATCGATCATTTCGTTTCTAAAAAAGTTCGGGGAAGCTGCAATAAAGTGCTTCTAACATGCGTAAGGCAATTATTATATTTTTTTAATCAGGTGTGATTGTTTTGGTACGTAATTATGCTTGAATATAAGTTAAAACGAAACTATTTGGGGTTCAATTTCCACTATCCCTTTAATGCCTGCACTTAAGGTCCATGAATAGCGTAGTCAATGCTTTAGTGACAAGGAAATGATTTGTTTAAATATTAGATATGACGTTATCTGTGACGTTATCTGTGAAAATTAAGCTTATCCATTGCATTGCATTTGTTCAATAGGTTTGTGTCTTACCCTTACGTGTGTGATACATATGAATATGGCATATGAAAACAAATTAATTTGACTGACTCATGAAGAACTCATCCAAAGTAACAGTAAAATAAAAAGTACCTACACAATAATACTCAATCAAACTGATACAGTATAAGGACTGTGATATCCAGCAATCTCTTAAGTATAACAATAAGTTTATGACCTGTTTTTAAAAGAAGATAACAAGTTGTTTGCATGTAAAGAAGTCTGTAACCCACGCATGTAACTTTACATCTGTTTGTTCAAAGTGTCCTTAAGGTGATCCAGACAGGCTGGACCAGAGAAGGAGAGACAGATCTGGACTCCTAACAGCAGAGAACTTCAGCACGGATTCCAAGGTACACCTTTTTCATACTTTACAAAGAATGCATAAAGTAATGACTAATACACTGATATACATACCATTAAACATGACTGAATACTAGATCACCTGCACATCAGTGATGTTGAGTGTACTTTCTTAGCAAAAGGTTACATTTACATTTTACCAAACATCACTTTTTTGTTCAACTTTCACATTTCAATGTATTTAAGGCAAATATTATTGAACATAGTGAGAACTACGACCCTTTGTCTCTGCATATTGACTGTAAAAAAACATGTTAAAAGGGATTCTTTCAGTGAGACAACCAAACAGAGCAAGCTTCTACAGTTGCACTAAGTTTTGATAACAGTTAAATATTATTTTAATAATACATCTATTTCAATGTTGATGCATTTAGAACGGTTTATTCATAATCTGATTATCTTTGTATTACACTGTTGGATTTAAAAAACACATTCAAATATAAAAAATCATTATATTTATAGCCCCTGAAAACCTCTTTCTTAAATAACACACTTGCTCTGCAATAATATGTTTTTTGATATCTCTGTTAGGAAAGGACATGCCTGAGAGACAGGACTGCTTCACCATTTTCTCTTTCTCTGAGGGTCCAGAAGAACATCCAAGAGGGAAAGGAAAAGCTGATGTTATGAGATGTAAGAGCAGTACAGGTAGGACTGTCACGATAATAAAAAATGTTGGACGATAAATCTTTCTGGAAATTATTGCGATAAACGATAATATTGTCGGCACCGTTGTAAGACCATTTTAGACCACTGACATAATGATAATATATAATAATAATTCAAGTACATCCTTTCAAACAGAACTTTTTATTGAACATTCAACATTGCAAATGAAATGTGAAATAATATTAAATATATAAATGATATATAATAAATAAAACAAATTAATTAAATTATAATACATTAATTAAATCACACACAACCAAAACAATACATTAAATAGACTCAGGCTGGAAAACAGAGCTCTCTCTATCTATCTATATAGATATATATATATATATAAATATAAATAAATATGAGCACACATTGTCCCACAAGCAAAAAAAGCCTCCTTAAAACAACAGTCAAGTGTACAGTCCACTGTCCATACAAAGACCCAGATGCCTCAACAGGCCATATCCAAATCTGTTTTTCAAAGTTTTCGAGCAAGGAACACCAACATGTTTGCATTGTCGGGCAAATCCATTTTTGATTGCAAACTGTCGGGAAGGTGGGGGCTCTCCATCTCCAGCTGCCGTGTTTGCTCCCAGCTGGGAAAACGGAAAGGGGTGGTTGTGTTTTAGGTGTTGTTTAAAATGTGTGGTATTGCCTGCTTTTGTCGCTACCTTTTTAAAACAAATGCGACACACCGCCCGGCTCATTCAAGTCCATTGGTTGGCCTCGTTGATTTGGCTTGAATCCAAAATACTGCCACACTGGAGAATCAAGATGTGTAGTTAGGTTTTGTAACCAATTCCATTTCACTTTAAATTCCCCGCGAGTAAGTCACATTCATTTGGCTGCTACGCTGCTGCACGTGTTGTGCACGCGGAGTGTCCTGACCTGGCTGTGTGTCAGCCCCGCCCCTCACAGCACGCCTGGCAGCCACAGCGCTCCTAGCTAAAATGCTGGTCACATCCTTATGTAAACGGCAATTTATCGAGCTCAGAAAAGTTATCGAGTCCATTTTTATTTATCGTACGATAAGTCAATTTATCGATTATCGCGACAAACCGAAGTACAGGACATTCACTAAGAGACACTTATATTGTAACACAAATACCTGCACACTGAATAGTTTTGTAGTCTAACAGGAACTTCATTTGTGTGTTGTTTTGTGTTTTACATTGCACCTCAGAGACAGTGTGATTATTGTCAGGCCTATAAAGTTTGACACAAAAAAAAAGTCAGCTGATCAAATGCATTTGCCTCACTTTATGAGCTTCACAATACTTGTGCCTTGTAGGCTACAGCTGAGTTTGCAACGTCACAAATAAATGGTGCCAATCTTCAGTCAGATGTGAATGTGTAATTTAACATTTTCAGTAAGAATAACGGACAAAAGGAGTGGAAATACAATGTATTGAAATGTAAACTAAAAGTTATCAAGCATGAACCATCACCATTTTTTTTTTTTAGATGAAAACTAAATAATATACATAAGTTACACTAAATGTTAATCTGTTAATTTACAGGCCTGTGCAGGTGGTAACAGCTATGCCCAACATGGGCTAAGTTCTGTAGGTGCAGCTGGTGCAGGTCCTCCTCCCTCAGGCCTGGTCCTCCTCGCAGGGAAAGACCCTCGGTCCTCTCTGGCCAAACCAACAGACAGGACGTTCATAACGCTGAGGTCTCCCCCAAAGTCTCTAATCATCCATCCTGTGAATATGAGAGGGGAACAAATAGTGTAATAGATGCTTTGGACAATAAGAAATATAAAGTTAACTGTTGAGTTGCTCAGTTTTTTCGATTGACAGGGTTTAATAATACAAACAAAAGGAGAGGCACCGTAAAATAAAGATTGGTCTTTCAATACATTGTGTTGATTTTGTCTTTTGAATTGTTTGTCTAAAATCAAGTAGCTAGAACTGTTACTTATAGTTTGAATGATACAGTCTGGTTATAATGTTTGGAGGAGGCATCACAGGTAAGAGCACCATTTGTTGTGTTCCATCCACAACAAATGCCCACAGATTGATGTGTGTGTATTTATTTATCTACTATTTCTTGAATTATTACTGTCAGCACAAAACAAGAGATTTGTGAATTATGCTGTGTTGCTGTTTTAATTTATTTATTTTTTATTCTATTTGATCATGTTTTATCAAACCACTGTAAAGCGTCTTTGAGTACCTGGAAAAGCGCTTTGAAATAAAATGTATTATTATTATTATTATTATTATTATTATTATTATTTTGTTTTAGTAACATGTTTTTAAAACATTATCTCTTTTCCACTACACTATCTTGAATATTTTAGTGTTTACATCACTACATTTATCTAACAGCTTTAACATTGTAAAGGTGTCACTTCGGACTCTGGGTAATTATGACAGTATGTCCTACTATTTTGAGAGTTTGAACAAACCAGACCAGATCTATTAATGTAGAAAATAGTCAGCACAATAAACCATTATGAAAGTAATCATTAGTTAGCTCATTGTTCAAAATGAGCTCCAACTACAACAGTTAAGTCAACTCTTGCATCGGTAATATTAACAATAAAACAAATGATATAATATAATAGTATAACTTGTGTCTACTTTAAATACTTTAACAACACTTTCCTAATTATACTAGCATACTTTTACTAAAGTAACATTAACATGTTTAAATGCAGGGCTTTTGTAAGAGAGTATTTGTATAGTGTAGCATGGTCTACTTGACTTATCTAACCGAAGTGATCGTTACGTTACTTTGCAAACCGTTACCCCCCACCCCCCACACACAAACAAAAGGACACGGTAACGTTGTGATTCACTTCAATTAATGATAACTACGGAGCTTGCTAACAGCAAGGCACAAGGCTACTTCACTCATTTAGCTAGCTAATGTAAGATACAAATGCTGTCGAGCCCTCACTGCTTGTAAAATAAATAGCACAAACTGACTACTTACCTGAGCCTCACTGTTCTCCATCATTTTTCTCCCGGGTTGTTGTGATCACATGACTGACAAAGCCGTGCTCTGATAGGCCAGAAGTCGGTTTGATTGCATTCGGGCTCGATTGCTTATCCTGTCTGAGTAGCCCGGATGATGCTGCATCGCAATTTTGGACGTCGAATTGTATACACCGAAAATGTTGACGTCAATTTTTTTTCACTTGAATTTTTTGGATCTGAATTTGAACACTCAAATTGTTTTAACTTGAATTTGTACTGCTGATAAAATACAGTATGTGCATGTGTGTGTGGAGTGCATGAGAAGGAGAGGTCAACAAATATCAAGAAAGATAAAGATAAGCAAAGATAGCAGTCAGAAGGGTTCTGGTCGTATGACTTCTTATCAGAGGCTAATTTCAAAGATAATTACACACCTTAACATGCACTTACACACACAGAGTCTGACAATGGTTAAGAATAGTTGTGTGTTGCTTCTTAGAACATATTTCCATTGGAGTTAAAATAGTTTGTAGTTCTTCCTTTACTCCAACTACGTCACTGTCAACCTTTGAATGCATTAGATGCAGGAAGTATAACATATTGCACAGCTTCAAACTTTGTCTGTCAATATAGCATCCACTTTATTTATAATTAACAGCTTCAGCTGGTTGCATTTAACATTAACGGAGCGTCCACACTACAGCTTCAAAAATAGCTTGGAGCTGGGCGTGTCTGGAGCTTGGGGATTTTATTCAAGCAACAGGACCAACAACCAATCACATGAATCTCCCGCCCCCGACATACAGAGCAAAAAACCCCGGGGATTTTATGGGAGCAATATATATATAAACTCCCCAAACAGGCGAAAACCTACCAGTTCCCCCACTGTCTCTGCCACCTCCCTCCATGCCTGGTTCCTCCGGTTTGTATCCCGGTAGGTGAAGAGGGTCTGGTCATACAAAACCGGGTGTTTTGCTACGGCGATAGTTAGTTTCTCCTCCGACTTTTTTTGAAATATAGAAATGAACGGCGGGATATCTCTCCCAGCTTAGACGCGGTTTGATTGGCTACGGCTTCAGCTGTCAGATTTTGGGAAACGGGATTTGATTGGCTGGCGCTGGCTACTCCGGCGTCAGAAGTTGAACATTGTTCAACTTCTGACGCCGGAGACGGCGGAGACGGACCGCTCTGCTACCCACAATTCAGTTCGGCGAAAAAGCGAGGCTACGTGACGTCACCCCATTGAAAGTGAATGGGCAGATTGGAGTTTTCGACGCTGTAGTGTAGACGGGCCGTAAATGTCACCTTTTAGATGCTTTTACCCCAAGCTCAATACTGGGGTGAAGTGTCTTGCCCAAGTACACAACGACACAATGTTGACTGCAGTGGGGATCAAACCATTGCTGCTCTTGATCCGAAGATCAGCACACTAACCCACTGAGCAACATCCTCTACGTATATGACTGACTGGACATCCACATAAGAGTCTTGCAGTGTTATAGTTATTATAGCTTCAAAGAACATACAAATAACTTCTGCAGGTTCGCTGACCAAACATTTAACATTTAAAGATGTGTCTATTATGTATTTTTGGGGTCATTTACGGACATTTCTAAGGTGTGGCCGAGAAACAGATATCTGAGAAACAGATAACCAAACAAGAGAGGACACAGAGCACCTACAAGGTTCGGTGTGTGTGTGTGTGTGTGTGTGTTTGCTTTCTAGAGTGATAGTCTGAGTCTGAACCCACTGAACTTATTCTGTTTCTTTACCGAATATAGACACAAATATTTCCCATGGAGTGTGTGTGTGTGTGCATATTTGTATGTGAACCCGCTCACCTCTCTGTCTACCCATCCGTCCTTGGCATTCTGCTCACACACACTCATATCACAACATGGACTCAGAGATGCAACAGGAGCACAGCGAGATAGAAAGAAAATCACATTTATAGAGAGATAACGCAATGCACTGAGACTCAAACGTAGACAAAAAAGTGAAGCATTAAGATTGCAGAGAGAAAGGAAGTTCACCCGAAGGTCAAAATGTAATAGCTGGGAGAGAATCGACTCTAAAGGATAAATCAGCTTGTCTGAAAGAGAAGCACATTTTTTCCACAGCTCTAGTTTGTCAGTCTCGCGGACTCACTATCCTGCATTCATCAAAATACCGTGTTTAATTTCTCATTTCAAATGCTGCATGTCACTTTTGAAAAGCTGCAGATCCGATCTGACAGAAGCCTTATCGTGTTTGAGTTGAATCAGAGTGTCAAAGTTTGGTCACAGTGCACAACCTCCAGTCGCTGAGTCAGGATGTCAAATTCATGCCTGTCACACCAAGTGCTTATGAACACTAGAAAGGCTGCAATTTGAACAGAAATAAGAATTCAAAGGGACTTCTATTTAAACATCAATTCTGTACATTTTAATATATATTTGTTTTGGAACATGTTGAATTAAATCATCATAGGGAAAAGACAAAGAAATAAAATACCTGTATCGTAATAGTTGATGTGTTGATGTTTGCTAAACTACCGTCAATTGAAGTCCATATGTCCTTCTGATTTTTCAATGATTATATTTGTTTAAGCTTCTAGTAAAGTACATTAAAGGTGCAATATATAATTGTCTGCCACTAGGGGTCTCTCATTTTAGTTAGTTAGAATAAAGTAGCTTGAATTCATCGTAGTGTGTCATTTTCAAAATCAGCATTGACCAGAGCGAAAAGCAAAGTTAGCTTATTTCTCCGGCTCCAATTGCGGTGTCGAAAGGCAAAAATACTGTCATCCGTTTAAAATATATAGTTAAACTCAACAGTTTTATGTTATTTTGTTACCATAAAAATAAATATAATCCGAATGCTGACGCAAAAGGGATAGCTTTATTAAAAGTATGGATTCCTCTAGGTTAGAAAAAGTGTCGGTTACCTTTTGGACAATGTAAAAACACAATTCAGAATATTTGAATGTGAAGAGTGACATAATATACCCTTGATATTGAATGGATGTGTATTCATGTGTCTTTATATTCATTGTTGCTCACATGTGATTGTCTATTTATTTAATGTTAGCCTACACTTTTTTATCTTTTGCATTTATCTGCGCTGTAAATGTACATGCTGCAAGAACAATAAGGGATTTATATTGAAAAAATAACTAAGTAGAACAAATTAATCTTGAGTAGTGAGAGACGCAGGCAAGATAGGATCAGAATGGTGAGCATATTTAAATGTTACTGCACCATTAGGGCACAAATCCTACTCAAGGACACTGATTTATATGCCTCATAGTAAAAGGTTTTGCAAATGCATCTTCTCAGGGACAAACTGTGTGATTGTGGGTTAGGACAAAGAGCAAGATATGATTAAATACAATGCTAGCTTGCAGGTGCAGAGGGAGAGAAGAAGAGAACAAAATATGCTGAACTGAGTGTGGTCCGAACAGACGGTGAAGCCACAGGTATCACTTTAGTTGTTCATGTTACAGGGCAGCATATGGCAGAGATAAGAATCTGAGACAGGAAGTGAGCATGCAGAGAGGAGAGAGAGAGAGGAGAAGGTATACATTAGATATGCAACCCGGTACAGTAAATAAATCCTAACGCCGTATTGGCAGACAGCCTGTCGCTCCAGCACTGTTCAAGAGATGACATCATTGAAAGGGATGCTGAGAGCTTGTTGGAGGAGGAGGAGGAGGAGGAGGAGGAGGAGGAGGAGGAGGAGGAGGAGGAGGAGGACAGCGAGGGAAACATGTTCTGTAGTTGCAGTGAACATTTCCGAATGTTGTCTACTTTGACAACAGCAACTAGTCCTTCGTGCAAAATCTAATGTGTGCCTTCATACAGTGAATACGAGGGTTTTATGTTTATTTTGTAGGTACATAAATTGTTACATGGAGTCCCAGACCGACTGTTGCTATGGTGTCTAATAGACTATCAAACTCAGGGAGCTTCTAGGAATATGTTCTAAAGAAAGACAGACTTTTTAACTCATTTTCAACATGTGGCTAAAGTGATTGCAGATGCATATTTGAGCTACTGAAATATTGAAGTAAATGTCAGCATCAACAACTTTAACCTTTAAAAAATACATTTGTGCACAGTCTAAAACACAAAATGTTAAAATTGGATGAATCAGCGAACAACAACAGTTAATTGGTTAGGAATGTGAATTAGCAAACATGGTTACAGATTGCCCAATCCATCAGCATTGTATGCCTCCAAGTCTATCAATTTATTTTATTGATGGATCTGACATCAACATATGCCTCTTTGCTCCTGGTAACTCTCAACATCTAGCTGTTTTTATCCAATATGTACCCACATAGGCGCACCACAGATTCATAATAAACCAATACATACATTTAAACTTCTGGCGCATGGTGTGAACACATTCTATCCGAGGGATTGAACTTGGGGCCCCCCCAACTCCCATTATTCTGACTTGATTAAATGTTATAAGGCACACATTCCCCACTGCTAGTAGGACTTTTACTTCACACATACATTGGTCAATAGGGGAATCGCTAACGTTTTGGACCAATAAGCCAAATCAATACGGGCACTGGTATCAATGAAAATCGTATTAATGCCTATGCCTACCAGGGAACCCTTCATTTAAGTTTTCCACCAATGTTCAATATCTGCCAATGGCAACGACTTTCCAATGTTAGGGAAAGAAAAGTGTTTACGATAACTAGAAAAAGTTTGTTCAAGGTCCGTGACTGGATGTGAACTCCGGTTTGATGGGCGAACAACACACTCAACAATCATCCCGGCCTCAACACCCTCACTTAATTTCTAGCAACTGAAAGAACAAACTACATCCGGCATTTGCGTGAAGAACTGGTGCAGAGTGTAAATCAAGAGGGGAAAGATCGTAATCATAATAGGGCTGAATGACAGACAAACACAGATAGATTTCTGTGTCTTTTTTTCTCTCGTAGGTGGAAAGGGTACATGAAACCACACTAAAGAAGGATTTAAGGCTGCGGAGAGGAGAAAAGACACCTCACTTTCACAGCTTTCCTCTACACTGCACAACATGGAACTTGCTGCAACGACTCATCAATTTGACCAAATAGCTCTATAAAGACAGCCGGGAGCTTTTATGGCTCCACCTCATTGTGTGTGTGTGTGTGTGTGTGTGTGTGTGTGTGTGTGTGTGTGTGTGTGTGTGTGTGTGTGCGCGCGTGCGCGTGTGTGGTTGCACTTCGTCGCTCCCCAGCTGACTGTAAAAACGGCAGCTTCTAATTGGTTATTGACGGGCGCCAGAGGAAGATGATGACATCACCTCCGACCAATAGCGTGGCCAGGACTGACATACGAGAGGCAGGATGGACAGGGATGATGGAGGGATGGAGATGGAGGTAAAAGGATGGAGAGATGGGAGCAGAGGAGCTCTTTTAATTTGTGTTTTGCTGAACTCAGCGGCTCCTGTCACCGAGGAGGGGGAGAACAAGGACGGTGATGAATGAGTGAATAAAAAAAGGAGAAGATGAGATGGGAAGAGAGATTGGAGAGTACATCAAGCAGGTGCAGTGAAATAAAAGAGTATTTAATGGTTCCGGGGCTGCAGATTGGTTGATTGGTTGTTAGCGGTGAGCAGTTAACGGATTGGATGGGAGGATGGGAAGAAAGAAGGAAAGTACTTCTCCATGTATCTGAACCAAGATGAGAATATGTATGTCTAGAAAGATAAAAAGTTATTAAAACAATATTTTATTGCTGCAGGATGTCTCTATATGTTTGCATGTGTCTATGTTTTTATGTCAGAGTGTACAGTTTGTGCTAAGGATAAAGTATATTCGTCTGATTCCTGAGCCAACATGAGTCATCGTTTCCAAAACAGAGACTGCCCACACCATGCCTGACATGTTGACGCAGTGTGTGTGTGTGTGTGTGTGTGTGTGTGTGTGTGTGTGTGTGTGTGTGTGTGTGTGTGTGTGTGTGTGTGTGTGTGTGTGTGTGTGTGTGCGTGCATGTAATCATCATATAGAAAACCAGACACTGTATTTGTATTTTCTAACCCATAAAACCTCAACCCCATTTCAACCTAATCTCCATAGTTGAGTTACACCTAAAACAGATCCTTGATATGATATACTTGATTGTCCCCTTAAGGAAATGTGTTCTGGTATCAGTCCTGCAGTTTCACATACATGTAAGTATACAAATTAATTAAACCTGTTCTTCGGAACCCTGAATCTTCTACCAGAAGGTAGGAGCTGGAATTCTCGGTGGGATCATACACAATTGTGTGTGCCTGTCTAATAATGGAGTGATCATATATGTTTTGGAGAGATAAAAACATGTCCTCACCGATAAAAAAGAAGTCTGTCCTTCCCGAAAGATGTCATTGTGTTCTACAAATGTCACCACTTCACAGTCATAGCATGTGGTCGGTTTCCAACAATGATCTCCCAGTCCAAATATGAATTAATCTATTGCAAATTGCAAAAAATATGTTGATCTTTAAAACTGACTTGTTCAAGGTCTTCCTGATGTCCATACTTTTTGCCAACGTGCTCACAGTCCAAATATGATTCCACCTTCCAGAAATGTCCTTACCTTTCCAATAGTGTCCCCACTGTCCAAAAACACGTCTTCACTTACAAAAATATGCCTTCATCTTTAAAAAATAATTGACCTGTCAAAACATGTTTTTTACTTTACATAAGGGATTCTCATTTTCCAAAATGTCCCCACATTTCAAACTAAATATCATTACTCGCCAAAATGTTTTCACCTTTTAAACTGTCAGGATTGTTAAAACATGTCCTCCTAAATGTCAACAATTTTCTCAAATGTCATCACATAAAAACATTTCCCGTGTCCAAAATGTCACTTCCCACAAATGTTGTCAGCTTCAAGGTATACGACTCAATCTAGACTTCACAAAAATAGAAGTACAGTCACACACACACATCTGCATGATGATTACATGGATGTACAGTAATAACACACACACACACTGAGTGATGTGTGGGCACGGCAGAACCAACCAGCCAAAAAAGGCTAACTATCACCATGGCAACGTACGGGCCGTGTACCAATTGGAGGTCAACTCGATGAGGTAATGGGTTTCGAAAGCTTTCTGAGCCTGTCTGACTCTCACACACTTGCTCTCACACACACACACACACACACACACACACACACACACACACACACACACACACACACACACACACACACACACACACACACACACACACACACACACACTCTTGCTTTGTTAGGAAAGGATTGTTAGGCGGGATCTATGGTACAGCCTGAGAGTTCTTGTGCAATGCAACAACTCCCCGTTACATAACGTGGTTCCATAACTCATGCAGCACAAACACAACAAAGAGAGGCAGAGCACTGCAGCAGCCTGATACTCATCCTGCAGAGTGATTGATGTTGCATCATGCTCTAATAATGATCCATGAAACATACCAGAGCACTTCTGCACAACACTGATACAGGTCATTAACTACACTATCTCGCTTCGTTCTTCACGTTAAGAAAAACGTTTTCACTTTTTTAGTTTAGGATTTGTTGAGAGGATTTGGAGACACAGTCTGTTGAGTCTACAAAGACATGTTGATTCCCTAGGTAAAGGTACCTAAAGCTAAGTGTCATTTGGCAAATATTCCATAATAACCTTTTATCATATAGTAAAAACTAGACTTTTGCACCAACCTTTGGCTTTGTTTTAAGGCTTTCAAACACTAAGCCATGATGGGAGGTTTTGACCGATGACAGGTCATTTAAAAGAGAGGGCTTTCCTATTGGCTGTTCGACAGATGCAGATGTGTGTCCACTCAGATGGTATAAGCCTAAAACTACAGAGCAATATCCTCCTTTTCAAAAAAGGAGAGAAAATGTTTCCAATAGTTTTACAGCTTACAATAGCCAAGGCTAATGGCTGTGGTTATCTCAAGGCAGCCTCAAAGGTTAGCAGAAGGCTAAGTTATTAGCAAATGTACTCTGTATCTGAAACCTTTCATCGAAATTGAAACACGCTAAAGTCTGAAATCATAGAATGTCACGACAAAGGGCTTTACAGGGCAACAAGTTTGCAAAGAAATCTTGACGTAGTATTCATAGAATAGCCCATATTTAAAGACATTGAAATGAATGACTAGTACCCTTGAAGGACTGAGAACACACTGTGAAAGGGGTTAAAGTTCCTAAGATGAAACCATGAACAAAACCCGTAAACCGGACAACACCATGTGCCAACTATCATTGAGAATGTAGCCTTGCCCTAAAAGCATACCCTGCCTCATTGTCAATTGATGTATGGGACCACCAGGCAAATAATGAACATGATGCTGCGATCAAGTAGACCTTGAACTAGTTATTTAGACTTTGCACCCATTGGGAAAATGTTCAAAATATAAAGTGGGAGGTTCAAGTGAGAAGTCTATGATACATTAGTCTTCTCATAGTTTGTGTTCCTGATCTAGCGGCCATTGAAGTGTAGACTGCATAGAAACTAGGAAAAAGAGACTCAACTCACAAACAGTCACATATTTCTCATCTTTACATTCCATCTCCTATGTCTATGCAAACTCAAACAGACACTATGATGACTGACAAGGAAAGAAAGAAAGACATTTCTAAATACAAGGCAAAGATAATTAGACATTTCTTTTACATTCTCTTTGCCCTCCAATTGTCCTTTATCACACTCATATCATCCATCTCTGCCCTTTAACATTCAAATCAAACTTTTCCTTAATGTGTGTTCACATAACATCACAGCCACATGTCAGCACAAATCAGCACACAGGCTACCTTCTTCATATATATTCCATAGGATCTGTCCATGTTGATAAGATAACTTACTGTACATAAAGCCGCTGTGACTGCAGCTTCATTTCTCTGCGTTTTCCACAATAATGTGCGTAGGATTTCTCTCATGCAGCCCCCTTTCTGTCTCAACGTATATGTTGCTATGCGTGTCAAGCCTGAATGCTAAATTCCTCTGAGTGCCCACATGTCAGCTCCTTTCAGTCAATTACTTTGAGTATGTGCATATCTGTGGCCCCATCCTGACCTCCCACCACTGTCCAAGGAGGCCAGGTGTATGTGCGTGAAGTGTTCTACACTAAATCTATTGTGCTCAAATGCTGTATTGGATTTGCAGTTTTGTTGATGCTTTGTGAATAACAATGGATGTGCACAGAGAAACATATCTGTCATAACACATCATTTACATTTAGTGTGGGACATATGATCCCAGTCTTCTGAATAAAACATTTAGAGGGAAATGCACTGTTCCATTCAACTTTCGGCTGATTTCCATATTTCATATTACTGAGTCAGGAGCTCAAAGTATGTTTTCCCTAGATAGAGCTCTAACTGGAACCTACGAATTTCAGGGCAAATGTTATTGTATTATTTCATTTCAATACATTGACATGGATTTTCTTCCATGTGCTCATCATTTTAGATCTTTTAGGACTATGACAGATGGCAGTAGCTCAGTTCGGAAAGGAAGGTTGAAGGCTCAAGTCCCCTAATGGACCAAGTGTATGTATGGAATGGTAGTTTTTGCCAGTTCTGGTTACTGAACAAGGCCCAGGACCCCCTCACTGCTCCCTGGGTTATGTGAAGTAACTGCTCACTTCTAGGTTCAATCAATGTAATAATGTAACTTAAAGGTCCCCTATTATACTGTTTTTCATCAATATATTATAGGTCTCAGATATATACAAAACATATCTCTGAAGTGTTTGGCTGGAAATACCAAACAGATCATGCATTGTAGTATCCCATAAATCCCTCTGTTTCAGCACTGTTTCAAAAGTGCTGATTCTATGTATGTTACTTTAGATGAAAATAAGGAGCCACTCCCCACGTCTCTCTGCGAAATATTTGGTTAAAAAGAACACAGTGGTGCTCTATGTGGAGATTCAGGTGAAAAGGTGGGCGAGTGTTACCTTGGTTGGTTATTGGCTAATGGTTACACAAGCCATAACACAAGCCAACAAATTGTTGTGACATCATAAAGTGGCCAAAATATGATCAGCTCATTTTCAGCAAGGTTTTTATATAAATGGATCAGGACAAAAAGTGAGCGAATCTTTTTTCCTGAAACTACATGTTTATGTATAAAAGACGTGAAAAAGTGGATTTTGCATATTAGGTGACCTTTAAATGTATGTGTAACTATATAAAATATTTAAATTGAACCCTCCATTTCCATTTCATCTTACATGGTTTGTGCAATTTAATATTATCCAAACAGTGTCTGAAGTGCTACCTCTTTAGCAACCTCATTATTACTGGTTTCACCCAGTATTTCAGGTATATGATAGTTACTTGAAGTAACTACTTTGTTGTATCTTTTACGGCTGACTTCTCAATAAAGCCTGTTGACCATATGCTTGAAATTGTGCCAATCCAAACCAGTTTTGTTATTTATGTTTAATCCTCAGTCTACTAACATATTCAAAAATGCAGGGATTACAGACTGGGTTCCATGGGACTTTGGGCCGTAAAAAGCAATAATAACAACAACATTTTAACTTATTTCATCAAGGAAGATCATTAAATATGTAATCACTGTCATCTGAAAAAGAAAAAAATATAACTATTATTGTTTCTTTTTTTTTCTTAGTTTCCTTCAAAAAGACGGAGCCCTTCTACCCTGAGAGTATGTGCTAATTTAAATTAGGACGCAGAGCAAACTCCATGGATAGTTCCATCTGAATTTGGTGTTTTCACCTAAAGTCTTTTAAAAATGACTAATTGATACAGAAAACAATGAGTAGGAACAACTGACATGACATATTAATAAGAAATTGGAAGTATATAATGTAGCACCTGTGACATATGACATAAAAGTATAGGGGCTGGGTGTGCAGGCACTGCATTTGATAATGTAAAGGTTGAACAAAATGATATCCAAAGAAAGTGACACCAAACTGGATAACAGATAATTATAAGTGACTGTGGTAATTAGTTTACCCAAGTCAGGCCTTTACCTTCCATAACCAAGGACATTATTTAAACAAATACATGACTTAGTGACCTAGTTTGTTAATGGTATGCTGACTTACAAACATGGGACCTATACAAAACAACTTTTTGTGGAACTTTTAGAACTAACTATTATTGTTTTGTTTATTTAGGATGGTGTGAAAGCTGTCAGTCAAACCCAAATAATCAAACTTGCCGAGCAAAAACTGTCCAATGACTAAATGTCCTGTCAGTCCATGCTTACCCTTACTATAGTTTGATTATAATAAAGTGACAAATGACATACATGAATGACTAAGGTCCATGGACTTGTCACAGGAATAAATAAGACTAATGATTCTAATAGGATATGTGAGTGATTAAGTATTAATAGGATCAAAGGTCTATGTGCAAGTCTCACCAAACAGGTAGGGATGAATGAAATAGCAGTAGCATCATACTGTATAACATGTTTTCGGCCTTCCACCCTCTCTCCCTTCTTCTCTCCTCCTGTGAGTGGGGTCGGGATTTAGATGTTGTCAGTTCCCACCTCTCTCCCAAAATAAAGTACGGAGCCAGAGCACTCCCTGGTGGTGCCAAACCTGAACTTCAACAACTCAAACTTGGATAACTTTTTTTCGGCTGAGTGAGTCCGTCTCCGTTCAGCATCAGCAGCCTGATAAGACCCGGGACAGTCCCAGCAGGAGTTTGCTTTGGTTTGGATACAAAGTGGAAAGCAGGAGGATGTGAGATCTAGGGGAATTGGAAGTTGATGTCGGGCCACTTGTTGCTTCCACAGTGTGTATGTGATCCAAGCAGAGAATCACATAGAAAACACATGGATTCCCTAAAGTTTTCTTTCTTACTTTAAGTTTCATACTTATCAGATATGGATTGGTAGATTTGCTAAGTCATCTATTGGTTAAAATAAAGGCTTTCTAGTAGGGGTGTAACGGTTCACAGAAGTCACGGTTCGGTTTGTACCTCGGTTTGGGGGTCACAGTTCGGTACGGATTCGGTACAACAAGAAAAAGCAAAAAAAAGTCCCAAATGCATAATTCCAGGTTTGTTATTTATTTTTGAACAGTAGTGCAAGTTTCAGTTTAAAAATAAGGAACTCTGACATTTTGAATAATTAACTGTATTAAACAGTTAAAAACAAACCACAAACAGTACCACACACACTCAGATGGCCATATTATCTATAATGGCTGATGTCAAACAAAAAGGTTTCATCAAGCTGTAAAACTAAAAAGAATGTCTTGAAAATATTACATCATAAATAATAAGAAAGTGTTTCAAGAGCACATAGTCGTTGAAAAACATATGCCAAAAGCTTCCGTTATTTATTTTGGTCTCAAGGCTTTCATGTCTATTGGTTTATTAAAAACAGCGTTGACAAAAAAAAGCTGTTGAACTGCTGTTGTCTTTTGCCGGGCTCTGGCAAATCTGGGTGATGCCTTCTGATATGATTTAGCATGTTTGGCGTGTGTTACCATTAGCATACCGCACCACTGTCGAACAACGCCGACACACCGTACTCGTCCGATCCACCACTCGCACACTTCATCGTTATTGTAGTCCACAGGGAACCCAAAATGTTCCCACACAGCTGATTTAAAAGAAGCAGGTGGGTTCTAGCTCCTGTGTGTTATCTGAAATTGCCATACTAACTTTACTTCTTCTTGTATTTTGTTCGTTTTGTTGTTGTGTTTCTTCTTGTTCTTCATTTGTTGTTTAGCCCTAAGCCTGTTTTTCAGGTCTCAGGCTCGAAAATGACATTCCCAGAACAAATGACCATATCTTCCCTTCTAAAAGGGTTAAATTAATAATCTTTTTTCTCAAAGTAATGATAAACCTGTGAGTTGGATGTAGAAAAGTCAGAATCAATATAGATGTTTTTTTATTTTAAAGAAAATTCAGATTGAACATAGTAAAAAACTGTATATTATAGTGTCCGTCCAAAAAATATTTGTTACTTATAGTGAAAACTACCCTTGGATGATGGTAAGGTACACTAAAAGCTTTATAAATCCAAAGTACAACATATAATAAGTACCCTGTATCAAGAGTGATGCAAAAAAAGTGACATTTGAGGTTTAGCAAAAAAAACTCCACCTCTGAGGTGATTTGGGTGGAAATGGGGGTTTTACCGTTTCTCTGGAACCCATTGGTCGATTTTGGTGATTGACATCTCTTTCTGTCCGTTAGAGCCAATAGAATCGAAGGGGAATCTCCCCACTCACACACATGGTAAAACAAAAATGTGGGGGCTTCGCGGAAGCAGTTTTGCAAGAGAGTGAAGCTGTAGAGCTATAGCTCTAGCTCTGACATCTGTAAACCGAAAAGCAGGTTTATTGCTCATGGATTATCAGAAATCATTTCAAAGGGACACAGACACATTGGATTAACTTCAGCAGCGTTTTTATCATTTTAATGCCATTGAAGACCACTTTTGACCAGACTACGACACAGGTGAGCCATGTTAGCGTTTTTAGCTACCTAGCGCCATATGTTTTGATGTCTGTTCTTGTTATTACCTCCGCGAGTTCGTATCATTGAGTGATAATGAGGGTACCCTTTGATTCTGTGTCACCTCACGATGTGTTGGATGTGCACCAAAGATAAATAATAAGGTTTTGTGAGTGAATTTTGGTGCAGTCATCTGTTAGCATTTTTCGCTCGTTGCTAATTCAGAGGTTCAGCGTTAGCATTGTGGGTTTTTTTTGAAAAAAAAATTAAAATGGTCAGTTAGATGAGTTTCTTCCCGTTACATAGATATAACACATTCATAGTTTATTAAATGAACATGCCCTCAGACACTGTTTCCTGCAAGATGTTGCGGCAGTACCCAGGTACCGGGGTCTCTCGGGCTTAACAGGTTAAGGGCGGCTGGCAAACAGCTTTTAGGCACAATACCGCCCCCTGGATTATAAATAGTGTAATGGATACTGCCCTGAATGACAGACTTTTTTTCCACTCGTAAAAAAAAGGCGTATTCGTCGTGTGACTGCATGTGCCGAACCGTGACGTCCGAACCGTGACGGTACGGGACGAATACGGATACCATTACACCCCTACTTTCTATCACTCATACATGTTATTTACATGTCCGTTGTGGCTCTACTCAAATATGACAGTAACATATACTACAAAAGCACCTTCATGATATTTGACACATAGCTATAGCTATCAAGTTATAATAATGTTATAATGAAGAAAACATGTTCTCTGTTCAATTACAGGCTCTCAAGAATATGGTGATGCGATAAGTGTCATTATACAGGCTTTTTGATTTAATATATTGCAATTCTGTATATTTTTCAAATCTGATTTTGGGAAAACTGTCAGTGTTCCTCATTTTTATTTAATCTGAACAGAACAATCTGAAATTGCTTTTATCACAGTCCCTGACTTTACAAGAACCAATTATTAGGTTCGAAGTTGATGCCAAAGTTTGCAAACTGTGAACGTAAAACTACTTTTTACAGTGGGCTATGCAACTGCAACAATGCCCTTTAGCTCCTTTTGAGCCATAAACTAAGAGTGTCCCGTCCTCCAGAGGTCGATAGCAAATATAGTTGGGACACAGTGAACTCACTATAGAAACATCAAAGGATCACACCCTACTTTTTTCCTGGGAATGCTACATTGTAAACAACAGATCAATGTTGAAATTGGTAGAAAAAGAGCTGGTGAAGTTATCTGTTAGCTGCTGCTTAAAGAAGATTCCATAGAGTTGCATTTAAGTTCGTAGCTAGGCAGACAACATGACAACACCCCAATCCTAGCCTCTCCATTGGCATATTTTGGAATTGATTTAGATTTTACTGATCACTCCCGAGCACGTTTTGGTTTGGCCACAAGCTACATAAGTGTCCAACATGCTGGGTATTCATACTGTTGGCAGCTAGCTAACACATATTGAATGTAAGTTTGGTGGACAGTGTGCATTTGATTCATCTAGTTCATTGTGTGGACTGACACCATTTATATATGCTCACAATATAGGGATTAATTGATTGACCACAGCGGGGGTAATGATTTTGGGGTTAGGTACCTGAGTCCAAAGCCTGCCGCAGCTCTGCAGGTCCACTGGTGGCTGGAGGAGCTCGATACAGAGAATCATTGTTCAATCCTGCAGATAAAAACAGGTAGAAGAAGAGGAAGGAAGTCAGCAGTCAGCCTGAAAACATGTGTTTACTACAGCTAACTTGTAAAGTTGGGCTGCATATTACAGTGAAATACATTAAAGGTTTTTCCAACAGTGAAATAAGGATGGTTGTCCACCTTATGCAGGAGTTATGATGTCGATAAATTAGCTTAGCATAAAGACTAGTAGCAGGATGCAATTGCTACCCTGCGGTTTAAAAACACACACAAAAACACTTTTTAAGCAGATGGAACAACATGTCTATATTTGTTGTCCAGTTTATAGGTAAACAAAGATGTAAAAATGACAGTTTGAGTCAATATTGATAATAGTCGGTGCCGCAACAATGTGCAGGCAAGTTAAAAAGTTTGGTAACATAATTAAAAAAAAATTAAAAAAGAAAGTGCTACACATAAGTAATGGGTGACTTGATACACCGATGTTCCAAAAAAAGGACTTCGATCATATAACTCTTGATAATTATTCAACGGTCCCATAATATACTATACTTATAACCATTAGTGGTGCACGATAAATATTAGGAAGTATGACGTCATCCCGATAAACCCGATAAAAGTAGTAATAGCCCCGATAATATACAATATATTTTTGGGGGGGAAAAAAAAAAAAAAATACTGCGGTGTGGGTGGATTGGGATGAGGGGCACTTGTTTTTCACTCGGCTCCTCCCGTTTTGCCAGTTCTGTGGTATTAGTGGTTTAGGAAGAGGGGAGTTTTTCACAAATCCAGCGCTCCCTAACTCATGCCTGGCTGTGACGTAAATGGTGTGCGGCCGTGAAGCCAGGACAGTAAACAAACATGTCGTCGGTAGTATGGGACTATTTCAAAGTTTCAGAGTTAGATAGTTCGCTTGCTATTTGTATTAACAAATGCAATGCAGAAGTTCCACGAGGAGGGAAAAAGGCAACGAGCTATAATACTTCCAACCTGATTAGTCACCTGAAACATCGCCATCGCTACGATGGTGTGTTAAAAGCGTACGAAGACGCCTGCGCTGCTAAACTAGCGGCGAATCCAAAGCCATCTGCAAAGGCACCGGGGCTTTTACCTATCGACGAGGCTTTTGAAAAAGGCAAGAAGTTTGCCAGATTTGTTTGGGAAAATAAATTTGGTCACTTTGAAGAGTCAAAACTGTTATTGGCTTTGTTTTGTTCATAGTAGTAATACTCATGTCATTTGCTCACTACTAGTCTTTTTTTTACCACCAGGTGTGCAAAAACTACAGGTACATTTCATATATATATATATATATATATTAGGGCTGTCAGTCGATTAAAATATGTAATCGCGATTAATCGCATGATTGTCCGTGGTTAATCGCACATTTTTGATCTGTTCTAAATGTACCTTAGAGGAATATTTTTCAAGTTTTTAATACTCTTATCAACATATGAGTGGACACATATGCTCTATGCTAAATGTATTATCATTTGAACAATGACAAATATTCTCATGAATATTAAACACAACAACCTCCGAACATTACAAATATTCGCCTCAATTCACCCTGGAACCTCTCTCATTCAATAATACAATACAAAGTGTGTGTGTGTGTATGTGTGTGTGTGTGTGTGTGTGTGTGTGTGTGTGTGTGTGTGTGTGTGTGTGTGTGTGTGTGTGTGTGTGTGTGTGTGTGTGTGTGTGTGTGTGTGTGTGTGTGTGTGTGTGTGTGTGTGTGTGTGTGTGTGTGATGGATCGTTGGAGCTATGTGCAACTCAAGGCATATGCTCGAAAGGGAGCTGCCTGGACGCTGCAATCAAGTTGCGCGCACTATCCGTGCTGAGTGTGCTGACTTTTCGTACAATGTCCCACTGTCTGCTACCTGCATAAAGTCAAGTGCTCGGCGCAGTTGTCGGTGATATGTCGCTCCTCTGTTTTCATTTAAACAGCTCCTTATATCCGTTAGCGCAGCTAGCTAGCACCAGATGCTAACAACAACAATGCACGTAAGGTCTCTCTCTCGCTCGAGCCACACATACACACACCCTCCCGGTCCTCCCGATGGCCAGTCGGTGCCTGCCGGTGAGCGTGGAAGTGTGGTCTGCCGCAAGCGGACGGCAGGACCAGGGCTGTCAGCATCAGCTTGTAGATGGTACTTTAAACTCGATGCGCTCGGAAACTACGGGGCGGCCGAGGAAAAAAATACACATGCGTTAATCGCGTTAAAATAATTAGTGGCGTTAATTTTTGTATTAACGCGTTAACTTGACAGCCCTAATATATATATTATATTATTATCGGTTATCGGTATCGGTATCGGTCTTGAGAAGCAGGAAGTTATCGGTATCGGTATCAGTTTCAAAAAACCAATATCGTGCATCCCTAATAACCATATATGTGACCTGCTTCATCGAAATCAGTCGCATTGACCCGAAGACACATTTTGAGTTGTAGGTGTCACGATCTGTCTGTGTTGTGTTTTGTCTTGTCTTTTTCTGTCTTTGGTTTCATGTTTTATTTTGAAAAGTCTTCACCCCCTGTCTTGCCTGTCGCTTTCTGTCTGTTTTCCCTCCTACCTGATTACCCGATTGTGTTCACCTGGTGCCCCTGTGTTTTCTCCTCCCTCCTCACCTGTGTCTTGTTTGTGTGATTAGTCTTGTGTATATTTAAGTTCTGGTTTTTCTGTCTGTCATTGTTGGTTAATTGTTTGTCGTTGACTGTGTTCACGAGGTAGTGTTCTGTTTGTTCCTTAAAGACCTTGAAATAAAGGTATTTCCTCTGTTTATTCTGCATGTGGGTCCTGCCTGCTTCACTCACCCTAACAGTAGGCTATACACTGTGAGATTCCTAGCTTGCTAATGATATCAGGATTGTTTTTGTACTCCAAATATTAAGCAAAATGTGTCACATTATATAATGACTGTCACAGAGTCATCATTTTGAGAAAAAGGCCCTAAAGTTTCCTCCATCGGAATCCATCGATCTGATTGATTATTAGCGGAGCAAATGATCAAAGTAGTACTGAGGGAAAATATTTTCGTTTGGATTACTGGTCTGGGGGAAGCAAGCGAGTGTGTGTGTGTGTGTGTGTGTGTGTGTGTGTGTGTGTGTGTGTGTGTGTGTGTGTGTGTGTGTGTGTGTGTGTGTGTGTGTGTGTGTGTGTGTGTGTGTGTGTGTGTGTGTGTGTGTGTGTGTGTGTGTGTGTGTGTGTGTGTGTGTGTGTGTGTGATTTTGCTTTTCTGTGTATTGTTTGTTTCCCGGGGAAAACACTCACGAGAAACACTGGCTGTTGTTATGCCTGCTGTGACGTCAAGTTACTCCGTTCTCCGCTTGTAATTATGCCGTTACAAGCTTCAACGTTGTATTTATCATCTGAATTTGCCGAAACAAGTTTAATATTCTGAAAGCCAAGACTTTGTTTAATTGAAATCAGATGAAAACAAACTGTAACAGACCCTGCCGTGTTATCTATGATTACTATACAAATCCACGTTTATTTTTTAAATGACCCGTTGCGACCTCCGACTGATTTCGATAGAGCGGGTCACATATTATAGGGCTATATCTATACAAAACATGTCCCTGAAGTTTTTGCTCAAAATACCAAACAGATCACCCATTGTAGCCATGCCTCATACCCCTCTATTTCAGCCCTGGTACAAAAGTGCTGATTCTGGGTCTGTAGCTTTAAATGTAACCGAGCAGCTGCTGGCCACGCCCCTTTGGAGTGCAGGCAAGCAGTGAGCTCTGTGAAGAGAAGAGTGTCAGCAGAAACTCAGCTAAACGCTGCCGTGATTAAACGCAATATTATTTTCCAAACCACATCAAGGATTATTTCTGAAACAGTATGGAGCTCAAACGCTTTCTCTCGCGCGGGTTTACCACAAGGTGAGTACCTGTTCATATCCTGCTTATTTACACATATTCTCTCCAGTACAGCGTTAGCTCTGAGTGTTAGCGATGCTTGCTAATGTAAACACAAACCATATTACTTCCAAAGCACGCGCATTGTTTCTGATACAGCACATAACTTGACATGTATCAAGATGGTCGCAGCGTGAGTAAGCGCATCTCAAGCTTGTCTGTTTGTCGCTGTTAAATTAGCTCTTTAAAGCTTATGTCATTGATCCACATGATCTGAACCCATGAACATTTGAATAACTTAGAATACATAGTAAAGCGGCTCACTACGGTCTCTGGATTAGTGTATGTTTTGCATTTGCAACTATGGAGGGAAACATGTATCTGCAAACTTTGTGGGACGCGATTCAGCAAATCAAGACTGACATGCTGACTCACATTGACTCAAAAATGTATCCCATTCAAAGTAGCTTGAGCAGGATACACAATTCCCTGTCTAGTTTGGGAGACCAGGTCAATTTGTTAGAGCAGCGTGTTGGGGCTAATGAGGACAATGTACACAAGTGTGTCGCTCGAGTCAAGCAGCTTGAGAAAGACAACTCCTTCCTAACGTCTAAAGTTGATGAATTGGAGTACCGGAGCCGACGTTCTAACCTTCGCTTCGTAGGAATCCAGGAGTCCGCTGAAGGCAGTGACATTATCAGCTTCATGTCTCGGCTCATCCCGCAGCTCCTGGGGCCAGATGCCTTCCCTACCCTGCCGATCATTGTGTTATGACATTGGGGTCATACAGAGTGAGATCGCTGTTCCTTTAAGAGAGGGGTGTGGGCTTGCATGTGTTTGTGGGTATGGTAGAGCGAGAGTGAGCGAGCCGGAAATATGTTTTCTAGTTGTAAAACGAGGCAGCAGAAAAAGGATAGGTCTGTGATGTATCTTGTGAAACAGAAGAGCTAAATAAATGCAACGACCTCCCAAGAAGTGCTCGCCTCTCTCCAGTCATTCCGATAAAGTGGGTAATTGAACCCGAAGCGTGTTGCTTCTGCCCTGGGAGACGACAGAGAGTCATCCCCATACTTGCCAACATTGAGACCTCAGAAAGCGGGAGCATTTCAAAACCACCGCGGGGGAGGGGTGCTAGTGGATCGCCGGAGCTGGATTAACATTAACATGCTTATTGTAGTTGTAAGGGCGCGGCCTGTAGCACCATCCTTTATGGAGCATATGTGAAGGACAGGAGTGAGCAGAGTTGTCAATTCTTGTTCTGTTTTATGTGACTATTTTCCCCACCCTCTCAGACTTTCAGTTGCGTGCGCTGCTAAAGAGACGCGCTACCATGGAAACCAAACAATGGTGTAGCTGTATTAAAGTCCGAGTGGAAACAGTCCTGAGTAAATCTGATTTTGTCAGAAATCGGGAGAAATGCGGGAGAAATATGACCCTGGGAGGAAACCGGGAGAGGGCAGTGAAATCGGGAGTCTCCCGCGAAAATCGGGAGGGTTGGCAAGTATGGTCATCCCCCCCGTGTTTCCTCGACTACGGTCTGGGAGCCGACAGGAAAGTTCAACATTGGCGATCACGAAGGGACTGTTCATGTTCAACATAAAGACAGTGGTGAGAACATAAACAGAGTAAATAAACGGTGGAGATAAACTGTGAGATTTGCCGTGCTAATTAGCAAGTTTATGCGGCTGCAAGCTAAGCTAAATGGCGGCCGCTAACGCAAATAAGCCGGAGGATTGCTACGAGCTAACAAGCTATTCCAACCCGTTCATGAGTCTAACTCAGTGTTTCTCAAACTTTTTCATACCAAGGACCACCTAACTCCAAAAACAAATCGTTTTTCTAGAACAGATTACAAATCGCCTGAAAATGTTACAAACAGGTGGCAACATGTGTGACGGAGGTGTTGCGCTGGGCTATATCATGCAACCAAAAGTGAAACTTAACATCGCTCCATTGCGGAGATATTCCCGCGAGAGTGCGGAAAACTTAAATTAACTTATTTATTTAAAATGTGAAATGTTACCAATATACTCACGGACCACTAGGGGGCGCTCACGGACCACCAGTGGTCAGCGGACCACACTTTGAGAAGCACTGCTAACTGCTACAGAGACACAAGTGGAATTTACAATAGACAATGTTAATGAAAGAAATAAAGTGTTTGGACGTTTTAACCCTTTCATATGTTACAATGAGCCCAGTCGGCCGAGGTTTTCAAGCACAAACCCTTTTGCTCAAGACTGTGCAATACAAGGCCGAGGCCCATGCGATCACGTGTATAGAGAACCGCAGTGACGCGTCCTAAAACCCGGATGTAAACTTCTTCCGGTTCCTTCGTCAAAAACGCAATGCAATTTCTCCATAGGATTTTGGAAAATAGCTCGAAATAAGGTCTGTGGTTGACACACATTTAAGAGAAGGATCACGTTTTGTTCAGCCGGATAATCTCCACATGTCTCTCCTACTTTTATAATTTTTGAATCATAAATCTAGTCGCCAAAAGCGAAATGCTAACGTTATGCTATAAACGAACTACAAGCCAGTACAGCAGCAGGGTCGCACGACTTCAACGTCACGCCAACTTAAGATCGTTTCAACTGACTTGCACTGAAACTGCACTTTGAACACTTTAAATATATTAACATTTTAAACGGTATACCCCGTTTATCTAGGCCCTTTTTGTTTTATGTATAGGCTACATGTCACACTGTGGGAAACGATATTTCTGGATGTATAACACATGTAGAATTTGTTTACAATAAAGCTGACTTTGACTTCCGCGTGCTTGCATATTTTAACAAAGCTTTTCATTTTAGCCACACTGAATTTAACTAGAAGTCATGGCTGTGTCAATTACCAGTCTGATATCGTTTTACAAAGATGACAAGAAGAATGGAGATAGAGGAGAGAACCACTACAAGTCAGGACACGTACAACAGTGCAGCCTAGATGAAGGTGTGCATACCGGTGTTGTCAGGGCTAGCATGAGGGACAAGGTTTATAGAGTGTCGGTGAGTAGTTATAGCAAGAGTACCGTTAACCTAGAGTTAATTTATTCACATTAATTCCCATCAACAAATCCATTTTATGTGTCACATGAAATCTTTATTAGGCAAGGCAAGTTTATTTATATAGCACTTTTCAACACACGGCAATTCAAAGTGCTTTACAAAAAATGAAAGACATTAAGAAATGGCATTTAAAATCAGTCATTAAAAAGCAAAGCTAATAAAATAAACATTAAAAGAAAAAATACATGGATAAAAGTTACAGTGCAGTCTAAGATGTGAATAGTTCAATTAAAAGCAGCGGCAAAAAGAAAAGTCTTCTTGCTGGATTTAAAAGTAGTCAGAGTTGCAGCGGACCTGCAGGTTTCTGGGAGTTTGTTCCAGATGTTTGGAGCATAATAACTGAACGCTGTTTCTCCATGTTTAGTTCTGACTCTGGGGACAGAAAGCTGACCCGTCCCTGAAGACCTGAGAGATCGGGATGGTTCATCATTTAGCAGGAGGTCAGAAATGTATTTTGGGCCTAAACCAGCAGCAGTATTTTGAAATCTATTCTTTGACACACAGGAAGCCAGTGTAAAGACTTCAGAACAGGAGTGATGTGATCCACTTTCTTAGTGTTAGTGAGGACTGCAGCTTCCTAATAGATGTTTTAGTGAGACCTGTGAAGACACCATTGCAGTAGTCCAGTCTACTGAAGATAACGGGACAAGTTTTTCCAAATCCTGCTGTGACATTAGTCTTTTAATCCTAGATATGTTCTTTAGGTGATAGTAAGCTGATTTAGTAACTGTTTTAATGTGACTGTTGAAACTCAGGTCAGAGTCCATGACTACACCTAGATTTCTGGCTTTATCTGTTGTTTTGAACATTGCACACTGAAGCTCAGCGCTAACTTTTATACGTTCCACCTTGGCTTCAAAAACCATTACCTCAGTTTTATCTTTGTTTAATTGGAGAAAGTTCTGACACATCCAGTCATTGATTTGTTCAATGCACTTACTCAGTGTTTGAAATGGAGCATAGTCTCCTGGTGAAATGGTTAGGTAAATGTGTGTGTCATCTGCATAGCTATGGTAACTTATTTTGTTGTTCTTCATTATCTGAGCCAGTGGTAGCATGTAGACGTTAAAGAGAAGAGGCCCCAAGATTACACATTTTACACACCAGAAAACACAGAAATATCCATGAAATAAACATACAGTAGGCTATAATTGGGAAGGCATTACAAATGTAAATATATTTTAAATAATAAAACAATCCCACCACCACAGGTATCTACAGGAGAAGAGGGAATTCTCTCCACAAAATGTGAATGCCCATGTGGAGAATGGAAATGCAGTCATGCGGCTGCATTAGCCATCTTTGCCATCCACACTTTCAGCTGCACTGACGTGACACCCCGTCAGTGGAAGAAGCCAAAGGCAGCTAAACGTACGCATTCAGTGGAGGAGCTATTTCCTCCAACCAATAACTCATTCAACCCGCTGACAAGAGAGCCCACCTCCGAAGATCGTGACTGGCTGAGAGACAGACTCGGGGGCAGGTTCTCAGGAATGTCTTGGCTTCTCTCCCCCGAGCCAGAAGAGGAACACTACAGCTTGGAAACACTTACTGTTCCTGAAATTCTCAAATCTGTTGGGCATCAGGGGCCTGAGGCAATTGTGGCAAGCATGGCATTGTCTGAGGAGCAACAGAGGGCAATTCAGGTGGCTACTACTGGTCAGCGAACCAACCCAAACTGGCATTTGTTCAGGAAAGGAAGGTTGACTGGCAGCAACGTTGGAGCTGTCCTGAGGTCAAAGCGTGTGACTGCTTCCCTTAGTGCCAGGGTGCTAGGGCAACAACAGACCCTTGGTGGTGTTTTGTCTGTACAGTGGGGGACTATGAATGAATGTGAGGGCGTCAGGGCATTCACCACTGCAACCCAGATGCAGGTCCATGAGTCAGGTTTGTGGCTCTCCCAATCAGGAGTGTTGGGGGCATCTCCAGATGGTCTGGAAGGGTCTCCCGCTGTGCTGGAGGTAAAGTGTCCCTACGGAGCCAGGGAAATGACAATTAGTGAAGCATTGCAAGTCAAGGGCTTCTGTGTCAGTAAGGAAGGAGAAACATTCAGCCTGCGTGAGGAGCATCCTTACTGGCACCAAGTGCAAGGTCAGCTTCACCTCACTGCAAGAAAGAAGAAGAAATTAAGAAATTGTGAATCGTTTTTAATTTACATTTACTCGCCTTTGCAATGTTGTGGTTGTTAGAGTGTTACCCCCTAAACGCACCAGGAGCGTCTGCGCCGCGTTACGTTGCGGCTGCGCCACGCTGCGACCTCCTCCTGCGACCTAACACACCAGGCGCGTTTCAAAACGTTGCGGAAGCGGAGCGTCGTGTGTGCAGCCTCGCAGTTCTTAATTAACTTTAAAACATTAATATGTAGTTGTTACCTTCCACTCCACAAACTGCAGCGACTAAAAACCAGGCCTTGTCCTTTCTGATGTTGTCCTTGTAAAAAGCATTGGTTACATCGTGTTTCTCCACTTCCATTATGAACACCTCGTCGTCCATTGTGCGTATCGTAGTGGAGGTGTTGTGATGAAGGAGGGGGGTCTGCTAAATTAGTATATACGCAGGATGGGCCTGGCCCGGATGCTCACCTTTCCACTTCCTGCGAGGGGGGGGCTGCCTGTCCGACCTTACCTTACGGCTGCGCCGCGGCAAAAATAGGATTCATCCTAATTTTAGAGAAGCGCTGCGCCGAGCCGCTTCTGGGACGCGTCTGAGCCGTAACGCGGCGCGTGTGGTGGAATAGCACCCATTGACTAGAGTGGCCGCGATCCTTACGACCGCCGCGGCGCAGCCGTAACGCGGCGCAGACGCTCCTGGTGCGTTTAGGGGGTTAGGCTTCCTGTCAGCTCGTCTGTTGGGAAGATATGAAATATTAGTTTCATGGAAGTCACATCGTCACAAATAAGAGCATTAAGACATACAGTACATAGGCTAAAACAAAACATCTAAAGATATAACCTTGCACTTTGTCTCGTGAACATTTTCACTATTTTGACATTTTTATAGATCAAAATTGAACTAAAGAAATAAAGGTAGATTAATCCATATTGAAAATAGGTGTCAGCTGCTACACTAATTATAATAGTTATATTTCTTAATTAATTAAGATATTACTGTATTGATCCCAATTGGGGAAATGTTTGTGTTGCAGCAGCATAACAAGAAAAACAAAATATAAGTTATTATATATACAAAAGTATGTTAGGGATGGAATATTAAATTGAATATAAATGTAAAATGTACATGTGATGTTACGTCCAAGAGAAGCTATGGAGCAGAGAGTTCTCTGCCAGCCAGAGGTGATTTGTTATTAGTTCAATATGTCAAACTGATTTCCCTGACTACAATCTTTAGTTACATGGTGAAACGTTATGCTGCTTGTACTAATTAGACTTATCATATAAGCCACACAGGTTTTAATAGGATGTATTCATTATCTTTACTTATTTTGCGGTCTTTTCAGCAGCGCCATCTCTAAAACGGCGATACACTACCCATCATTTACATTTCACCGTGACATGGACAACAATGTAACGTCAGCTTACCTCATGGCACGAATCCAGACTCTCCTTTGGAAAACATTGGCCGGGAAACGATAGAACGAGCACGTTTCATGCGAAGACCTGTGGCTGCAACCCGGAGCAAAGCAACAAACCATTGCGTAGCTAACTAGTAGCGCTAGCTTTAGCTAACGTTAGCCAACGAAAGGAACTGCCGAGTAAAATTGGAAAACACTGGTAATTAATTGTTCTATAATTTATAAAACTACGGTGTTAAAAATGACCATTTCAAAAATAGAGATTCTAATGGTAAGAGACTAATGGTAAGAGACTACAGATAGGCTACTAAAGATAGGCAGGTACTTGCTTTCAAGCAGAACACAGGGGAAAACAAACTTAGCGGGAGTGTTTACGTGTGTAGGCGTAATGACGTACAACGGACTCGACCATTTCTGTAGTCCTATTCAGCCACTCGGTAACAACCATCGTTTTTCAGACACGTAAACTCTTCACAAATCACCAGTGGGGTCACTGCTGATGTATCTACTGTCGTAGAACAAAACGTGATTTATCTCTTAAATTTGTGTCAACCACAGACCTTATTTCGAGCTATTTTCCAAAACCCTATGGAGAAAATACATTGCTTTTTTGACGAAGGAACCGGAAGTGCTAAAAATGCTAACTTACTTCCGGGTTTTAGGACACGTCACTGCGGTTCTCTATAGCCCCCAAGCTCATGCCACGCCATCAAGGGTGCAGGACACCTGTATGGCTGCTACTGTTTCAAAGCCCTTTACCTGAATATCTGGAGAATTCATACATAGCACGCCCAACCTGATCTCACCAGAATGCGTGACTCCACCACGACTCCTTAACACCGCATTGCGTGGTGGACTCACGAACTTTGTTACATTTACGTGTCTGCACCACGCAAACAACCCCAATGTAAAGTGAATGAGGCTCTTTTGTCGTGGTGCACACACGCATGTCTACAACGTCCTGCAGTGAGCTTTTATTATATAAAACGTTTTTAAAATCTACTTTATAGCTTGTAGTAACTCGCGGGAGGCTTCTTTTATTTTATTTGTATTCATAATAATTTTTATTTTTCGTCAGAATGTATTATGGTGCATTATTTACGATTTTTTGTTCTCAAAAAACAGTGCATTGTGTGTAATATAACTGTGATTTTTATTAAATTATTTAGTTTTTAAGGAAGGCCAGAGCTTCAGCTGTGTCCAATAGATTGTTCCCTAGTTAACATTTTTTAAAAGAACATTATATTCCTATTTGATCATGTCCCCTTTATTGTTGTAACAACCGGTGTTTATGTGACCGGTAGTCACTCACGGTAACGCCCACCCAGCCAGTGATTCGCTGTTGGTTGGCGCTTCCATTTCCCTTTTCCCCTATTTAGTTAGGCGGAGCAGGTGTGTGCAGCAAGAGGGATCGGCGGAGCAGGTGTGTGCAGCAAGAGCGATCGGCGGAGCAACACGCTCATCTGTTAGCAACCAGCAGTTAGGTCGTTTAAAGTCCGTACCGTTTGTCTGATCCACCGTCATCCGGCATCATACCCTTGCTTCACGTTGGATTATTGTGTACTACAAAGCTGAAAGGAGCCGCTCATCTCACAACACCTTAAAAACCAGGACTGGATTGCTAAAACCGACTGACATTCTCCTGTGGTAATTGACTGTTTTATTTTATTTTGAAGGACACCCGGAGTGGAACGTTTTGGATTTAATATTGAACTGTGGGAAAACGAATTGTTTGAGGGGGGGATATACAAAAATACACTTACTATTTGTGATTATGATTTTGAGTTGTGTCTTTTCTTATATTTTAATATCATTCAATGTTGGGTGTTTACAGTGAGATGTATACACCTTTGTGCAGATTTACAAAAACTGACTGACTAGCCACATCTGAAACGTCAGGAGAGAGACCTGACTAGCACCCCAAATAACCTACATAAGTAAACTGTCACATTGTATTACGGAGAGCAATGTGAGCGTCCATTCCCATTGGATAACGGAGGATTTTACACCCGGAAGTAAGTATTCCCCTTACTGTCGATTGATTTTACAGTGATATCTGCACTACTCATCAACTAAAAAACACCAAATTGTCCTTGTTAATTACACAACATTGATTGGTTTGAATTGTGTACAATGCTTTTGTATTTTCCCCCTTCGAATCGGAGAAACAAATATTTTTTCTGAGTTTTAGGACGGCAGAAGACACTACACTACCCAGAATCCTCAGCTATCGTTTGGGACTACACCATGTGCTTAGCTTGACAAACCCCCTGATCAGTCCTCAACCTCTGTGATTGGATGCGCGAAGTTTACACAGAGCGTCCAAAAGGACTTTGAAATGGAATGAAACCCATCGACGGCACACTATTCAAAACAGGAATCGAACGTGTCCTACCCCCTCCCCCCCTTAGGTCACAGGCACCTCCAACAGTGCTACGCCATAAAACAGATATACTGAAAAAGTGCAATAAGAGTCTATATACAAGTGATTGGAATATGATATATTAGATACATAATTTCTAAGTAGCAGCCAGATGAATGTTATTTCTAAATTCAGGTGTTTAATAATCGTATAGCCTGTGGGATGAAGCTGTCTCTGTGTCTGGTGGTTTTAGTCCGGATGCTGCGGTACCGCCTGCCAGACTGCAGCAGACAGAACAGTTTGTGGCTGGGGTGATGGGGGTCTTTTATAATCCTGAGGGCTTTCTTTAAGGTTAACCTGGTATTTTTACTCCACTACATTTATTTTAGTTACTTTACAGATTTGGATTAATGATGTGAAATATAAACAACCCTTAAATCAGACTTTAGTTACACCTGAATGAAATTCAGTGAAGGTGATTGTCAAGTGCCAACAATCAGGAGAGATATTTGATAGTTGGTGCTTGAGAAGACTAATATTTATCTGCAGATCCGTTTAAAGCATATTCATTACTCGTTATTCTCTAATAGTTCATTAAAGACTGTATATAATTGCTATTTTGCACATCCCTTTCAAGATTTCAAGATTTTCTAAGGTTTATTGACATATCATATACACAACAGTGTAGTTATGCAATGAATGAACAACTTGGGTCACAGGTTCCTCACCATTACACTGTCATATTCTGCACATTTCTTTAAATAAAGCCTTATTAGTTAGCACATCCTCCTATCAGGCACTACACTGTTTTACTCTAGATATCATTTGAGTATCTTCTTGATATTTTCTATTCTATATTTATATAATTGACCTTCTACTTTCCCACTATTTTGTATGTACTCTTAATATTTAAATGTTTTCATAAAATATAACACATTCAAAAGTGCTTTACAAAAATGAAAGACATTAAGAAAAAGGCATTTTAAACAGTCATTAAAAAGCAACACAATCTTCCTGCATTGCAATTACTCTAAACGTGTAATAACGTGCTTTAACCAGTAGGTGGTTTGGGTTAAAAGCATAGGTTAAAAGGCTGTCAAGTTTACAGTGTTAACAAAATAAAATATACTGCTGTTTCCGGTTTAGTTTACGACGAATATTATTTTGTTATTGTTTTGATATTTGTAACACAAAAGCGATGGAAAAAACCCATAGCAACCAAAAAAAGATGGTCTTAACATGACCCAGTCGTCTAGTAGTTAATAAAAAACAATAATATCAAAACAAAATATTACTACTAACTTTATTGTGAAATTAAAACAGAACGGTAAAAGAATAGTTTCTGGTCTATTCTGATGCCCGATCTCTGTAGATAAATAAAGAACTACGACAGATGTGTAATATTTAATGCAGCCAAACCATTTATTACAATGCATTCATGTGATGACTTTCAAAGAGTAAAGCAAGCACTGCTGAATAAAGTATGATTTTCTCTTTTACGAAACGTTTTTTTTTCATATGGAGGTCAACCAATCAAAGAGCTTGAGGACTGATGGGGTTTGTCAAGCTAAGCACATGGTGTAGTCCCAAACGATAGCTGAGGATTCTGGGTAGTGTAGTGTCTTCTGCCGTCCAAAAACTCTGAAAAAATATTTGTTTCTCCGAATCGAAGGGGGAAAATACAAAAGCATTGTACACAATGTGTTTTTTATTTATTTATTTTTTATATGTTTCTAGTTATTGTGCTTTTTATTATGTTTTTAATTATTGTTTTTATTATCGTACTCCCATTGGGTTATTCACTATTGTAGTTACTGCCTGCCCTGTAAAGCACTTTGGTCAGCCGAAGGTTGTTTTAAATGTGCTATATAAATAAATAAAGATTGAGATTGAGATTGACAATTCAAACCTATCAATGTTGTGTAATTAACAATTTGGTGTTTTTTAGTCGATGAGTAGTGCAGATATCACTGTAAAATCAATCGACAGTAAGGAGAATAGGCTACTTACTTCCGGGTGTAAAATGCTCCGTTATCCAATGGGAATGGACGCTCGTAATACAATACAGGGGACATGATCATTATCTTTTAAATAACGTTAACTAAAGGGAACAATCTATTTGACACAGCTGAAGCTCTGGCCTTCCTTAAAAACTAACTAATTTAATAAAAATCACAGTTGCATTACACACAATGCATTGTTTTTTGAGAACACAAATTCGTAACTAATGTAATTTTTACATTCTGAAAAATAAAAATAATTATGAATACAAATAAAATAAAAGAAGCCTCCCGTGAGTTACTACAAGCTATAAAGTAGATTTAAAAAACGTTGTATAGAATAAAAGCTCACTGCGGACGTTGTAGAAATGCGTGTGTGCACCACGACAAAGGAGCCTCATTCACTTTACATTGGGGTTGTTTGCGTGGTGCCGACACGCAAATGTAACAAAGTTCGTGACTCCACCACGCATTGTGGTGTTAAGGAGTCGTGGTGGAGTCACGCATTCTGGTGAGATCAGGTTGAGCACGCCAGTCCTTTATCCTCCACGTCCCCCATGCTATAGGCTGTCACCAGATAAAGAGCATAGTCAGACTATGCAATTAAAGTGCTATTCCCCCAAATATGAATGGCCAAAATCACGTGCACGCCAGCCCCACACTGCCCGGATTCTTCAGAGGGTGAGGAGGACTGCGAACAGAGAGAAAGAGTCCCAATAATGCGCCCTGGTCAGTATGATGGCACAACACCTTGGAAAGAGTTCCTGCGTAGGTTTGAGAGCTGCGCTGAAGCTAATTGTTGGTCAGAAAAGACTATGGCTATCCAATTGAAGTTTTGCCTTGTGGGTGCAGCAGCGGCAATTGTCCACAGAAATCCCAGGTCTTCACAGTGGGACTACCGCCACCTGCTGGAGGAACTAGAGACTGCATACATTCAGAGCATGCAGCAGCAGTGGCTATTGAATTAAGACAGCGTGTCCGCAAAACGGGTGAGGCTCTTCATGTTTTGAGGGATGACATTTATGGGAAAGTGTCTGTAGCCTACAGCAACAGGAATGAGACTGAGCAAGACGTGATAGGCGTTGAATTTTTCACTAATGCTCTGGGAGATGCAGAAATTGTTCAAAAACTGTTGGAGCAGCGGCCTCAGACACTAGCCCAAGCATATGACATTGCCCGCTGCAATGAAACCACCAAGCAGACTGCGCTTTATATCACTAGCCGCATGCACCCAGGGGCGCACAACATCACTGAACGGAGGCCCTGTGCTGCTGTCATCAGGAAAAGAGCAGAGGAGGAGCCGATTGAGACTGCAGCCACACCCCCAGGACCCAGATGGAAGCCTGAGCCTGCTAACTCCAGCCCATATCCCCAACACACCTTCTCCAACCGAAAATTCATACCCAGCAAACAAAAAGGCCATAAAGACATTAACTGGGGGGAGATTCGTTGTCATAACTGTTCAGGATTAGGTCACATTAAGATAAATTGCCCCTCACCAAAGAAAACAACAAGAGCCCAAGTTTATTCAGCATTTCCTGAAATCACTGACCCCACTGTGCTTCACCTTAAAACACAAAATCAAGAAATGAGTATTCTCATGCTTATAAATGAACTGGAAGTGTGTTCTGTTTTGGACAGTGGTGCACGGAAGTGTGTTGGCTTTGCATCAGTACGAAGCTATTCACCCAGAGGTCCGGCCTCCTCTCCAGCAATCAGTTGTTACCTCCGTTGTTGGTATCGGTCCGGGTGACATACCTGTTCTCGGTGAGGCTAACTTCCCTGTCCAGATAAACCAACGCCAAGTTAGCATACACTTCCTGGTTGCTGACATTGCTTCAGATGAAGCCCTGCTAGGCCATCCATTCCTGGTCCAATCCAAAGCACGTCTTGATTATGGTACCAATCATATGGTTCTGTTTGGTGAAGAGGTCCCATTCTTCAAACCACGAAGCAAGCCACCATCACATGCAGTGAGAGTATCCCGGACTGTTGTAGTGGAGCCTGGGCGGGAGTACATGGTGCCAGGCTACACACGTTTTAAAGGACAAGCTAAATGGGAAGTAATGCTTAGCCCCACCAAGGGTTTCGTTGAAAAACACAGACTGCTGGTAGCCCGAGCCCTTGTAGAAACTCAGCACTCTGGAACTGTGCTCCTCCGCATCTTCAATCCAGGCAACGCTCCCGTAACCATCAAGGAGGGGGCCATCGCAGCTGATCTTCAACCTGTCGAAGCTGTACAGCCTGCAGCCACTACAGATCACCCGGGGCAGACTGTCATTGGTCCCACGGTCCCAAAGCACCTGCAACAGCTCTACGCCCAGAGCTGAAAGCTGAAGAGCAGCCCCAGCTTGCAAAGTTACTGCACACATATGGCAGTGTGTTCTCTACTGGCCCTGATGACCTCGGCCGCACTAACCTGGTGCAGCATGACATCCTAACCAGGCCAGGTGCCCCAGTCAAGCAAACGTCACGCCGTATGGCCTCAGAGAAGCAAGAAAGTGCCAACCAGCAGATACAACAGAGCCTGGAGGTAGGACTGGCCAGCAGCAGTAACAGCAGCTGGGCGTCACCTATAGTTATGGTGCGAAAAAATGACGGCACCTAATGCCTTTGCATAGACTATAGAGCCCTAAATGACAGCACTATTAAAGATGTGTATCCACTGCCCCGCATCCAATACACCCTCTCAATGACAAATGGTTCAGCACGCTGGACCTCGCCTCTGGCTATTGGCAGGTTGAGCTGACCCCTAGAGCACGCAAAGCATCTGCCTTCTGCACAAAAAATGGACTGTTTGAGTGGAATGTCATGCCCTTCGCATTGTGCAACGCCCCCGCAACCTTTCAGCGCCTGATGGACTGCGTGTTGACCGGCATGCAGTGGGAGACCTGCCTCGTCTACCTGGACGACATCATCGTGCTGGGCAGAGATGTGCCAGAGATGCTGCAAGGACTGAGCCAGGTTTTCGACCGCCTCCAACAGGCTAACCTGAAACTCAAGCCTGCAAAATGCTGTCTCTTTTGCCGCCAAGTGGCCTACCTGGGCCACATTGACTCTGAGGATGGTGTGGCTACTGACCCCAGTAAAGTTCAGAATGTGCAGGAGTGGCCGGCGCCTACATCAGTCCAAGAAGTCCGCCAGTTCATCGGCCTTGCATCATACTACAGGCGGTTTGTTAAAGACTTTGCCTCCGTGGCTGAGCCTCTCCACGCCCTGACAAAGAAGTATGCCTGTTTTCAATGGAGTGAAGAATGCCAGGAATCATTCAACGAGCTCAAGCATCTGCTAACCACAGCACCAGTTTTGGGTTATCCACTCGACCAAGGCAGCATGATACTGGACACAGATGCCAGGGATGTGGGCATTGGCGTTGTCCTCTCTCAGGTTCAGCAGGGCAGAGAGTGCGTGCTGGCCTATGGGAGTTGAAAACTATCCAAAACTGAACAGAATTACTGCACTACACAACGTGAATTGCTGGCTGTGGTGGAGTTTACATCACACTTCAGGCAGTACTGCCTGGGCCGGCCCTTCACAGTGCGCACTGACCACAGCAGCCTTCGCTGGCTAACACGGATGAAAGAGCCTGAGGGACAGCTTGCCAGGTGGTTGGAGAGACTGGGTGAATACAACTTTGAGATTGTTCATCGGCCTGGCCTGCTGCACAGCAACGCAGACAGCCTCTCAAGGAGACCCTGCTGCGAGTCTTGTCCTTGTAAGCTGCCATGCCCCTCCCCTCAGCCGGTGAGCTTTAGTGATAAGGCGGTGCAGTGCCAGTTGGACTCTGACATCAACCAGGCGATGGTGAGTCCAGTGGGGGTAGAGAGACCCTCAGCTTCCACAGCAGTGAGTCCAGTGGGGGTAGGATAAGCTACAAAAACATATTGGAAGTGCCTCTCTTTCAAAGACATAATTATGGTTAGGCGGTTCTACTGCCTAGATGACACACAGTTTTATCCACAAGTGGTGTTGCCTCGAGTCTTCCGCCCTGATGTCATGAAACAAATGCCTGATGGCCAAATAGGTGGACATGTTGGTGTAATGCGCACAGTGGCCCGGCTGCAGACCCGATACTTCTGGTACATAATGAGGGAAGACGTTGCCCTCTGGTGTAGCACCTGTACCAGCTGCGCATCCAAAGCCAGGCCCTGTAAGACACCACAAGCTCCAATGGGCACTGTCAGGGTAGGAGCCCCCATGGAGCGCATCGCCTTGGACGTCATGGGGCCCCTGAACGAGACAGATCGCAAAAACTGTTATGTGCTTGTGATACAGGACTATTTTACAAAGTGGGTGGAAGCTTACCCCCTTCCCAACCAGCAGGCTGTAACTGTGGCTGAAGTGCTGGCTTCAGAGTGGGTGTGTCGTTATGGAGCACCACAGATGCTGTACAGTGATCAAGGCCGAAACTTTGAATCCGAAGTGTTTCAGGAAATGTGTAAGCTGTTTGGCATTGAGGACACATGCACAACACCTTTCAGACCTCAATCTGATGGCCAAGTCGAAAGATTTAATGCCACACTACAAAATATACTGGCCACAACAGCTGAGCGCTGCCACTGGGACTGGAACCTCATGATCCCCTATGCTGTTATGGCTTACAGAGCAACCAAGCACAGTGCAACTGGTTTCACCCCCAACTTCATGATGTTTGGCCGGGAAGTGAGCGAGCCGGTGGACCCCCAGACTCTGACACACCCTTCTGCCCCTGAATATGTCCAGCAGACCCGACAACACCTGGAGCTGGCTCATCAAATCACCAGAGAGGCATTGGTAAGTCTGTAAAATGTGCTAAGAGACAATACGACAAACTGCTGTCGCACACAGTACCATATTGGTGATGCTGTGTGGTACCTGATTAAAGGAACACGGAGAGTCCAAAACAAAGTCAGGAAGTTTCTCCCGTCGTACGAAGGACCATACTTCGTTCTGGGACACTTGTATGATCTGGTGTATCGCATCCAGAAAGGCCCGATGACTAAAGTGAAAGTGGTTCACCATGATCAGCTGAAACCCTACCGCTGCCGTGATCCACTGGACAACGCCTGGGCTGTAGAGCACGCCCGGAGGTGTCTGCCCCTGCCATGTACATGGATCCTGTAGATCAGGGGTGGGGAACCTGCGGCCCCCGGGCCGTATACGGCCCGAGAGACAATTTGGTACGGCCCTCGAGGTAATTTATAAACACACGCAAAAAAGAAAACAATTAAAGAAATCTAGACCGCAAAAAAATTAAACAAGCGAGTGCCTGTTTTTCCTGGCCAAGGTCAGGGTCCTTGAACACAACACAAGCCTTAACGTGTCATCACGTGGTATATGTCTCGTCTGACAGGGGTGCAGTTCTGACGGAGAGCACCAGAACGCCGTTCCACTCCTGCTCTTCCAAAAATTGCAGTACCGATAAGGAGCCGTACACATGCCGCAGTTTTTGCGTGGCTGTGTCTTTAGTTGTAAGCCTAGTGGCGATCTGTTCATCTGTCATACTGATCATACAGTCAATAACTTTGTTGTTATTAGCATCTGGTTAGCTAGCTATGCTAACAAATATAAGAAGCTTTTTCTACAACCAGTGAGGTAAAGGCACATCTTTATATGATCATTATTTGTTGAATAATAGAGAATAAAGTAAACAGGTATAAAATACTATATGACAGTAACAAAAAGTTGTTATTAATAAACAAGAATACAGTTTGAAAGGGGAGTGATTTGTAAAATATCCATAAAGAAAAATACATCTGCTTACAGTTCTGTTTCATATGGGTGTTGAGAAATGTATCCATAGATCTCTTAATGTTGCTCTCAAAGTGCAAAAATCTTCATGTCCACATGAATAGGAAACTAAATTTACATTTGCACACATCTTGTGTCCATATCTTTCTGTTTTGGTGGTCATGCCACAACCGTGCACGTGAATGTATGTGCGAGTCATGGTAAGATATCTGGATTAAAAGGTTGCTTTTTCTTTGCACAGCATGAAAGAAAGGTGAAATGAATGGGCTGTGATTAGTATTTTTAAGCAGAGGTCAATCATTTGTACGGCCCTCGGAGGATGTTGAAAACATTGAAATGGCCCTTGAGAGGAAAAAGGTTCCCCACCCCTGCTGTAGATCCTACCCTAGGTCTATCTCAACTGTTCACCGACACTGACGCCGCAGCTGAGGATGGCTCCAGCTGCACCCCGTCAGATCCAGAAGTGGAGACTGTCGCTGCTGCCCTTTCAGTCCTCTCCACTCCTCCGGACTCTTCTGCCCCTGAGAACATTCAGCGGGGGTAGTGTGGCAGAGCAGCACCGTCGGAGCCATCATGTTCCAGCGCCACGGAAAGGCCGCAACAGAGGACCACCTGTCTGGTATGGTGAGTGGGTGAGGACATAAGCCCCACAGTTAAAGGACTGTTCATGGACACCGTTATGTTGTTTACTAATGTCCAAGCTAAATGTTATTGTTTCATATGTTCATACATAAAAAGAAAAAAAGACTTGAGGAGAGCAGGTTGATAACCATATGGAGAATTTAAGTTTTGAATACCTTCTGACTGCTATTTTAGAGCTCAGCTTGTAATGCCTTGTTCAGGGTTTCCTTATGCTCCACAGTGATATGTGCACACAAAGACTGCTATATCTCTGCATATATGCACTGAAATGTTGTACCCTTTTTCTATCGCCCACTTGTAAATGGACTGCATTTTAGGCAAGGGTAATGTCATTTACTGTGCTGGATTAGAATTGTGTGCAATTGCCATCCAGAGTGGGGGTAGTGTTATGACATTGGGGTCATGCAGAGTGAGATCGCTGTTCCTTTAAGAGAGGGGTGTGGGCTTGCATGTGTGTGTGGGTATGGTAGAGCGAGAGTGAGCGAGCGGGATATATGTTTTCTAGAAGTAAAACGAGGCAGCAGAAAAAGGATAGGTCTGTGATGTATCTTGTGAAACAGAAGAGCTAAATAAATGCAACGACCTCCCAAGAAGAGCTCGCCTCTCTCCAGTCATTCCGATAAAGTGGGTTATTGAAGATTCTTTGAGAAACTGAAACACACTCTTAGCACCTGTGATAGTGAGGAGTATCTGTTCCTGGGGGGTGACTTCAACTGCACAGAGAACCCTGTGCTGGATAGGAACCACCAGGAGCCGCATGCTGCCTCAAAGAGTGCCTTAATAAGGCTAACAGAAAGCTTTGAGCTGTGTGATGTTTGGAGGCACTTCCACCCGGGCCAGCGGCAGTACACGTGGGTGCACTCTAGGGATAACCTGTTGTCTCTGGCAAGGCTGGATCGTGTCTATGTTTTTAACCATCACATGAATGTGAGCAGAAGCTGCTCCATCAGTCCAGTGGGAATCTCTGACCATTCCCTCGTACAAGTCTCAGTTTTTATTAATCATGTTAAGTGTAATAGTGCGTATTGGCACTTTAATGCTTCTCTGTTGGCCGACAACTATTTTAAAAATGTTTTTAAATTATTTTGGGAAGACTACCGTTTATGTAAGAGAGAGTACAATTCTCTTCAGCAGTGGTGGGATGTAGGTAAAGTGAAGATCAAGCAGCTTTGCCTGCAGTACACTTTCAATGTCACAAAGGACATGGCTAGATCTCTGAGAGCTCTGGAGAGAGAAGTGGTGGAGCTGCAGGGATTGGCAGACTCCACAGGAGAGCGAGAACATGTTGAAGTTTTCAAAAGTAAAAGCTCAGCTCTGTCTGACCTGCTGGGGTTTTCTGCTCAGGGTGCTCTGGTCAGATCCCGTTTTCAGAACATCGTGAAAATGGATGCTCCCTCTCACTTGTTCTTTGGTCTCGAGCGTAAGAATGGTCAGAGGAGGCTGATGCACTCCCTGCGATCCAATGCTGGTCAGCTGCTTCAGGAGTCCGCCGACATTCGTCAGTGTGCTGTGGAGTTCTACAAAGAGCTCTACAGAACAGAGTTCCGGGCCGAGCCAGAGGTGGCGCAGTCGTTCTATGAGGGCCTTCCTAACGTCCCTGAGGAGGACCATGCTGAGCTGGAGGCGGAGCTCTCTGCCCAGGAGCTGCAGGAAGCCCTGCAGAGCATGCAGAGTGGGAAGGCTCCTGGCATAGACGGCCTGCCTGCAGACTTCTATAAGGCTCTCTGGCCAGTTATAGGTGACGACCTGCTGAGTGTGCTCAGAGACAGTCTAAGTAACGGGAGGTTGCCTCTGAGTTGCAGGAGAGCTGTGCTCACTCTCCTCCCTAAGAAAGGAGACCTGCAGGAGATTAAGAACTGGCGTCCTGTGTCTCTACTCTGTACCGATTACAAGCTGCTTTCCAAAGTGTTAGCGACGAGGCTGAGGAAAGTGATGGAGCATGTCGTTCACGTAGACCAGACATACTGTGTACCCAGCAGGTTGATAACTGACAACGTGACTCTAATTCGAGATGTTTTGGACCTCTCCGGTTCATTGGGCTGTGAGCTTGGTCTGATTTCTCTAGACCAAGAAAAGGCTTTTGACCGAGTTGAACACCAGTACTTGTGGCAGACGCTGGAAGCTTTTGGGTTCAGCTCTGGTCTCATAGCCAAGATCCAGGTCTTGTACAGGGACATTGAGAGTGTACTGAAGATAAACGGTAGTTTGTGTGCTCCTTTTGAAGCTCAGAGAGGAGTCCGACAGGGCTGCTCTTTGTCCGGGATGCTCTACTCCCTGGCCATAGAGCCTTTTTTACACCGGTTAAGGTCAAAGTTACAGGGTTTTTCTTTTCCTGGCTGTAGGGATGTTTTTAAATTGTCTGCTTATGCGGATGACATTTTAGTCTTTGTTAAAAAACAAGATGACATCAATGTTTTAACTGGAATTGTGAGCAATTTTTGCAAAATCTCATCTGCTCGAGTCAACTGGGGGAAAAGTGAGGCTTTAGCAGTAGGAGAGGGCAGCATTGACAGCTTGGTGTTACCTGGGGGCCTTGGTTCGAAAAGGGCAGGGTTAAAGTACCTGGGTATTTATATTGGTGATGACACGTTTTGTTTAAAAAACTGGGACGGGATTATAGAGAAAGTGGAAGGCCGGTTAAAGAAGTGGAAGTGGATCCTTCCCAAACTTTCTTTTAAAGGGCGTATCCTTATTTTAAATAACCTTGTTTCCTCTATGCTGGCTCACCGGCTGGCGTGCACCTACCCACCCGTAAACCTGCTGTCCAAGGTGCAGGCTCTCATGGTGGACTTCTTCTGGGACCGCATGCACTGGGTCCCTCAGAGCGTCCTGTTCCTGCCAAAGGAGGAGGGGGGACATGGCCTGGTTCACCTGGCAAGCAGAGGGGCGGCTTTCAGGCTCCGGTTCGTCCAGAGGTTCCTGACTGGACCTGCTGACCTGGTCTGGAGACCCGTAGCTCGGGCCTTATTGGAGCGCTGTGGTGAGCTGGGTCTGGCTGAGTCGCTGTTCCTAATGGACCTGAAAGGATTACGCCTGAACAATCTCTCGGGGTTCTATGGAGGTCTCTTCAAGGTGTGGGGACTACTCAGAAAAGAGAGACCAGAGTGCTGTGGCTCACTGTTCTGGCTCCTCAGAGAGCCGGTGGTCCGTGGATCTCGGTTTGTGTGTGGATTAGGGCCTTCTCTACAACAGAGACTCTGTGAGGAGAAGATCCTCACGCTGGGCCAGGTGGTGGAGGTGTGTGGGCCCCGTCTGGACAACGCTGCAGGCCTGGCCTCACGTCTGAGCCTCAGGTCAGTCCGGGTGGTCAGCCTCCTGCTGCAGAGCTGGAAGCAGCAGCTCAGCCAATCAGAGCTGGCGCTGATCGCTGCTCAATGTAACGGACTGAAGTCTCCAAATGACAATGACTCTTTTCCAGAGATGCGATGTTTTCCTGATCTCAGTTGTGAGGGTGTTTTGTTAAAGTTGGACAATGTTACTGTTTTTAAGTTTAGCACCATGTCCAACAAAACATTTTATTATTTGGTGACAAAGGTGCTAAATCAGAGCAGACTCCAAGAGCGAGTGGACACGCGGTGGAGAGCCCACCTGGGCCTGACGGAGGCTCAGAGGCCTGAGTGGAGAGCGCTCTACAAGCCTCCGCTGACTAAGAGGGGTGGGGACCTCCAGTGGAGGATCCTCCACGCTGCGGTAGCTGTTAATGCTTTTGTTTCAGTCATCAACCCTACAGTGTCTGACGCCTGTCCTTTCTGTGAACAGAGGGAAACCATTTTTCATTGCTTTACGGAATGTGGTCGACTCCTTTGTCTTTTTCAGTTACTCACTCAGATGTTGTTTTTGTTTAATGTGGTTTTTTCTAAGACAATGTTCATTTTGGGTTGTCGGTACAGCCAGAAGCAAAAGTGCAAAAGTCAGCTTTTGAATTTTTTGTTGGGGCAGGCTAAAATGGCCATCTACCTCAGCAGGAGGAATAAAGTTGCGGAATCTTTGGATACCGATGCAGTTTTGATTTTCAAGCGGATGGTTAAAGCAAGACTGAAAGCGGACTATGGTTATTTTTGCTTAACCAAAAATGTGGGAGAATTTGAGGCCATGTGGTGCTTTAAAAATGCTTTGTGTTCTGTGGAGAATGAGGATCTTATTTTCAGTAGTTGTCTGAACTGACAATGTGTGTCAATGTGTCTGTTTGGTCATTTGATTTGTGAATAAAAGTGGTTTGAAAAATCAAAAATCTCTCTCTCTCTCTCTCTTTAAATAACATTCTATTCTAACATTCTATTAATAAAATAAGAACTGCTGATACAATAATTCATGACCCATTATCCATTGCCCAAATATTTAATCAGCATTTCGCTAATGTATGTTCCACACTCTCCTATTTGACGACTGATATTTCTAATAGTAACTCATACTGCAACAGTTATTTTTCTTTTAAGAAGATTCTACCACATGAAGTTCATAATGCTATCGCTGAATTAAAAGTGGATGGCAGTGCAGGACTCGATGGTATAGAACACAGGTTCATAAAATTGGCATCCCATATTCTCATGTACCCACTTGCTGATTTGTTCAATCTGTCTTTGTCCACCTGTGAGTTGCCGACTATTTTGAAATGTGCACACATCATTCCACTCCATAAAGGTGGTGATTTACTTGATACAAATAATTATAGACCAATCTCTATAGTTTGTTCTATTTTCAAAGTTTTGGAGAAAATAATTTATAATGAACTGTCACATTATCTCAATACTTATAATATTGTATCTCCGGTTCAATCTGGTTTCAGGCATAATCACTCCAAAACAACTGCCCTACTTACATTTCCGAATGACTTGTACTCTGCTGCAGATGATGGTGAACTCACAGGTGCCATTTCGATTGACTTGACAAAAGCCTTTGATTTCGTTGATCGATATCTGCTCTTGGATAAACTTCACGGCATTGGCCTTTCTAATAATACAGTGTTATGGTTTAACTTGTACCTTCACAGTAGAAAGCAATGTGTGGTTGTTAGTGGAAAACAGTCTAACCTGTTGATCCAACAAAAGGGTTTACCCCAAGGATCAACTCTGGGCCCACTTCTGTTCTCTATTTACATAAATGATTTATCTTCTTGTCTCATTAATTGTTGTACTCACCTTTATGCTGATGATGACACTGTCATATATACATCCAAATCTGACTTTTCACAAATTCAGATCTCTCTTCAATCGGATTTTAATATCTTCCAGGACTGGCTATCACACAATAAACTACTGCTTAACAAAACAAAATGTTATACCATGGTCTTTGGTACCAGGCAGAAGCTCAAATCCAAACCTAATGTAGTAATAACATGTAAGGATGGCACATAAAGTTGATATCTTTAAATATCTTTGTGTATGGCTAGAATCTGATCTTTCATTTAAACTACATATAAAGCATGTAACGCTCAGTGTCCGAAAGATAATTGCTTCTCAACGTATTCTTCCGATTATGGACTATTGTGATGTTGTCTACCAAAATGCACATAAATCAGATCTTGCTCCACTCAACATAGCCTACAATAGACTATGCAGATTTGTTATTGGTTGTCCTTTTCGTACACATCACTGCACAATGTATAACCAACTTAAATGGCCTTCTTTAAATGTAAGAAGACACACGCATTGGCTTCAGCTGATATTTAAATGCATTTATCTTAACTATCCCCCTTATTTAAAGCAGTATTTTGTACCCTACTCGCCAAATTGTCAAGTTAGACATTCTGTTCAGATTTATTTCTCTGTCCCCTCTGCTATTAGATCTCTTGCATCATTGGGTATGTTTAAACATGCATTATCATGCACTTTCAACTGGTCTGTACTTGTTATTAAACTGATATTGATGAAACTGATTTGCTCGACTGTCTCTCAAATTGTAATGATTGTATGCATGGATTGTATGGGAGCAGCTGTGTGTGTCCTGCTTTGTTTTTTGTTGTTCTTCTAGTTTGTGTGAACTTTTATACGTCCAGGAGCTTGTGTGGATTATTTTAATCATGCGGAGTGTCTATATATGCGTCCTTGCGGTGCTTTGGACTCTTTTCAGCCGTATGGTATGGGGACTCAGCGGTGACGTGCTAAGTCACAGGCTCATCTACAGCCGCGAGCTGCTGCTGGATATAAATTCACTGGCAGCAAGTAACCCTATTCCCCACTTCCTAAGAAGTAGTAGTACAAATGCTTTACCGGGCGGGATGTTGCCCAAAAATCGTCGGAGGAAGAGAGGAAGGAGAGGAGGCGTTCAACGCAGACTGAGGACAAACGGGCTAGACAACCGACGCCGGCTCCCCCCGCTCCCAACTATCCTTCTCTCCAATGTTCAATCCCTACGGAACAAAGTGGACGAATTGGAGGCTTGTGCTAAATTCAAGCGAGATTACAGGAACGCATGTCTGCTGGCATTCACTGAGACGTGACTGAAAGCCTCGGACAGCAACAAGGACCTACACATCAGTGGTTTTGGGTACCCTGTTCGGATGGACCGGTCGCCTGTAGTGTTAATTTCGTTGACTAAAACTATGACGAAATATGTTTGTCAACGACCTTTCTTTCCATGACGAAAACGAGACGATAACGAGAACTGCAACGAAATCATCATGCAATATCGTTGACGAAAAGTGACGAGACGAAAATGTAGTTTACTAAATAAAAACTATGCCAAAATATCTCTTTACTTTCGTTGATGAAAAATGAGGAGACGAAATATTATCAAAGATAACGTTACATTTCTAATAGTCAGTTTTTCTCCCAGCAGTTCCATTTCCGGTGCTGCGGCAGGGCAGCAGCTGTGTGTCTGTGCTGCGCGAGGCGGTACATTTGAATTACACCGGGCAGCGGCACACTGTGAACTGTCAGGAAGACTCAGGTCTAACTCATGGTCTAACTAACCTTATTTAACAGAAAATAAAATGGCAACAACAGGGCTTGGGAGCAGTGGTCGCACTCGCGTTAATCGAATACCCCCCCGTCAGCGTGAGTGAGTGATAAATTGTGCACTCGACGGGTAATAATGGATTATGACGGAAATGTTACAATCCTGTCCGTCAAAATGACTGACACCGAAAAAGTCTAAAGCCACCACTGCTTGGGAGAAAGAAACTATGTGATATTTGGGCCCATTTTCGCTACAATGAGGCGGAGAAAAAAAGCGAATGCATTGTTTCATCAGAAGGGATGCAATGCGGCCATAACACAGCTGGTAAAAACACCACAAACCTGAGCAGTTCTCATTCATAACACTCCGTTTGATGTCTCACTATGGGATGCGCCTCATCGCGGAGCAAACAGAAGCATCAATCTCATTACGCCAATCCTGATTGGCTGGTTATCTTGACGTCAGCGTCAGGGGAAATCACCCCCTATAAGTAGCCTGCGCCACAACGCATGCGTCATTCAAACACCTCTTCTCGCTTCAGAGCACATCTCTACAGTAGCCGGGCAAGCTTCACTGTCCACAGACTGAACCCAAATACCCATTTCGGTCGACGGGCGCTCGCCGGCTACTCCTTCTGCTAGGCAGGAAGACGGTAGTACTAATGCTGTTAGTATTTAAAATCGACCTCGCCCTTCTCTTACCCGAGAAAGTAAGGTAGGTCCGATTTTTTCAAGCTAGCAGCACACCTGTTGCTAGCTCGCTCCCTCTCTACCGACACCACGGTAGCGAGGAAGTTTTCTCTTTTCTCTTCTCCACGAAGGAAGAAAGGATTTAAAGAGCATACTGCCACACCAGTCAGTATTCTCCGGGAATAAAAGACCCACACTGTCCTTTTCTCCGGATTAAGGACAAGGTGGTTTTATTTTTTCTCCCGTCCCACCTGTCGAGAGCGGGCCCTATCCATGCCACGAGGCGATCAAGATGGACGCCCCTCTCCCTCACACCAGAGGAGTCAGGGACTCGGTGGCTCGACTCTGCGGCTGCGGGTTGAATATATCGGGCACAGACACACACCAGGTCTGTTCGTCCTGCCTCGGGCTGGAACACGCCCGAGGCGCTATCGACAACCCCGGCTCATGCGGAGATTGCGTCCGCTTCACTGTTAAGAGCCTCCGCCGAAGGTTAGCTCAACAAGCTAGCCTGTCGGAACAGGACCCCCCCATGTCCACGGACCCGCCGACCGGCAGTCAGGACATGGGGGCGTCCGCCACAGAGAGTGAGCCCCTCTCCGTGTCGGTATGGGGCTCACTATCTGCTATGGCTATAGAACCGGAATCCCGCGCCCTGGCGGGCCGGGACCCGGTGACGGCAAGACACGCGGGAACGGTTTCCCGCACTCCACCAAGCTGGGGCTCCCGGTTAGACCTCACCATGGTCTCACCCGCGGAGGATGTCCTCGGGCCTGACTACGAGCAGGACGAAGAGGAGGACGCCTTGGCGTTCCTCCTGTCCGAATCGGATGAACAGGAAGAGGACACCTTCATGTCACCGGCTCAGGCTGCAAAGCCTGAGGCAAGTGCTGCTCTCCCGGGCGATAGCACACCAGCTTCGCCCGGTCTGAGCATGGACCTGCAGGCCGTGTGTAAACGCGCTGCGGTCAGACTCAACGTCCCGTGGCCCGAAATGTCCAAGAAGACCTCCAGGTCCCCCTACGAGGGAAAACATCTTCCCCAAGCAGCGGGGGAAAAGAGACAACTCCTTCCAGTCTTCCCGGAGATGTTGGATGAGGTGTCGGTCTCGTGGAGAGACCGGCCCTTCAGCAACAAGGTCCCAATCCAGGGTGCCTCCTCCCTAGACTGTGACGGAATGGAGAAGCTCGGCCTGCTCTGCATGCCGCCCATGGAACCACTGGTAGCGGCTCACCTTCTACCAAAGGTGGGCCCGTCACCAAGCAGGAACCCCACGCTGCCAGCAAAGTTGGACCGTTTTCAGTCAGCAATGACTGAAAACGGTCCTCGCTGTTAACCGCCTACCAAGTGGAGCTCTGCGAGGACCTGTCTGGTAACCCGGGGGCAGCCACTCTGGACGAGATGGCAGCGGTCACGGACATTTGTCTCCGTGTCCAACGCTGCGCCGTCCAGGCCACGGGCAAGGCAATTGGGATCATGGTGGTGCAGGAAAGAGCGAGATGGCTCAACCTCACCACTCTCCCAGACCGGGAAAAGGAGGATGTGCTGGATATGCCCATCGTTCCCGAGGGAATCTTCGGCTCTGCTCTCGCCTCCATGCAAAGGAGGTGCGAGACGAAGAAGAGGGAGGACAAGGCACTTCACCTCTGCCACCCTCGTAGGGTCCAGCCGCTGCTCTCGCAGCAGCAGTCCTCTGCCCAAGCTGCCTCGAACTCTGCTCGGTTTAAAACACCAAAGACGCAGAGGGCGCAGCTCACCCCGAGTCCCCAGCCCAGGCTGGAGACAAGGGCAGGCTGGCCTAGAAACTCTCCGGTTCCGGCTGCAGCTCAGGCTCAGCCAACCCAGAATTTCGGCCAGCAGTCGAGGAAGAAGAAGCGAGCGGCCTGACAGCCCCTCCTTCTCCCCTCCGTGAATGTGTTCCCGCCGCCTCGAGAGATGCCTAAACACCATCCTCAAATCTGCACAAACACATGTCACACATTGGTTGATCATTCTGTCATAAAACATTTGCCGCTGACGCATCCAGGCTTCAGGCCGAGGGCGCAGCTCAAAAAAATGATGAAAAGAAAATCAATAAAGCCAATAAACAGCCCGCCAATTTTTCCCTTCTGAGAGCAGCTACGGCATCTCTCAAAAGGTGGATTGTTGACGGGTCTGTGAAGGCACCACCGCCACGCGCATGCGCAGTGTCGGTGGGTATTGTTGATACGGGGCACCACTGTGTTCAGACACTAGAGGGCCCCATAACACAACAAATAGAGACTCAGAGAGGAGGAGATGTGACATCATCACTGGCTTTAAGGAGCACGCAGTGGGAGATGCTCACATCATCCGCTTGGGTTTTCAAGACACAGGGCTACAGACTCCAGTTTGCTGTCACCCCTCCTCGCTTCTCGGGCATTCTGCACTCGCAGGCCCGAGGAGAGTCAGCCCTCATTTTGGAGAAAGAGATTCTCTCGCTCCTAGAAAAGAGGGCTATATCTATTGTACCCGCCGAGCAGAGTCAGGGCGGCTTTTATTCCAAGTACTTCCTCGTTCCCAAACGGAGAGGGAACGGAATTCGGCCAATACTTGATTTAAGGGCTCTGAACAAATATCTTAAAAAATATAAGTTCAGAATGCTCACTCACACATCTCTGCTGCGGCTCGTGCGAAAAGATGACTGGTTTACATCAGTCGACCTGAAAGATGCGTATGTTCACATCCCAGTATATTATCCACACAGGAAATATCTGAGGTTCGCATTTCAGGGGATCTGTTATGAATACAGAGTACTCCCCTTTGGTCTGTCTCTCAGTCCAAGGGTGTTTGTACCGTGTACGGAAGCCGCGATGGCCCCGTTGAGACAACAGGGCATTCGCCTGGCGACCTACCTGGACGACTGGCTGCTTCTCGCACAGTCGGAGCAGGAGGCTGTTACGCAGACAAATGTCCTCGTTAAGCACCTGCTCAACCTGGGTTTTGTAATAAATACAGAGAAGAGCATATTGTTCCCCGCGCAGACTATACTCTTCCTGGGTCTACGCTTGAACTCGGTGCCCTTTTCAGCTCGCTTGTCAGTGGAAAGAGTGAAAGCTTTCAGAGCTTGTCTTGCTCTTTTCCAGCTGCGCAAACATGTTCTTTTCAGATCATGCTTGCGATTGCTGGGGCTCATGGCGTCAGCCATCCTGGTTGGCGCACGGAGAGTGATGGTTACTGTGAGATGCGTAAGGGCACTGCGCCACTGGCTGCACCCGATTTTTCTAGTAAGAGGTGTGCCCATGGGTGCTGTCCTTTCACGGAAAGTGGTCACCACGGACGCATGTCTGACAGGTTGGGGAGGTATTTATGAAGGTCGCCGGTGAGGGGTCTCTGGAGCAGAGACATTTAAATATTAAGAGTAGCCTACATACAAAATAGGGGTCAATGATAGAAATATAGAATGGAAAATATCTAGAAGATACTGTAGTGATCTCTACAATAAAACAGTTTAGTGCAGGATGTCCAAAGATATTAACAGGAGGATGTGCAAAACAGACAAACTGATAAGGCTGAATTTTACTCAGGTGTAACTAAAGTCTGATTTAAGGGTTGTTTATATTTCACATCATTAATCAGAATCTGCAAAGTAACAAAAATAAATGTAGTAGAGTAAAAATACCAGGTTAACCTCTGAATTGTAGTGGAGTAGAACAAAGTAGTACATGCTGCTGTAACAAAAACATTTCCCAACTTGGGATCATCTTAACTTAAGATGATCGATGGCTACTGCCATATTTGCTAAATGTGCATCTGAACCTTGACAAGTGCATGTTTCAGGCTTATCAATTAACAACAGGAGGGGTCACAGACATAAGTCCAGCTGTTAAATAAAGCTCTTCTGACCTTAGCTGTCATGTGGTATTAATGCTGCCCATTATGGACACAAGCAATTTTCACCCATGTATTAATTATATGTTTTACATTTGATAACACATGTGTTTCGTATCCCCTAAACCTCCAGGGATGTATACAGTTTAATACTGGCAACTTCTAATTGTGGGAAATACGAAAACGTCTTTTAAAACTACATTTCCCAGTAGAGACGTGCCATAGAACATGTTGTGAAACACACAATAGCCAGCAAGTGTAATTCTGGGGGGGAGGGCCGGGCTGGACCCGTCCAAGTCCAGTTTTGGATAGTCTGGCGTGGTTCCATTCCATTTCAAAGAGCTGTTTGACAGCGTAACCTTGTCGCACTGCCACTCCAATATCCAATCACAGAGCTTGAGGGCTAATCACGGGGTTTGTAAAGCAAGGCGGATGTTGTAGTCCCAAACGATAGCTGGGGATTCTGGGTAGTGTAGTGTCTTCGGAAACTCTGTAGTGTCTAAACTCCGAAAAAACAATTTGTTTCTCCGAATCGAAGGTTAAAAACACAAAAGCATTGTACACAATTTGAACCAATCAATATTGTGTAATTAACAAGGATAAACTGATGTTTTTTAGTGGAGGAGTAATGGAGATATCACTGTGTAATCATTTGACAGTGTGGGGAATACTTCCGGTTTTATTATGAAAACTTCGAGACCGGAAATACTGTTTTCACCCACGCTAACTTTACATGGAAGCTGCCCCATATACACGTTCTCCTGGCGAGATCTCAAATCATCTTCGTATATCTATCAAACTGTAGATCCTACACATCCACTGGACGTAGATTATAAAAGTACAATATACACTTCTCGCTAGAAATCTAATAAAAAAGCATTTTAATGGCCAAACTATTCCACAATTTAGGATTTTCCAGAGAGGGTTATTTGTGAATAAACGACCCTCCGGAGCGTTTGCAATCGACAGGAGCATGTTGTTTCTTACACGACCACTAGAGGTGCTACACTTTAAAACGTGACTCTGGGTCGTATTTAGCTGCTGAACAATCGACCTATATGGTCGTTTTTTGTAGGAGGACAGGCTGTATAGGGATAAGGTGGAACTCAAACAACAATGACAGGGCTAGGAATACCATTAACATTGAGGGAACAAATGAGGCAGACCTCCCCAATGCTTTTTAACATTTTTTATTCTCGATTCGAGAAAAATGATTTCTCCATCAACACCTCAACCCTTAGAGAGTCTCTCTCACCTATCTCAGACATAGTCATTGAACAGGATGATGTTAGGAATCTCTTAAAACGAGTCAATATTAGGAAGGCCCCAGGTCCAGACCATATTTGTGGGCGAACACTCCAGTATTGTGCAAGCAAACTCTGTGGTGTTTTCCAGGATATATTCCAATTGTCACTTGAGAATAGCTACATTCCTGATATGTGGAAATCCTCAACTGTAATTCCCATCCCTAAGAAACCTCATCCTAAAGTCCTAAACGACTTCAGACCGGTGGCTTTAATGTCATTGGTAATGAAAATGTTTGAAAAATTGTTAAAGGCCTTGTCATGTCAGTGATATGTGGTGAACTTGATCCACTACAATTTGCGTATCAGGCAGGGAGAGGCATAGAGGATGCAAAGCTTTTTATACTGCACACCCTCCACAAACACCTTGAAAACCACAAGCCCATGCCAGGCTTTTGTTTCCTGACTTTTCTTCAGCATTTAACACAATGCACCTGCATCTCCTGGTAGAGAGCCTATTATGTCATTTTAAACTGCCCGATCAACTTGTTTTATGGATTTTAAACTTTCTAACTAATAGAGAGCAGAAGGTGTCAACCTGTCAATGGACGCCTCTCTGACTCTGTCATCACTTCCACGGGCTCGCCACAAGGATGCGTTCTTTTTCGCCCCTACTTTTTATAATGTACACTGATGAATGCAGGAGCATGCAAGATAACAGCTACCCGGTTAAATTCTCTGATGATACCGCCCTCTTGTCCCTCCTTAGCGGCTCAGAATCATGCCACGAGTGTGCTCTTGCCGATTTTATTTCCTGGTGCGATGACAGTTTTCTGGATTTAAATGTCTCTAAAACCCAGGAATTGATCATTGATTTTAGACGTCACAAGGATGTTCCTAAGGAGTGCATTATACACAATGACAAGGTAGAAATGGTCACATCATACAAATACTTGGGCACCATTTTCGATGAACACCTCCAATTTGATGTGAATACTGAGTGTATTGTGAAGCGGGGTCAACAGAGAATGCACCTTCTTCGCAAACTGAACTCTTTCTCTGTCAGGCCTTTCATTCTTTGTCGTTTTTACCAAGCATTCATTGAGAGCCTTATTTGTTTTTCTTTTATCTGCTGGTTCCATAGCATTACACTGAAAGACAGGAACAGCCTGAACAGCATTGTTAAAACCTGCTCCAAGATCATCGGCGTGAAACAGAGAGACTTAAATTCCTTCTGTAACCAACAGATTCTGCGGAAAGCAGAGAGCATTCTGAACTCTCCAGGTAATGTACTTTTGCATGAATTTCGTCTGTTGCCATCAGGGCGTACTGTAGATATGCTCTACCTGATCAAAGCACTAATCGCTTTTCTAAATCATCCATCCCTTCTGCACTCAAACTTTTAAATTCTTGAAAAGGCTTTTAACTTGATTATTTATTTCTTTATTTATTATTGTGATGCTTTGAACTATTTATAGTGTAAATTGGAATTATCCACATCTGTGCTCCCGGGTGTATCTGTGTGTTTTATTCTTGTATGTTCCTGCCTGTGTACATGACATAAGCTGCTGCTGCTCATAACCAATTGCCCCTTGTGGGATTAATACAGTTGTTGATTGATTGATTGATTGATTCATTGATTGATTGATTGATTGATTGATTGATTGAATTGTACTTAACAGACTGTATGTGGTTTGTCCAGTGTGTCATGTTTTGCATTTTGTCTTTTTGTTAATGTATGTCTGTAAGTTGCTGCTATTGTCGGGACCCCCTTGAAAACGAGATGGTGCATCTCAAGGGGTTTATCCCAGTGAATAAACATGTCTATATATGTTCTTTCTTCAGGGTTTACTGCTAGAACAGTGCCATTGTATGTACTATAGATATATGACAACTTTACTCTATGTCTCTCCTGAGTACATCCTGCTGAATACACAGACAGACAGCTGCAGGAGGGGATTCAGCTAGCCAACTGTATATGGGGGGACGTTGCCAGGAGTTCACTGTAAAGCCAGCCCATATTTTAGCATTGTCGTCATGACCACAGTAAATCTGGATCAGCTCCGTTGAACCCCCTTTTTTAGAGGTGGGTAAGGAGGAAAATAGAGAGGGTTGTACTTTCTGACAAATATGTATGTATAAAAGACATCAAAAAGTGCATCTTGCATAATAGATGACCTGTAAGCTAAATCTGATTAATACAAATCCAAATGTGCATGAGGTGCTATATGCTGAAATATGTTTTCAAAATCCCTTCTGGATTAAGAATTGAGGTGCTGCAAAGGTGTTCTGATATACAAATGATATTCTATAGATTAAAGATTTATTTTATTTTATATACAATTATTTTTACTATGGTAATGGAACAAATGATACCAAATCAATCCCTTCAATGTTGTGAATCATAATGAAATTGGAATAAAATGTGCAAACAATGCAGGCTTAAACACATGCATTTCCCCAGAAATGTTGAAAATAGTTTGTGTCTGTGTTTCTGTTTGTATTTTCTCACCATGTTTCTCGATGGCATCAATGAGTCTCCAAACAACCACAGGTGCCAGTTCAGAGAGAGGCTCCGCCTCCATGCCTGAGGGAGAGGGAATAATGAAATTAGCATGTTATTGTTTATTCAAAAGAAATTGCTCTTTAGCACAATACCTTGCCAGAGACGCATATTAACAGTTTACAGACTCAGCGACCATTAAGTAGAGATACAGACAGGTTGTTATTGTAAAGATTCAATTGGATTCAAACAGCTTTACATTAGTACAATATCAACTTTCTCCTGTTCTGTCTCCTGCATGAAGCCGTTACAGTAGGTCGAGCTTCCTTAATCATGTTGTATCATCAACAAAGTCAATCATGTGAAGAACTGAAGAAACTGTGTTAGCAGAAAAATCTAAGATGAATTCTTTAATTTTTTTTGGCAAAACTTTAAATGATTTACATATCATCATAATATCCTTTGATTTAATTTAAGTTCTCTACTTCTCTGTTTCAGACTATTAGATTTGACATAATTAGAAGTGATGTAATTATGCATATCCTACAGTATATAATATATTGTTATCCTTCTTTGGCAGAAATGGTAGAGAATGATGGGATGTATTTAATATGTCTAAACTAATAGAGATAATCATCTCTAAACTGCTTCGACAACAATCTTTTTTTTCATGCCATCATCCTAATTGAATAGATAGAGAAAAATAATGATGTTTTAATAATTTAAATTAAAACAACAACCACGGCTCCCGCTACGATGTTCTTTCTCTCAACACCCCCTACTGATTATTATTTCATGATGTACAGTAAACTCAGACATACAATTGTAATGTGCCTGTGCAAAAACATCTTCATTTTCAAACAAAATGTTTAGGACAAAAAAATAATCACTATATGTGTTGTTTTACCCATTTTGTTGCACTTAAAATATTAATGTTAAAAAATTCTGGGATTTGGGAAATAAACGTTTTAGTTTTCTTAGTATTTAATAAGTACTGTCTCCGGAAATCATCAGAGAATATGAAAAAATTAATAATAATACCTCAATTACCTCAGCCGGTTATACCACGAGCAATACCATCGGCACTTTTTTTAAGTGTGCTGTAGCTCAATGCAGCTCAATTTACCAGCAACACACAAAAACACACAGATGCCTGAATAACCAACACACACTACTTCCTGAAAAACCAACAACTGTCCATGAAAATAATCAGATATCCGCATACATTTCAATATTGTGCATGTGCTGCCTGCCAGCAGCTAATCCGCTGGAGTGGATGTAAAAAGGTTAAACAACATGTGGGATTTGATTACATCCCACAGGCTGCACAAGCAGCTGTCATAACATCCACTATTGGGAATCAATTAGTCACAACACAGACAGAATTTCCCCAATTAATGATTACTTTACAAAGTGCTCAGTTATATGCAGGATGTATTGTGGTGGAGGAGAACCCATTAGGTGGAGGTACAGATGTAGCACTCCAGGGCTGAAGTCGAATAGTCCATTTAGCTTAGGAACCTTCCTAAAGGAGTGAAATGACCCGGAAGTCCCTCAGTGGCAGCCATGATAAGTGCCGTTCGAATTCTCTAGAATGATGAGAATGATAGGAAAGGAGGTTTCAAACTTCCTTTATAACCTCCTTTAGCTTAGGAACCACTGGACCTCCCTAACCGACAGGAGAAGCGAAAATGCTGCCCCACAATGCCTTGCAGCCGCAGCATTTGCCGTCACTCAACAGTCGGCCGTTCACGGAAACAACCGATTATGACCGAGAAATGATATCATGAAAGTTACGGTGCTTATTAAGCATTTTAAAACGTAGGTGGTAAGTTGTCAAAGTGCTTTTATTTGAACGTTCATCAGTATTATAATCAAAAAGAGAAATATGAACGTTAGTTTTTACTGAAATTATCAAATAAAGTCAACATTTCACAGTCTTTACTGAGCTGTGTGGAGTTTGTTCAACTTTTAAAAGATGTTTGAATGGTGATATACACAGTGATAGATGTTAAGGACTAACGTTTATAATAAATACATTTGTTTTGATTTTAAGATCTTTTCATAGTTCATACAATCTTTGGGATCATTAGTATTAATGTGGACCGGAGGGAGAGGGTGACGAGCATAAGTTTCACTTTCCTTTTTTATTTCAATTCCAACTTTGGTCTTGAAGAAAATGTTTCTCTGTGGTCCACGTTCATAAAGCAAAACAGCAGCATCAGAGCACGGTGCAGAGTCTCTAGATGAGTTTACAGTAGTCCCTCGTTCTTATTAAACATCCATGTTGTAGTCCGCTGTATAGAAAACTGTGGTTTCCATAGTTTCCCCACAGCAGCAGACGCACACAATGACGTCCGCTGGCGCATCATAAACACGTCGGATAGTGCATTCGGAGTGCATTCGGATTCTCTAAAGTACCGCAGTCTCTTCTCCTAAGTCCTTTTGAATTCTCCTATCCACTATCCCTTAACCCCGTGACGTTTCACTCAGAGGTCAAGGAATAGACGATAGGGTTAGAATTTAGGAGCTGATTTTTAAACGATCCGACTGCAGCCGTGGTTTCCATAGTTTCCCCACAGCAGCAGACGCACAAAATGACGTCCGCTGGTGCATCATAAACACGTCGGATAGTGAAAGTGCATTCGGATTCTCTAAAATACCGCAGTCTCTTCTCCTAAGTCCTTTTGAATTCTCCTCTCCACTATCCCTTAACCCCGTGACGTTTCACTCAGAGGTCAAGGAATAGACGATAGGGTTAGAACTTAGGAGCTGATTTTTAAACTATCCGACTGCAGCCCAGATCAGACTCACATGGGTGTGTCCCAGTCAAAAGCCCAGCGGATGCCAGTGGCTGGGGGTGTTGCCAAATTGCTAGAGGGCGTTGCCCAATTTCCCCATTTGTTCAATTACAGGATTTAACCATGAGATGGCGCTTCATTCACAAAATACACAAAGACAACTGGGTGTTGTAGAACTTAGTCTGTTTGCAATGTTTGCAGCTCTGCAGTTGTGTTTGCTGAATACTGTAGCATTTAATCACTTATTTGTTACTGTATGGTTTTCACAAGCTACTATAATGAAAAAACATCAATATTTTAGATCAAATAAAGTATATAGTTTGCTTTATGCAGTATATTTCTTGTAATATTGTTAGGGTGTTTTTACACAGTACAGTAGATTGAAGTAAATCAACTTATACATTAAGATAAGATGGACCTTTATTAATCCCGTGGGGAAATTCAGTAGTTCAAACAGCAACAGGGTGAGAGTGAAAAACAGGACAGCACAGATTCACACAGATTAATAAAATCAAAAATAAGATGAGCGATACAAATAATAATAATGAGAAACTATGAAATAAGAAACGAATAAAACTAAAATGTAATTGTTATATCATATATTATAATGTATTGTATTATTAATAGTGCTGTCAACATTATCGTGTTAACGGCGGTAATTAATTTTTTGAATTAATTGCTTTAAAATATTTAACGCATGTGCAGAATGGCCCGCCCCATACGTGCCACCAGTGGCAGCGCCAGGGTATGGCTGGGGTAGGCTACACCCATACCAAGAAATGGCTTAGCCCCACCATGAAAAATGATGTTAAAGTAAGCAAAATAAAGTCTGCCAACTCGCGCGGAGTAAATTGCACAGACAGCAGTTAGTAAGATTGATTTTAGTAGCCACGGTTTTGAAAACTTTTGTCACGTAGTGATCGTCTTCTCAATAGAACATCTTTGATAACAGCGTGGTGTTGTTGCAGGAAGTCCCGACGGAGAATACTTTTGCTGTAGTACAGGGGTGCACACAGTGTGCGAACTATACCACGGTCTCCGGGGGAGCCGGGATTTTTTTGTTGTTGGGGGGGGTGGTGCCACAGGTCTACATTTACATGAAACGTCCCGATGGATCATGTAAATGTCAACAGATTTCCCGAGCATGTATGGGCTACGCAAACTTCAATCAACTTGATAATAAATAATCCACGGACCACCAATGTAACGTTTGACTGTTTAATTAAATCAACTTAAAATGACTCAAATGTGATCCACTCACTCCACTGTTGGCTGGTCCAGCCAGCCGGCGGCCGCGGGACCACCGCAGCAACTTCGCCCCCCATCTCGAGCAGCAGGCAAGGAGAAAGAGGAAGAATAGGTGGGGTGGTCATCAGCAGCATCATCATCTTCTTCCACATCTCCTTCGATCTCTACTACTGTATGGTAGTTGTAGTCATCAAGTTAGCTTCTCTTGGCTCGTCTTCTTGTGTCTCTTCAGCCCCCAAGTTAACGTTAGCTGTCAAGTTAGCACTAGCACTGACGTTAGCTCCCTCCTCTCTCGGTTCTGTTGTAGCAGCAGTCACAACGTACGATGTGCTACCACCAGCTACATTCGGTTGGTCTTCTTGATCAGGTTGTTTAGCCGTCTTTTTAAAGAAATTGCCTAAGTTGTTTTTTTCTTTTCGACATGTCAGCAGCAGCAACAATGCCTGGTAAACATGCAGTGCTAACTAAACGAGCTTGTGAGTGAGTGGGTAGTGGGTGGAGCTGCGGGCAGCGTGCAAGCAGGCGACACTTTTTTCATGAATCATAAACTCTAAATATAATTTTATTTCACTTATTTTACACCTTTGAAAAAAAAAATGCCCAAAATGGAATTTATTTGGTCATCATATCAGTATTTTAGAGAGCTCCCCCCAAATTTCACAAACCATGTTCCCAGGGGAGCTCATGTCACCACTAGGGCAGCTATATCTCCCCCTGCTCCCCTCCAGTTCGCACCCTGCTTGAGCTACGTCATTGCAAATAAGTAGACAGGCTGCTTCTCTCCCACACACACGGCGCTGCCCCACACACAGGCTGTTTTCGTCATTTTTACAACAAATACACACTTGCAACTGATAACACTGGCAATGATTTTATATGTATTAGGCCTACTATTCAAATATATTCGATGGAGCAAATCACATATGAGGTGGTCTCCGAAAATCCTTGATAATAAAAAGTGGATTGTATTCAGCTTTTTTCCACGGACCACCTGCAGTACCTCCGCGGACCACAGTTTGAGAACCGCTGATATAGACCGTTCGGCCACACGAGGACGACCGAATACGGCACTAAACGACTGAAGAAACGATAACGGGTCCCAAGGTGGATAGAAAGGCATACGCAACTCTCTGGGGGGTCAAACGGCTCCGTGTGTACGCCCTATCCGAACATTTTCAGATCACTGATAGTGATTGCGCAATAGCCCCGCCTCTCCCCACCTCTGCTTACCCCGCGCCATTGCTGAAGTGTTTCGCCACCAACAACAACAACAATGGCAGATCGCAGAGTTGCTATCGTGCTCCGGACGCTATTGACCATGCTACAGTTGTTTGTGCAACATCTACAGCAATAATGATGAGGCAATAGCCCCGCCTCTCCCCACCTCTGCTGCTCATTCCCACGTCAAAGTAAACTGCACCCTGAATTCAGATTATGTAATTCAGACACGCAGCTCTGCTCACCTGCAGCTCCTCCCGCTGCAGCAAAACACACACTTCAAGTCAGATCATCACCCTTAGCTACTTTAATTACCTCTCAAACTACCTAAACTAGTTATAAATATGTTTATTTTTACAGTCGGCCGGGTCACTGATTACTGGATGAGCTGCTGCATGAGACAGACACTGACGCTGTCCGAAGAGAGGGAGGAAAAAGAGAGGCTCCGTGTAGTTTATTATTATAATATATAGAGTCGTTATTCATTTGTTTTAAAGCTCAATAAATAACAAAGAAGACCTTTGACCGACACTTTTATAATTTTGTCCGGAAGATTTAAACTTTAATACACGTTGACTGGCGAAAAACTCTGCCCGGTTCCCTCGGCCCCCACCGCGGAGAATGAACAGAAGGGCAACCATGACAACCATGCTTCTTCGCTGCTTTTGTGGAGGAAGTTACAGCGCCACGTACAGGCTCCTGCATATGTACTGCAGCTTCTCCAGCGGTTGGAGCTAAACGGAGCGGTCTCGTGTGGGCAGACACTATCCGGATAACTATTGCGTGTGGACGGAAGCTTGTTTGCGATTGCGTTTGCGTTAATCCTATGCGTTTAGCCGTTTTCGTCCTCGTGTGGCCGCAGCCTGAAGCAGCTCTACAGATTTGATGAGAGTCTAGGAAGATATTCAATCATTGTTGTGTCGTCGTTACTTTGATTCAAGATAAGACATATTCTTAGCAACAATGCTATCAATGGAAGGTTTAGTCGGCTCATGCAATATCTCAAATTGTTCCTCAAATAATCTGTCAGCTTTATATGTATTTGTTCTATCTCTACTTATGTTGCCTTCCACCCACCCTGCCTTGTTCCGTTTTTCCTTTTACATCCCTTATTTCTTCTATAACTCTTTTTTCTTTATCCATTCCTTCTTCACTATTTGTGTTCCCTGTTGTAAATGTCATACCTTTTCACTTCCTTCTGCTCACTTGCTCTTCCTCAGCTTTGCTTCCAGCTCAGCTAATCCCCCGCTGTTTTGTTGTGCCATTGATAGTTGTGTCATATCACAACACACACACACACACACACACACACACACACACACACACACACACACACACACACACACACACACACACACACACACACACACACACACACACACACACACACACACACACACACACACACACACAGTCACACCGAGTTAAATGACACTTGTCCTTTGACGCTCACACACACACTCACATAAACGCTAGCCAAAAAACGTAGTTATCCATTGTTGAGGCAAAAACAACAAACATATATCTGGTGTGTTTACAGGTGTCCAAACCTGTATCTGTATCTGCTGCTGCACTGATTGCCTTTCGTATAGTTTCAGATGTGTGTGCGTTTGTGTGCGTGAGAACAATGAAAAGCGGCAGAGGAATTTCCGGAGATATAGGTCATTAAATGTACAGTGCTTCCATTAACGTCACTGTCACAGCCCATCACACTGGCAATATCTCACCCCGAGGAGAGGAAGTAGGAGAGGAGAAGAGAGGAGAGAGAAGGAAGCGGGAGAGGACAATTTAGAAGAGGAAGACAAACGAAGGACAATAGAGGATATGGAGAGGAGGGCAAAGGGGATATGTGAAGAAGGAAAATGGACAAAGTAGGGGACAATCAAAAGAGGAATAGAAAAATATGGACGATGTAGAACAAAAGAGAAAAATGGAAAGAGTGAGACATAAAAGAAGAAGAAATGGGAGGGCAAAAGCCAAAAGGAGGAAATAATAGAACAAATAGAAAAGAGAAAGAAGGGGACAATGGAAGAGACAAAGCATATACAACGGAAATAATGGGGGAGAAGAGGACATAGGAGGACAAAGGAAGACTAGAACATAGAGAAAATAAAGGAAGAAGGGGGCAACAAGCAAATAGGAGGAAAGAGGACAAACGGAGAAGAGAATAGAGGAAGACACAATCAAAGAAGATTAAAACAAGAGCATAACGAAGATTAAAGGCAAGAAGAAAGAACAGAAGAGAAAAGGACAGTAAAGAAAATGGCAAACGTTACAAGGGAAAATCAGAAGAGAAAGGACAAAGACAGTAGAATAATACAATAAAGATGAGGACAGCAGTAGAACAGCAGAGGACAAAAGACAATAATGTCATACCAGAACATGAAGAAGAGAAGGCAAGTGCAAAGAAGAATAGAGAAGAGCTGATATTAGAGACAAGGGGATGAGGGAAATATACAAAAAGGAAGAGAAAGAGAGGACAGAAGGGTTGAGAATAGAAGGGACACCAGAGAAGAAGACAGGATGGTGGCAAAGCCAAGAAGACCTTGAAAATAGAGAACAAAGCAAAAGGAAGGGAAAAGAAGGACAATATAACGAGATGGTGAAAAGAGAGGAAAAGAAGAGGACAAAGGAGAAGATGTGCAGTCAAGAGAGGAGGAAAAAAGGACACAAGAACAAAGACAGGAAGAGCAAAAGAGGACAGGAGAGGAGGGGAGGAGAGGAGGAGAGGAGCTGCAGAGAAGGAACAATGAGTCTGAGCAGCTCTGCAGCAGATCAGCCTCCCAGCAGCTCCTATAGAGGACGTATGGAGCTGCACACAAAGGCACATAAACACCAACGCAATAACACACTGACACACACAAGCACAAAGACACTGCCACGCAGTAGGGAACACATTCACATAAACATGCATGCACACAAAATCAACTACAGCATAATACATTTACTAATGCACCTTTTCTCAGAGTTTTCCCAACAAATACACTTTATTTATGTTGCACGATGTAGACATTGAAATGTTATGTATTCAGCAAGGGTTTACAATAGAATGAAGAGTTTAAGCAGTGTCCAACGCGTGTTTATATTTAGGTAACACAACTTCAATGAGGTCCCTTAAATGTATTGAGTAGCCACAACAGAGTTCGAAATCTTTATTGTTATTGGGTGGCTGTGGCTCAGTGGTTGGAGTGCTGGACTTTGAATCAGGGGGTAGCAAGTTCGAGTCCCACTGCAGTCAGCATGTTGTTGTGTCCCTGGGCAAGACACTTTACCCCAAAGTGCTCCTGTGGGGATTGTCCACAGTACTGTAAGTGGCTTTTGATAAAAGCGTCTAACAAATGACATGTAATGTAATGTTATAATTTGCGGTATAAAATATGCTTTGCGTATACGTAGTAAAACCTGCTAGTGAGCCAGTTTTGCCTCATCATGCATGATTCCTTTTTAAATGTCCATCCATCCATCTTCTCCCGCTTATCCGTGGTCGGGTCGCGGGGGTAGCAGTTCCAGCAGAGAGCCCCAAACTTTCTTTTCCCTGGCGACATCAACCAGCTCTGACTGGGGGATCCCAAGGCGCTCCCAGGCCAGCGAAGAGATGTAATCCCTCCACCTGGTCCTATGTCTATCCCTTGGTCTCTTCCCAGCTGGACGTGCCTGGAACACCTCCCTAGGGAGGCGCCCAGGTGGCATCCTAACTAGGTGCCCGAACCACCTCAACTGGCTCCTTTCGACGCGAAGGAGGAGCGGCTCAACCCCGAGTCCCTCCCTGATGACCGAACTTCTCACCTTATCTCTAAGGGAGACACCAGCCACCCTGCAGAGAAAACCCATCTCGGCCGCTTGTATCCGCGATCTCGTTCTTTCGGTCATGACCCATCCTTCATGACCATAGGTGAGGGTAGGAACGAAAATGGCCGGTAGACAGAGAGCTTTGCCTTCTGGCTCAGCTCCCTTTTCGTCACAATGGTGCGGTAAAGCGACTGCAGTACCTCTCCCGCTGCTCCGATTCTCCGGCCCATCTCACGCTCCATTGTTCCCTCACTCGAGAACAAGACCCCGAGATACTTGAACTCCTTCACTGTATACTTGAACTCCTTCACTTTGGGTAAGGACTCATTCCCTACTTGGAGTGGACAGTCCATCGGTTTCCTGCTGAGAACCATGGCCTCATATTTGGAGGTGCTGATCCTCATCCCAGCCGCTTCACACTCGGTTGCGAACCGATCCAGTGAGTGCTGAAGGTCGCAGACCGATGAAGCCATCAGAACCAAATCATCTGCAAAAAGCAGTGGTGCAATCCTTAGTCCACCGAACTGCAGACCCCCTCCCCCACGACTACGCCTCGAAATCCGATCCATGTATATTACAAACAGGATTGGTGACAAAGCGCAGCCCTGGCGGAGGCCAACCCACACCGGAAATGGGTCCGACTTACTGCCGAGGACCCGGACACAGCTCTCGCTTTGGGAGTACAAAGATTGGATGGCCCTGAGTAGAGACCCCCTCACCCCATACTCCCGCAGCACCTCCCACAGTAACTCCCTGGGAACTCGGTCATACGCCTTCTCCAGGTCTACAAAACACATGTAGACCGGATAAGCGTACTCCCAGGCCCCCTCCAGGATCCTTGCGAGAGTAAAAAGCTGATCCGTCGTTCCACAACCAGGACGGAATCCGCATGGTTCCTCCTCAATCTGAGGTTCGACAATCGGCCTGACCCTCCTTTCGAGTGCCTCAGAGTAAACTTTCCCGGGGAGGCTGAGTAGTGTGATGCCTCTGTAATTGGCACACACCCTCTGATCCCCCTTTTTAAAAAGGTGAACCACCACCCCGGTCTGCCACTCCTTCGGTACTGTTTCCGACTTCCACGCAACGTTGATGAGACGTGTCAACCATGACAGTCCCTCAACATCCAGAGCCTTCAGCATTTCCGGGCGGATCTCATCCACCCCCGGGGCTTTGCCACTGTGGAGTTGTTTGACGACCTCGGTGACCTCCCCCCGGGAGATTGGTGTTGATCCCCCGTCATACTCCAGCTCTGCCTCTAACATAGAGGGCGGAGTTGTCGGGTTCAGGAGTTCCTCAAAGTGTTCCTTCCAACGCCCTAACACTCCATCAGTTGAGATCAACAACGTCCCATCCTTACTGTACACAGCTTGGATGGTTCCCTGCTTCCCCCTCCTGAGGTGTCGGACAGTTTTCCAGAACAACTTTGCTGCCGCCCGAAAGTGTCCATGTCTTCTCCGCACTTCTCCCACACCCGCTGCTTTGCCTCGGCCACGGATGAGGCTGCTGCCCTTCGGGCCTGTCGGTACCTTGCAACTGCCTCGGGAGTCCCCCGGGATAACAAATCCCTGAAGGCCTCCTTCTTCAGTCGGACAGCTTCCCTGACCACCGGTGTCCACCAGGAGGTTCGAGGGTTACCGCCCCTTGAGGCACCTAGGACCTTGAGACCACAGCTCCCCGCCGCGGCTTCGGCAATAGAGGCTTTGAACACCGACCACTCTGGTTCAATGTCCCCAACCTCCACAGGAATGCCCGAAAAGCTGGAGGTGTGAGTTGAAGGCCTCCTGAACTTGGGCCTCCTCCAGACGTTCCCAGTTCACCCGAACTACACGTTTGGGCTTACCAGGTCTATCCAGAGGCTTCCCCCGCCACTCGACCCAACTCACCACCAGATGGTGATCAGTTGACAACTCCGCCCCTCTCTTTACCCGAGTGTCCAAAACATACGGCCTCAGGTCCGATGATACAATAACGAAATCGATCATGGACCTTCTGCCTAGGGTGCTCTGGTACCACGTACACTTATGAGCATCCTTATGTTCGAACATGGTGTTTGTTATGGCCAATCCATGACTAGCACAGAAGTCCAGTAACAAACCACCACTCTGGTTCAGATCATGGGGGCCGTTCCTCCCAATCACGCCCCTCCAAGTGTCTCCATCATTGCCCACATGTGCGTTGAAGTCTCCCAGCAAGATTAAAGAGTCCCCTTCAGGAGCCCCATACAGGACTCTTTCCAGGGTCTCCAAGAAAGCGGTATACTCTGAACTGCTGTTGGGTGCATAAGCACACACAACAGTATGTGAACAAATCAATAACACTAAAGTCACGATCAAACACTCGTTATGACCTAACGACCTACTGTATGTTATGGGCAGCACAAAAAAGTGCAATTGTGCCAGACAAAACATGGCTGAAAAAACTAATTTTTACAATGTACAGTGTGTAAAACAGATTTAGGTTTTACCTTTATACTGTAGAAACACTTATGTGACAGTGTGTGTGTGTGTGTGTGTGTGTGTGTGTGTGTGTGTGTGTGTGTGTGTGTGTGTGTGTGTGTGTGTGTGTGTGTGTGTGTGTGTGTGTGTGTGTGTGTGTGTGTGTGTTTCTCTCTGTTACTGATTTGGTTCGTCATTAATACATGCTTTATTGCATTACACTGCATATACCCTACTGTATACTGCACACATTCCCTTACTGGCTGTCATTCCCTTTCTGCTGTGTGAACACAAAACTCACACACACTCACCCACACACACACACACACACACACACACACACACACACACACACACACACGCACGCACGCACGCACGCACGCACGCACGCACACACACACACACACACACACACACACACACACATATATGTGTTCCCCAACCTGAGGTCTCAGATCAGCAGCATTTGAAAATGATTTATTGATCAGAGTTGGCATTATGAAGTAGACCCTGAATCGCTCGCACTCTTTTCAATATAAACTGAACACACACACACACACACACACACACACACACACACACACACACACACACACACACACACACACACACACACACACACACACACACACACACACACACATACACATGAGTTTCATGATAAGAGAGTGCAGTTATAAATTGAGATGGCTGCATTACACATCTGTAACATATGGTACCTATGGGGCTGCAGATAATCATATGATAGGATGTTCTCTTGATGTATAATGCATCACATTCAGGTCAAATACTTAAACACGGAGTGTGAGAGGAGAAATTCATTTATATTTTATGTTCACGTGAGATTATAAGTACATTTGATCTTTATCCGGAGTCCCTCTGCAGAGCTTCAGAGGCTCTGATCTCTTCCTCTCACTCCTGCAGTAACACACAGGGGCAGCAGGGGGCAGCTGACTCCAGTCTCACTGGACATTAGTGCTGTGGCCTTTGTCTGAAAGCTGCAGTCACATTCAGCAGAATGAGAAGTTTACTTTTCCACCAGGGATGAGATCTTTCCCACCAATGTTTCCTACATCAAAAAAGACAGGCATTAAGTGATCTAAAAGGTAAACAGGCTACATTGTGCAACCGAAATTATGGGTTTTTGTATGTACTTTGAGTTTTAGTTTTTACCTTTTTATGAACTATATAGGTGTATAATAAATATATATATATTGTCTCAACCCTCTGAACCCCAAGTAGTTTGAAGGCATTTTTGCTCCTGTCAGATTTGACTCACTGTGGCCTGTTCTTCTCTGTAATATATACACTATCGTTTTTGAAAAATCATGGCCACTATTTCGAGCACAATCATGACTTATCAATGACTTATTTTACAGGATTTGGTTGGAAAATGGAATCTATATCTACAAGTACAGTATTGGGTTAATGCAAATGGTTTGTTTTGGCTACATTTTAGATAAAAATCAGATGATCGCTGATGAAATGTCATTGTTTCAATCTTATATTGTGTTATCTTTCTCTGACTGAAGCTTATGCCATACATGATAGGCTCAAGAACAATAAAAAACTTGAAAATCTGAAGATAATATCTGTTTTTTACATCTTCTGGCTATGATACATGCTGTTATTTTGCCTTTTTCATTTGGGAAAACATGCCTTTCAAAGCTTCATAGGTGATTATTGACTCTTTTTTTTACCTATCTGTGAACATTTTCTCTCAGATATAACCTATAAAATATTGTTGTGAAAAGAGATCACAGGATCTTGAGAACGTAAGAATCAAGGATAAGAGTTGCAAGGTGTTTCAGGTTCTTTTTATCCCTCCATCCTTCCTTTGCTTTTCCCTGACATCCTGACCAAACGCCCTCTGTGTGTCCCGCGGGGCTGCTAAGTCAAAGCCAAACAAGAGTTTAAAGAATCCCGGTGAGATGCCCATCTTCACTGAGCTTCCTGTCCTGTGATTTGCTGAAGCAACTCTCTCTGGATTTATTGTGTTTTGTTTTCTCTCCTGCTGTAGTTAGACTTATCTCATGTTCTGCCACAGCGTTTAAAGTGACTGCAGCTCTGGATATGAGACAGGTAGGCAGAAGAAAAAAAGTTCACGAGAGATGAGGTGCTGCGCTGAGGTGACCTGAAGGCTGCTGGAGCGTGACGGCCGTATCCTGTTACCGCTGCTCATTTAATGCTTCTCCTCTGCCTCCTTCCCCTCTACCTGCCACTCGCTGTCACTGACTCTGCTGCTCTCCTTCCTCTGTGCCTCTTTGTTCTGAACAGTTATTTGTGTTCTGCACCCCCTCCTTTAGGTCTATATATACAGAGCAAGTCCAAATATTTCTGTGGACTTAAACACAACATGAACTGGGAAATTAGAACGTGTTTTATGTTAATTTTGTACCCTTTTAGATCACATCTCCAGTTATATTATGCAACTATTAATATATTCCAAAAGAAAAAATCTATCTTTTTTAACAAAATCCAATCATCTTTCTCTTTGTGTAAAACACAATATAACTCTGCTTGCATAAATAGTATCAGCCAATTTTTAACCAACAATAAAATGGTTCCATCCCATCAATCAATTTGCAACTTTGAACCACATGGAGATGTGCGTAAAGCCTTGGTAGTGATACGTTATAAACGCCGGCCCACTTTTGAGCTATCCAATCAAATGCCAAGGATTTAATTTAAATACTAAACTGTACAGCGCTCAAAGATTTGTCTGACTTCAATTCCATTCGTACTGATGATATCATCCAATTTGCCAAAAGTAGATTTTTACTTAAAATGAATTAACTGTATGAGCTAATACTACAGCATTAGGATCACAACATGAGATACCAAAGAAGCACTTTACAGGAAACACTTTGTCATGTTAAATAATCATGCTGAAAACTTAGAATTATACCAACATCTGGTTTCCTTGCCTGGATGTCAACGCTTTTCTGAACAAGAGTTTCACGTTATGTTCCACGACATAAAATACATCAGTATTTACCACTTGGGTGTGTCTGAATCTTCTATGTGTCATACAAACGGTGGTTGCTGAAGTGGCTAATTAAACTTTTAAACTTCATCACGTCAACACAAGAGTGCTTTGCTTTTACCACTTTTTGCGGTAGTGACGTGCAGACATGCAACCGTGATGAAGTTTGGTTATAGCATTACGTTGGCTTTTTATTTCTGCCCCATTTGCATTCCCTCCTCAAAGTGATGTGGAGATTATCCTGCTGAACCAATCGTGTTAAGTATCACAAACGTGTTTTGGCCACAAAGACTATCTTCTGCAATATACCTGAATCCAATGCTGAAATACCATTGCTTTTTGTCGAGGGAGCCCATGTGATGCTAACTTCCTGGTTGCCTACAAATATACATCATAACTGCACCCCTCTATAGAGAGCTGGTCTAAATGTACAAAAGCTGCATTGACCCGTAGATAACTGGCGAAACACAAAGGCCACCAGTTCATTAAAGCCGCTTGTGATTTTATTAGAAAAATCGCTTCCCCGTGGCAACTGTTCTACACACAGGCGCTCGCTTTGCCTTTTCATCCCGGTTGGTGCACAGTCTGCACACCAGCCTGATGTTTCCTCCTCATGCGTGTTGCATGTTAAACAGCATGCATATGAACCCTCTGCAGTGGTGGGGTTAGTAGCTAAGCTTCCATAAAAAGCCCAGTGAAACCTTGATCCCCCCATCTCCTCCTGACCAATCTCCCATGACAACCTACCACTCTGAGGAAACCCCGCCTCTCTTTTCCCCAGGGGCCAAGAGACCAGCTCGCCGGGATACTGTATCTGCACACTCTGACTTGGATACACACACATGCATACATTAGCATACACTCCTATACATGCATCTAAACATGGTGACTGCCTTTGTCATGAAATCCAACCTGCTATTTAAATGTTGGGCGGTAGAAACACTGATTTACATTCATGGAGCACCAACAGTCAGACACAAGCTAAATGCTATAAATGTGTCTTGCATACAAACACATGCAAGTCATTTGTCTTGCTCTGTGACCACATATACTGCCGCGTTACCCTACACATACTCAATGTACATCTTGAATGCACATTATATCTGTCTTCTAGGCTGTGAAGCATCATCTCTGCTTTGATATGAGGTTCCATTTGTGCTGAAAGTATGTTGATGCATGTATTTATTTCACATCCCATTGCCTTGACTTAGGAAATCATTTACGTTGTTTGTCTTTGTTCAGAGATCCTGGCCTACTGAAACAACAGACATCAGTCCACATTAAACCGTAAGGATGTTGGACAGATGTGGCTACTCATGCCTTATAATATAAACATAGAAACAGGCATGGATAGAACCTCATAAGCAATGAATACAATTGAATGAAAGGGATGTATTAGCAGAAAATAGCATACAACAGTGAGAAACAACAATGAAAAACATACTGTTATTTAACCTGAATACTACAAATGTTAATAGAAATATGGCACAAATAGAACCTCCTACACAAAAGTTGATATGTATCTAAGTTCATGTATGCCGATATTAATTTACAGTTAACAAATCCAATGAATAGAATAGAGAAAATGCTCAATAATACTATGAGAGGTGAAAAAAAAGATAAATTGAGTTTGTTAATCCATTAGGCGAGCATGTGCATCTTTTTAAATATGTAAAATAAACTAACCCCCTAATCCCACCAGGAGCGTCTGTGCTGCAGCGTTTTTAACGATCGTGGCCACTCTAGTCAATGGGTGCTATTCCACCAGACCCGCTGTGCCGCGCTGTGCCGCGCCGCGGCTCGAAGCATCCCAGAAGCTCCTCGCCGCAAGGAATTTCTAAAATATAGGATGAATCCTATTTTTGACGCGGTGTAGCGCAGCGCAGGCAGGAAGTGGAACGTTCATCCAACAACTGCGAGGCTGCACACACGACGCTCCGCTTCCGCAACGTTTTGAAACGCGCCTGGTGGGTTATGACGCAGGAGGAGGGGCAGCGCGGCGCGGGGCAGTGCGGCGCGGGGCAGCGCGGCACAGCGCAGACGCTTCCGGTGGGATCAGGGGGTAAGTGTAAAAGAAAGTGAAAGATAAAATATGGGAGGCGAACAAACTGTACTTTTATTCATGTTGAAGGAGAAACTTCCATCATCACAACTTCATTACATTACATTGCATTTAGCTGATGCTTTTATACAAAGCGACTTACAATAAGTACATTCGACCAGGAAGACACAACCTTGAAGAAAACAGAATCATATAAGTACATCAGGTTTCATAGAGCCAAGCATTTCAAGTGCTACTCAACTGGCTATAGATAAGCCAGTCCTTTATTAGTATATAAGTGCTTTGTTAGCAGTTCTTTGTTAGTAATTCTATCGCTCGAGGTGGAGTCGAAAGAGATGAGTTTTCAGTCTGCGCCGGAAGGTGTGTAAGCTTGCTGCTGTCCTGATGTCGATGGAGAGCTCATTCCACCATTTTGGAGCCAGGATAGCAAACCCACGTGTTTTTGCTGATGGGAACTTGGGTCCCCCTCGCAGCGAGGGTGCAGCGAGTCGTTTGGCTGATGCAGAGCGTAGAGCACGCGCTGGGGTGTACAGTTTAACCATGTCCTGGATGTAGGAAGGGCCAGATCCATTCGCAGCATGGTACGCAAGTGCCAGTGTCTTGAAGTGAATTCTAGCAGTTACCGGAAGCCAGTGGAGGGAGCGGAGGAGCGGAGTGGTGTTGGAAAATTTAGGAAGGTTGAAGACCAGACGAGCCGCTGCATTCTGGATGAGCTGCAGATGGCACATGCAGGTAGACCAGCCAGGAGGGAGTTGCAGTAGTCTAGGCCTTCAAACTGTCAGCCGCACTTAATTATATATATATTTTTTTTTTTTTTTGGTCTAAGTGTTAGCTGTTTGAAAATGCAGTTGTAAATGGAGAACGCTTTGATAACGTTCTTTCCAGAGTGCTTCAAGGACATGTTGATGTTTTAAATCTGAGAAAATAATGTTTAATAAAACCCCAAAAAGCTACACAAGGAACGTTGGAATAATTGCAACGCATTAATTCATAATTGTAGCTAATATTTAGTATTTTAGAAAGACTTACCATGCTTAAATAACTATTTTAAGCATCTCAGCCCTTTACCTCCAAGGCATTAATGTCTGCATCATTCCACAGGCATATGGCTCACAAGGTCAATAATAAACATATATATGATCTAATCCGTCTTCCATAACACAATAATATTTAGGCAGCAAATAAATGTGGTTTATTTGGTTAAAAGGCGACTGGCTGTTGAAGATCATATCTAGTCCGACACGCTCTGTAACAGGCAGCGAGTCGCTCTAAATCATCCTCTTCTCTATTTGTCCTTCCTCACATTCATCACCTCTGACAGATCCCCCCCCTCCTGCTACTCATCATCACCTTGCCACCATGTTACCAAACACCCTGACGTTCTGCTCAACAGGGTCTCACAATGGCCGTTGTGAGGACATCATATAATAGACTTTTCCCCACAGCAAACTAACTTTGTCTGCTGTTTGGTGCTAAGCAGGACGTGTAAAATGGGTCTATCAGGAAAAAAAAGCTACCCGCTAGAAATACTGGGGCTAAATCGGAATGGAAGTTTGTCAGAAGACCAAAACAAGGAGCTAAAAGTGGCAAACAAAAGCTCAGTATTGCTGCAAGGGGTGATCATTTTGCTGTGGGTTTGTCCCACCACTTTGATTCATTGTCTCTGCAAAAAATACAGATTGCTGCAGCTTTAAGGATGGTTAAGATTCAAGAAGACAAATGCCCAACTTAGAAGCAGGCTATTGTTTGTGCTAGCTAAATCAAGTGCTTGCTTACAAAAAATGTTGCCAGTGTTCAGTGGATGCATTACATTACTGTGTGAAATTATTTCCATATTAACTAAAACAAAATTCACATTGTACATAATACTGTAGTTGTGTGTTGTACAGTGTAAGCTATCTGAGTTGTAACTTTCTTTCAGTTTTGTGTGGGTCCATGGCTGGGTCTTTTTCCCTCCAAAAGATTTGTAATGAAGATGGATTATTATATTCTACAAGCAGGGGTTGGAGCAACCAACTGTTTGTGGTCAGCAGGGGTGTTCTGCCACTCGGGGTGCTTCCTTTGTTCAGATATCTCTTTGAATTAAGGTTGGTCTGTAATATATACTTGATTGCAATTTATTTGCCCACTGAGACAAAGATAGTGTCACGACCTCGATACAAACTGATGAACCCAAATGCACGACCCAGAGACAAAGTCTTGAATGTAACAACATGTATTTTTTATTCCAAAGATCAGGTAATCCCTCTTAACAGAGTAGGTACTGGAATAAACAAAAGGCGCTCACAAGGAAGACAAAACTAAGCATAACAAAAAGAGAACTTAAGAAAAACTTAAGCCTACAAAATTAACAACAAAACAACACTTGACATGAGTGAAAGCGATCTTTTCTGAGCTGAGGCATGGCAAGACCATTCGGGGAAACAAACAAGACAAACTGACACAGGACAGGGGAGAGACAGGGCTATTTAAACATGAGGTAAGTGGGAACAGGTGGAGACAATCAGGGACAGGGCAGACGCTGATGATGGCGGAAAAAACACACAAGGGGAGGAAGAAAGAGGGCCTGAAATGAGAGACAAGAGGTAAGTACAAAATAAAACAGGAAATGACAGACAAAATACATAAACATAACGCAGTGTCCACACGGCGGTGTGCGTTGAAGCTTGCCGGCGGGCGTGTCTGAAACTCGACCAACAACCAATCACATGAATCTCCCGCCCCGGACACACAAGCACGCGGTGTGATTGGCTAGAGCTTGTACTGGCATATGATTTGATTGGCTGACGCTTCCACCGAAGCTTCAAAAGTTGAACATTGCTCAACTTTTGAAGCGAGCGACGCGAGCAAAGCAAAGCTAAGCAACGCTCCCACAATGCAGTTCGGCAAAGCGTGACGTCACCCCATTCAAAGTGAATGGGCAGAAGCGTTGAAGCTTCAACGCACGCCGCCGTGTGGACGGGCTGTAACTAACACATTTGACAAGACACATCAGATAGTTCTATTTTGTGTAAATAAACCCTTCACATTAACCATTTGGCAGATCAGGCATGTTTATATCAGTCTGTAGTTCTGGTGTTTTTTATTGACTTCATTTTAAGCTAGAGAGCCCATATTTGTTAAGTATTTTGCTTTTCTTCATCTGTAAATATATAATTATTATAGGTATAAGAGGCATAGCATGCAATCACAACGTCCTGAGGTACATTTTTCGTGAAACTAAGGCAAAAACAATATATGGTGTTGTATTTACTTTACACAGTTGGTAGCTTTTCTTCTTACATGCACTTGTTACATGAACACTGTAGAAGGCAAGGCAAGGCAAGTTTATTTAGAAGGTCTGAGTTGAAGTTAAACATTGAGACAATTCACCCCATGATCAGAACAAAATATATATGTTCCTTTTACCTGTAGTGCTATTTATAGATCTAGATTGTTTTGGTGTGAGTTGCTGGGTGTTGGATATATCGACCGTAGAGATGTCTGCCTTCTCATTAATATAATGGAACCAGATGAAACGAGATTGAGGTGATCAAAGCGCCCACAAAGGACATTTAAAAAACTTAACAGCAATGAGTTCACTTCTCTTTTTGGAAATGAAGGTTAGTCAAGATGATCCGCAGACCTTCATTGAGTGTGTGTTTGTGTGTCCCCAGATAGCATAACTGGCCCTCGCTACTGGGTCTGAGTGGACTTTATTGATCCGTTAATCTGTTTCACATTCCTACAGGAATAAAAAACTGTACGTCACCCAGATCAATGAACAATTTGTGTGTGTGTGTGTGTGTGTGTGTGTGGCGGGGGTTGATCACATTACTGCAGGCCAAAGTGATGACATCAGGAGAGCATTATCCATCATGGTGGATTGCATGCTCAGCCACTGACTATATTTGTACTTGTATACTTATAAGGACCCTCTCACCGACATAATACATTTTCGAGCCCCTACCCTCACCATAATCTAATTATTACGTTAACCCTAATACCAAGTCTTCAACCTAAAACAGCCAAGAAAAGGTGTAAGTGGCCACAATGTCCTCATTTTCCCAAAACATCACTTTCAAAACATTTCTGTAATGTTTCAATTGACCAAACTTGATTTCCAGAAATATCTTCACTTTTCAAAAATGTCCTCAATCTCTAAATATGTCATCACTTTTCTACTGTGTTCACACTTTCCAAAGTATGGTCAATAGCCAAACCCACCCATTTAAAAAATGTTCTCGCTGTTCAGAGATGATCTCACTTTACACATTATTCTTACTTTCTAGATGTATCACTTTCCAATACGTCCTAAGTTTAAAAGAAAGGCTCTGACAGTAACTCTCAAGGTGCCCACAAAGACACAAGAGCATAAAGAACGAAGCCACATTGGGTGTGTTTGGACCCTGACACATTATTTGCATAAAGCATGAAGCTGACAGTCACCCTGACCTCTGACCTTCGCTGTGTGTTTGTGCATGCATGATGTGTGTGTCACACCCAGCTTGTGACCATTTACATGAATTTATGCATGCAGCAGCTGCCCATGCATTTGAATGTGTCTCTGTGTATGTGACTTGTCCTACTACACAGTGTTTGTCTGCATGTTGCACAACCCAACTCAACTCTAGCCTCTGACGTGGACTCAGGATATTTCTGCTTCAAGCATGCCATTATATGAGGGTGGGACAAGTCCCCCCCACTTTTTCAAATGATTAGTTTAGACCCCCCCACTTTTACCATGTGGAAAGTCCGTGAATTGGTCTATCCACTCGCCGCACTTTGTAGAGCGCTGTGTCAGTGCTTCACTATCAAATCCTTTCCACTTGCTTATTGAGAGAATGCCCAAATCAATGAAACTCTGTACCATGTTTTCACTGCTACTTTGTTCCAAGGCAGATTCTCACATAGCGTGCATGTTCAAGGAGTGTTGCCATAGTTGGACAGCTCAGATCTGTTGTATGAAGCGATGCCGTTAGCGGAGGTAAGGCACACACACCAAGTGTTCAGGACATTGTTAATACAGCGAAAATCAAAGCTGACGATCTCTTGGTTTGATATGTTTTCTCCCCCAGACAACATGGACATAAGAACATTTTTTTCAAAGAAGAGGAAAGTAAGTATTCAGCTGGTAGCAGTTAATCAGTTAACAGTGATGGCGGCGGCGGCGGCAAAAGCGTCTCACTTCTGGAGAGGAGTTTCGTCTTTATGTCATGATAGAGAGATACAAATACTGAATAGTTTAGATGAGAAAAGGCATCGAAATGCCAGGTTACTAGTATTTATCATGTGAACAGGGAACATGAATAACCCGATCTCTCTATGTGCTCATGTAAACACCATGATGTCCATGTAGCAACGCAGTCAGTGTGTTTTACTGGAGCCTCAGTTCGATAAGAGATTATTTTCTGAGTTATTTAAGGTACTCTCTCTCAAAATGGTAATGTGCATTATGTTTTATTTATACTTCTTATCATTCAGAAGCTTTTTGTGTGTGTTTAATGAGTGCTTATAGGCAATTTCCATCCCAGTATTCAGTTAACCATTTATTTTCTGTGCACATTACATAGATAGCTAATATTCTACCTACTGCTTGGGACTTTGTGTCTTCAACATGTCCAATGTCACAGACTGGGACTTACTTTAAAGTCAGTCGTATTTACATTCAGTATGACTTGTTATGATTCTGTTAAGATCTGTCTGTGTTGGTGTTTTGTCTTGTCTAGATCTGAGGTTACCTACTGTAACCCAGCTTCTATGAGTAATGGCGCAGCCCTCTAAGGCTATCGCTATTGGGTTATCCCTCTGCGCCCCCGCGCAGCACTGAAACACTTGTAGTCCACGCCCACCCGCTAGGTGGGCCCCACCCTCGGGCCTGACCTTCCGGTATAAATAGGAAGGTGGCCCGGCAATCTGCTCCCATACAATATAACTTTTCTTCAGCTATTCGTAGAGCCAGTGGGGCCCAGCGCTTAGAGGGCTGCGCCATTACTCATAGAAGCTGGGTTACAGTAGGTAACCCCAGTTCTATTTCGTATATGGCTTCGCCCTCTAAGGCTATCGCTATTGGGTTAAGGGCGAAGCATGATGTAGTCTGCGCCCCACTGGGTCCGTCCAGCACTAGAAGCACAGACACACCTGCTCAATAACACCCCCCTGCCTGTTGTGCCATAAGTAATGGCGCATCACCGTCCCTGGAACATAGCAAAACATGCCTATCTTCCCGACGGGGTGAAGGCTGGGAACAATACATACCGGCCGCTGTGAGAAAGTAGAGACGAAGGTCCCACTTTATCCTGCGATCATAGAGGGGGAACAGCTGCTCTCTGCGTGTCAGACAGGTAGGAGAGCGCTCAGCTGGATCCCTGACGTCACTCACTCTGATCAGGCACTCCGTACGAAGTGTGTCAGAGTAAAAAGAACATCCCTCTCATACGAGGGGAAAAGGGCCGCACTCCACGTGCCGAGAGGCAGGAGAGAGGCGCACAGCTGGTTCCCTGACGTCACTCACTCCGACAGGACACCCAGTACAGGATGTGTCAGAGAGGAAAAAATAAAAATGAATACATCAACAGGGAGAAGACCAAGATGCAGCAGTGCAAATATCTTCCACTGACATTCCTCCGTGCAAAGCCGTGGAGGAGGAATTCCTCTGGTGGAGTGCGCATTAATGTTCTCCGGGGGCTCCACCCCAGAGGAGACATATGCCTGCGACACAGCCTCACACAGCCAGTGTGACAGCCGTTGTGCAGACAGAGGTTGCCCGATCGAGCGCTCTCTATAGTGCACAAACAGGCGCTGAGAACGGCGCCAGGCTGAACTGCCATCTCCTTGGATCCGGAGAGCTGACGGAGCCACATAGAGAGCAGACAAATCACTCACCCTTTTCTCTGATAGAGCCAAAAGCAGTACTACTTTGGCTGAACACAGTTTAAGGGGAACCTGATCAGGTTCAAATGGGGCTTTGCTTTAGTGCCCGTAACACCCACGCCAAATACCACTGAGGCGCCAGTGTGCGTGACACAGGTCTGAGTCTCAATACTCCTCGCAAACAACGTCTGCTGTGTTCTGCGAGCCCCTCGGTTCAATTTGCCGGGAATATACATTGCTCTGATGGAGAGCAACGTGTGTGCGTGCCCAGAACAGCAGCCGCCTGGCTGCGTTCAGAAACTGCGCAGATCGTACTCGTCCCTGGCGATTGAGGTAGGCTGCTTCCATAGCCGTGGCCTGTTGTCTGTGCGCTTCTAGGCAAAAGGGCTGCGAGGGAGTTTCCACACGCTGCATTTCACTCCGTCTCTCATCATGCGGCGCGTACACGCCCAGAGGATGAGAGATGTGTGTAATGTATGCTGTCCACACGAGGCGTAATAACGGTGCTCGTGGATTTATTATGATCGTGTGTAGGAGGCATATCTGGGATAGAGGAATGCCGCGAGCTATGCAGTTTATAAACCAATAGGTTTAAAACAGCAGGCTTCTGCAGCAAATGAACCACCTCTGGTGTGTCCCCCTGTTGGAAGAGACCCCGGGGGATCAGGCGAACTGCAGGACGTATCATCTGCTGATCAGCCTGCTCATCCATCTGTCCATCAGACCCGCGCGCTGCCACTCTGAGAAAAACTCTGAGAGCGGGCGCACGTGCTCGAGATGTGTTTTTGGTCGTCATGGTGACGAGCCACGCCAGAGCCCCTGCCGCCGCTGCCCGTGAAGCAACCCAAGGCGGGGGCCTCCACGCGCTGCGTCTCACTCCGACTCTCATCATGAGGCGCGTACACGCTCAGGGGATGGATGGAGGTATGTGCAGTGCTGCCCACATGAAGCGTTATAACGGCGTTCATGTGTTTATTAAGGCCGTGTGTAAACGAGGCGTATCTCGGACAGAGGAATGCTGCGAGCTCTGTAGGTTATTAACAGGGGTTAAAACTGGCAGGCGTCTGCAGCGAGCCCTGCTGTCTACTTAATCAACAGATTAGTGGCAGCCGGCTTAATTAGCGAGCTCTGCAGTTTATTAAGCGATAGGTTAAAATTAGCAGAATTCTGCAGCGAGCCCTGATGCCGTGGCGCTGCGGGCGCTGCCGCTGGGGCACTCAGCCTCCCGTGAGGCAAAAGGGCTACGAGGAAGCCTCCACATGCTGCGTTTCACTCCGGCTGTCATCATGAGGCGTGTACACGCTCAGGGGATGAGTGGAGGTGTGCGCAGTGTTGTCCACATGAGGCGTTAAAACGGCGCTCATGGGTTATTATGACCGTGTGTAGGAGGCGTATCTCGGACAGAGGAATGCTGCGAGCTCTGCAGGTTATTAACCGATAGATTAAAACCAGCAGGCTTCTGCAGGGAGCCCTGCCGTACTTAATCAACAGATTAGTGGCAGCCGGCTTAATTACCGGCTCTGCGTCCTCGGAGGCTCTCGCGGAGGAGACCAGGAGCGGGGGAGCCTCCCTCCCCTTTGACTCGCCGCCGGGAGACCCTGTCTCTGGGGTGGCGTGGGAGCGGAGACGTGGGATGGACTCCTGCAGCCGCCGAAGGGCGCTGACGCCGCGGCTGCTGCGGGCGTTGATGCCGCTGTGGCAGCTCAGCCGGCCGGCTGGAGCCAGCTGTACATGCTGGTGAATGTCGTCCCCTGTTCCGCGGCCGTCTTCATGGACTCCACCATGGCGGCTGATTGGAGCGTCCAGTAGCACTTTTCTGGTCGTCTCCGTAACAGACGCCTATTTCAGCCCGAGGTGGCGCTGGATCTGTGTCACCCACGCGGAAATCCTCGCCTGGGAGACAGCGACGGACGCGCACAGACGCCGTGCTGCCGCCTTGCTGCCGCCTTGCTGATTTCCTCTGCCTTGGTGGTGGACCGCTCTACCAGTGTCCCCACCGAGTTGGAGAGCCGCGATGTTATTCGCCGCCGCGCTGTGGTGACGGAGAGGGGGAAAGCATGTTCGGCCGCCAAGCTGGCACCCTGCTCCGACTCCCGAGGAGGGAGGGGAGAACCAAACGGTGAACCGTGGAGGGAGGCGGGGCAGGAGTTGTTTTTCTTCGGACTCCTGCCCGACACTCGGCCCCAGGGACACTCGGCCCCAGGGACACTCGGCCCCAGGGACACTCGACCCCGTCCGTGGGCTCGTAAGCCTGGACGGGCCAATCGTCCTCCTCGGCCACAGCAGCAAGAGCGTCCACTCTCCACTTCCTGTCGCCCGAGGGGAGACGAGCGCTAGTGTGTGCATGCTACCTGCTGGTTTAGAGCCGCGTACGCGTGCTCTGACCCCAGGCAGGATTCGCATACTGTTTTCTGTGCTTCAGTAACTGTGCTGGTTGCTGAAGAAAAGAGGGAGCAGATTGCCGGGCCACCTTCCTATTTATGTAGAACCTTTATTTATCCAGGAAAATCAATTAAGAACAAATTCTTATTTACAATGATGACCTGACAGGAGGCAAAGGCTTCCTGAGGGGATGGGGTTTGGGAGGAAATAAAAAGACACACTCCGGGCACTACAGAACCCAGGAGACAACACAAACACATAGAGCAAAGATGACAGGCATAGCAGTTGAACATATAAAAACTCTAAAACCACACCAGGGTGTCTATAATAGTGACATTGAAGGTGCGGGGGGAGACAAAGGTTTTAATTTTTAATGTGTTTTGAACGGTATTCCAGCTATCTGCCGCTGCAAACTGAAAGGCGGAGCGGCCAAAGGATGTATGGGCTTTAGGGATCTTTAGCAGGATGCTTGTAGCTGACCGGGTGTTGTGCGTTGGGGGTATGCGGAGTTGCAGTAATTGTGTGAGGTAGAAGGGAGTGAGGCCTAGGAGTGTTTTGTAAACAAACATCAGCCAGTGGATGTTGCGTCTGGTCTCAAGAGAGGGCCAGTTAGCCAGAGAGTACAGGTCACAGTGGCGTGTCCTGTAGGGGGCATTGGTGGCGAAGCGGATGGCGGAGTGATACAGAACGTCTAAATGATCGAGAGCTCCTTTACACGCCGAGCGGTAGATGGTATCACCGTAGTCGAACAGAGGAAGGACAGTCATCTGGACCAGAGAGAGTTTAGCAGATGAAGTGAATGAGGAGCGATTCCTGTATAGAAAGCTGAGTCTAGCTTTGACCTTGGTCTGAATTTTGGAGAGATGTTCTTTGAATGACAGATTACTGTCAATCCAAAATCCAAGGTATTTATAAGATTTAACTATTATACCGGAAGGAGACCCGAGGGTGGGGCCCACCTAGCGGGTGGGCGTGGACTACAAGTGTTTCAGTGCTGCGCGGGGGCGCAGAGGGATAACCCAATAGCGATAGCCTTAGAGGGCGAAGCCATATACAAAATAGAACTGTCTGTGGTTTTCTCTCTGCGTTGTGTTTTGTCTTGTTTAGATCTGTCTGTGGTTCCCTGTCGTTAGTTTACCTGGTGTGTCTGATTACCCGATTGTGTTCACCTGTGGCCCTTGTGTTTCTCCTCCCCTGCCCGGCTGTTTCTCGTCTTGTGATTACCCCTCCCTGTATTTAGTCTTGTCTCTTCCTGTGTTCAGTGTCGGTTCGTCTTGTGTATTGACGTGGTCTTCGGTGGGTGTCCTGTTCTGTTTTTGTGTATATATATAGGCTTGGAATAAAGGAATTCTTTTTACTCTGGTCTGCATTTGGGTCCTGCTTCCTGCACACCGTAACATTACGAACCGACCAAGAATGGACCCAGCGGATTCAGCTTTTTTGATGCAACAGGCGGCTGCTAAGAGAAGGAGGCGCAAAGCCAAGCTAGCAGCCATGCCTCCATGCTCCAGTACCGGCCCACGCAGCTTTTCGTCCATACTGGATTAGCTGGCTTACACAGCCATGTTTCCGGCTTCAGAACCGGACCTTACAGCCATGATTCTGGCTTGAATTCCGGCTCCAGAGCTGGCGCATTCAGCCATGTTTCCGGCTCCAGAGCCGGACCTTACAGCCATGTTTCCGGCTCCAGAACCGGACCTTACAGCCATGTTTCCGGCTCCAGAACCAGACCTTACAGCCATGATTCTGGCTTCAATTCTGGCCCCCACAGCCATGTGTCCAGACCCAGCTCTGGCCCCAGCTGCCACAGTCCCATCTCAAGTTTCCTCTCGAGTCCCCTCTTGAGTCCCCTCTCGAGTTCCCTCTCGAGTCCCCTCCTCTAGTCCCTCCTCTAGTCCCTCCTCTAGTCCCTGCTCTAGTCCCTCCTTTCGTCCCTCCTCTCGTCCCCTCTCTAGTTCCCCTCGCGAGTCCCCTCGAGTTCCCTCCTCTAGTCCCTCCTCTAGTCCCCTCTCGAGTCCCCTCTCGAGTCTCCTCTCGAGTCCCCTCTCGAGTCCCCTCTCGAGTTCCCCCTTGGTTCCCCTCTCGAGTCACGTCGCAAGTCCCTACCCAATGTCCTGGTCCGTTGGAGATTCCGCTGGGGGTCCTGCCAACTCCATGTCCTGTCTCGTTGGAGGTCCCGCCGTCTACTCTCCTGCCGGGGGTCCTGCCAATCCCGTGTCATGGTCCTCTTCCGTGGGGGATCCTGCCGAGGCCTGTCCCACCAGCTCCGACACCGGGTCCTGCCCGGCCTCCGGCGCTGTCCCGTCAGCGCCTTCCTGCCCGGCCTCCGGAGCTGTCTGGTCTTCGCCCTCGAGCCCGGCCCCCTGAGAGCCACGGCCTTCGCCCTCGAACCCGGCCCCTGACTTTCCCGGCCGCGGCCCTCGCCCTCATGCTCGGCCCCCTGAGTTTGCCCACGGTGGCCTTCGCCCCTCCATAACCCCCACCTTGGACTCTGTCTTGCCCCTGGGCCGTCCGCCCGAGACCCCTTCCGGGTCCTCCGCTGTGCCCCTGGGCTGTCAGCCCAAGCCCGTCCTCCAGACCCCCTCCACCCACCCTGTTGGCCCTAGTTATGTGTCCCTCCTCCGGTACACTTTGTGTATATATAGCCTTGGAATAAAAGAATTATTTTTGTTATCTCTGGTCTGCATTTGGGTCCTGCTTCCTGCACACCGTAACATATTCAATGTGAAAGAGTATACTGCTCAATAAATAATGATCACTTCACCACCTCTCTTGACATCTAGGCGCTTGAGAGTGAGTCAGAGGCAGAACACAGGGACAGTGGAGAGAGGTTCTTTGCTGAGGTGAGTGATGAAAGGGAAATGACAGTTTAGAGTAAATTGTGATGTGGACTCTCATCCCAGAATGTTAAGAAAATCAGTGGGGATATTGAACAGGAAACATTTCAGTCAAGGGGCATCATGTGACCAATATAGACGGAAGAGCAACATTTAAGTCAATGATACCATTCCTAGGTGAACTTAACATCTGTATGGAGTCAGATCAGTCTCAATATTAATAAATGCTTACAGAAGGATTCACAAATGTATTTTGCGATTATTTATAAATGACTCCACAACAATATCTCTCAATGCACTCACAAATATTTATTGTTGTATATAAATGTACTAAAAATGGGCATTTAAACTGCTTTTTATTAATTCAAAGACGGCTCTGAATTAATAATCAAATATGTTTCCTTTCTTTACTACTGGATGAAATTACAAAATGTACCCATCATTTTCCTCATGCTAGTATAGCCACATAAAAGTATCAAACCACCTGTTAAAATGCACCAGAATACAGGAAATCTATTTATTTTTTTCGTGGTGGGGGACCCCGTTAAAAATGTCCCCCCCCACATTCAGGATGCTTCCTACGTCCATGGCTTCAAGCCTTTGCCTCTGGCTGAACTACTCTTATTTAGAAAACTCCCATCATGACTCCTTTTTGTTGGCCAACCACTGCAAGAACAAACTAGAACAAAGTGTCACAGCCAAGCAGGGAAAGAGCCAAGAGGCTGAGCCCAGAGTGAGGTTGAAACACAGGGCAGAGGGTGTTTATGTGTGTGTCATTGTGGAAATTAGTGTTTTCACCACAGCCTGACATTCAAAACATCTTCAAAAACCCTGAACTGTTTTAAAATGTATGTCAGAGTTCTTAAAATAGTCCTGCTTAACAGCTTAAACACTGTTTTAAAACGTTCTCAAAGTACATTAACTTGCAAGTTACCACAGCAATGGTTTTTGTAGTGTTAGTCTTGTTTAGGTTAGCTTACTGGTAAATATATTCTAACTATCAACCAAGACTTATTAACATGTAGGATGAAACACCAAGAGCCAAACCAAGGTTCTTTTTTTACGTTTGATTACATTATTAAATGAAAATGCATTAGCTCTACAGTAGCTCAGTCTGTAGGGACTTGGCTTGGCTGGGTTCAAGTCCCAAACAAAAACTGGTTTAGACTGGTAGCAAGACAGGTACCAGTCTAGGTACCAGTACTGGGCACTGCCGAGATGTTATTGAGCAAGGCACTATAACATGGGACTGTAAAACGATGGCAGCCTCCTTGTTCTGACACCTTTCCATTAAAAGGTATGTGAACTGTGTATATACATACTGTAACAGAGTGAAAAACTGAGTCTCCTCTTGGGGATTAATAAAGTGGATTCTCCTTCTTGTTTGACACTACAAACCTATGTCCGGTTGTCATGACCTACATCAGTGGCATCTCTGCATACTTACATTTAATACTAGTGGAACCAACTCTGTTGTCCTCCTATGTACTTGCTCTCATCCTCTTAAAAAAAAAAATACTGAAAAGAGTCAGATTTTCCAAATGTCAGTTCATGTTTTGGTATCTTCCTCTTCCCATGTGCAGCACACACAATGACAACACATTTTGTTGCCAACACTGTCTCCTAAGCGTCTCTGGAACTCCACCAAACACCCACAATGCTTTTCCTTAAAGAAGAACTTTCTCTATATGCCACAACGTCTGAACCACTGCAAACAAACCAGATAATGGTTCGCTTTAGATTGTGGTAGGTAGATGATAATGGTATAAGAGACTTAACATATTAGGAGGTATCCTTTAATGGAAACAATGCGTTTCTAAATGTGCAGAGGTCTGCGCTCTCCAAAAGATATTCTAGTTTCAAAATGTAGCTATTGTTATGAATTGTGACTAAAGCAACCGGGTCTAATGGCAGAATAACACTCATTGTTTTATTCTTCAGGTAAAGGATCTGAATTCTTCCTCCAGCATTACCGGTGTTATCCGCACCGAGAACAAAGGGGAAGAGAAAGGAATCTATACATCCAGTAATTGCCACACTTCAGGATTAGAGTGCAAAGACCACAGCCTTCCTATTCAATTATTCTTCCATAACATATAGTATGCTGCAGAGCGTGTGTGTGCATGTGCCCACACAATCATACAACAGCCACCGCACCATTTGTCTGTATTACACAATAATGAGAGCCCAGGAGCTGGTGTGCATTCACAACCAAACAAAAACACGGTAAAACGATATCTCAACACTTTTGTTCCATTCTTAAAAAAAAACATCAGCAAAATCCTCTTGTTTTCATGAATACAAATGTGCTCGACTGGCATCAACCTTTAACCATTTTCCCTCACCTTCTGTGAGGCTACACGATCCCACTCAAACGGATTCTGAAACAGCAACACACTTGTTTTTATGGATAGTTTGCAGATTTGTCTTGAAGGACACTTGAGCAGATATACACAGTGTTCCTCCAGGGCTATTTTCTGTAAGTGCTCTGAATATAATGTCATGTAGCCAAGGTGCCTGAAGAGGGAACAAAGAGGGGATGCTTTGGAAAAGAGCATGAGTAGAGGAAGAAAGGGAAAGATGAAGAGTTTGGACAATAGGGCTACAACTAGGCATCATTTTATTTGTTGATTCAGAAAATTGTGAAAATGTAAATCATTTTTTGGGATAGGAAGGCGTCTCAAATTGCCTTGTTTTTTTAAGAGGCTGTATTCAAAGAGGTTTGCCTTTTTTTCAAAGAATTACTCAAACTTGACAATCCATTTTCAAAGTAGTCAAAATAGCTTTGCAGCCCAGTTGGTATTACTGTACTTGAATGCTGAAACAAGCCACACATCAAAAACTATAGCCTTATACAAACACTTTGTCAGCTGCCTATTGAAGTGTGTATAATCCCCTATAGTGAGCTATCCTATACAGAACTATTGTTACAGTAATTGCAGAAGCAGCTCATTTAGCGCTGAGGGCTGATATGATATTGTATGTGAAAATGCTGTGGGCTCTAACTCACATTAATATTTGACTAGGACTGTTGACTGGTCTCCCTCACACACAGGGAGCTTCAGATCGTCATCACTACAGGCAATCTGCCGTCCTTTATGTTGGAGAAAAGCTCATTAATAGAGGCAAAAACAAAACAAATCTGTCTGACACACACACACACACACACACACACACACACACACACACACACACACACACACACACACACACACACACACACACACACACACACACACACACACACACACACAGTATGTAAATAAATCCAGCAGACTACCACATTCGTTACTGTGAATCACAGCAACCTCTTTCTTCAAATGGCCAGTTGATCGAGATAACAAAACTAGCCTAGTTTTAATTCATAATAATCCCAAATTGTGATGTTACAAAAACCTGTGGTTCCATAGAGTAAAGTATACTGTGTTCAGTTAACTGACCATTGGGAAAAGATACATTATAACATTAACATGATGATATTCAAATTTGGTTTTGTAACAACTTTGGTCTTGAACTTGATTACATAAACATATAAATAGATGTTGGAGAGGGAATTTTGACCCGTTTAACTTCCTGACAAAACAAGTATGCAAACCATTATAAAGGAGTGTATGTTGAAGTATATGTTATACAGTTCCCTGGTAGAGGTTTGGTTTTGCGAGGCCACATTTTAAGAATCCAGCCTCCACCTCAATACAGAGGAAGTCAGCTCCATAAACAATGATATGTATATGGAAGACACATTTGTAGCTATGGGATAGAATGTTGGCATCTTGAACCCTCCATTTATCTTCACAGTATTGCCTGAGTTAAACCTGATGAGTCAAGAAGGCACCAAAGTATTAATTGTTGAAAATATTATGCTTCTTCTTACATCTCGTCTACGTCTCTTTATCCCAACAGATTAGTACTAAGTTCTTTGCTTCTATGATTTATTTTTATCTTTTCAGGAAGTGTCTCCCTTTTGTTCTGTTCAGATTAACACAGGTCTAGTTTCCTCTGTCTCAGCGGGACAGTGACAGATTGCTGTTGACCCCCATCACAGCTCTCTGACCCCATCCAGCTTTTCTGAAGGCAGAAAGACAGCAAGACCGGCAGGGAGGTTGAGGCGGCTGATCTCAAAAGATTTAGTGAAATAAGTAGTATGTTGAAGGAAAAGAGAATTAAAGTGTGATCCCATCCACTACTGTTATGCAAATGCTAGGAATTGGGGGCCTGGAGATTAACAGTTGGTGGAGCTAATTCTCCAGTTCGTACCATTAAACCATTGCAGGGTGCAATGCCATCATGTCATTTTAAAAAGCCACAGTCAAAGCTCAAATGGGGAAAAATTATGGGAGAAAACGTAATGGAACTGTGACATTTCCGTGTGTTTCCATGTATTAATGAGGAAGGTTATAGTCTCCTATTACAGCCTCCTCATTTTCTTCTTTTCATTGTGACATTGACATTTATATCGTAAGGAGTGAGTTTTGCCTAAAGCGATACATCGACTTTTCCACCTCAGCCAACGAAAAACGTTTTTCTGGCAAAACGTTGACATTTTCATGTACAGTATGTACCATGTTAATTTAAAACAGGTGTTATTTTCTAATAAAAAAACGAACATTGAATATACTTTAAATGTGAGAGTGTAAGCTAGTATAGGTTGTACATTTTCAACTGTCATTCCTTAGCTGGATGTTAATCACTCATTTCAATAATTACGAGGCGGTTACAACTAACAGCATAAGCCAATGCGTTAAAGGTGGGGTAGGTAAGTTTGAGAAACCGGCTCGAGATCGCTAGAATTTGAAAATACACAACCGGAGAAAATCTGCCACTTCCTTATAGAGGCCCTCCTCCAACACACACGAACGCGCACATGACCAATGAGGGCACGAGATAAGTTTGTGCCTCGATGGAAGGCTGACAGCTAAACGGTTGTACATTTTACAGTATTACGGCTTCTACAGATGAAATTCTTTTATGGATTTTTTGTCAAAGCACTTAAGATATTCATTGCTATCGGGATGTTAAGAGCATTCCATGGAATATAACAAAAAGTGTATCTCGAGCCGGTTTCTGAAACTTACCTACCCCACCTTTAATGAGTTCAAACTACATATCACATACAAGAACACACACACATAAAGAGAACACTGGAAATCAATTGTAAATATATGAAGTGGAGTGAGACGAGGTTACAGTCGGAGCAAAACCCTCTACCAGAGTTGGGTGTAATAATATTACTTTTGTCGGTAACGGAGTAGTGTAACGCGTTACTTTTATAATTTAGTAATCACACTACAGTTACTAACATTGCCCCGACACGCGTTACTTCGTTACTTTTATAAAATAATCACACTCACTGACAGACAAGAGGGGTTTCCGCCGCATGTTTATATATATGTAGGCCTATGTAATCTGCGCGATTTGCGAGACCACATAGTGCAGTGCTGCATTAACATGGCTGAGTCTTTTCATCTGTAAACTCCCTCAACGGGGCCGCTCGCTCTCTTTTGTTGATCGCCCTCTCACGGGTGAACAGTTCAATGTCCCGCTTCATTGTAGGAATTCTGCCATGTCTCTGCCACTTTAGTTTGACCATCTCTGTTATGGAATACTAAATAAATAAGTAATTAGATAGCTTACCGTTACTGCGCTCATAAAGAATGATAAGAATAATGCGTCTTGAACTGGTTTCATTAATTAGTGTCTTGACGTTTCACAGACTGTTAGCTTGTTGTGGTAGGCTGGTAGCCTATTTTAGAGCATATAAAAAGAAAGACTTGTGTTATGTCTTCCTTAATGCAATAGTAATTGGGGGTGCAAGTGGAGTCTCGCAGAGGCAAAACTGTGGCGCGCTTACACTGTGCGCCGCAGTCTGCGTGATCTGCCTGTAGGGAGGGGCGGGACGGCCCTGCGAGTAAAGTAACGAGTAAAGTAACGAGTAAAGTAACGAGTAAAGTAACGAGTTACTTTATGTAGAGAGTAACGAAGTAGTGTAATATATTACTTTTGTAATATGTAATATGTAATATTACTTTTTTTTAGTAACGACCCCATCTCTGCCCTCTACATTGCCACAATCAGCTGATGTTATGTCAAAGTTCGACCAAACACAACCACAAACGAAATGCAATTTAGCTTAAATACAATCACGCATGCACAAACCCACGCAAGGGTCGACCTGACAAGTAAAGCCAAAGTGCAATTCCCTTACATCTGTATCTTTTCTGATGGCCAACAGGGGCGTCTCTATTGATTGCAAAATAGAAGTCTTACTGTATAGAAGTCCATGAGAAAGTTACAAGACTTATCACTTGATGTATTACCTCGGGGAACATGTTCCTGTATGGTTTATTGTTTCAATTGCTAGTTACTTGTCCTCTTCAATATAGCGTGTTTATTTTGTAAATGATGGGAAGGCAATCCTTTTTTTTTTACTTTTTTTTTGCAGCAAATATAAGTGTACCAATACATACTTGTGAAAATACCTACACGAATAACAGATGTAACCATATAGCTTATCTAGCTAGCCCTAGCATTAACCAAGCAGACCCTGCTCTTTCCCAGATCTACTTTGTTAAAAGATATTCTCATTTTGGGTTCCAAAAACCAAGATGTCGGTGACCAAAATGCCAAACTGGAGGCTTCAAAACCACTTGGTGTTGTCAGGGTAACTACGTCCACTTTATTTTATACAGTACAGTATATAAGACGGACAGTTTAACTATATTGCAACTAACTATCTTTTCTTTTTCTTAGTGAATTGGTGAATCGTCTGGCCAAAGGTACAGCAATCTTTTTAATGTCTTGTTTTGTCCAACCTGATGTGCAAATCTGAAAACTATTATATATAAAAGCATTAAGGACTAAGGAAACCATCAAATTAATCTACTATAAAAATGGTGGCTTATTACTATTAACAACAACAACATAATTTATGTTCTATATTATATCAGTTTATGTATATTCCACATGGTGTGCCTTCAAAAGGAACCAACAATGGCATGTTTTGTTGTTTAATGATTTTGCCATTTGATCGTCAGACAACCAGACAACCACAATACAATTCAAAAACATAAATAATATATGCATTCTAATTTAATAACTTTGAGAAGATAAATTAAAAGATAAATTGTGTTTTTCAGAGGTGTAGATGCAGATTTGCAATAGCATGAACAGGAAATGAAAGCAACAGAGGCAGAAAAAAGGCTTTGGAGGGAGAATGTGAGATGAATAAAGTTAATTAATTCATGTTAGTTTTGACCTTTGATGACCAGATCCACGATTGTAATATTTACAGCAGACAGGTCTTCATATGACCTGTCATATGAGCGAGGAACCAGGCGAGAACAATGCCACGTCAAACAAAGAAGCTGCACGGGATGTTTGTGTCATTGCATTTTGGAAAGTGCATAAATGAATATTCATGCATACAAAATGTGCATTAATATGAAGTGTGATGTGAGGCGAACAATTGCATAAAGATTGTGAAGTTGTGTAAGCTGCTCTTTCTAAACATACTGTAAAATGCTGATAGTAAAAAAGTGCAGGATGTTGGACCAAATGACCATTTCTGAGAAGTTTGTGATACAAAAACTGCAAACACCATAAACACCAGCCCCCCATACAGTATCTCACCCATGGGTGCAATGAAGCGTGGCCCTCCTGCACTGGAATGTATTCCCCTTTTCAAAGGTTTGGAACATTTTATTGCGCACAGAGAATAAAAGTGAGAAGTAGCAGGAGGATGCACCTTACATAAACATCGGCGAGATAATTATGTGACTCTTTATTGATCCCAAAGGGAAAATACTATTTCCACTCACTCCCCTGCAGTGTATAAACATGGAGTTTCCTGCAGAGATACGATGTTAAAGGCGGCAGCAATTCAGTTCCATAGCACTTCAGCCTGTTTAATAGTTGTCAAGAAAGGTTAAGAAATGCAAGAGTTCTGCTTGTACAGCAGTTTCTCTGCTCCTTGGATATGTTGCATCATGTTGCCATTATGTGAAGTACTGAGAAAAGAACATTTGCATAAAGATGAAATTGAAGGGGAGTACTCATATAAATGGCTTTGATGACCTCCACAGTATTGAAAAAGTAGAGCGATCTTGATTTGAGCCCTGAGCTTTAAATCACATCTTAATTTCAATTACAGTGTTGGCTTTCAAAGATTATGAAAAATAAAATAATTGGGAAATCATATGCCACATTTTGCACAGCCACACAAACACAACACAAAGCACTGTTCCAAAGCCACAACAAAGTGCATCCCCCTCAAATAGAGGGGAGTGAATGAGCAAAAAACTAAAATAATAAACAGTTTTCCATTTGAAAATGTTGACCAATCCGATTGATGATTCTCACCCTTAAAGGGGCCCTATTATGCTTTTTTGGGTTTTCTCTTTCCTGTAGTGTGTTATATATGTGTGTGTGTGCATTTAAATGGTCTGCAAAGGCTAAAATCCCAACGTTCCCTCAAGAGGGAGTTTCTCCCCCCCCCCGCCTGAAACTCCTCCATTGGACTCCTTAGTTTACTTCTGTATAGTGACATCACTATATCACTCGCACTTTTGTTTGCCAGCGCTTCCTTTTTGTACGTGATTGGTTAAGGAGGCCTGACAACTTTAAGCGGTTGACCAATCACAACAGAGCCTGCCAGCTAACCAATCAGAGCACACTGGGCTCTGGTTTCAGACAGAGGGTGAAAAGAGGTGCTGCAGCACAGGCAGCATGAGCAAAAAAAAGAGCTTTTTGAACATTAAAACATGGAAACATGTCACAGAGACAAAAAATACATATATCAACCTGAACAGGAGCATAATAGGGACCCTTTAATCTGCCATCTGAAGCATTTACATTCCATTTACATTCCAGACATTGGAAACATAAAGGACCAAAATGTTGTATAGGTTAAGAAAAAACAGTGATGGTCATAACACTTCCAATGTTACAGTAAGAACGGAATGGAAATGTTTCAAATTAAATATTATTTTAGTCGTCACACAGAGTGAAATGCATTCCCTGCATCTAACCCTTTTAACATAAGAAGCAGTGGACGGCTACTCGACAGATGGATCTGTGTTGGGGTCCAGCACCTAGTTCACACCCCATACCAGCATACCCCACATTTGGTCCATTCTGAGACTAACCATTGCATATAGGCGGATGAAAAACAAGACATTAGCTACATCAATAAAATAACATTCTGTAGTTCCACTAAAATAGATTTAAATCACTAAAATAACTGTGATTCTACCCGGCTGTTACGTGCTCCCTTTTCTGTTCCCTTCTCTGGGCCCTTCTCACTTCTCTTATTTTTCATTTCCTCGCTCCTCGGTCTCGGTATCACCGGAAGTTGATTTGTCTACGCCATCTTGAGTAGCGTCCCAATGGCCTTATTTCTGCCAGAGGAGCGAGGAACGATAATGGAGGAGCTATAATCGAGGAACCACCAGACCATCCTTCGATGAAATCCTCAGACACTCGCCCCGCCCCCTTACTGTGTATCGCTCACTGATTGGATGATGCAGCGCATGCACTGATCTGATGCTTCTTGACATGAGAGCAGTTTCCCAGCGGAGAGAAGAAAATACATGAACCTCACGGGAGTCCCTCCTCAGTTTATACTGTGATTTGTTTAAATGCATGTATCATTTAGTTACAAATATGTGATATATCTGAACAACAAAGTGGTCAAAAATCATTTTATTCATTTTGTGGAAACATTTTCATGATCGCTTTTTTCGTTTTACATTTTCATTTATTGTCATTTCCATTCAGTCAATCATTAAGTGCTATTCAAATGTTAATGTGCTACATATCCAAACAAACAAACAAAGTGTGCAATCCAATGAATGTTAATCTAACTGGGTTTTGATAGATAATATATCTCTTTTTCTTCTCTCAATTATGTTATTTCTATTGTGCACTCTAATCAATATTAATCTAACTATTGTGCGTTTATACATTTTAAGAATGGCGTTTATCTTTTTTGAGAATGAGTTCTTATTTGATTTAATGTATTTGGGTCTACAACAGATGATACAAAAGTTTGTGTCAGTAAATGTGTGCTGACGGCCTGTCCACACAGCGGCGTGCATTGACGCTTGCCGGCGGGCGTGTCTGAAACTCGACCAACAACCAATCACATGAATCTCCCGCCCCAGACACACAAGCACGCGGTTTGATTGGCTAGAGCTTGTACTGGCATATGATTCGATTGGCTGACGCCTCCGTCGAGGCGTCAAAAGTTGAACATTGCTCAACTTTTGAAGCGAGCAATGCCAGCAACGCTACACGTCGCTTCCCAAAATGCAGTTCGGCTAAAAGTGACGTCACCCCATTCAAAGTGAATGGGCAGAAGAGTTGGAAGCTTCAACGCACGCCGCTGTGTGGACGGGCCGTAACAGAGGCGGAGGTGTTTGTCAACACAACGGGGACAGAGCTGCTGTCAGACGATCAGCTGTGCGGCGTCATCAAAAAACGGACGTCGCTTCACGTAACGCCCTGGAGGAAAGGACGTCCCATTGCTCTTAAAACTCATTTCCCTGCTTCTCGTGGTTTCCTTGCGTCCCTCGATGCTTCCCTGGTGGGAGGGACTAGTCGCAGGGAAACGACGCAAGTGAGGGACGCAAGGAATCCATTTAACCGAAGTGAGAAGGACCCTCTGTCTCTCTGCTGCGCAGGTACACCTGGTCCACCCCTGGCTCCGCCTCCCCCAGGTGTCCTAATTACATTCAGCTGGGGACTTAAAATGGAGAAGCTGGAGGAGAAGAGTTCTCTCACCCCCGATCCTGATGCCGGGAGACACTGTTCGGGAACAAGCTAGCGGTGTTTCGGATCTGTAGCTTATGTGTGTTATAATGATAAACTTGTGTGTTCTGGAGTATCTGTTAGCATAGTTTTTTCGCGGCTTTGTTTCACCCGTAGTGATTTGTTAGACTTTTGGGTAGGGGAGGGACGTCTGGGTCCTACGGCCCGTGGTGTGGCTGGCCCGAGGCCCCCTTCTGCTTTTGTTTGTTTCTACTAGTCCTCCAGACCGCGTTCTTTTGCCGGTTGGCCTTTGTGTTTTACGGCTGTAACCCACAAATAAATGGTCGCCGTTAAGTGCTGAATGTTTGGTGTGTTTTCTTTTATGTTGCGGGTCTCCCCACGAGCCACTACCACTGAGTAGAGGGCGGGTCGTAACACCGGCTGAATGAATGAATCCACCATGTAGCCTATCTCGCAGCAGCAGGAGTTCCTTACACCTTCCGCTACACTTCATTTACATGTTCCCTCTCTCCAACATCTTACAGTGAAAGACCCCCAGCAGGTTTCCTGTGGACTTCATCCCCCCCCAGTGAGCAGTGGATTAATCTTTGCAGGCCTCCTCTGGCTGGCCAATGGGCCATTACATTGAGTGTGAGATAAATTGAAAGATGTAGAGGTAGGAAAAGCTTCATTGTCCTCTCAGTTGGGATGCAGCGCAACTGATGGAGTCACATGGGCTTGGCGGTGTTATTTTATTATTTAGTTTTATTAGACATTCATGAACGCTTAAAGAGAGATAATGAATGCACATCCAGAGAGCACTTACGTAGTCCATACATTCTCCATGGTTGCAAAAACCTCTAAAGGTCTTTTTAACCACATTCGTTTTTTCAGTAATTTAAAATGTTTGGGGAAATAATAATGTTACGGGATAGCCAAGTTTAGCCAATTCATGATTCAAAGCAAACAGCAACATTATCTTTTACAGAACAAAGTAGACTTTCTTCGCACCCTTGAATGAAAGCATCAATAAATAATGTTGTGAGGAATGGGTTTTGTTGTGTTTCAATTTATGAACACTATAAAACAACAACTTGGAGGATTCAGGGCGCAAACCAAGAGGACAAACTTTGTTACTCCTTTAAACCTTGACAGAAGCAGCACATACCAGATCTTAAGTTTTCTTTCTCAAATATGTCTTACACATTAATTTTGCAGGCAAGTATTAAGCATTTAATGTTGCTAATTTGTCATACCACTAGTGGGTAAAGACCATAAAGGGAACCATGGGCGTCGCAGCCATTATATGAGATACACTATACACTTTTTGAAATGATTAGTTTAGACCCCCCCACTTTTACCATGTGGAAAGTCCGTGAATTGGTCTATCCACTCGCCGCACTTTGTAGAGCGCTGTGTCAGTGCTTCAATATCAAATCCATTTCACTTGCTTATTGAGAGAATGCCCAAATCAATGAAACTCCGTACCATGTTTTCACTGATACTTTGTACCGAGGCAGATTCTCACATAGCGTGCATGTTCAAGGAGTGTTGCCATAGTTGGACAGCTCAGATCTGTTGTATGAAGCGATGCCGGTAGCGGAGGTAAGGCACACACACCAAATGTTCAGGAAATGGTTAATACAGCGAAAATCAAAGCTGACGATCTCTTGGTTTGATATGTTTTCTCCCCCAGACAACATGGACATAAGAACATTTTGTTCAAAGAAGAGGAAAGTAAGTCATCAGCTGGTAGCAGTTAATCAGTTAACAGTTATGGCGGCAGCGGCGTCTCACTTCTGGAGAGGAGTTTCGTCTTTATGTCATGATAGAGAGATACAAATACTGAAGGCATCGAAATGCCAGGTTACTAGTATTTATCATGTAAACAGGGAACATGAATAACCCGATCTCTCTGTGCTCATGTAAACACCATATCCCCAATATGATCATAACCGGGATAATACTCATAAACGGCTTACTGATGTCCATGTCCATGTCAGTGTGTTTTACTGGAGCCTCAGTTCGATAAGAGAGTATTTTCTGAGTTCTTTAACTTCGGTACTCTCTCTCAAAATGGTAATGTGCATTATGTTTTAATTATACTTATTATTATTCAGAAGCTTTTTGTGTGTGTTTATGTTTTTTGAGTGCTTATAGGCCAGTTCCATCCCAGTATTCAGTTAACTATTTATTTTCTGTGCACATTACATAGACTAGCTAATAATCTACCTACTACTTGGGACTTTGAGTCTTCAAAATGTCCAATGTCACAGACTGGGACTTACTTTAGAGTCAGTTGTATTTACATTCAGTATGACTTGTTATGATTCAATGTGAAAGAGTATACTGCTCAATAAATAATGATCACTTCACCACCTCTCTTGACATCTAGGCACTTGAGAGTGAGTCAGAGGCAGAACACAGGGACAGTGGAGAGAGGTCCATTGCTGAGGTGAGTGATGAAAGGGAAATGAAAGTTTAGAGTAAATTGTGATGTGGACTCTCATCCCAGAATGTTAAGGAAATCAGTGGGGATATTGAACAGGAAGCATTTCAGTCAAGGGGCATCATATGACCAATATAGACAGAAGAGCAACATGTATTTGAACATTTAAGTCAATGATATTCCTAGGTGAACTTAACATCTGTATGGAGTCAGATCAGTCTCAATATTAATAAATGCTCACAGAAGGATTCACAAATGTATTTTGCGATTTATATATAAATGACTCTCCACAACAACATCTCTCAATGCACAATATTGTTATTGTTGTATATAAATGTACAAAAAATGGGCATTTAAGCCACCCATCATTTTCCTCATGCTAGTATAGCCACATAAAAGTATCAAACCACCTGTTAAAATGCACCAGAATACAGGAAATCTATTTTTTTTTTCGTGGTGGGGGACCCCCACACCCCCCATTAAAGATGTCCCCCCCACATTCAGGATGCTTCCTACGCCCATGAAGGGAACATCATCATCATCATCATCATCATCATCATCATCATCATCATCATCATCATCATCATCATCATCGTCGTCGTCGTCGTCGTCATCATCATCATCATCATCATCATCATCATCATCATCGGGTTCATACTGTTATTCTGGGTGTATGCATAAAACAGTTTTCACCCTCAGTCTGAAACGCTCTGTTTTACATTCTATCTCTTTGAGTCCTCAACTGAAAAAGCTAAGTTGGGTCAGAATGGCTTTTTAAATTCTGTATTTTCTGACCAAGGCTGCCTACTCAACACTGACAGGGTCATCTTATTTCACATTAGCGGGTTTTTAGAAACTCCAGCTAGCCAAATGTATCTGCAAAGAAGTTAGTTTTAATGATAGTTCCTGCTAAAGGCCCTGTCACACTGTCCTGAAATTGACACCCGATGGAATTGTGAATTTCGCACGAAGATGGCCCCGAACCACACACGAAGGCAACATTTACATTACATTTAAGACATACAACTGCAATGAAAGTACCAAAAACAATTATGTTACAGTACTATGATACTGTACTGATATCTTCAGACTTTGTTCTTTACTTTATCCGTCTTTATATGTAGAAAATATTACGTTTTCTCCGTAATGTTGTTTCCATAACAACAACAATTTCCTGTCAACTGTCCTTCAAAATAATATATTATATCCTTTTTAGTTTCACAGAACACAAATTGGGTTATTTACATAATATATTTACATGATTTTGTTGTGCAATAAAACAACCCGATGGACACACGATAAAGGAAATGTTCAAATTCGGCTGTTCCCCTGCGAGATGGAGTTCATGACTTTATGAGCTGTTCATGAGCACTCATGAAACATTCATGAACAACTCATTATATGTTCACTTGTCATGTTCATGAACCAAAATTCTTAAAATGCTCATGAACCATTTTAAAGAGCAGTTCATGAAATGTTTATGAACATTGTTCATTCATATAAAGTTCCTGTTTTGCTCATGACAGACTTTTATGAGCAATTTATGAACTTTTCATGATCCAGCCAATCACAACATTATATTTAAAACCCCAAAAAGTTTGCATGAGTATTTCATGAACTTTTCATGACTATGAGCATTTCATGAATTTTGGATGATTATGGCAAGTTCAGAATATTTTTGAATATTCATGAGCATTTTATGAACTTTTGATGATCAGTGTGATGTTTTTAAAGACCTCTTGAATATTCATCTACTATTTGAACATTTCTTTCTTTTTTAAAACTTTTAATCTTAAAACAAAACAATAGTGAATTTGAAACTGAACATTATCTGTATTTATTTTGGTGACATTCATATCATTTTATGGTTTATCTGTACTGTTTGAGAAGCAGTACGAGCGCCAAGGTGGAACCTTTGGCAGGTGAGCGGTGACATCTGGGTTACCTTGGGGGGGACACTTCTGCCCCCTCCTCAGAAGCAATCCAGACGATCAACCGGATCCTGTGTATAATTATTGCTGCTCCACTTTTCTGTTTTCTACAGGTCAGTACATAATGAAAATGATCGATGTTAACTTGTGTGAATTATATATGATGTTGGAGATGTTTAGGAGAGTGTGTCAGAAGGTTTGGAGCATGTTTGACATAGTAACGGTATTTTAAAAATACTAAACTGTCGGCAACAATAGATGCCATTTTCGCGGGCTTCAGCCGCACCTGGGTAAATGTGACCTGAGCGAAGGCTCGCAGGCAGGTTAGATGCTGCGCACGGGTAATATGTTTTGTTTACCTGAGTGCAGTCAAGTGCACATTGCCTTGTTTTTTGTTTATTAACATTGACAGTGTATTTTTGTGATCTCCATAATATGTTATATTTGGTAAAGATAGATATATTGATAGAAAGTATTATTTGATAGCGTTATGTGTTTATAGATAACAACCTGTCCTTCACTGCAAACATAGCTGCTACAACCCGCTGCTGCAGATACACGCTTTACAACATCAGGAGGATGCGTCCCCAGCTGACCCAGAAAGCGACGCAGGTTCTGGTCCAGGCTCTCATCATCTCATGCCTAGACTACTGCAACTCCCTCCTGGCTGGTCTACCTGCATGTGCCATCCGACCTGCAGCTCATCCAGAATGCAGCAGCTCGTCTGGTCTTCAACCTTCCTAAATTCTCCCACACCACGCCGCTCCTCCGCTCCCTCCACTGGCTTCCGGTAACTGCTAGAATCCACTTCAAGACAATGGTACTTGCGTACCATGCTGCGAATGGATCTGGCCCTTCCTACATCCAGGACATGGTTAATCGTACACCCCAGCACGTGCACTCCGCTCTGCATCAACCAAACGGCTCGCTGCACCCTCGCTGCGAAGGGGACCCAAGTTCCCATCAGCAGAAACACGTGGGTTTGCTATCCTGGCTCCAAAATGGTGGAATGAGCTCCCCATTGACATCAGGACAGCAGATAGCTTACACACCTTCCGGCGCAGACTGAAAACTCATCTCTTTCGACTCCACTTCGAGCAATAGAACTATTAACAAAGCACTTATGGACTGGCTTACCTAAAGCCAGTTGAGTAGCACTTGCCTTTTTTTTCTCTATGAAACCTGATGTACTTATATGATTCTGTTTTCTTCAAGGTTGTATTTTGTTGGTCGAACGCACTTATTGTAAGTCGCTTTGGATAAAAGCGTCAGCTAAATGCAATGTAATGTAATAATTTATATTGACTATGTTGAATTTCTCCTTGAGATACCGTAATTGACTGTGACAGACAGATAACTTAAATGGAGAAATGTGATGTTTGTAAAGTTCAGCTATTTGAATGTAACTGTGTACTTTGAATTTTGAATAACAAGCATTCCAGACGATCAACTGGATCCTGTGTATAATTATTGCTGCTGCACTTTTCTGTTTTCTACAGAAATCATTTATTGTTGCTGTGGTACCCAAGCTTTTGGGACCCGTAACAAAAAATGTTGTGCAGCTGAGTGTCAAGAACTGCTTCAAATAGTGATAGGATTAATTGTAGTGCTCCACCTGTATACATGTATGTTTGTTTGTTTGTTTGTTAATTTGAGTAAAGTTCCATTGTGATTGACGTAATTGTTGTTTTCTATGGTTGCCAATTGACCCACAGTCAATGGTTCATGAACAGTTCATGTACATGAACAGTTCATGAACAGTTCATAGCCAGCCATTGAATTATATTCAGTGACTGGGTATGAACGGTTCATGAAGTTGTTATGAACAGTTCTTGATATGTTCATGAACAATTCTTGAAATGTTCTTGGTTGAATATCCCTACACACTCACTGAAAACTCCATTTCATGAATTGTTCATGAACCTGCCTAAAACCATATTCCATGAATTGTTCATGAACCATTCCAGCAAAGGAGTTTCATGAGTAGTTCATGAACTGCCCTAGTGCCATTTAATGTTCATGTCACTTTCATGAACAGTTCATCAACTTTGTTATGAGCTGTTTATGAGCTGTTTATGAGCTGTTCATGAATATGGTTCACTAATATTTCATGAACTTTTCATGACAAGTTCATGAACAGTTCACTATCATCTCACTGGGGCGATCGTAGCAACATCGGGCCATTCGTGAGGGCATCTTAAGCCATCGTATGACCGCTGCCGGAGTTTCTCAGGCTCCGGCAGCAACTTCGTGAGCGGAGGCAAAATCTTTGGCATGCCAAAAAATTGCCGAAGGACCTTGCGAAGGTTCATTTTCGTGTTGAATTCGTGTGTCAATTTTGCCCTTCGTAAGGCCATCGTGAGGGCATCTTGTTATCCTCGGTGCCATCGGGCATTCGCCCCGATCAGAGTGAATGTGAATGCACCGATGATAACACGAAGATGACACGATTTGACAAGATGCCCTCACGAGTGCCTTACGAAATTGCTGCTCATGAAGTTGCTGCCGGAGCCTGAGAAACTCCACCGGCGGTCATACGATGGCTTAAGATTCCCTCACGAATGGCCCGATGTTGATACGATCAGAGCCGAATTTGAACATTTCCTTTATCGGGTGTCAATTTCGGGACAGTGTGACAGGGCCTTTAAGAACATCCCACATTAGGTTTCCTGTCTTCATGGCTTATAATGGATGTTACCTAGCTGAATAAGAAACTGACTAACTGTTAAAATTGATTAATTTCGAGTTACAAGTTGGACTTTTAAGGTTTTATTGCCAGAACATGGATAAAAAACATCTCTGCTTCCCTCAGTAAGATGACAAAGGTCCTCACATCGCACTTTCTCTCTTTATTAGCTGTCCGTTCTCTCAGAGCATCAGCTCACCGGCTAATTCCTCTCTTGTAGTGGCTACTGAATGTAATCACCCCTTCGATTACACCAAGCGCTCCCTCTGCCTCCGTCCAGCTCTAACCTTGAGGATCAGAGGAGCGCCGAGCCTCCTCCCTCCCTGCTCCCTGGCTCTCATTAGCTAATTGAAACGGCTCTTCCTGGGAATGGGAGCAATATGTCGCCTTAACGAGGAAACCGTTTAGAAGTGATTTGGGAGGCAGAGACCGTCCTTCGGAGGAACCGAGTGAAGCGGGAAAAAAATGCAGGATTCTCTGGAAACACATTTCAGATGCAGCCAATGACATTCACACTATAACGGGATAAAGCCAAACCTAATCCCCTCTTTCTTGGCCATTCCATTGGGAGATAGTGAACTTCAAAACAGCAAACAATGCTGGATAAATCCTCTGCAGAGGTGTGTTCACCTTTAAAATGCTTGATTGTTTATCAAACAGCGGAGTGTGAACTTTATAGTTGGTAACTAGCAACACAACAGCGTTTCATTATTTCATTTTAATGCTTCTAATAAAGAGAGGAATCTCGTACATCTACCGTAAATGCAAACATCTTTCAATGCTTTGACATTACCACACACACACAGGTGCTGGTCTGACTGTACTTGTGGGGACTCGGTGTTGACTTATATCCATTGGAGCCGTTTTTTAACCTGATTATTAACCGTTTCATATTCTATCAAGAATGTTAAAATGAATCCTGAATTTAAAATGAGGATTCATGTTGTTTCAGATACTTATCTACAAGGGTGTAGAATTATGTTTTTATTTAAAATTGTAAACTAGCTCCAGAATTGTGTTATCCATTACATGAATACTGTGGATGGGGGCAGCAGCAAAACATATTTAACCTGTTAAGCCCCAAGCCTGTTTTTCAGGTTTCAGGCTCGAAAATGACATTCCCAAAACAAATGACTATATCTTCACTTCTAAAAGGGGTACATTAATAATCTTTTTTCTCCAAGCAATGATACACCTGTGAGTTGGATGTAGAAAAGTCAGAATCGATATGGATGTTTTTTAAGTAAATTCAGATTGAACATAGTAAAAAAAATTAAATTATAGTTTGCGTCCAAAAACAAAAACATTACTTATAGTGAAAACCACCCTTGAATGATGGGATAGTAGACTAAAAGCTTAAGGAATCCAAACTATAACATATAATAAGTACCCCGTATCAAGATTGATACAAAACAAGTCACATTTGACCTTTTTAGAGAGGTTTAGAAAAAGAAAAACACCTCTGGGGTCATTTGGGTGTATTTGCCGTTTCTCTGGAACCCATTGGTCGATTTTGGTGATTGACACCTCTTTTAACCGTTAGAGCAAATAGAATCGAGGGGAAGTTCCTAAATCCATCTAAACATTATCATTGAGGATTGAGAGTGATGCGCGCGCAGTTTTCCCAAAACCGGAAGCTCTGTTACACTCTATATGACAAATACGATTATTGCCATAAATATCATGATGGATTATCAGTAATCATTTCAAAGTGACACAGAGACATTGGATTAACCTTCAGCAGCGTTTTTATGCGTTTTAATACCATTGAACAGAACTTTGATCAGAAAACAGCAAAGGTAAGACGTATTTGCCGTTTTGGCCAAGTTGTGTGTTGTCTGGTTTCGCCTTCGCTGCCGCGAGTTTTGGTCGCGGGTATGACACATTCATAGTTTGTTAAATGTTAAGAAGCCCTCAGATGCTGTTTCTTGCAAGATGTCCAGGCTTAACAGGTTAAAGGGCCCTTATGTCCTATTGCAGGTTTTCTATTTCCTTTAGTTTGTTGTGTAGGTTGTAAGTGTAAATTGTCTGCGAAGGCTAAAATCCCAAAGTTCCAGCCAGAGGGAGTTTCTCTCCCACATACTCCACCCCTGTCTAACACACCTCCATTGGACACATAATGACATAACTATGCATCATTCAAGCTCCAATTGGTCAGCGCTCCAACACATTGTACGTGATTGAACAAGGGGCGGGACATTCCTGACATTTCAGAGACGGCCATATAACCAATCAGAGCAGACTAGGTCCTCATGTCAGACGTTTTTTAAACATTAAAGCATGTCAACATGTCACAGTAGAGGCACACAATACAAATATGAACCTGAAATGAGCATAATCTATCCTCTTTAAAACAGTTATAGAAAGGCCCACCAAAAAACATATCAGTATCAGTTTTGTGATATGCTATATTTATCATATTCCCCTTATTTACTTTGCCGTAAGACATCCAGGAAATTAACCGCTATCTTTGCTCTCGTCAAAGCCACCAGATTCCATTGACAAAAACATCAATTTACCCAGGCAGAACATGGAAGTGCTTGTCTACCAAACCGTTTGTGTTATTATATCCAAAACTACCCCTTTAAACTATTTTGCTCCACAGATGAAACTAATTTAAGGTGGTTGGATTTAATATTGTTCTGAGCCGTTCTGCATGATGTAGCAACAGACGCTGTACTTGTTTACTCATTAATCACAGAGTGCAATACCTTCCAATCTTAATGTTCTATCTGTATTCTCTGAGCAGTATATTAGCATAAAGGAAATAAGCATTGAACATTGCAGTGAATATATTAACTTTATACTTTGAGACATCTATTAAATGTAAAAAAAAAGTGTTCAATACTGAAACACACACAGGGGTTCTGCTGTATTGGACAATTTGTATATTGCAGTATTTTATGTCTTTAATGTTAAGTATATTGTATGTTGCATTGTCGGAGGGGACTGAGACTTAAAGAGCCCCCATTATGCTTTTGGGGTTTTCCTTATTCTTTTGTGTGTTGTATAGGTTTGTATGCATGTAAATGGTCTTCAAAGGCTAACATCCCTGAGTTTGTCTCCCACACACTGTTTGGAATGAAAGTTAATTTACACACCTCGGAAAGTTTTGTGATTTTGGTGAATGCCCTGCCAAAATAAACCTCTAGAGCCTTCAGACACAAAGATATTCATTGGCTCTGACTATATTAACACAGTACAGCTAGAAAAGACTTGACCGGAACATGATGGAAATCACTGAAATCATCTGCAGCAGCACTGGTGTGTGGGTGTGTGTGTGTGTGTGTGTGTGTGTGTGTGTGTGTGTGTGTGTGTGTGTGTGTGTGTGTGTGTGTGTGTGTGTGTGTGTGTGTGTGTGTGTGGTGTGTGTGTGTGTGTGTGTGTGTGTGTGTGTGTGTGTGTGTGTGTGTCATGCTGACTGAGACAGACACTGAGAGATGGAATGAGGCAGAGCGGCAGGAAAAAGGAGGAAAAAGCAATTAAAGCATCGTCTTCTCTCATGCTCGTTGCTCACCTGGTCTCACAGGACGGAGCTATCGCACGCACGCACGCACGTACACGCACGCACACACACACACACACACACACACACACACACACACACACACACACACACACACACACACACACACACACACACACACACACACACACACACACACCTACCCTAGGGAAAATGAGCTGATTAGGGGTGTCGGACAGGTTTATTAGGAATGTGTGTGTCTGTCACTGGTCACTGTCAGACAGCCGCCGCATGGCGAGCAGCACAGCTGGGTCATCGTGTTTATAATTAAGATAAGACTAAAAGGCTGCTGCTATCGCTCCTCTTTAATTTCCATTCCCTCCCCCCTTTCTCCTCCTCTCTTTGTCTGCTCCTTATTCTCCTACTCCCTCCCTCTGAGTTTTCCCATTTCTCCCCGTCTTCTCACATCACTCCCAACTTGTTCTTGAGCTGGAGGCTGGCAGTGACTAGTTACAGGTTACACATACTCTGATCTTCACATAACCTGAGTGGATACTGGGAAAACTTCCTCTAAAGAGGCTGGTTGTGTGTATTATCCTAACAAGATGAATGGAAAATACTATAAGAAACAAAGCAGAGCAACAAAGATAAATTGAAAGACAGGAAATAAGGAGAAACCAAAACAAAAAGGGAAGAAAAACATTTTTAAAAAATAAAGAAAAAAAAGACGAAGAAAATGTTTGGGGAAAATTATGATTTAAGTGAAAAACTAAGAAAACTTCAAAATATGTAAGGACAGAAAACAAGGCACAACATGAATGGAAGCAAGACGCAAAAAGACAAAGAAACAAAATAATAGTCAAAAGAAAGAGAATTAGAGAAAAAATACAGAAATTAAAGAAAAAGAAAGGTACTTTTTCATGCAAGTTAACAGCAGCTGCTTAGCCAGACATTATGTTACTGTATGGGAAACAATAAGAACAAAGGGTTGTGCGAGTGAAGAAGCCGTGCTGTGGTGGTATTTGAGGAGGTGGTTCTCTTTCCTCAGCTAAGGTTGGTGTGCTTCCAACATGGGTTATATCTAAATGGTAATCTTAATGGTGTCCTCAAAATGCTCAGAGGCAGAGCTGGACCTAGAAAACCGGCAGAGCCTCAGCGATGTCCTTTCAACCTGCATACATCTATATGCTTGATACTGAAATTGAATAAAATGACTGTGTTGTGTGAAATTTTCCAGTACTGTTAATCCCAGTGAGAATCAACAATGCTGCAGCTGTTGAAGCCATAAGCCTAGTTCTGGACCATTATTATAGTTTGTGTTGTCAGTTGGTATGTTTGGCTCCAGATCACGCTTAACATAATTACAAAAAAATCTCAAAATAACAGAGAGGCGATGTTAGCCAATAGTTAGTGAAGGAATTATAATAATAATATATTTATACATTTTGCAGTTTTTGTAAAGGACATTTTGGGGCAAATTATGGAAATGTGTTAAGGATGAGTTATGAGCATTATTGCCTCCTTAAGGTGAAAACAAATTCTCAAAATGCAGCTTGAACATAACCTGTGTATCATGAACAATGTGTACTAGAATGTGTAGCGGTGTATCTGTGGTAAGAATTAGATTACATTTAAAGTGGAAAAGCAGTCAACAGTCATGAAAGCAGCCCTGTAGATGAGGTAAAATGCTAACGTTAGAATGCTAACATGCTCACAAAGACAATGCTGACATGCAGATGTTTAGCATATACTCTGTGCCATGTTTGCTATGCCAGTTTAGTCACTACACAAAAAGTTCATGATTGAATTTCTCCACTTTTATTCTCCATCTACATCAATAGTTTAGGTGAAAATATCACCTAAACCTTACATTTTTATGCGGACAATACCGTGATGTATTGTGCAGGTCCCTCCATTAAGGAGGCTGTTGTTGAATTACAAGCTGTTTTTAACATTATTGTAACATTGTATTCAGACAAAACTTGAAGTGGTTACCTGTTACAAATACCTTGGTATCTGGCTTGATGATTGTCTCACTTTTAAATGTCATGTAAATAACCTGCTTAAAAAACTGAGGGTTAGGCTAGGTTTCTTCTACAGGAACAAGTCCTGTTTCTCGCTTGAGGCCAGGAAAAGGCTAGTCACTGTGACCTTTTTACCTGTGCTGGACTATGGTGATCTGATCTATATGAAGGCACCTGCCAATTTCCTGGTCAAGTTAGATGCTGCGTATCACAGTGCACTGAGATTTGTGACAAACTGTAAAGCATTAACCCATCACTGTACCCTGTATGCAAGGGCTGGTTTGCTTTCACTAACTGTACGGAGGCTCAGTCACTGGTACATTTTTATATACAAAGCCATGCTAGGGAAACTTCCATCTTATATCTGCTCCCTGATCTCACGGAGAATTGTAAGTGGCTACTGCCTGAGATCGAATGCTGTGGTTTTATTAAATGTGCCAACTGCTAGGACTGTCTTAGGGAAGATGGCATTTAGATGCGCAGCTCCTCTGTCTTGGAATATAGTCTGCAATTTAAATGGAAACTGAGCAATCTGGTACCACTAAATGTTTTTAAAGCTCGGTTGGATGCTACTCAATCGGAAGCTGTTGGTACCTGCTCATGTGGATAGTTATGTAAATTGTAAATCCCTGTAATGATGCTGTAAGATGTCCTTTTTGTTGTTCTGTTTATGTTGTTATGTTTCATGTGGAACCGACTTGAGCAGGTCTCCCTTGAAAAAGAGATCAATGATCTCAATGGGATACACCTGGGTAAATAAAGGTTTGAAATTAAATGAAATGTTCTATTTGGGATTTCTGTTGAATCAGACCGGCACTAAGACCCGTAACTTATCCAGATGAAGGAATATTCAGGAAAATACATTTTAGATGCAACCGATAACATTCAGACATCTTATAAACTGATAAACCCTAATCCTCTCTATTTTTCCAGCACAATGGTTTTACACAGTAATGCCAATACATCCTGTGTATTTCCTCAGCCTAAGAGCCTGTTCCTTTGTTTGGTTAACAGGCATGGACTTTAAAATGTATCAAAGTGAATTACCTTCATCCCATTTATTAAATCAAGTGAATGAGTTTAAGGGCATTTTAATTACAAGAACCTTTTCAAATTCTTGGTAGCAACCTTTCGACACTGACATTCTCCTCGCTGTAATGCCGTGATGATGACATGAATCTCTTATTGTACACAATGTAAGAGTTTGGTGAAGGATCAGTGAGATCAAAGCTAAACACAACACGCTCTCATTCCATCAAAAGCGCCCCGGCAGCGGGATTCTTACTCTCGTCACCACGGAAACATGGCAAGGTTCAAACGGGAGAGACAAGTAAACGGAGCTGTTTGCCGCTGTAATGACTTCCCCGGCTCGCTAATTGGCTAAACTCCACTGTTGAGAGCATTCAACTCGCATAATTACTGCCAGGGCTCTTCAACCTGACGACAAAATGGAATTTTCATGATTGAATGAGAGTATTCTCCCGCGTAAGCTCCCCAATTGTGGGCTTTTTGACGTGTTCGCTTTACCCGCGCGCGTAAATCATCCGCCGCTCTGCTCGACAAACAAAGGGAGGCCAAAGGAGCACGAGAGCGCTCCGTCTCTCTCCATCTCTCTCCATCTCTCTCCCCACTCATCCCTCTCCCTCTCTCCGCACACCTTTCAGCTGGGTGATTAATGAAACATGTAAGTCATTTATCATCGCTAATGTCACTTTCCTTAAGACCTGATTTTAATGCTGACCTAGTGGAAAAGACATCTCCGTGGAAGAGGGGAAGAGGGAAAGAGGGGGGGGGGGAGCAGAGGGAGAAGCAGCAACCTTGAAATGTCTATCCCTGTCATATGTGAACGAGTGTGTGTGTGTATGGGACTGTCTTAATGGGGTAATGTTGGACTATTAAAACCATTAGCGCTGATCTTCCCGTCAAAAGCGTTCGTTCGACTCTGCAGTTTCTGAATCACTTCAGAGGTCCTGGACACTGAATATTTTCCCCGTATATACTCCCATTGAACTTCATCCCTTATTTACATATGGACTTTTTGTTAAACACACATTGTCAGAGGCCCAATTCAATCCAATATCTTTCTCTCGCTGCTCAAATTTCTTCTCTGCCTCACTGAATGTTTTGTACCACTTTACTACTCTGTTACACTTTGCATTACAGATATTCCTTTTGCAAACCATGCCAATGTGATGTATTGTTTCTAGTGCTTCAGGTATCATTTCCTACTTATTTTTGGTTTGGATTGTTGGATTGAATTGACCCTATTACGCATTTGTTATACACTCCCCCCTTGCCTTAAACGACTAGTTTGGACTCCTTTGTTTACTTTTGTCACAGAAGTGGCATAAAATACAAATGTTAACCTGAAAATGAGCAAAATAGGGCCCCTTTAAAATAAATATAAGCCATTAATGGCTCTGGTGTTTCTTTGTTTGTTTAACAGCAGGATACCATAAATACTACTTGTCTGATTTTCATGAAAATTGGCGGCAAGTTGAGATATGAGCCAAGGAAGAAACCAATACAATTAGCAGTGGATCGGAATTCGGGGTGCAGATACACACATTATTTTTCTACCAATTGCAACGGCCTTGTCGAAGACCTCTAAGAGTTTCCTTTTAGTTTAATTTATTCTTCCACAAAAGAAAGTAAACAAGTGGAATATTGAAACTAGCTTAAAGTGGTTAAACAACAAGTGTTATTTATTTACATTGTCATGAGGATGTTTTTTAATTAGCAAAATAATTTAAATGCATTACCACCATTTGATTTGGTTATATGAATAAATTAATTGAACCTTTATTCAAACACGAGGAGACTCTTATCTCTAAACCGTCATTAACAATTGTGCCAAAAGTTATGAAGAGTATTTACAAATAACTATTCCATTGGAAAAAATAGAAGAAGACAGCTGCACTGACAATACGACACATACATCTTATATCTGTTATTGTTAAAAACACAATGGGAAATTAATAAAACCTTTAATTGTATATATTGTTTAAGAATCTGGATGATGAAAGTCTCTCCAGCTATCAGTTACTGTACATTTTGTGGAGTATCGTTTGCGATATCCTGTCTGAAAAGTGTCACTAGAGAACATGTGAGCATGCCAGCTCTTCTCTCAGGAGAATTGTTAAAAAGTGTACAATCCTGGTAATGGAGTCAGAAATAGAAGAAGAAAAAGTGACAGTGTGTGAACAGTCTCTCCTTCACCCACCCCTGCCTGTGGGTGTGTGTGTGTGTGTTTCTCTGGTTATTAAGCTGCTGTCAGCGGGAGGTATGGGACTCTATCCATTAACCATGAGCACCTCGGGGCCCCTGGCAACCCTCTGTGTATACACACACTCACACACACACAACACATGCCACCACACAGACACACGTGGGGGCCACAGGAAGTCTCATGGTACACACGCTGCGCTGATGGAGGGCATCTTTTGCATTACTGAGGTCACTGTCCACCTGCGTGTGTGTCACAAACACACATGTATAGCATAGTAGAAACTATAGCAGCATATAATGTAAAGAACACACTGATGCATGTATGCATGTGTAGTGAGGGAGGGGGGGCAGGCAGGTCGGCCATTCTTAGATTCCTGAAAATAAACGTTTTAAAAGTGCAACGTGTTTTATACTTTAACTTTGTTAAACATACATTTTTGTTATCATTGTGCTGTGTTTAATTTGTTCAAACAGTTATCTATTTTAAAAAGGATTCTCTCAATATTGCTGTTTTTTTTGTCTGATTTTCTTCTGTTAAAGGTCCCATGTCATGGCCATTTCTACTGATCATAATTCCATTGTTGAGGTCTACTAGAATAGATTTATATTGTTCAATGTTCTAAAATAACATTGGTTTCTCATACAGCATCTCTGTATAGTATGTGTCTTCACTCTCTGTCCTAAACGCCTTGTTGGAGCTCCTGCCCCCCCCACTCCCTATGAGCCCACTGTGCTCTGATTGGTCAGCTCGCCCACTCTGTTCTGATGAGTCCACCACAGTTACAAAGGAACATCAGTGATTATGTGTTACAATGGCGTTAGCAACCAGAAAATGACACCAGTAATGACAAATACTTTGAACTTAATTTATTACCTCAGTAAACCTTTTTTCATGATTTGATATAATTGTATACAGCATGATTTTCATTTCATAAATGATGGATCAATTTAGAGTAAAATAGATGACACATGACTCTAAAAATGACAATCAAACAATAACGACATTTAAATCAAAGGCCTGTTGTTTACCCAGAGGCATTTGTTGTTGTTAGCATGATTCAGTGTATTCAAAGTCTTAAAGATAACTGAGCCAACCTGTGAGGGACTCACACAGACATTACTTACCCCCATTAAATGCCCAAATAATTATATGGCCGTTTTAGAAAGTTCTAAATGACATTGCTCAAAACAAGTTTCACATTTAATAGGGAGATACATTTTTGTATTATGGCTGAAAGCGGCATTAAGACATTCACCCTTGGACTCCTTTATATTCATCCTCAGACACTCATGTTACTAACAAGAGGACATTTGCACATTCTGACAGATGTTGGCTGTTACACAGTACACCTATTACACTTTTACAGCACTCATGTAGCACTTCCACACATGCTGTAGTGTCCTTGTCTTTGTGTGAGAAAGAACTGAAGGTTGAGCGACATAAGGCGGAGAGAGAGACAGCGAGAGCATGAGAGTATATAGGCATAGGGTGACATGGGACAAAGAGAAGGCGAGGCTTATGAGGTGGAAACAACCTCACAGCGTGAAAGGAGAGTGGAGTGAGACAAATTCAAAATACAGTACTGTATAAAGACAGATTACATATCACAAGATTTGTTTTTGATTTTGGAATGTGATCATTAACTGGGGATGGTTGCAGAAGCCTTTAAAGGTCCCATGTCATGGCCATTTCTACTGATCATAATTCCATTGTTGAGGTCTACTAGATTAGATTTATATTGTTCAATGTTACAAAATCACATTGGTTTCTCATACAGCATCTCTGTATAGTATGTGTATTCACTCTCTGTCTTACACGGCTTGTATGGAGCTCCTGCCCCCCCCCTCCCTATGAGCCCACTGTGCTCTGATTAGGCAAGGCAAGGCAATTTTATTTATATAGCACTTTTCAGCACGTGGCGATTCAAAGTGCTTTTTGTGATTAGTCAACCACCGTTACAGCGGAACATCAGTGATTATGTGTTATAATGTTAGCAACCAGAAAATGACACCAGTAATGACAAGCAGATGCGAATGCTGCGTGGGGTCTGGGTGCCGTGTTGGCGTTGACCTTTGAGGCTTGAGGAGCTGTATTACTGGTGTCGTTTCCTGGTTGCTGCGTGGGGTCTGCGAGACACCACGGAACTCAGCCTGAACTCAGCCTGAACTCAGCCTGAGCACACACAAACACTCACAGCCTGGCTGTGTGCGGAGATCCACAGAGCCGCGGCTGAGAAAAGATAAGGCTGATTGGTCCATTTGGACCTGGGTATCGTTACGTCACTATACTCAGGAAGAAAAAAATGGAAAAAGAAAAATCTCCAACGAGGCGTTCTGGGGCAGCATAGACAGGTATTTTCTGTGTTAGAGTTTTATTCGCTACAGGGTGTACTTTGAGGGTTTGTGACTCTGCAGACCGTTTACATGCAGAAAAAGCTACATAACACACAAGGGGACGGGTAATAACAGGAAAAGCATGACATGGGACCTTTAAGAGACTGCAAGATTTAAATCTGGAAAATATCCTCTGTGGGTTGATTAAGCGCAGATACAGTAACTGATCAGGAAAAGCCTAGGAACCAGTTCTACATACAAAGAAAACACAATAACAATCAACAAAAAATCTAGTGCTTTCCCAATAAAGAAAGGCCTAGTAAATAATAATGAAAAAAAGGCCTCTTCAATATAACCAAATGTGTTTACGAAGGTTTCCATAAAAATGAACAAATGTACAAAACAAAAACCTTCAGGTATTAACAAGAATTAACTCTGGCAGGGACAGTACTAGTGGAGGTTAATAACCCTCAAGCCAGCTCGGGGGAATTGTGACATTCCTCTAACATAAATTGGGGAAATGGAATTGACAACAAGTACCAAAGAATAAGGACGGCCTCAACTGCAGTGTGTGTTCTAATTCCTGCCACAACATCTACACCAGACACAGAAGTATCAATCTGTAGTAAGACTAGAAGAAATAGGCAAAATGTACTAGTTTCACAATGGGGGGAAAAAAGACTGATGCTTGAAGCTATTTCCATGAACAGGTGTTGGAACAAAGGGATCAGGTCGTTATATATAATAATCAGGATGGGCTTAGTTGAGCTAAATCAGTAATTATCCAATCAACATGACAAACACTAACTCTCCGAGCAACCGCTATCACGGTGTTGGAATAAAATTACTTCCAATTGGCAGGCAAATAAGTCAGTACTGATTGGTTATGGCAGAACAAATACCCTTTAAAACGCTAAAGTCCTCTGTATAGCTTCAGAATTGGTTTACAAGTAGGTTTAGCACTGATGCAGAGTCATATAATCCATTGTTCGTAGACGTAGGTGATCACTGTACTTAATAACATATATCAAAAATGAAAACTGATGTGTTTATGAGCTCCAACTCGTAAAAGTACAGGGAATGTGCATGCACTTTGGGCGAAGTAGCCTGCCCTGAGCAATTAAGGATATAAGAACAATGGATTCTCAACAAAAATAGACAGTAACAGTTATCTGTTGGTAGTCATATTGACATCATAGCATGGTGGTATTGCAAAATCAATGTCATAGCAGAAAGTGACATCTGTGGTAATGAAAAACTGCTATAAAATCCATCCCTAATTGTCATAATGAAAAATATTGATTAGTGAAGCTTTTAGGACACCTGCATTATTGAACTGCTTAGTGAACTGTTGTTGCATGTCACAAAATGTCACAGTAAATGTTTTTTTCACAATATAAAAGTTGTATTGTCCTTTTCTATCACACACTCAAACCTAAAAAACACAAACCTTGAAGATTGCGACCACTTCTTGGTATCTGAGTCAAACAGACAGTGAGTAAATGTATGTGTGTTCAAGTTGCAATCTAATCAGTAAGTGTGTGTGTGTATCTGCTTGTGTGTGGCAGGGACGTTTGCCAGTGTTTTTGGAGGCAGAAGACCATGGACATCAAACATTTATGGCGGTTGGCTGCGGCGTAGAGAGCTACATGTGTGACAGCAGCAGGCGACGCTTCTGGAGGAGAGCAACATGAAAAATGGATGAACTTACAGAGAAAAGGGACCATCTATTCTGAGAAAGAGATAAGGAGGCCAGGACGGGTGGAAGCAGGGTGGGAGGGGGGGGGGGTCACCTTGTGTGTGCGGGGGTGTGCCCTTGCACATTTGTGGCAGGATGTCTGCCCTTGTGACAACCAGTTGGGACTATCGTACCTTTTAAGGTCCTTACACACCGAGCGGATTTTCGGCGTCGATAGATGTCAATAGATGTCGGGCCGTCGATGGGCGTGGTGTCGCCCTACTCAGATTGGTGTGTACTGCATCGTTGTGTCTTTTCGTCCGTGCCGACACCTTCCGCCGCCGATTTCGACATGTTAAATCGGTAGGCTGTCGGCCAAATAAATCACTCTGATTGGCTGTTCAGCTTAGCGAATCAGTGCATGAGAAGGGAAACGGAAGTGATAGACCCAAAGAAACGATTAAGAAGACAAATCTAAGATTTAATTTAACTCCAGCTCTCGACACAGGTTCGGGAAAGCCCGATGAGCTTCTCGTTGTAGAGTGAAAATGGAACGCTCTGATGTCTAAATTCAGACGACAAACTCTTTATTGACTTAGTTCTACAGATGACTGAATATTTTCATAACTGCCATGAATTCCCCAAGGCGATGAATCTTTCTCATATCGTTTTCCATATTGGTACATCTAAGCAAAAACTTCATTTAATGGAAAGCACACATTTAATTACAGTAAGATGTACTCATGCCCGATGGGGTAGTGATATCGTAAGCCTGGTAATTTAAGTGCTTTAATACGCATTGATCTGATATCTTGGACATGCTCCGGAGCAGGTAGGGTATGCAGCCTAAGTTGCCAATGGCGATCTACATGTAATAAGAAGTGAATCACCGTTAAGTGCGTCAGTGTCAGGATTATTTTAACAATGAACTGAATAATAGGGTTTCTCATTGTAATAATTTATTCTCAAAATGATCCACATAATAATACAACTGTGCCTGTAAATATATATTGTAGCACTTAAAGTAGTACATTCAAGTTTAAAGAGGTAATACTAAGCTCGTTTTCAGGTTCATATTTGTATTTTGTTCCTCTACTGCGACATGTCTCCATGCTTTAATGTTCAAAAAGGTCTATATTTTTCTCTTACTGCCTGTGCTGCAGCACCTCTTTTCACCTTCCGTCTGAAACCAGAGCCCACTCTGCTCTGATTGGTCAGCTGGCCGGCACTTGTGGTTGGTCCACCTCTGTGTCATTGGACCACAAATGTGTCCGAAGCCTATCGCCTACAATGGGTTGAAGCTCTAGCAAATATTATATTATATTCTTATCAAGCTCCACATTTGTGGAATCAGCTTCCAGTTTATGTTCGGGCGGCAGACACCCTATCCGTTTTTAAGAGTGCGCTTAAGACCTTCCTTTTTGATCAAGCTTATAGTTAGGGCTGATTAGATTCAGCCCCTAGTTTTGCTGATATAGGCTTAGTTTGTTGGGGGACATCTTACTTCTTCCTTCTCTCTGTCTATACCTGTGTACTCTCATGTTCCGATTAACCCAGCTTCCCCAAATGTCTTTCTTTTTGGTGTCTACAGATGTAGCACTCCAAATCAGACTCAAATGGGTGTGTCCCAGTCAAAAGCCCAGCGGATGCTAGTGGCTGGGGGTGTTGCCAAATTGCTAGAGGGAATTGCCCAATTTCCCCATTTGTTCAATTACAGGATTTAAACATGAGATGGCGCTTCATTCACAAAATACACAAAGACAACTGGGTGTTGTAGAAACATCAATATTTTAGATCAAATAAAGTATATAGTTTGCTTTATGCAGTATATTTCTTGTAATATTGTTGAGGTGTTTTTACACAGTACAGTAGATTGAAGTAAATCAACTTATACATTAAGATAAGATAAGATGGACCTTTATTAATCCCATGGGGAAATTCAGTAGTTCAAACAGCAACAGGGTGAGAGTGAAAAACAGGACAGCACAGATTCACACAGATTAATACAATCAAAAATAAGATGAGCGATAAAAATAATAATAATAATAATGAGAAACTATGTATAAGAAATGCATAAAACTAAAATATAATGATCATATCATATATTATAATGTATTGTATTATTAAGTAATATCATACATTAACCTCATTATAGCAGATGCCACATTGAATGGATGAACACATTTATGCATCAATAATTACAACAGATTATTTCTAAATACAAGTTGTAAAAATACTTATACGTATTTAATATTAACCCTTTGGAGTCGACCGTCACGCCGGCGTGATCAGATCACATGACCTATTCAAGCCGGTGCCGCATCAAAACAACAGTCCGGACAACATTACCGTGTATTTCTGTCAAAAGTACTGGCTTGAAACTATATCCCAGTCTTTGTTTCATGCAAAACGACCCAGTAAACACGGAGATACGATGATATAAAGTTAATACATTTCAAAAGTATGAAAAATGGAAGCACATATTATTTGAATATCTTCGCCATATTTGATCATTTTACGAAATGGAAAATACTGGAAACTGTAGATCCTGCTCAACAGGATGTATATGTGTATTTCTGTCGAAAGTACTGGCTTGAAACTATGCCAGTCTTTGTTTCATGCAAAAAGACCCAATAAACACAGACATACGATGATATAAAGTTAATACAGATATATTTCAGAAGTATGTTTAATGGAAGCACATATTTTAATATCTTCGCCGTATTTTATCATTTTACGAAACGGAAAATACTGGAAACTGTAGATTCTGCTCAACAGGATGTATTTACCAGGGAGGGGGTGAGGTAATCAGGTAAACGGAGTGATACGAAACGAGACGAAGAGGGACGGCGGGAACCGAAGAGAGATGGCGGGAAATGGAGAGAGACGAAGATATACGAAGACAGGCGGCGGGAGACGAAGAGAGGCGGCGGGAGACTGCGATTGAAGTAAAGTGACAGACAAACATTGCGAATTTAGATATAGTTAGATAGATTTAGAGTTTTGAAGATTCAACTATGATGAAGAGAACTCTGAACGTGAGTCAAGCTTGTGAGGGAATATTTGTATGTATTCCTGCAAACTATGAAGAAGCTTAAAAAGGGAAAATGATTTGGGTAGAAAGCTGTGAACTGTTTTGGGGCCTGTGAACATTTGGTTTTGTGAGGACAAAGGAAGAGGGGGAAGGTGTGGAGTTAACATACAGTCATCTCAGATCCCTGTGATAATGAAGCTAAGCCACTGGGATTGGGGAATTTAAGATGTGAGGTGTTGATAATAATTTGGGCAGCCAATCACTGGTCTGGAAGGGAGGCGCAGATAACTCCTCCTCTGGTCAGCGAGGTATTTAGACAGGAACCCCGCTGTGTGCCCTCTCTCTCTCCTCTCGCTGGCACACGTGATATCAGGTAACTATGGGATCCCACAGATAAACTGTATTTAATTTGTACTGTATTGATTTGTATTGCATTGTTATATTACGGTTACTTGGCAGCAGTGAATTCCTTCCTGTAAGAATAATCAGCATGTATAGGGACGCGAGGAGATTTAAGAAAGCGGACGAGTGGTCCACCAAATCTCCTAACAAATGGTGATCTCGATGTGCCGAATAAACAGAGCTGTGGAAGGATTCTGACGGCCAGACTGGGTCGGGAACAAACGCTTTCAAACGCCTCAGACAATTGGCAGGGCCCTGCAACAACAAGACAAAAGGTACCACAGACGCCTGTTATGAAAATCAACTGTCTGTGATTGGGTATATCTAAAACATTAGGATTGTCTGTAGGCGTTTCACGGTGTTTTTTGGTTTTTAAAAACAAAACGTTTAAATGGAATATACGATGCATATTGTACCATGTTAGGAAAGTTATATAAAACACGTGAAAGTTGATCGCAAGGTACAGAGAGTCCTGCGTGACGAGATATAAAGCAGTTAGCGTGGATCTCAGGTAGTTTATTCCTGAGTGGCGTGGAAGCGGTGCAGTTCGTGGGTGGTGAGGTGTAATTCCTACACGACGAAACCTGGACGTTCGATATTTCAGATCGAGCCGCCGTTTAAAACTGGGGGGAAATAGCAGTCTAAGACCAAATAAGCTAAAGTGTCAGCGGACTGCTATATGTTAAATCCTTGGGAGAGAACGCTAACGTCACCTACATTGTGACGAGACCGGCTCTCGTTTCCCTTGTCTGTAAACATTAATTTGACAAGCAAACGTGTGATAAAGGGCTCGCTGAAACCTGGGCGTTTAAGCTCCATGGGACGGTCACATTCCTTATGAGTGTTGAAGCACCATTCATGGTTTGGTCTGCCTGTTGAAATAAACATCACATTATAAAGCTGGACAAACTGTACGGGGAATAAATCTGTGTGATTTTTACCTAAAATACTTGTGTGACCAAAGCACTCAGAAGAGTGAAGCTCATTTGTGGTCTGCTGCTGCCATCTAGTGGCTGAAAGGGGTTAACACCCTTACAGTTTACTCAGTACATTGCTGCTCGGTATTGAAGAAGGGAAGCACGTTAATAGTAACGACGACAATAGCCTAGTATATTAATACAAGTGAACACATATTTAATTAAGTCAGATAAAAAAAACGAAGTCAAAATGGAACATCAGAAAAGTAAAGACAATTCTGAAATTCCAGAGAGTTACAGGGAGCATTGGGAACAGATTAAGAGATTGATTTTAAGTGGAGTCAAACAGGGAGCTAAAGAAAAGGCTTGTAATGATCTCCGATTCCTACACGATAAAATGATAACAGAGAATAGAGTGGAGGATGATGACACCGTCGGTAATTTGAGCTCAGCATTGAATCTATATGAAAGACAGATTGTAAAACAACTTGCACACCTAAACGAACAGAAGCCCAGATGGTTTGCCCATAGCAAATGGAACAAACAAATACAAGCACTAGATAGATTGAGGAGGATTTGTCACAATGCTGCCCTCGCAATGATTGGGATTTATGTTCCTCCCGTCACAGACGAAAATCTCCCGGGTGCAATGGCAATCCAAAGCCCCATAGAAAAACATGAAGATAAAGACACGAAGGTGCCTACAGATGGTGACATTTTTGACTATATAGCGGAACGAGTCGAATATTATACAACAATGCAAAATAAGGGTGTCTCTAACTCAGAGCAGAAATCTCAAACGGGGCCCATACAAAACCCAGCCATTCCCACCCGCTCCTCTCTCCTTTACCCGAATTTAGGTACTCTGATTACACAGCCCCCTCCCCCTTATTCTCTACCCGACGAAAGCGCAAATAAATTGCAAATGACAGTAGCAGATGCATCGGACACAGAAGGAGAGGAGACTGCCATGAGCGGGGGGAATTATAGGATGGTGGGCACGGTAGCGTTGAGTCCGTTAAGGGGCGTCCCTACTCCAAAGAAAAGAATACATGTTAAAGAAACACAAGTTTCCTCCCCGTTAGACAGAATACACAGCGCACACACCACGTGGAGGCCTAGTGGTAACACAGGCCAGGGGGTGGTTCCCCCGAGAAGGGACAGTCGACCTGACAGGGAGCCCACCTCAGAACAATTGACTTCCCTTCTGACAGATCTTACAAAGAGCCACTCAGGCGCTACACAGACAGAAATAACATACATAACTGACCTCCTAGACGAGAGGGAAATACAAGAAAGACGGTGCTATGAACAACAGATTCAAGATAGACGTAAGGAGGAAGTCAGGGGACAAGAACAGAGCGTATATGAGGGCTCGGTAGAAGATATAGAGGAAATTAGGGAGAGGAGAGACCAGCACACAGGTGTACGCAGGCGCGCTGAGGAGGGGGAGAAATGTGATCCTTTTCAGAACAGATCACGCCAAACATCGACGTCTTATTACCCATGCGCTGAGGGGGGGGCGTCGGGCCATGAAAGTGAGGAAGAGACAGCAAACCACAGAAGTGGGGGAAGGTCAGCTGGCCATAAAAGGGATAGGGAAACAGCATGTCATAAAACTGAGGGGTTTTACAATGGAGCAGGAGGCCAGGGTCATAAAGACAGCTGTCAGGACACCTTTCAGCAGGAACAAGCAGGACAGGAAGAGGAAGACAGCAGGGGGGCGAGGTGCAAAGTTAAGCTGATATCTCTGACAGGAACAATCAGTGAACGACTGGAAGTAGGTCAGGTTCTTTCAATGCCCCGTAACAGATTGAGGTCTCACCACACCACAGAAGACCCCACCAAGCATGCTTTTATTGCTCCAGTATTACAGGCGCCTTTAGTGGCCGTGCAGAGTGGGAAAACGGCTTATCATCCTTTCACACTAGGGGACATACATGCGCTGATCGATAAAATGCCGTTGCCTACTGAGGGAGGGAGACATTGGATGCGAAGGTTTGCAGACATGGCTGTAGGACAGACAATCTGTCTGGGAGATTTCAGGAGAATACTGGCACAACAGACTTCCTATTATGAGGTGGAAAGAGTTGAGGATAGATCAGGAACATCAAAAATGAAAGATGACGTGCCTATTTCCTTTAACAATGTTCACAGCCTGCTGGGCAAAGCAATGAGAGAGCATTTCCCACAGACAGGGGGGGGGTACGGGGCACTGTCATTTACATTTGCACCTGGAGAGGCTGCAGCAACCATGTTGCTCAGGTCACGCCAACAATACACAGTGGCAACTGACTGCAGTCCAGATAGTAATGACCAACATATACAAATGTTTCGTAAGGCAGTGCTTGCAGCGGTACCGAAAGAAATTAAAAGTCTGATGGAGGACAATCCAGAGGTAGATCAGTTAAACACACAGACGTGGGAACGTCATTTAGCCCATCATATGAGTAAATTTAACAAACAACATGCAGAAAGTAGAACTGAGGAAGAGGACTTGAGGGTGCAGTTACTGCGAACACAGTGTCAGAATGACAAAAAGAATGCCAAACAGTTGATTGTTCACCCAGAAGCACCGGCCGTGCAGCCACAGGGGCAACAAAACCCACAAGGGGGCCTTTCCAACCAGGGTCCGCCCTATAGTCAGCCCCAATTTGGCTATGATAATGGTTCTTGGCAACAGAGGGGTGGGTTCAGAGGCGGGTTCAGAGGTCGAGGTGGCTTTGGAATGACTCCTGGATTGGACTTCTATCAGAAGGTGTGTTTCATTTGCGGACAGCCAGATCACTGGTACAAGCAGTGCCCACATAAAGTCCCACCAGGAAAGGGGCGGGCCAAAGGGGGACAGAGAGGGTACGGAAGGGGGAACGGATCAGAGAGACCCTATGTCCAGACACCTCAGGAGGCTGTCCCATTGCCGCAACAACCAAACCAGGGTCACATTGCCCCTAATGCTATGGCCGCCCCCTATGGCCAGTTTGTCCTGTATGAGGGGGCAGCTACTACGAAGAATGAAGACGCCCAGGGAACTCTGGATGTACGGGCCTGGCGGATCCATACATTACTATGACTGTTAAAGACTCAAAGCTACCATTCCTGGTTGATTCAGGAGCAAGATACTCCACCATCAATACTCCCGCCTTCAAGGCGTCCCTTTCATCTACAACAGTCTCAGTCATAGGGTTTTCGGGAAAAATAGAAAAAATACCGCTTTCCACGCTGTTATCCACCAAGATAGCAGGACAGACATTCTTGCACCAGTATATTCTTGCACCTAAAAGCCCGGCTAACCTAATGGGAAGGGATATTCTGATCAAAGCGAATGCCTCCATCCTCTGTTCCCCGGATGGACTGATAATATCATTCCCAAATGGCACGAGAATCAACTGTTCGTTATCTACCATAAAATCAGGTTCTCAGATGATGTTGGCCCAGTCCACTGAGGCAGAAGCAACTCAACATGCCACTATATTCTGGGGACGGTTGGACCGACCTCGGGACAACACACCTGGACTATACTCCATTTTTCAACAATGGAAGCCATGGATTAACCTCCTCAGGCCTTATGGCCCCCCTCCAGACCCCCCCCACCTGACGCTAAACTATGATAGAAGAGACGACCAAAATTATGAATATGAGTATGATAATGAGGTGTCTATGGCCGTTTGGGATGTTAACACGACAAATCTTTTTGTGGAACAGGCGGGGGTGGCTGCGTCGGTTGAGCTCTCTGATGAACAGCTGTATTGGTACCGTTTGTCTGCTGAGTCCACACCACACATTTCATTAGCTATCAGGAAGGGTTATGAAGCTAAAGAACTTGGTCCCATGGTAAAGACGCTGCTAGAAGTCGAAGATTGGGAACCTACGCAGATCGCGGCACTGACATACTCTCCCACACACAGAGCTTATCGTCTTAAGATCTGCACACAAGAATGCATCCACATGGAGAGACACGAAGTAGATAGACATCATGGTAGGGAGAAAACTGACCATGCATATACAGTTGACATGTTGCGTGATCTCCCGTCTGACCTGTGGGCATCGCACTCTCATGATGTAGGTTTCTGCTTAAAAGCCACACCAGTAACATTTGAGGTGAGCAGCTCTGTGCCTGTGAACAGGTCACAATACCCGATCAAACCACAGGCAAAAGGGGGTGTTGACAAGGCAGTGGAGGGACTGAAGAGAGCAGGGGTGTTAGAACCCTCACAAAGCGTTTGGAATACTCCCATACTTCCTGTATCAAAATCTAGCGGGGAGTACAGAATGGCTCATGATTTGAGAACCGTTAATGCTATTACAACTACAGCTCTGATACCCGTTCCTAACCCCTACACGGCTATCTGTAATATCTCACCTGAACATACATGGTTCACCTGTATTGACCTAGCCAACGCTTTCTTCTGCATACCTCTGGCAGAGGGTATGAGACCTATTTTTGCTTTTACAATAGGAGGGGAGAAACTACAATACACAAGACTACCACAGGGCTTCAGTTTGTCTCCGGGGATATTTAACAAAGTACTCAGGGAACAGCTAGAGGGCGTTACATTGCCAGTGGGGGTAGTATTGATACAGTATGTAGACGACCTTCTCATCGCAGCACCTTCTGCAGCCTCTTGTTTGGAGGCCACCAGAAACCTACTGGTGCGCCTCTACGCATCAGGGTTCAAAGTCTCCAAGAAAAAGCTACAATGCACCCGTAAAGAGGTGACATTTTTGGGCAGAGTGATTTCCCCAGCAGGCACGGGCATGTCGGCAGCGCATCAGGAACACATTTTGAATCACCCGAAACCCAAAACAGTAAAAGACATGTTGTCTTTTTTGGGTCTCACAGGCTACAGCAGACACTACATCCCAGAGTATAACCCAAGAACAGCTGAACTCAGAAAACTCATCAATGAGAAAGGCATGCGCAATCTCACTGCCACACTGAACTGGACACAAGCTGCAGAAGCTGCGTTCATTTCTCTCAAACAGTCCATGTCCCAAGTCACGGCTCTCGCCTCTGCATCTTATGCATTACCATTCTTTCTTGATGTTTCTGAAAATGAAAACACAGTAAATGGGATTCTTTTTCAGAAAAAGGGGGGTTGTAGGACCATATTGATGTATGTCAGTGTTACACTAGACAGAGTGGAAAACAGAGAACCTCCCTGCATGAGACATGCGGCAGGTACAGCACGTATCTTGAACAAGATTTCACACATTGTGATGAGCCATCCTTTGACAGTACTGACAACACACAGCATTGTCTCTTTTGTGAACTCAAGTGCATTCACAATGACTTCCACAAGACAGACCAGGCTAGAGAAAACTCTGACACAAGCACACATCACCTACACACATGAAGGAGTTAACAGCGCAGACACCATAGGCAGTGGAGAACCCCATAGGTGTGAGGAAAGAATCATCCAGGATGTGAAGATAAGAATAGATCTCAGAGAAGAGCCTATGCCACATGCAGAAAACCTGTTCACAGATGGCTGTTGTTTCAGACACCCCACCGACGGGCTCCAAGCAGCCTACGCAGTGGTGGCTCAGACAGCGGAGGGAGAGTTTGAGGAAAGAGCAGCAGGAAAAGTAACAGGGAAAGTCTCAGCACAGTTGGCAGAAGTGGTGGGAGTCATTGCAGCATTAGAGCTATCAAAAGGAAAATATGTAAACATCTATACGGACTCAGCATATGTTCATGGTGTCATACATGTGGAAATGCGCCAGTGGATGAGAGCAGGATTTGTAACGTCCACAAATACCCCCATCAAACATGAGAAAGATATCAAAAGGCTTGCAGAAGCAGTAATGTTACCTAACAAGTTAGCTTTACTTAAATGTAGAGGTCACAACACAGAAAATAACTACTTGGCTTGGGGTAACAATGCAGCAGACAAAGCAGCTAAAGAGAAGGCAGGATATACACCATGGTATCAAATGCTTGTCTTAAAATCTGCTGACTTGCTGCCCGCAATAACAGACGAGACGCTTAAAGAAGCTCAAGAAGCGGGGTCTCCTCAAGACAAAAAACTATGGTCAAACAGGGGAGCTACCAACAAAGATGGGATATGGTACTCCCCAGATGGGAGACCAGTGATACCCCCAGAGTGGATAAGATCAATGCTTAAAGAAGCACACGGCCCAACGCATTGTGGTAAAACTCAGATGAGCAGACACCTGACTCACTGGTGGCACCCTTACCTACCTGACATGATAGCAAATCACCTAGAAGAGTGTGTAATTTGTTTAACCCATAACATCAGAGCCACAGTGAAACCACACCAGGGAAAGTTTCCTTTACCTAAGATGGCAGGAGAAGAAATCATTATTGACTACACTGACATGATTGACAAAGTAAGAGGGTTTAGGTACTTACTAGTTGTGGTAGATGCATACACAGGTTGGCCAGAAGCTATCCCTTGCAGGAGAGAAGATGCAGACTCAGTGATCAAATTCCTAGTCACGCATTACATTCCATTACATGGATTTCCTAGGAAAGTGAGGTCAGACAATGGCAGCCATTTCAAGAACCATGACCTACGCGCAGTAGAACAGTCCTTAGGACTAAGACACAGTTTTGGAGCAGTTTATCATCCACAGTCTCAGGGAAAAGTGGAAAGGATGAACCAGAACTTAAAACAAAAACTCAGCAAAGCATGCGAGGAGACAGGTATGAAATGGTTAGACGCATTGCCTCTAGCTCTTATGTCAATCAGGAGCTCCATTAACAAAGGGACAGGTTTCTCTCCATTTGAGCTCACTCATGGTCACCAGTTCCCAGGCCCAGGGGCCCTAAGTGTAGGAAAGGAAATAGAGGTTCTGAGTTCGAAACCATACTTCCAGCAACTTAAGGGATTAGTGGTAGATTTTTCCACCCAGGTTGCAGAGGCAAAAGGGGGACCCGAGAAACACGAAGCGAACACTGCGGAGTTCGTCTGGCTGAAAGCGATCAGACCCAAGTGGCTGAGACCCAGGTTCTCTGGACCCCATCGGGTGATGCAGAGGACATCTCACGCTGTCCGCTTGGAAGGGAAAGGAGACATCTGGTACCACTGGAATCAGTGCGCCGTGGGGAAACCTCCGGGAAGGACCCTAGACGACCTCATCACGGACGTGGTCTGCGCAGAGGAGGAACCAGGCGACAACACTCCTATCACCGACCAGAACACTCCTATCACCGACCCAGACGACAACACTCCTATCACCGACCCAGACGACAACACTCCTATCACCGACCCAGACGACAACACTCCTATCACCGACCCAGGCGACAACACTCCTATCACCGACCCAGAGGAGGAACGGCACTGAGGGAACGAGGCAGAGCGGGGTGGATCAACGCTTCCAGATGGCGTCTGTCTTCTCGACCGGAGGCTGGCGTGTGAAAGCTGTCATCATCCCCCTCATCCTGGGCCTGCTGTACCTGTCCAAGGTAGCCCTGCTTGATGAAGCTGGGGCCATTCCAACGACAGGTGGCGAGGGCTCTCGCCCCTCGGGGGGAGAAAGTAAGGTGCTCTTATCTAAGGGCCCAGACCCTGAGGGCAAAATCACACCAACGGGCCAATCAGTGCCTAGCGACAAAGACAGGTTGTTTCCAAGCACCACACGAACATACAGTACGATGAGAGAAAGACAAAGAGAGAGACACAGAGTGAGAAGAAGGAGGAATGCCCCTCTCTCTGCTCACGAACCACAGAACATTTCTTTTAACTGCCCAACTGCAATATGTGACTCACCAAACTGTGTTATTAAGTACCCTGTGTTTTTTAACAAGGGGGGCGACTCCATGGTGTGGAAAGCGTATCCAAGGACACAGTATCAGGAGTTCCGGGTCTCGCCACAGATGGTAAGAATAATACTCAACACCATTGCAAATATGCCCCCAGAACTGTGGTGTACCACGGCAGAACAGTTAAAATACGAGTCCCAGTGCACGACAAGAAAACCAGATTACAAAGCTCCCGATTCGGGGGTCACCGGATGTGCATTTATTGAACCAGAGCATGAAACACGTTTTCCAAAGAAGGCTTTAATCGCTCCACCTAAACTAACTAAGACCAATTCGGCAATAAGTTTAATGTTAGACTATGCACACGAACGTAATGTTAGTAACTGTTGGCTGTGCCAAAACCTGCCAGAATCCGTACATTCTCCCATGTTTAGCCCAATTCCTTTCTCAAAAACTGATTACAGTTTAGTTAGCTGGAACGACATAGCATCCCGCATTGGAGATGATGCCGAGGATTGTTACACTCCATCGTACCCAATAAACTCTGAGAAACCTCTAAAATACAAGGGTTTAATCTCGCTTATTGTTGAGACAGTAAATAAAGATTACCTGCCAGAGGGCTTCAAACAGTTGACGGTCCTGAGACTAATATATGTGAAGAAATATATTAACCTAGCTTTTGAATACAGATTCCAATTAGCTCTAGCCCAGACTAATTGCTCGGTTAACTTTGCCAGTCCAATATGTACACTGCAACCACACACTCCATCTTTATTAGTTGAGGCTTTGGTAACAGTAGTGCCCTGGTTTGGCTCCAGAACAGTGGACTCAGTTGTGGTTAAAATACATGACTGTTCACAGCCATTACCCTTAGGTAAGTCCCCTACCCGTGACTGTTCTGTCTATGTTCCCCCAGTTGTAGTACATGAGTGGAAGAATGTGTCCATCTGTTTCCAAAATGAAAGAGGATCTCTTACCTCTCCAGATGTAGGACACAGCGACTGTAATACTGTAATAACGGTGCAGTTAGCCAGAGCGCCCCTCCCACAGAGAGTTTACTTAGTTTGTGGGGACCGAGCCTATGGCTGTATGCCTTATGACATTTTCTATGGCACCTGTTACCTGGCCTATCTAATCCCTTTAATCCGTGAAGTAAAGGCTGATGAGATTGCAGCTATACTTCCCTCTCCACATAGGAACAGCAGGTCAATTACAAAAGGACAGCGGATGGCTAGTCTATTGTTACCATGGTACGGTATTTATGTTTCTCAGCAGGAAATTGTGGCGTTGTCCAAAGTAGTGGAAAATCACTTAAATGCATCTAACACCGCCATGTTAGCCGAACATAAAGAATTACAGGAGGTTAGGACTGTAGCATTACAGAATCGTATGGCACTGGATCTTCTATTAGCCGCCCAGGGGGGCACATGCAAGGTGATTGGATCTGAGTGTTGTTCTTTCATCTCTGATGCTACTCCTGAAATAATGGACATGGCTCATGATACCGCCAGGGGGATAAAAGAGTTGCATGAAACTCATGGGTTTACCCTTGGGGATTTAACTGGAACTTTTGGATCGTGGGGTGCGGGGTTGGTTAAATTTGCAGTGACCGTTTCAATGTTTATCCTAGTTGTGCTAATTGTGATAATCTGCTTGGTCACTGTAGTTAAACTAGCCATACGAAAGATGACCAAAACCGCCCTCCAGGCTCCCCAGACTCTAGTAGGATATTCCACAGTAAATGACTCCGTGTTGATGTACGACGCCCAGCTTTCAGATCCGTGGGGCTCAATCACGGCGTCTGCGCCATGGGGACCCCCACGAAATGAATGACAAGTTGATTAAAATTGACACTCAGAATGTAGAAGATGTATATATCTTTTCGGGTTTTTACACTACGCAATAAATGTCTGAGTCTTCTTTTCAGATTTTTGAACCATGTATTGGACTAAAATAAATGTATTGATAAGTGCCTTACTTTCGACTAAAGCGTAATGAAGTATACGTGGAGTAATGTTAAAGCTTGAAGACACTGCAATTTTGCAGATTACAGATTAATTCAATCACCACTGTGAAGGTTATACTTTAAACTGTGAATTTCAACTGGACCTTTACAATCCAGATTTTATACCGCAGGTGGATTTCTAATAATCCTAACATTTTAAATGTGTTTTTACTATAAGGGTCTTGAAGCAAATCTTTGAGATACAAGCTATTTTTAAAGTTTGTAATTTGATGATTGAGGAGGACTGAAGGATAAATGATAAAAGATGTTATTTGGATGTTATTTTACTGTTTTCTTCTATATTTTTTGGTATGTTTATTTTTGTGCTATTGATAAACGATTTGTCTAAACACTGAGGAGAGATGATTTTCTATTACGATTAGCGGTACTCAATCATTCTGATTGAAGGTTTTTTATTAACTTTGTTATTACTAAGTAATGTAATTGATGTATGGAGTTATTTACATATTTTGGTATTTCTACACGGTCATATGAAGTTGATATGTGGAGCCATTCCTGAATGTTTAAATAGTCTGAATCCCAGGTTATAATGTGAATGTCTTGGAATAGTTGGTCTCTTAAGTGTAGACCAAAAGGGGGATTTGTGAGGGAATATTTGTATGTATTCCTGCAAACTATGAAGAAGCTTAAAAAGGGAAAATGATTTGGGTAGAAAGCTGTGAACTGTTTTGGGGCCTGTGAACATTTGGTTTTGTGAGGACAAAGGAAGAGGGGGAAGGTGTGGAGTTAACATACAGTCATCTCAGATCCCTGTGATAATGAAGCTAAGCCACTGGGATTGGGGAATTTAAGATGTGAGGTGTTGATAATAATTTGGGCAGCCAATCACTGGTCTGGAAGGGAGGCGCAGATAACTCCTCCTCTGGTCAGCGAGGTATTTAGACAGGAACCCCGCTGTGTGCCCTCTCTCTCTCCTCTCGCTGGCACACGTGATATCAGGTAACTATGGGATCCCACAGATAAACTGTATTTAATTTGTACTGTATTGATTTGTATTGCATTGTTATATTACCATTAAAGTGGATTATTGTTTAACGGTTACTTGGCAGCAGTGAATTCCTTCCTGTAAGAATAATCAGCATGTTTAGGGACGCGAGGAGATTTAAGAAAGCGGACGAGTTGTCCACCAAATCTCCTAACAAGCTTTAAGCTTGTTTTTTGACATGGAGGAGGAGGAGCCTGTGATGTTGCCCTATGTGTCGTAGTTGACAGAAACCGCTTTGAAGCGTGGCACAGATAAAGACAGAAAAAACTGATTTTTGTACATAATGTGTCTATATATATATATATATATATATTTGTATTATATTTATAATAACACTTTTGCCTTATCAGAATGAAATCCCATGCTACCTCAATCAAACTTTCACATTATCATAGTGACATCCCATGTATATATTTCCAGCTTTTAAATGGTTTCGTTGTGTATGTTTGTGTTACCTATATGAAAAATAATATCATTTTCAAAATCTGTTTTTACGTTTTTTTTGTGATTTTGGGTCCAAAATGTTCATATAGTAGAAGATCACTGCTCTAAACAAAGTCAAAAATCCTACATCCATACGAAATAAATATAATTAATTATGATGAATACGTTAAGTCTTGTTCATTGTTTTTCACTTTTATTAAATGTTTGATATTTCCGGTGGAAATGGTGGACTATCGGACATTCAAAATGCAGCATATTTTCACTCTTACACACATATATTCTCCTTTTACATACATACATTTTCACTCTTACACACATATATTCTCCTTTTACATACATACATTTTCACTACACACATATATTCTCCTTTTGCATACATATATTTTCACTCTTACACACATATATTCTCCTTTTATATACATACATTTTTACTCTCACACACGTATATATTTACACTCACACATTCATACATGTTGCTCTCATATTTCAATGCACACATTCATATATTGTCACTCACACATTCATGCATTTTGTTCTCATATTCATATAATTTAATGCTCATATTTATACATTTTGCTCTCATGCGAAATCTACTAAAACAAAGTATGTCATGGTGGTCAGCTGTTAAACACAAAAGTGTATCTTAAGGGCTGTAAATATAATAAGCCTGTTGTCAATTTTAGACACAGGCTTATTATATTTACAGCCCTTAATAACATTCATTTTCTGGACTCAATGTGTGTCTTGGCCGTTTTCTTTGTTCCAAGCAAACGAGTGCTTTTTGTTTTGAAATCACTTCCGCGAGTTTCGCGGGCCCCCCCCCCCTCGCTCCACTGACCATTAGACCATTTAGTAAGGTAAAAAGCAAAAGGGCAAAAACGCCTCTCAGACGCTCTTCCGTTTACTTTTTTAATAAAGAAAAACAAATGGTCCGTAGATACACGGACTCATATAGCCTATGTATGTATACTGTAAGGAGAATGTATGTGCGTGAGAGGACCAGTATGAATTACGGCATAGAAATATGCAAACAAAAACCTACAGAGTGGGGGGGGGGGGGGGGAGCTGTGGAATGTGACCCTTCCTCCACACATTCCGATGGCCAACTCGTTTTAAACAAAGAGTTCGCAACACAGGACAGCATAGGCAACATGGGGGCTGGTGAACGGTCTGGTCAATGTTTGTAAACACAATCCCCAGGATGTGTCCTAATCAAACCAAAAGAGAAAATGCAGATATCATTCTCTCTCTCGACTCGCTGGTATCTCGAGCTGAGCGCTCATTGGTGTTCATACTGCTCACAGGCTGGGCTGCTGTGTATTCATACTGTACCTCTCCTCACTGTTTATTCATCATTCAACCATTTACACCTTCCTTTTTTCCCGTCAAGAGGTTGAAAAAGATTGAGTCCTATGTTTCCAATTGGTTCCCAAATCTGAACATTGACCAGTGGCATAACATCAGGAGCCGGGTAAATGAGAGACTGAGGAGCCCCCGAAAAACAGATCCCGAAATAGCTCGTCCTGGTTTCCGCAGCAGATAGGCCGACAGTATGGTGTCTGTTATGTCAGTTATTTTAAATAAAACGTTGAAAACTGAACTTGAAAATTGTTTCCTCTTTTTATTTTATTTATCATTTTCGGGACGGGGAGACGTGGGGAGACGTGTGATTAAAAATTAATTTGCAGAAATGTAAAGTGATCTAACTAAGTTCTATTCATATTCTTGACGGGAAGAGCCGTGTAAATGGGTGGCCATATATGCATTTGAAAAGCAATATAAATCACACAGTTATTATATAATAGGCTATAAAAGCACCATCGATAACCATTACCTTTATCCAATTAAAACTTTGGACGGGAAAAAAGGAAGGTGTACATGGTTGGGCTATACTGTAGGCCTACTGTATACATACAAAGGCCATTCAAGCTAGAGTTCTTCTGGAAATGTTCACATCAGGTAGCGGGTAGCAGGGCGGGTTCGGTATTGCACGTCGCGGGGCGGGAGCGGGTCTTGAAAATCAGACCCGTGCAGGACTCTGCATCAGGCACCTTCAAGTTAAACAATACTACAGTAAACAATTAACACAGTAGGCCTAAATTATTGGATTAAACCACATTTATTTCGTTAAAAAGAAACGAAATATGATTTTGTTTGAATGATTAAATGTAGGGTGAATTGCCCTAGGGTGGGACATTTTTGCATTTCAGACTTCGGGAATATATTGCGATATGAAGCCGATACAATAAATCAAAATCCAGTACCATTCCGAAATCCCCAGTAATATTATACACTAATAATACAGTAAACTAAATATGATTTTTGTTTGAATGATTAAATGTCATCAGGCACCTTCAAGTTAAACAATCAGGTGCACACTTTAATGTGCCGCCACCTCCGGACTCGGCTTGACTCGGTTTAAAGAATGCACAAATGTGTTTAATCGTTTATGTCAGATATGTACTAAGTAGCCTAAATACATTTGTTCCTGCTCAAGATTAGATTCAACTTTATTGTTATTGCACATATTGCAGGTACTGAGACAACGAAATGCAGTTTAGCTTCTAACCAGGTGTAACAAGCAGCGAAAAGTAATGTGCACACTACTACAGTAAACAATTAACACAGTAAATTATGTGGATTAAACCACATTTATTTCGTTAAAAAGAAACGAAATATGATTTTGTTTGAATGATTAAATGTAGGGTGAATTGCCCTAATGTGGGACATTTTTGCATTTCAGACTTCGGGAATATATTGCGATATGAAGCCGATACAATAAATCAAAATCCAGTACCATTCCAAAATCCCCAGTAATATTAGACACTAATAATACAGTAAACTATTAACACTGTACATATTATTGTTTGGCCGTGGGATTAGGATGATCGGTAGTGAGAGCCGCTGCATTTTCCTCCGGTCGGATGTGATATAAAAACAAAGCGATTATTTTTGTTGTTGTAAACTCACGTAGATTAAATATAGTGCATTCATTTCAACTCGCGAACATATGATACATTAAATGATCGTGAGGATGATGATTGAAAATCGTTTGTTTGAGCTTGGATGCATTTCCTGATCTAAAAACATAGCGATGGTTTTGTAATTACGCCAACGTGAATTAAACATTATTTTGTTAAATAAAAACATGGTGATGTTTAGTAAATGATTACATGTCTCTTATTTAGCACAGAATATGATCCTATCCGTGACATATGGATTTTAACAAATATCCGCTATATCAGATACCTGTAGATCAGCTGTTTATTTCACATGAGTTCCAGTGTGGCAGCTTTTCACGGCTCCCCCTGGTGGATCCATGATCCATTGCAGTTGGTTTCATTATAATTAAATGTATTTATCAAGGGGGCGTTTCAAGTCCTGCGGGGGGGTTTTCCTTTTCAGCAGGGGCCCACCCCGTGCCGATCACGGACCCGCACGGGTAGGCGTCTGAAACGAAGCGCTACATCTGTATATACGCCGGGATCCAGAGTCATGGATGATCCTGCGGTCCTGTGTCCTGGATCGCGAGCCCTGGATCTTGAGTCGTGGCTGTGGTCCTGGATCATAGGTCCTGGATGGATATCCTCGTGGAGTCATCTTCCTATTATACACACATGCATTTCCAAACATTTGGACTACCTATGTTGCAAATGTATTATCTTTTCAATTTACACACGGCATCTATTGCACGTCTGTCCGTCCTGGGAGAGGGATCCCTCCTCTGTTGCTCTCCCTGAGGTTTATCCCATGTTTCCCTTTAAACTGTGGGTTTTCTCCGGAAGTCTTTCCTTGTACGATGTGAGGGTCTAAGGACAGAGGGTGTCGTATTGTCATATTGATATTCTGTACACACTGTGAAGTCCACTGAGACAAATGTAACATTTGTGATATTGGGCTATATAAATAAACATTGATTGATTGAAATAGAAGTGTTACGTAGTGATGTCACTATCTTACAGAAGTAAACAAAAGAGTCCAATGGAGGGGTTTTTCTGGCAGGTGGTGTGTGGGAGAGAACATTAACATATACACAAACCCATACAGTATAACACATAACAGGAAAGGGAAAACCCCAAAAAGACTTATAGGGCCTCTTTAACAAAGTCAATATAGGTTTTATTCAGGTATATCCTTTTGAAAATAAAGTGGATTATCATAACAGTAATCAATAAGTCCACATTACTTATAAAAATGTCATACTTGAGTCACCCGATGACCACTAAGCTCTATAACACATGGACAAGCTGACAATGAGGTGCGTTTCTAAAAGCCAGTAAGCTTATAGGTGGGATAGGTAAGTTTGAGAAACCGGCTCGAGATACACTTTTTGTTGTATTCCATGGAATGCTCTTAACATCCCGATAGCAATGAATATCCAAAAAATCCATTAAAGAAATGCATCTGTGGAAGCCATAATACTATAAAAAGCACGACCAATCATCTGAGCCAGCCCGGCTAAAGTAACTGGATGGCCTACCTGCCTGTCAGCCTTCCATCTGTGCACAAACTTATCTCGTGCCCTCATTGGTCATGTGCGCGTTCATGTGTGTTGGAGGAGGGGCTCTGTAAGGAAGTGGCAGATTTTTTCCGGTTGTGTATTTTCAAATTCAAGCGCACTCAAGCTGGTTTCTCCAAAATTACCTACCCCACCTTTAATGTTGTGTTAGAGACCGCAAGTTCATAAATGTTGCACCAGCTAAGTGTAGAAGCTAAAGATCATAAATGGTGTCAGTTTAAAGAGGTCAAGAGCCCGTACTAGAGAGGGGGACCATAGTGCACTGAAGGGAAGATTTGTCATTCAGCTGAGTATACGCAGGTGGATGGAAAGGTATAGAGTGGTTGGGTGAAGAAGGGGGTGGGCAGGGGTGTTGGTGTCAGTGGGGGATTGAAGGAAGAGCTGGAGTTAAGTGGCATTAATGAGAAAAAAAGGGATCAGAGTGAGGGAGTTTGGCTTGGAGGCAGAGATAAGGAATTAGTGATGGGTAGCAATCGTCTGAGCTGTCATCTGCAAATAGGGGTGTGTGTGTGTGTGTGTGTGTGTGTGTGTGTGTGTGTGTGTGTGTGTGTGTGTGTGTGTGTGTGTGTGTGTGTGTGTGTGTGTGTGTGTGTGTGTGTGTGTGTGTGTGTGTGAGGGGAGAATAAGTGTTTGTGTTCCCTGTGTGCAATTAGTGTTATCAGGTATGAGGTGTAGCTGTAATAAAAGCACTTGTTTGGAATATGTATGGGGGGGGGTTGGTTCATTTACTGTCTTCTTATATTTGGAAAGTTAGCATTAATACTTTACATTTTGTATGAGCTATTGTTGCTGCATGATAATTTGGTAATTTGAGGGAAATTGGTAACTAAGTTTCAGAGAGACATTTTATTTGGTGAAATTACTTTGAGGGGTAATTTCAGTAAGGGATAATTACCTCCACTAAGGGTTTTTTAATTTCGGTTCAGTTGGTTAGGGTTAATGGAAGAACCAATACAAAATTGGAGTGAACCCAAATAAACGCATAGTTTTTTGCTTATGGGAACAGTCTTGCTGGACATTTCTGAGTGAGATTCTCGAGACAAAACATTCAGGTGGTTTGATCTTAGTTTTTAAACTAAAGCAAATGGTTGTTTTAAGTTTAAGTGGTGTTTTTTTACCCACCTGACATGGATGTAAACTAGTTCCTAAAATCTCACATTTGGCGAGTTCCATGTTGTCATAAATAACAGAAATCACATGCCTAGGTACAAAAACTAAGAGAGAGAGATGATTAAAAAAGGTAATGTGTGGAAGTGTTCATTTTGTTATCTACATTATGCCTTTGTAACGACGAGACGCCGTTACTAGAGCTCACGTGGACATGTGGATATAATCATTGCACTGCATAGGGTATATTGACACAGTATTGGCACATGCTTTACACAACATACTTTATTAATGGATAGATATGTTTATTGACAATTGATTGAATTGCATTGTTGTGTGGGTGAGTGTCGTGCTGCGCGGACGCCAGGCCGTTCCTGCTCGCCGGTCGCCTGAGTAAAGAAATGGATACGGTTTAAAATCCCCATATTCATACATTGCTAACAGTACGGGTAGCGAGGGATTGTTCATGAAGTAAATGTGAGAAGTAGTGATTGATTGTGTGATGAGTAAACTTATCTCTGTCTGTTCTCTCTCCCAGGGTGTTCGGGCAAAAGAGTTCCCCGGGCCCGCACACCTCTAAATATAGTTCCGGGAGGGAAACGGCAAGTGGTAGTCTCCAGGGGGGAGTTCGACATTTTTGTACATAGCTGTATCTATTTAATGTATATTGTCATAGCTTTATTCATGTGTATTATTGGTAAAGTGGTGGGGAAATATTTAGTAAATGTGTAGTGGTAGTAAATCGTTTGCTTACATAAAGATAATGGTATGTGCCAGCCAATGAAGATCTGAGGCCTCCTATAAAAAGCAGTCAGTGTTGTTGAGAAGGGCGTTGTATACTGTGTGGATGGTGGAGGGCAGCCATGTGCTCACAGATGCAAAAATAAATCAGTTCTATTTCATATGAGGCTTCACCCTCTAAGGCTATCGCTATTGGGTAATCCCACTGCACGTGTGCAGCACTGACAGACTTAATCCACGCCCACCTATGACGTGGGCCCCACCTCCGGCCTCACTTCCGTATAAATAGGAAGATGGCCCGTCCAACTGCTCCCATTTTTCTTCAGCACTGCGTTGCAGAAGCACTGTACAGGCACAAGCTCTTTTCAGAGCTGTTTACTAGAAAGCAAACTTTTCCCCCTGGCCCCATTCTCCCTCTCCTCCGGACGGGGGAGACAGGGCGGGGCTCGGGGTTAGCCGACATATGAATTACGACCGGCTGTGGCTGGCTCGCTCCAGGGAGGAAGCGGCTTTACACAGACGATACAGGTGAGTCCTGCCGGGGATTGGAGCAAGCAAACGCGGCTCTCAATCCCCAGGTGTCGCGCACTCATTGTGTCCGTCTTCCTCTGGCCCACAGACAGCAGAGAGCGAACGCTCTCGCGGCTGCGGCCGGGGATGATTGGCCAAGCCCTTGATTATTGGATCCGAGTGGCGGGCAGCAGTCAGGCGACTCCTTCCCCTCCCTTCACGGATCACTATGTGGTTCCCCCGGCCCCATCCTCCCTCTCCTCCGCACGGGGGAGACAGGGCGGGGCCCGGTGTCAGCCGATAGCTGACACTATCCGCCATCTAGGCTCTGCCGTATAGGCGGTATTCTCCAGGAACTCCCGGAGATCATCGGAAAGGCAGCCGCCTAAAGAGATCTCCCCATTCCCCCGGTTCAGGAGAGCTCTCCTCCGGATGACATGAGCGGCTGCCTCATAGCCTGTCGGTTATTAGGCAACAGGGCTCGCGGCACAAACCGGCTGTCTTTAAAACCTGGTGGTTGATTAGACAGCACGGACTTGTTTCCTATGTCACAGATATGCCTCCACACACCTTTCATTCCTCAAGCGGGTTTGAGCGTGAACACGCCTCAATGTCCGGTTTACGAGCCTTCTCCTAAACGGCGACATGATGAGAGCCGCTGTGCAATATAGCGTGTGGAGGTGCAAGAGCCAGCTATAACCTGTCAGTCAGCAGGCAGCAGGGCTCGTGGCGCAAGCCAGCTGTATTTAACCAGGCGGTTATTCGACAGCAGAGCTTGACGTTTAAACTAGGGCCGGGACTTTAACGCGTTAATTAAGATTAATTAATTACACAAAAATTAACGCGTTAAAAATGTTTACGCATTTTAATCGCACTTTAATCGCACTTATTTTTGCACAGCGGAACGTTTCTCACTGGATGAGTTTCAGGCGTACCGATTATACTGGAGCACCAACTAACGTTCATGACTTCAGCATGGGACTTCAAACAACAACAAACCACGGTGAACAATAGTCAAACATGAACGAACAAGCTGATGAGACCGCTTTGGTCGGCCCCGTGGATGGGACATTTTGTTTTAAAAAACGGACGGATGGAAGCGTCGACAAGAGCACGGTTGTGTGCAAATGATGCAAAAAAAAATTTGCATATCACCGCAGCACATCAAGCCTAAAGTATCACCTAAATGCAAAGCATGTAGCAGCTAGCGTGGACGTTAGCCCGACTCCGAGTGCAAGGAACCACACCCTGACCCAACCCACACTCAACCAGATGACTGGTTTCAGGGCCAGGATAAGTAAGTCCACGTCTGAGAAAATAACCAATCTGGGCTCGACATTAAGGATGGCCCGATGACCCGGGGCCATCTAGTATTTAGCTCGGGCAATGAAGCCTCATCTGCTGGTTGCCCGATCGGGCAATCTATTATGCCAGTATCATGCAGCTCGCGGATCCAGTAATGAGTGACCCGACAGTAAAACTAAACATATCTATAACTAGTTTAGGTAGTTTGAGAGGTAATTAAAATAGCTACGTGTGATATTCTAACCTGAAGTGTGTGTTTTGTTCCTCTCACCGCTGCATGTGATCATTCAGAGCTGCGTCTCGACTCGTCAGATTAGACTTCACTCGCATTTATGTCCATATCGATCAGATCCAGCTAGTTCTAGCTAATGATATGACTACCTGCTTATTAACAGACAACTACACAATAAGTGTCGCTATGCAACTGGATCAGGCCACAAAGTATAGCGCAGCATTATGCATTTGTTTACATGCCCACCGGAACCCCGAGGCATTACCAACAGATCAACGCACAATCAACCCATACAGGACATCTCTTTCTCCACATTAAGTGTTAGACATTAGAGTTGACTATTCTTTTCTGTCACATGCTCTTCTTGTCTGTCACATAAGTGGCGCAACTGAAGCGGTATTGCTCTAAAGGGAAATTATTTTGACCGAAGATATTTAGATTTGGGCTAAGGGGAACTCTGACGTGTGCTTCACGGATGCGCTCGGCTCCTCTCGGCCCCCCAAACCCTTCGTGCCATTTAGTCCGCGTGCATTTTTCAGGGCAATCTCTATTGGGCTCAGGGCCATCTGTAAATTAGCTTAGATGGCCCACAGGGCCATCTCCCAAAATCGTTAATGTCATGCACTTGGACTGTAGACCACTTGGAGTAAAATCCATGTGAAAATTGCTTCTCACTGTTCTCAGGTCAAATATGTATATTTGATTAAAAATGCGATTAATTTCGATTAATTAATTACAAAGCCTCTAATTAATTAGATGAATTGTTTTAATCGAGTCCCGGCTCTAGTTTAAACCTGATGCTCCTAACCTGTCGGTTAGCGGCAGCAGGGCTCGTGGCGCAGGCCAGCTGTATTTAACCAGGCGGTTATTAGACAGCAGGGCTTGACGTTTAAACCTGATGCTCCTAACCTGTCGGTTAGCGGCAGCAGGGCTCGTGGCGCAAGCCAGCTGTATTTAACCAGGCGGTTATTAGACAGCAAGGCTTGACATTTAAACCTGATGCTCCTAACCTGTCGGTTAGCAGGCAGCACGGTTTTTTCCTCTGTCCCAGATGTGCCTACTACACACGGTCGTAATGAGCCCAGGGCTGTTATTACGCACTGTGTGAATAGCACTGCACACACCTCCGCTCATTCCCTAAGCGGGTTTGAGCGTGAACGCGCCTCACGCGCTGGTGTGAGATGCAGCGTGTGGAGGCCCCCTCGCAGCTTTTCGGTCCGGGCCCCTCTTGGGTTGCTTCACGGGCAACGGCGGCGAGGGCTCTGACGTGGCTCGTCACCATGACAACCACAGCACATCCAGAGCATGTCGCACGCTCTCAGAATATTACTCAGAATGGCGACGTGTGTGTTCGATGGACAGATGAATAATAATAAGCAGCAAGGCCCACCGGGTAAGCCGGCTGCCCCTAACCTGTCGGTTATAGGCAGCATGGCTCGCTGCATAAATAGGCTGTCTTTAAAACCTATTGGTTTTTAGGCAGCTCAGTTTTTCTCCTCTGTCCCAAACCTACCTCCTACACACGGTAATGAGCCCACGAGTGCCATTATTACAGTGAGGACAGCACTGCACACAGCTCCGCTCATCCCTTAGGGGTGTTGAGCGTGAACGCACCTCGGTGTCCAGTTTAACACTGTAAGCAATTACTGTTATTTTTCAGCCGATTTTCGGCACTAATCTACTGGCAGCCCCCTATAACCAGAATGTTTCTGTGAATTATTTAATTTTTTACAGTAATAAACTGAAATTGTTCAACAGTATGAATACTGTATAATTTCAGTGTATTGCTGGCGTCTCTGCTGCCGGTATTTTACTGTTAATGAGAAAGGCTGTAAAATCATTTCACAGTATGAGTACTGTGGTATGGCAGTGAAGTGCAGGCGTCTGTGAAGAGACTGCCGGCGCTTTACTGTTGTTTGACAGGAAAATGTGTTACAGTGGACATAATGAGAGCCTGTGTGAGGTGCAGCGTCTGGAGGGCTCTGGCGTGGCTCGTCACCATGACAACCACAGCACATACAGAGCAGGTTGGCGCGCTGAGTGGCGGCGCGTGTGTTCAATGTACAGATGGAATATAATATGCAGCAAGGCTCCCCAGTTAAGCCGGCTGCCAATAGCCTATTGGTTACTTGGCAGCATGGCTCGCTGCCTAAGCCGGCTGGGTTTTTTAACTTATCGGTTAATAAAACAGCAGGGCGTACTATTCAATCCGTCTACCTTTAAACTTTTTGGGTTTAGGCAGCACGGATTTTTCCTCTGTCTCAGACGTACCTCCTACCCACGGTCGTAATAAGCCCACGGAGGGCCATTATTACACCTCGGGTGGACAGCACTGCACACACCTCCGCTCATCCCTTAGTGATGTTGAGCGTGAATGCGCAGTTTACGAGTCTTCTCCTAAACGGCGACATAATGAGAGCCTGTGTGAAATGCAGCGTGTGGAGGTCTCTGGCGTGGTTTGCCACCAACCACAGCACATCCAGAGAATGTACACCTGGCGCTATCAGAGTACTGGATGGTACTCAGGGTGGCGGCGCGTGTGTCTGATGGACAGATGGATGAGCAGGCGGATGGGCAGAGAGTAGTCTCTGCAGTTCGCCTCTCCCCCCCGCAGTTCTACGGGATACAGGGAACCCTGTCATCCCAGGAACAGTGTCTCGCGCTCCGTGCAGAGCGGCAGGAACTCTGGTTAAAAGAAAGCTTTTTTCCAGGGTTCCGCATGGGGAAGAAAATCAGGGTTTTTTACTCCCGGTATTTTCTGGTCCCGAAGGAGACGGGGTGGGGGGAATGAGACCCATCCTCGATCTGTCAGTGTCCAACAAGGGAATGGCCTTTTCCCATGCTGACGATCAAACAGGTGCTGGAGTGTTCACCAGGGAGACTGGTGCACATCCATAGTCCTGAAGGATGCATTCCTCCACGTAACCATCATCCCGAAACACAGAATTTCCTGTGTTTCTCATTCCTGGCTCCATGCACTTTGTCAAAGTGGGTGGAGACAGTGGGAGCAGCTACTCAGAATGGGGATGAGAGTGTTATTTTACTTGGACGACCGGCTGTGGCTGGCTCGCTCCAGGAAGGGAGGAAGCGGCTTACAGACGATACAGCTAGTATCTCATCTGTCAAACCTGGGTTTCATTATCAACTGGAAGAAGAGCTGTCCTCGTCCCTCCCAGGTTACCTTTTTAACTGGGAGTGGAATTGAACTCAGCCCGCATGAGAGCGCGACTCTCACAGCGGAGAGGAGAGAAAGTGACAGCTCTCCTCCCGCGCGTCACACCCCGCGGGGCGGTGACAGCCCTCTCCGTGATGCAGCTGTTAGACATGATATCAGCTGGCCACGTGGTGATCCCCCTGGGTCTCCTTCATAGTGAGGAGACTCCAGGTGGTTTATTCGCCTGTGCATCGACCCCGTGCGTCAGAGGAGATGCATGGTGTACATTCCTCTTTCTGTGGTTTTGGATTTGACCTACTGGAAAAATCTCCACGTCAGTGGGGGTGCCCCTGAGCAGAGTGACGTTACACACCGCAGTGTTCACAGACGCATCTCTCGCAGGCTGAGGAACGTGCATGTCGTGCTGGATTACTCTCCGTATGGAAAGTGCTCCAGCACTTCGTCCCGTTGCTGTACAATCAACATATGTTGATTCAAACAGACAACAAAGCAGCGGCGGCCTACATAAATCGCCAGGGAGGTGTTCGATCAGCGCAGCTGCTGAACACACATCCTACACAGCCAAATGGACAGCGTTCCGTGGGGTGTGTAGGGAAATGCCTGGACCCCGTTGGCCCCCCTGCCTCGTGCTGTCGTTCCTCCAGCTGTTGCTGGACAGGAATTGGCTTATAGCACGGTAAAAGCATGCTGCTGCCATTTCATCTTGCCACGTAGATTGGGGTCAGCACGGTGTTTAGTCACCCTCTGGCAAAACGTTTTCTACGGGGAGCACAGAGATTCAGACCTGTGTCACGCGCTTTGGCGCCTCAATGGGGTTTTGGCTTAGTGTTACGCGCACTGAGTAAAGCTCCATTTGAACCTTTAGATCAGGTCCCCCTGAAGTTCTTGTCAGCCAAAGTAGCTCTGCTCTTGGCTCTCACATCAGCTAAAGGGTGAGTGATGTGTCTGCTCTCTCTGTGGCTCCGTCATGTCTCCAGATCCAAGGAGATGGCAGCTCAGCTGTTTTGCGCCCTAACCCGGCTTTTATGCCAAAGGTGATCACAAGCTCTTTTAAATCGAGAGGGATCACTTTGGATGGGTTCTTCCCTCCTCCTCACACATCAGAGGAAGAAGCCACATCTCATCTCCTCTGTCCCGTACGTGCGCTGTCATGTTATATTGCACGCACAGCCACGTTGCGCAAGTCTCAGCGCCTGTTTGTGCATTACATTACAGAGAGCACTCAATAGGGCAGCCTCTGTCGGCACAGCGCCTGTGTGAGGCTGTATCACAGGCGTATTTCTCCTCTGGGGTGGATCCCCCAGAGGAATTTCAACCTCTATGGCGTTGCATGGAGGAATGACAGTGGGAGACATTTGCACTGCTGCATCTTGGTCTTCCCCCTGTTCTTTTATTCGTTTTTATTTGAGGGATGTCTCCCATTCCTCTCTTACACATTCAGTACTGCTGTTCTGTCAGATTGAGTAATGTCAGGGACTAAACGGCGTGCCCTCTCTCCTGCCTATCGGCATTCAGAGAGCTGCCCCTTTTGCCCCTCTTTTATAGGTTTAACAAGTGGTATTTGTTTCTCTACTTTTTTTAAACGACGGGTATTCACCTTCATTCCCTTAAAGAGAATATTCATTTGGAATAATGCTATATTTCCAGGGACTGTGATGCTCCTTCTTTTTCGCATGGGTTATTAATTGAGTAGGTGTGTTTTGTGCTTCTGGTTACGGACGGACCAGTGGGGCGTGGACTACATCCTGCTTCGCCCTTAACTCAATAGCGATAGCCTTAGAGGGCGAAGCCTCATACGAAATAGAACTGAGGTTACATACTGTAACCCAGCTTCTATGAGTATAGGCGCAGCCCTCTAAGGTTCGGGCCCCACTGGCTCCGCGAATAGCTGAAGAAAAGCTGTTTGTGTGGGAGCAGTTGGACGGGCCATCTTCCTATTTATACGGAAGTGAGGCCGGAGGTGGGGCCCACGTCATAGGTGGGCGTGGATTAAGTCTGTCAGTGCTGCACACGTGCAGTGGGATTACCCAATAGCGATAGCCCTAGAGGGCTGCGCCTATACTCATAGAAGCTGGGTTACAGTACGTAACCTCAGTGTTCTATGGAAAACCCCAACCGGCCTGCTTCTCCTATTTTTTTCCTCCATGGCTGCTCTAACAGCCTTGTAACTAAATAATTTCTAAAAATAAAAAATGAAGATGTATGTTTGTATTAGTCTCTAATAACTTGGATGTTTTCTATAAGTCAAAACGTTTTAATGGTTCAAATAAAAATAAATATAAAATAAAATATGATAAATAATACTGAATAAGATAAATAATAGGCCTACTGAACATAAAATCATTCAAATAGAGCCCCTTAGTTTTAAATGATATTCTATTCGGCTGGTGTCTGACTTTGATATGTGCTTTTCTTTCCACAAATACTGAACATGCTTTTGATATGCGGAGGCAGAAACAAACATGCAAGTCTCCACTGACTATATGGGCCATTACAATATGTGTATCTTTGATACCATGTGTACGTTAGCATCAGTGGCGGCGCTAGGGGGTGGCTACTTGGGCTCAAGCCCTGGATGTTTTCTGAAAAGCCCCGGATGTTTCACTTAAAAAAAAAATATATATATATATTTTTGTTAAATGTCTCGGGAGTAATGTGCAGTACCGGAGTCCACCAGAGAGGCAGCTGCTGCGGGACATTAGCCTGCGTACTGCGTAGCCTTCCCTGCCCTGAAGAAGAAGTGATCCTTCCTACTAGTGCCTGAAGAGTTTTAAGCTAATAGCCTATAAAGTTATGGATATTAGAAAGTTATTTTCGTTGAAGCAGGCGCCACAAGCTGCAGCAGCAGCAGCAGTATCAGCAGCTGACAACAATGTCATCACCAGCAGTGAAGAAATGGATGATGTTTCAGGTTTGTGAATCTAATGGTGATATCTGCACTCTGGCTGACTGAGTAAGAAGTGAGAAAGAGTGATGTAACGTTAATGTTATAGCTAGTAAACATGGAGTAACCACACTAAGTATACCCTTATATGTTAGTATGTATACATAACATGGCTAAAAATTATTCTAAGATGTAACGTTAACCCGTCATACCTCAGTCTACTTTTAAGACACTAAAATAACGTATTCCAATTTTTATTTTGTTTTCGCGTGTGGAATTATACCGGCTCTCATTTCAGCACACATAACAACGGAACCATAGCAACGGAATTGACAGGCAACAGTCAAAAACGTGACTCTTACGGCCCGTCCACACAGTGGCTTTGGAAAAAGCTTGACGGCGGGCGTGTCTGAAGCGCAACCAACAACCAATCACATGAATCTCCCGCCCTTGACCCACAAGCAGCGGTTTTATTGGCTAGAGCTTGTACTGGCATATGATTTGATTGGCTGATGCTTCCACCAAAAGCTTCAGAATCTTCAAAAGTTGAACATTGCTCAACATGTGCAGCCTGAAACGCCAGGAAATCTCTGCTCTGCTTCCCACAATGCAGTTCGGCGAAAAGTGACGTCACCCCATTCAAAGTGAATGGGAAGAAGCTTCCAACGCCGCTGTGTGGATGGGCCGTTACACTCTTTACGTCACAAACAAGATGGTGGATGAGAATAGATCTATAAAACGAGAAGCAATGCGCCAGAATCAAGGTGAGACTATCCACATCCTTTAAAACTCTACGCACATTCGTTTCACCGAAATAAGTAAACGACTGTATTTGAGTGAGTTAAGGCATTAGTTTGCTTCATTAAAGGGTGTTAATGAATAAGTGTTCTCCAGTGCCTTTTGTCCGCTTTAAGGTATTATTAAGGTAGGGTTGCTCTCAAAGTGCACCAGATTGATGCTCTTAACTTCAATATTTAAAAAAAAATACAAAATACAATCCTAAATCCGCCAATGGTTAGCATGCTTCTGAAGCTAAATATCTGCAGGCGAAATTCTGCAGCTGAGCTCCCCTCTCTCAGCAGGGGGTCCTCCCTCACTTTAAAGACACAAACAGCCTTGAAACCTCAATGTTTTCTGCCAGTAAATTATTTTTAAATCCTTGAATAAGTGTAAATAAATAGTATACATCAATACGTTACAGCCTACGTCCTCTAGTTCCTTCACGATTGAACTTGGCAGAAGAATGTCCAAACTTGTCACAAGGATGACAGTTTAGGGAGGATTATTTTAGCAACAGATTGTGCCTTTGTGTAAAACGCTTGATTTATAGAGCTAAACATCTGTTATTTCATAAATCCCTCTGACAATCTTTGAAAAACACTGATTTATTTTTTCTAGAATACTCAATCTACCACTCAAGAACTCAAGAAGGGCAGTGAAAGATGTTTTTCCACAAATAAGGAATATTGTCACTAGAATCAAGTACATTGGCTTGAACTGAAACAGCTACTTTCGAATTTTGCAGAAATCCAAACACACCCAACAGCGTTATTGAGTATGCCACCATAAAATTATCAAAACTAAGATCAATACAGAGTCAAATAATTGTTTAATTTGCTGTAAACTGTACAAATCCACCCAAAATGTATTTCTACTGTCTTGGGTAAAATAATATTTGTTTTCATCAAAAATACCCGCATTGAAATCCGGCCTGGGACCATTTCAAAACTATCACTTGGATAAAGGCAGTGGTTGCCTGAAAATATCTTTAAAACAAATATATATATGTATAACCAAATGGCCAGAAAGTATGCCTGGAAAAACCTTGAAAGTACACTCTAAACCCGGATTTTATTGAAATTAAAATGTTAAACTCTGCGAGGACCTGTCGGGTAACCCGGGGGCAGCCACTCTGGACGAGATGGACATTTGTCTCTGTGTCCAACGCTGCGCCGTCCAGGCCACGGGCAAGGTAATGGGGATCATGGTGGTGCAGGAAAGAGCGAGATAGCTCAACCTCACCACTCTCCCAGACCGGGAAAAGGAGGATGTGCTGGATATGCCCATCGTTCCCGAGGGAATTTTCGGCTCCGCTCTCGCCTCCATGCAAAGGAGGTGTGAGACGAAAAAGAGGGAGGACGAGGCACTCCACCTCTGCCTCCCGCGAAGGGTCCAGCCACTGCTTTCGCAGCAGCAGTCCTCTGCCCAGGCTGCCTCGAACTCTGCTCGGTTTAAAGCACCGAAGACGCAGAGGCAGCAGCCCACCCCGAGTCCCCAGCCCAGGCTGGAGACAAGGGCAAGCTGGCCTAGAAATTCTCCGGTTCCGGCTGCAGCTCAGGCTCAGCCAACCCAGAATTTCGGCCAGCAGTTGAGGAAGAAGAAGCGAGCGGCGTGACAGCCCCTCCTTCTTCCCTCCGTGAATGTGTTCCCGCCGCCTCGAGAGATGCCTAAACACCATCCTCAAGTCCGCACAAATACATGTCACACGTTGATTGATTCTGTTAAGGAAATATTTTAATGTGATCTGTGCATTTAGGATACTTTTAGTCTTTTCTCTTGTGTCCTGTTTGTAATGTGAACAGGGCAAAGGTCAAGAGGCCCTGCCTTTCCTGTGGGGGAAGTGTGGACCATGCACGTTGGCTTTAACAGACCGGTTCTTTGTCTTCAACATGTCTGGTACTAATTAGGGAAAGCGCGCGATTACCAGCTCCTCCTTTTCAACATATAGAGGTGCTTCCTGCATTGCGTGCTCAGTGTTGTCAGGGTAATTCAATTCAATTCACCTTGTGAATGCTCCGGCCGTTTTGACTCTCAATAAACTTCAGTGGTTGATTAAGCAGATTTCAGCTTCCATTCTTTCACTGCATTGCTGAACAGAAGTTTCTTCACAAATTGGCGTGACGGACAGCATACCAAAAGATCTTCAGAGGCTGTCAAGTACATTTCTATTTTGAGATTGGCTTTTGTTTTGGTTTCTCTACTCGTTTACATTTGGAGGATTAATAAATAACCTTGGAAATCGGTGTCTAGGGGACTTTGTCCTGGCCGATTTACCCTGTGGTTGTTGCTGGGGCATGTGCCTACAGAACAAACACGGCTCATGTAAAAACAATGAGAATATTTGGGGCTAATAAATAACCTGGGAATATCGACTTTCATCGATTTCCTCTGTGTGTGATTCTCGGAATTAAATTACCGGACAATTACACACAGCAAATATTCGGAGAGACCTTAAAAGAGAGCATCAGTAAAGTGGAACTTCTGCATTAGAAGCTCCACCTGTGGAGAGCCGCAGGCAAAGAGAGAGGAACAGCACATAGTCATTATTTCCACAATATTGCCATTTTTTAACTAAAGAAAGTGGTTAAACGTGGTGTGAGAATGTCATACTGTAATGTATTTTTTTCGTTTACTTTTCTAGTTATCATTTGGTAATAAACCCAATTCAAAATGTGTCCTTAGGTTGCACGCCTGCCGGATTATCTTACGCTCCGACGAGCTGCACCCCCTCATCCTGGCCCCGCGCGGGGCTGTACGGTGAGTGGGTGAGACAGCGCTGTGAGGTGCGCCCCGAGGTGCTCTTCCTCACCCGCCACTTCATCTTCCACGACAACAACCACACCTGGGAGGGCCACTACTACCACTACTCCGACCCCATCTGCCAACACCCCACCTTCAGCATCTACGCCCGGGGGCGCTACAGCCGGGGGCTCCACAGCCGGGGGCTCCACTCCACCCGCGTGATGGGCGGGACAGAGTTCGTCTTCAAAAGTAACGGGTTAAACTGTTGACCCTGGTAGAATGGTCTCTTTTACTCCCTTTATTGTACATGTGAGGGTCTATGTATGTATGCTTTCTGTGTTTGACAATGTCACAAATACATCATATATACAAAAATAAACAATAAACTAATGACAAGGACAAAGATTCAGCTGAAAAAAAACCGGGTTATTTTCCTGTCCTACAGCTGTGGTAAAGAGTCAAATATACCAACAATTTCTTGTCATTCTCGTGTAACTTGTTGTGATTTTACAAAGCGTAGTTTTATACAATTACAGATTAAGATTGCTTTTTCTCAGCAAGTGAATTCACAAGAATACGCAACGTTTTAAGATACGTGGCAAACTGAACTAAACAGTTCATCCAGACAGCTTTTGTCTTAGCTTGTATACCAAATGTGGGTTACGTTTAATATTGGGTTTCCATACCATCCCTAAATTAAATCATTTCCTATTAATTGTTTATTGCTATATTTTTTTTATCACGCATGTTCATATTGCGATGACAACGAAAATATGATTTCTCGGTCAGCACTAATAGCAACAGCTCTTTCCAACCTCTTTTGAGTGATCTGTTTGTGCTCTATTCCAGCAGAACCAACTCACACCTTCCCTCATGTGTCTGACTCTCTTATGACTATATTGCATTATTCATGGTTATTTAATGAAACATGTCCTGATTGTGCTCTTATGTTGCTGTCGTTTCAGGACACTGATGATGAGGACTCGTTCCGCGACATTGAAATTGGGATCCTCCTGGATGAGCATGAAGGTGCTGGTCCCTCATCTTTCCTGCATCGCAGTCCAGCCTCGCTGAAGATCATCCTTGAGGGACAAGTTGTGATCGACAACATCGAAGACCTGCCAAAAGCGATTTCTGTTTGGTCTTACATACATCTGCATCTCAACTACCCCAAGACTATGATGCTCACATTCCAGTTCATCCAAAAAGGTTCTTCTCACGTTGGGCCAAGATGAACTAAAGCCAAGGTTGCAAACATTGAAGAACCAGCTTACAATGTAAAGAAATGCACTGACACTTGTTGCTGCTACCAGTGACATCATAATGTTCAGCACTGTTCGCTGACCTTTCACTGTCAGGTGTGTGATTTTTCACACACATATTGTTACATGCTGTGGGTTCTAATTCCTGTCTTTGCTTGTCTTCTGGTTGACGAGGTTATTTTTGTCAATAAAAACATTGGAATATTTAAATGTATTGTTTCATGTTTTCCCTTCCATACAATTCTGGTAAAACAATGTATCAATACAATCCCCAAATAAAAATGGTACAATTCATTTTATTAAAAGACATTTGTTATATTAACACATGATATTAAGCATTGATAAATAATATTATTTATTATATTTAACTTAAACAAGTTATTTCATACAACTAAGACATTATTTATGTGAACTAATGATTTTGAGATAAGACTACAAATGTAAACTAAGATAAGTCTACTTAACGTTCTACGTGTATACAACTTAACCTGTTAAGTTTCTTGCATGTGTAAAAACTTAAGTGGTTTAAGGCAACGGGTTTGCACGCGAATTTCTAGTAAAGTTAACTAAGCCGGGCTAAGAGTGTACCTGTTAGTGTTGTAACTACTTTCCGAGTTTAACTATGACACCCTGTTTAGCAATGATGTATATTGTCCTATTACATTTTAAGGTGTGGGAGTTTAATGAAATTCTGCTTCAGGGTAAAAAAGGCGTCAGTTGGCATGCCGGAGTTAATCATATGTATTTGGCCTCTAATGAGGGAAACTTCAAATTCAAACAGATTATAAATGTCTCATTATCATTATTACTTCTGCTGTATGCAGAGTCCAGCCTGCAATTAAAATGTTAGTTGCTGAAATACAGTTAGTGTGCCAGGGGACATCAATTCATGGAGTAAGAAGAGGGAAATAAAAATATGCTATGGTCGGTGTAAAAGCAGCCCTATTATGCTTTTTGGGGTTTCCCTTTTCCTGTAGTGTCTAATATAGTTTTTTTTTAATAGTACTTCAGGAAAGTCAACGGGGGGGAGTACTCCGTGACCACAGAGCGTGACCGTTGTGATCAGCTGTCTTAGCGCAGTTTTGGCACAATTCCGTTGTACAGACCGACGTTAACAGCAGCCCTGTCTGTGCATATGGAGGCCGACTCTCTCGTCCGGTGATCTAACCGCCTTCTGGAAAAGCTTCACAAGTACGTCGGTACGCAAATGCGCTTTGTGACACAAGTGACGGTACGCATTTCAGATTGTTGCCGCGCATGCGTACCTGCGTACCAGTTATGTGCACCCCTGCTTATGTTGCCATGTTAGCAAAGCACTACCTGGCTGTATCTGCTACCCCTGTCCCTAGCAAGAGGGTGTTCTCCAGAGCAGGAGACATTGTTAAAAGTTTTAAAAGTTTAAAAAGTTATTACCAGCAGATCTGCCCTTTCGGCAAGCAATGTGGACAACTTAATTTTTCTTAAAAAAAACATGAAAATACAATGACAAGCCGAATGTCAAGCTGCTGCTTGACAGAGTACTAGTACAGTACAGTTCAAGTAAAGATTATTTCAGTTCATCGAAATGCTGCACCTTAATGTTTATTTTATTATATTTCGTATGTATTTGAGTGAATACATTATTCACAGTTTAATAATAATTAAAAAAACCACACAAATATTTTATGTTTTGTGATAATTGTTTCTGCTGTACCGAAAACGTACCGAACCGTGACCTAAAAACCGAGGTACGTACCGAACCGAAATGTTTGTGAACCGTTACACCCCTAATGCAAACATGTCTCAGTAGAGGCACAAAATAATATCATGAAACCTGAAAATGAGCATTACAGCTCTCTTTTAATGCTGCTAAATCATATTTCTCTTTCTTTGTTTCTTCAGGTGTAATTGTAGCTATAGTTCAGCCACATGCTTGAAACTGCTCTTCCTATTGTAAGGCTATGCAGAAAGAAATATGAACTTGTTTTTTTTAAAGAAGATTTAAAATAAGGGCAGACAAAGGAGGACATTTATTTTTTTTGGTTAGGAGAGGGGGAAAAATGACAGATGATGAGAAAGAAAATATGATATAAATCATTTAAGCAGACCAGAAGGGACGAGTATAAAATAAACAGAAAGATGAGTAGAAGAAGATAGAAACAAAGAAATAAGACAAAAAATATTGATATTAATTAAAAATATGCGGAATAAGGGGGGGAGCAGAAGGTAAAGTCATTTATATGGGGACAAGTAACAGGCCTGAAGTGATAACATACACACGCACACACAGACACACACGTCACCTTTCTTGACATCAAACCCACAGGGACTATGCACGCTAGCAGACGTCTCGGCGATTAATGTGTGTGTCCATGGCAGTGCTGTACCTTATTTACATACATATTACATATGTACATAGAAAACACCCACACAGACAAACACACATAGGCAGCATACAGCACCAGCGAGAACACACACTTTCAAGTTTTTTCAGAAAACGCTTAACTTTAGTTTGACATGCATGTGCCATCCTCTGTTTAAACACGCCGTGTGTGTGTGTGTGTGTGTGTGTGTGTGTGTGTGTGTGTGTGTGTGTGTGTGTGTGTGTGTGTGTGTGTGTGTGTGTGTGTGTGTGTGTGTTAGACAGCTTGTCTCAGACTTCATTGCTTATCTGTTTAGAAATGCTCCACAAGCAAATACACACAGAAATGACACATGCTAACAGACTGATAAGCTTTCAGGCAACACTGCTGCCCTTCCAAAATTAAAAATAAATAAATAAACATCAACACCGTGCATGTTACCGAGGCCCCCAGCACCATCTCCCTAGTAAAACCCATCACATTTGATACATGTCAGAAATATCACGGGGAAAAAAGCAGATGCAATTGACATTGCCCCTGAATGCTTATTAGGAAACCATATAAGGAAACAATAGGGGAACATATGAGCACAATGACATGTCGTTGTCTAGGCAAGCAGCCTTGCTAGTAGCACGCTAATGAGCTAGCTAACAAGAAAGTGAGCAAAACTATGTCTATGTCTCGAGAAAGTCTCCCAAAAAACTCCCCCAAAAAGTGACCAAGACAGCAACTGACTTATGCAAGTAATTACTATACTGTGTAATACTGTAGTACACAACAAAGAAGGATATTCATATTTGCATGTTTTCAGTAAATATATTATGGAGCAATATGCTAGATTTGCTGTAAACGGAACATTCCCTGTTTATCTTTTGAGTGATTATTTTTTATTCTTTGTTTATTACGTCATATGGCAGTATTAAACATTTCATTTGATATACATTAATGTAATATACATGTATGTCAGATGTCAGGTTTTTATAATAGAACGTGTAATTTGCCTTGTGATGGCTGAAGCAAAGAAAGAGTGGTTATGTTGTGCAAGTAGTTATTGAAATATAATATTTTTCACAGATTCAAAACTAATGTATTGAAAATCATTTAAAAACGTAGCCAAATCAAGAAAGAATATTACCAGAGTTTAGCAAGAGTGTTCTTACAGAGCTCATCAGGGTTACAAACATGCTAAAGGTGCAATCTGTGCACAAATGCTTCTAAATGATTCACTTGGATTAACTGTCCAGATTATTAAACCCAGGCAGTGTTTGATTGTGGGATGTCAGTTTTGTATTGTCAGCTCAGGATCTGCATCAGCATTTTTCATAAATAGAGCCTCCATTCATCAATCCAAACATTGATCCAATTAAAAAAAAGCAACAGCAGCTGCCTGAGCGAGCTTCACGAAAACAGGAAACTGGACACTGAAGATTGATTTTCTTCTAAATTGTCTATGTTTTTTACACTTTTAGGACATAATACTTCCCTTAGGTTAGAATGCTTAAAAAAGCAGTAGTGGTGTGTGTAGTGTGATATGACTATTTATTTGGCAATGGATATGAATACACAGTAGCAATGTTTGTTTTCTTGTTTGTGCCATTTGATGGTGTGTGTCTCACAGATGAAAATGTTTCCTTCAGCCAGGCCTCTCTGGAGACAATTGCAATGACTTTTATGTGTGTGTGTGTGTGTGTGTGTGTGTGTGTGTGTGTGTGTGTGTGTGTGTGTGTGTGTGTGTGTGTGTGTGTGTGTGTGTGTGTGTGTGTGTGTGTGTGTGTGTGTGTGTGTGTGTGTGTGTGTGTGTGTGTGTGTGTGTGTTTTGTGGAGAGGATGATGTGGGATCCGCAAGAGCGATAAATCAGGATTTTCAGAGATTTAGCTCAGCACTAATACCCGGCTATCGCAGTGGACAGATGGGAATTACTAATCTCAGGTGATGTGTGTGTGAGTGAGGGAGGGAGCAGTGATATCGCCGTCAGATCCATGACAGCCAGGTATGAGACAGGCTTTAAGTTACAATGAGTTAAAGGCTAATCATTACCAAACAATACTGACAAGAACCTATTATTTATTTCATCGTAGCGATATGTCTTATAATAGTGCTTGTGTGCTCGTATCTCTACGTTTACAAGGAAACCCTGCAAATGATTGCTATTACCGAAATAACAGACATGTAAATGTTAAGAGACATTTTTTTTCTCTTCATTTAGACTTCCAATATTTGAATGTTGCTATATTTCTAGATTCTGATAAAAGGTGCTTCAGAACATAAATGAAAACTGAGAAGACAATAATGAAGTCCAACACGTAGCTTACGGGGGGATTGAAGCCATGTTCCTTGCATACATCTTACAACAGGTAAACAAGATAAAGATTAACGTGTTAAGAACAAAGAACCTGTTGCACTCTTCTCTTATTCAACTCTCAGATTAGCATGAGAGGTGGGATTAGGATGCATACAAGAGTGGAGGGAGAGGGACTAGGGAGAGATGGGATTGTACCTTAGGATAGTCAAGATAGATAAACAACATAACAGTGTCATTTCCATACTGTCAGTATAACAATAGAAAAATACTTTTCTTTGAGATATTAATCAAGAATTCAAAATTAATGTTTTGGGGGCTGGAACAATGTATGGCTGAGCCAGTGAAATATGAAATTAGTTTATAGTTTAGTTCATTTTGGACTAAGGTTTTAAACGTTTAGCCTTTGCAGATAAATTACATGCACAACAAATGTCAAATTATATATAACACACTACAGGAAAGAGAAAACCCCCAAAAAGCACAATAGGGCCTCTTTAACTGGTTAACTCTACATCCCAAGCTTATATTGCAGTCGTCAAAGTCATCCATAAGGGAGAACTGCTGAGTTGCACTAACCAGGAATAGTAGATTCTTAATTGCCTTTCTTTCCGATTCAGAATGATTGGGCTTGTTCTCTTCCCAAACGGAAGCCCACCATCCCCGGAGCAGATAAACAGCATCATCTTTTCTTTCTGTTTCTCTTTGAATTTTCCTCTCCACTTGTGATTCCTCAAAGGATTGTATAATTCTCCTTCAAACAGTACTGCACCGCTCCCTCTCATCCCCTCAAATCTCATCTCTCCCTTCCCCTAAAGACATTTTTGGAAGTAAGTAACACTCTGCATATCTGCCTCTGCAGTTAAACAAAAACAAATTGACGACGCTCCTCTGTACGCCTCTGAAAGTGATCTGTTCTGATTTGAATAAAGGGAGACGAGAGAGAGGCAGAGAAATCCTCTGGGTAGCAGGTTCTCCACATTTCTAAATTTAAACTCAAATCCTAATCACTCTGCCACCCTCTCTCTCCCGCAGGCTTACACCGCACACACACTTTCAAACCCGTCCTACGCCTGGAATCCCAAGTTCTTTTTTTGAGGGGGGGAAGCTTCTGATGCTGCTGCGAGATTCAGAATCAAGTTTTTAGACACCAAAGAGTGTGTGTGTGTGTGTGTGTGTGTGTGTGTGTGTGTGTGTGTGTGTGTGTGTGTGTGTGTGTGTGTGTGTGTGTGTGTGTGTGTGTGTGTGTGTGTGTGTGTGGTCTAGCATTACTATACTTGTGGGGACCTAAATCTGTTTACATATTCACGTGTGGGGACTGGCTTCCCTTATGGGGACAAATTGGAGGTCCCCATGAGGGGAATCATTAATTTTAGGGTGAAGACTTGGTTAGGTTTAGGATTAGGGTAAGGGTACGGGTAAGGTTAAGGGTAAGGGTTAGGCATGTGTTGGTTATGGTTAAGGTTAGGATAAGTCTCCAGGAAATGCATTTAAGTCAATGTAATGTCCCCTGAAGTGATGTATACATGGTATATGTGTGTGTGTGTGTGTGTGTGTGTGTGTGTGTGTGTGTGTGTGTGTGTGTGTGTGTGTGTGTGTGTGTGTGTGTGTGTGTGTGTGTGTGTGTGTGTGTGTGTGTGTGCAGCCTAAAAAGAGGCAGCTGCAGAGATACTGTACATAAAGAAAAGTATTAAGGCGAAGAAAAAGGGAGAGGTTACATAAGCACGCACAGCTGGAAGGACATAATGCCACAGAAGAGGGATCGTTTTTAAACATTCAGATGAACAGTGGGAGGGAGAGCTGTGGGATGAGGAGAGCATCAAAAATACAGAAATGAACGATAACAAATGCTGTTTATCAGCAGTGTTGGGACTAACGCGTTACAAGTAACGCGTTACTGTAACGCCGTTATTTTTGGCAGTAACTAGTACTCTAACGCATTACTTTTTAAATTCAGTAACTCAGTTACCGTTACTACATGGTGCGTTACTCCGTTACTGCGTTAGTTTTTTTATATAGTCAACAGCCAGGTGAACAGAGATGAGAACTGTACTTAAGTACAGTACTTGAGTAAATGTACTTAGATACTTCCTGTGTCACATGCGGAGACGGGCTGTGGGCGTGTTTGTGTTGTTTACTAACAAGACTGTCATGGCGGCGGCGGAGCTCAAGTCTAGTTTCTCCACCTGGAGATATTCTCACTATTTCACTTTTGTCGAGCACAAAGAAAAGAACGTTTTAGTTGAATGTAAGTTGTGTCCTGGCGGGTCAAAGAGCCTATCTACTGCCCAAACCAGTCATTCAAATCTCTTCAAACATCTGCAAAAACAACATGCTGGGACGAAGCTAGTAGCTAAGACCACAGAGACTCAGCCGACGCCACTCCACCTGCACCTAAGCAACAGCGGCTGGATTTTAACCAAGGGACTGCTAGCCAGGGGAAAGTCGATAAAGCCATTGCACGGTATGTTGTAGAACACATGCAGGCTATTGCTACAGTGGAGTCACCCGCTTTCAGGGAGCTAGTTAGCATGATAGCATGTCCGGGCGGCACACGGCATATGAAACGGAAAACTTTTTCCAACTACTTGGAGAAAGAATATACAAAAATGTAAAGCCAGCTAATATCGATGCTATCCAGATTGCATATAATGCATGTCAAGTTGATCAACAGATTGTATTATTCTCCAATGCAATAACAGTACTGAAATGAAGGCTATAAGGGCATTAATATAATGGGAGCCCTTTTTTTAAAGTAACTAAAACGTTACTTTTCACAGTAACGCATTACTTTTTGGTGTAAGTAATCAGTAAAGTAACTGAGTTACTTTTGAAATGAAGTAACTAGTAATGGTAACTAGTTACTGGTTTTCAGTAACTAGCACAACACTGTTTATCAGTGAGTAGTTCTCATTCATAACACTCCGTTCGATGTCTCACTATGGGATGCGCCTCATCGCGGAGCAAACAGAAGCATCAATCTCATTACGCCAATCCTGATTGGCTGGTGATCTTGACGTCAACGTCAGGGGAAATCACCCCCTATAAGTAGCCTGCGTCACGACGCATGCGTCTTTCAAACACCTCTTCTCGCTTCAGAGCACATCTCTAATGGTAGCCGGGCTAGCTTAACAGTCCACAGACTGAACCAAAAACTAATTTTCGGTCGACGGGCGTTAGCCGGCTACCCTATTCTGCCTCGCAGAAGAGTATAGTACTAACACACCAGTTAGTATTGTAATCAACCTCGCCATTCTTCCTCAGGAATTAAGGTAATATTTTGATTGTTCAAGCTAGCAACACACCTGCTGCTAGCTTGTTTTTTCCCTCACTGCCGACACCGCGGTAGGGAGGACGGATTTTTTACTTTTTTCTTCCACGAAGTAGAAAAAGGATTAAAAGGATATTACCACACCAGGTAATATTCTTTGAGAAAAAAGACCCACACCGTCCTTTTTCTACGGATTAAAGACAGGTTGGGAACAATTTTTTCTCTCGACGTACCTGTTACGAGCGGGTCCTCTTCACGCCACGCAGTGTATAAGATGGACGCCTCTCTCCCTCACACCAGAGGGGTCAGGAACTCGGAGGCTCGGCTCTGCGGCTGCGGGTTGAAAGTGTCAGGCACAGACTCACACCAGATCTGTTCGTCCTGCCTCGGGCTGGAACACGCCCAGGAGGCCATTGACAACCCCGGCTCGTGCGGGCATTGTGCCCGCTTCACCATGAAGAGCCTCCGCCGAAGGTTAGCACAACAAGCTAGCCTGTCGGGACAGGACCCCCTCATGTCCACTGGTTTGGCGGCTGGCAATCAAGACACGGGGGCGTCCGCCGCAGAGATGGAGCCCCTCACTGGGTCGGTCTGGGGCTCATCGGCAGCGGCAGCCGCAGAACCGGAATCCCGCGCCATATCAGGCCGAGACCCGGTGGCGGCAAGAGACGCGGGAACGGGGCCCCACGCTTTACCAAGCTGGGGCTCCCGGCTGGACCTCACCATGGTTTCACCCGCGGAAGATGTCCTAGAGTTAGACTACATGGAGGACGAAGAGGATACCTCTGAGTTCCTCCTGTCTGACTCGGATGAGCAGGAAGACGACATCTTCATGTCATCGGCTCAGGCTGCAAAGCCGGGAGTGATGGCTGCTCTCCCGGGCGATAGCACACCAGCTTCGCCCTGTCTAAGCATGGACCTGCAGGCCGTGCGTCCAGGCTTGACATCCCGTGGCCCGAAATGGCCAAGGAGACCTCCAGGTCCCGTTACGAGGGGAAACATTTTCCCCAAACAACGAGGACGAAGAGGCAGCTCCTTCCGGTCTTCCCGGAGATGTTGGATGAGGTGTCGGTCTCGTGGAGAGACCGGCCCTTTAGCAACAAGGCCCCAATCCAGGGTGCCTCCTTTGACTGTGACGGTATGGAGAGGCTCGGCCTGCTCCGCATACCGCCTATGGAACCGCTGGTGGCAGCCCACCTCCTACCGAGGATGGGCCCGTCACCAAGCAGGAACCCCACGCTGCCAGCAAAAACGGACCGATTCCAGTCGACCATGACTGAACGGGCCTACAGAGCAGCAGCATTGTCCGCCAGGGCTCTGAACGTTTCCTCGATGCTAACCGCGTACCAAGCGGAGCTCTGTGAGGATCTGTCGAGCAATCCTGGACCGGCCACTCTGGACGAGATAGCCGCGGTCACAGACATTTGTCTCCGTGTCCAACGCTGCGCCGTCCAGGCCACGGGCAAGGTAATGGGGATCATGGTGGTGCAGGAAAGAGCTAGATGGCTCAACCTCACCAACCTCCCAGACCGGGAAAAGGAAGATGTGCTTGACATGCCCATCGTTCCCGAGGGGATTTTCGGCTCCGCTCTCGCTTCCATGCAGAGGAAGTGCGAGTCGAAAAAGAAGGAAGACGAGGCCCTCCACCTCTGTCTCCCTCGAAGGGTCCAGCCGCTGCCTTCGCAACAGCGGCCCTTCGCCCAAGCTGCACCGAACCCTGCTAGGTTTAAAGTACCAGGACAGCAGAGGTCGCAGCCCACTCCGAGTCCCCAGCCCAGGCAGGAGACGAGGGCGAGTTGGCCTAGAACATCTCCGGTTCCGGTAGCAGCCCAGGCACAGCCAACCCAGAATTTCGGCCAGCAGTCGAGGAAGAAGAAGCGAGCGGCCTGACAGCCCCTCCTTCTCCCCTCTGTGACAGAGCTGGAAGTTCTTTCCCCGGCTCTAAACGTGTCCCCGCTGCCTCGAGAGATGCCTCAACGTCATCCTCAAGTCTGTATAAAACACATGTCAAATCTTTGTTGTTTAAATAAACCATTTTACGCTGACGCATCCAGGCTTCGGCCAAGGGCGCAGCTCAAAAAAATGAAAAGAAAAACAATAAACAGTCCGTTAACTATAAATCCCCTTCTGAGAGCAGTACGGCCTCACTCAAAAGGCGGATAATAAACGGGTCTGTGAAGGCACCACCGCCACGCGCATGCACAGTGCCGGTTGGGGCTTTAAGGGCACTACCGTCACGCACATGCGCAATGCCGGCTAGAGCTGTAAAAGACAGCCCGCCAATTCTTCCCCTTTTGAGAGCAGCTACGGCATCTCTCAAGAGGGGGATTATTGACGGGTCCGTGAAGCCACCGCCACGCGCATGCGCAGTGCCGGCTGGGGCTTTAAGGGCACCACCGCCACGCACATGCGCAGTACCGGCTGGGGTCGTGAAGGCTCCACCGTCTCGCGCATGCGCAGTGCCGGCTAGAGCTGTAAGGGCACCACCGGCACGCGCAGGCGCAGTGCCGACTGGAGCTGTGAAGGAACCACCGTCACACGCATGCGCAGTGCCGGCTGGAGCTGTAAGGGCACCCCGGTCACGCGCATGCGCTGTGCGGAGCCGTAAGCGTGACATCTCAGCTGGCTCTAAGGAGCATACAGCAGGAGATACTCACAACATCTGCATGGGCTTCTCAAAACAGTTATACTTTATCTGTTTTCACAAACCCAGAGATAGTCAACCCATATTCTGGAGAGAGAGGTTCTCTCTCTCCTAGAAAGAAGGGTTTTATCTATAATGCCCACCCCGCGCGCCACGGCGTGCGGAGAGTTTTGGTTATTATGTAATAGCTGTAAGGGCACCCCGGTCACGCGCATGCGCTGTGCGGAGCCGTAAGCGTGACATCTCAGCTGGCTCTAAGGAGCATACAGCAGGAGATACTCACAACATCTGCATGGGCTTCTCAAAACAGTTATACTTTATCTGTTTTCACAAACCCAGAGATAGTCAACCCATATTCTGGAGAGAGAGGTTCTCTCTCTCCTAGAAAGAAGGGTTTTATCTATAATGCCCACCCCGCGCGCCACGGCGTGCGGAGAGTTTTGGTTATTATGTAATACGTAGTGGCACTACACCCGACTTTTCTAGTGCGGGACGTGCCTACGGGTGCTGTCCTTTCACGGAAGGTGGTCACCACGGACGCAGGTCAGACAGGCTGATAGGGTATTTACGAAGGTCGCCCGGTGAGAGGTCCCTAGAGCAGAGACCTCCAGTGGGCACACGTAAACTACCTGGAGCTTTTAGCGGTGTTCCCCACCCTAAAACGCTTCCTGCCTTCTCTCAGAGGACACCATGTCCTCGTGAGGACAGACAACACGATATCGTGTATGAACCGCCAGGGGAGGTTGCGCTGTCTCCAGTCACACACACTGGCACACAAACTGATCCCTTGGAGCGGCAGACGTCTCCTCTTTCTGAGAGCGACACAGGTACCGGGAGTTATGCACCTCGGGACAGAATTACTGTCCAGAGGTGCACCACTCTATGCAGACTGGACTCCTCATCCAAGGATCGGGAGTCCGCTGTGGGTGCGTTACGGTGGAGCCGCGTTAAGTCTCTTCGCAAAAGGAGAAAATGCTCAATGACAGCTGTTCTCTTTAATCCACGATTTAAACACACTGTTAGGCGGGGACACACTCGTACACGATCGACCTCCGGGTCCTCTGTGCGTGTTCCCACCCCTGGCTCTGTTACCCCCAACTCTGGCCAGAGTGAAGGAGCAACGCCACACACGCAATGTACGGGCTGGCGGAGATATATCAGCTGTTGTGCGGGCAGCCATGGCAGCCCCCACCACGCAGGGACAGATTGTCTCAGGCGGGGGCGGGGGGAGCTTCCTCCACCAGGTCTCTTTACGACTGTAAGTGGAGGGTGTTTGAGGAGTGGTGCCTTCAAGAAGGACACATCTCTTTTCAATGTCCTGTCGGGGTGATTTTATCATTTCTACAGGACTTGATCGAAAAACACAGAGCTTTCTCCACGATCAAGGTGTACCTGGCTGCTATTGCTGCATGCCATGTGGGCTTTGAGGGTAAGACGGCTAGCCAACATCCTTTGGTTTGCCATTTTATGAAGGGAGCGTGAAGGCTCCTCCCTGTCTCCAGGTCGCTGGTGCCCTTATGGGACCTGGCAGTGGTTTTAAATGGGCTCAAAATGACCCCATTTGAACCCCTGGAAGGAGCTGACATGAAACATCTGTCACTCAAGACAGTGCTGTTACTGGCCCTGGCATCCGCCAAGCGGGTCAGCGATATCCATGCACTGTCTGTACATCCCTCATGCACTCAGTTCGCCCCAGGGCAAACGAGAGTGTTGTTGAAACCCAACCCTGCCTTTACACCAAAGGTGGTTGGTTCGTGTACCCCAATTGACATTGAGGCATTTCCTCCGCAGCTGGTTTCCTCCAGGGAGCAGCAGCAGGATCTGTTGTGTCCAGTCCAGGCTTTACACACATATATGGACAGATCAAAAGAGCTTTGTCTTAATGACCAACTCTTCGTGTCCTGGGCTAAACCTCACAAGGGTAAGCCTGTTACTAAGCAACGGCTCTCCCACTGGATCGTGGAGGCGATTGCTTTGGCCTATACGAATCAGAATCTGCAAGCACCTTCCGGTCTGCGGGCTCACTCGACTCGGGGCCTGGCTACATCCTGGGCTTTGTTCAAGGGTGTTTCCATCCAAGATATCTGTGCAGCGGCAAGCTGGTCTTCGCCGCTCACTTTTGTCCGCTTTTACAGGCTAGACGTCTCCGCTCCAAGCGTGGCCCGAGCAATGCTGGGCACCTTGTTGAGTCGGGACTCCACCTGTTAAATTATGGTTCATCTGTGATCTTCGAGATAAGCTCGTCTGGCAATACGGGAGCTACAATATCCCATAGTGAGACATCGAACGGAGTGTTATGAATGAGAACTATAGGTTACTTACGTAACCCCAGTCTCAGAGTAACATGAAGTGAGATGTCTCACCAGACGGCCCTCCTTGCTATGGTGAAACGAGAAGAGGTGCTTATTTTGAATGACGCATGCGTCGTGGTGCAGGCTACTTATAGGGGGTGATTTCCCCTGACGTTGACGTCAAGATCACCAGCCAATCAGGATTGGCGTAATGAGATTGATGCTTCTGTTTGCTCCGCGATGAGGCGCATCCCATAGTGAGACATCTCACTTAATGTTACTCTGAGCCTGGGGTTACGTAAGTAACCTATAGTTTTGTAAATCTGGCCCAAAACCCTGTTGAAAAGTAAAAGTGGCCCTTCCCCTGCGAGATGGAGTTCATTACTTTATGAGCTGTTCATGAGCACTCATGAAACATTCATGAACAACTCATATGTTCACTTGTCATGTTCATGAACCAACATTCTTAAAATGCTCATGAACCATTTTAAAGAGCAGTTCATGAAATTGTTATGAACAATGTTCATTCATATAAAGTTCCTGTTTTGCTCATGACAGACTTTTATGAGCAATTTATTAACTTATCATGATACAGCCAATCACAAAATTATAATTAAAACCCCAAAAAGTTTGCATGTTCATTTCATGAACTTTTCATGACTATTATCATTTCATGAATTTTGGATGATTGTGGCAAGTTCAGAATATTTTTAAATATTCATGAGCATTTTATGAACTTTTGATGATCAGTGTGATGATTTTAAAGACCTCTTGAATTCTACTATTTGAACATTTCTTTATTTTTTAAAACTTTTAATCTTAAAACAAAACAATAGTGAATTTGAAACTGAACATTATCTGTATTTATTTTGGTGACATTCATATCATTTTATGGTTTATCTGTACTGTTTGAGAAGCAGTATGAGTAAGTAGCGCCAAGGTGGAACCTTTGGCAGGTGAGCGGTGACATCTGGGTTATTTTAGGGGGGACACTTCCGCCCCCTCCTCAGAAGCAATCCAGACGATCAACCGGATCCTGTGTATAATTATTGCTGCTGCACTTTTCTGTTTTCTACAGGTCAGTACATGATGAAAATAATCGATGTTAACTTGTGTGTATTAGATATGATGTTGGAGATGTTTAGGAGAGTGTGTCAGAAAGTTTTGAGCATGTTTGACATAGTAACGGTATTTTAAAAATACTAAACTGTCGGCAACAATAGATGCCATTTTCGCGGGCTTCAGCCGCGCCTGGGTAAATGTGACCTGAGCGAAGGCTCGCAGGCAGGTTAGCTGCTGCGCACGGGTAATATGTTTTGTTTACCTGAGTGAAGTCTTGCAGGCACATTGCCTTGTTTTTTGTTTATTAACATTGACAGTTTATTTTTGTGATCTCCATAATATGTTATATTTGGTAAAGATGGATATAGTGATAGAAAGTATTATTTGATAGCGTTATGTGTTTATATTGACTATGTTGAATTTCTCCTTGAGATACAGTAATTGCATGTGACAGACGGATAATTTAAATGAAGAAATGTGATGTTTGTAAAGTACAGCTATTTGAATGTAACTGTGTACTTTGAATAAGAAGCAATCCAGACGATCAACCGGATCCTGTGTATAATTATTGCTGCTGCACTTTTCTGTTTTCTACAGAAATCATTTATTGTTACTGTGGTACCCAAGCTTTTGGGACCCGTAACACATTTTTTTGTGCAGCTGAGTGTCAAGAACTGTGCTTCAAATAGTGATAGGATTAATTGTAGTGCTCCACCTGTATACATGTATGTTTGTATGTTCATTTGAGTAAAGTTCCATTGTGATTGACATAATTGTTGTTTTCTATGGTTGCCAATTGACCCACAGTCAATGGTTCATGAACAGTTCATAGCCAGCCATTGAATTATATTCAGTGACTGGGTATGAACTGTTCGTGAAGTTGTTATGAACAGTTCTTGATATGTTCTTGGTTGAAAACTGATTATCCCTACACACTCACTGAAAACTCCATTTCATGAATTGTTCATGAACCTGCCTAAAACCATATTCCATGAATTGTTCATGAACCATTCCAGCACAGGAGTTTCATGAGTAGTTCATGAACTGCCCTAGTGCCATTTAATGTTCATGACCATTTCATGAACAGTTCATCAACTTTGTTATTAGCTGTTTATGAGCTGTTCATGAATATGGTTCACTGATATTCCATGAACTTTTCATGACAAGTTCATGAACAGTTCACTATCATCTCACTGGGGTTAACAGCAGTTTGTTGCAAATCAAATAGAATCTTGTGTGTTCATATTTTGTCTGAAACCAGAGCCCAGTTTGCTCTAATTGGTTAGCTGGCCAGCTCTTTTGTGATTGGTCAATCGCTTAGAGGTGTGTTGGAAATGTCACGCCCGTTAGCCTATCATGTACAATGTGTTGGAGCGCTACCCAATAGAAGCGCAAGTGTTACATAGTGAGGTTACTATGCTAGAGGAGTAAACAAAGGAGTCCAATTGAGGAGTTTCAGGCAGGGGGGGGAGTGTATGGGAGAGAAACTTCCTCTGGAGGGAACACTGGGATTTTAGCCTTTGCGGACCATTTGCATGCACACAATCCTATATCACCCACTACAGAAAATGGAAAACCCCTAAAAGCATAATAGGGCCTTTTCAAATGTTCCCCATCTACAGTATGATAAATCGATATTAAAATACTTTGTACTGAAGCTAACCACAGTTTGGAGGCATTTGTGTGATCTATTACTGCAGCTTTAAGATTTAAAAATGCAATCAGTTTAATGAAGATGGGTCCCTTTAAAAGTGATGTATTACTTTCTTTTATTAAATCCTATTTTTTCCAGATACATGATTGTACATCTAATGTGGCAGAAATAAGAATCAGCAAGTGCTATATTATTAAACATTTATTGTATTTAGTGAAATAAAGATTACTATATTTCTGGTTGAAACATAGTGGAATATAAACCTTTGAAAGCAGATGTGTGCAAACCAAGTTTTGGTAAGGCTGTGTCAAAGAGAAAAAAAAACGTAGTTGGAAAGAACAAAAGGTAAGTAAAGTTGAAAGGGTGGTAATTTCTGTCAAGATTTGACATCTTTTGAAGAACTTGGCCACAGAAATCCTTCCATTTTCTGCCACGCGTTGACTGTTTAATGACGTCAATTTCAGACCGCTGATCAGGCTCTGACACTTTTTCTTCTTCTCACTGCACTCTTTATGACAGTGATTGCTCCAAGCCAGGGTTCAGAAATCTCTCTGTCATCTTTTTCTCATGCACCCTTTTCCTCTCACTTGCTTACCCTGTAATGAAGACGATTGGCCCTTTGTGGAGAATCGAGAGCTTAAGGTCCATGATGTCTCTCCCCTCGATCTTCGCTAACATCTCATTTTCTTTGTCTTTTTCTGCTGTCAGTACCTAATAGCAGTGCAGCAGCTTCTCAGGGGCTCTTTCGAGAGAAAGCAGCAACCTTAACTGTTTGTGGATTTGCAGAGATTTATAGTCCACTGGTTGATTCGAGCAGAGGGGTTGCCTGTGCCACCATCAAGGCCGCTATCTGCCTGGGATGGAGAGCTTGTCAGGTTTCCAGCATGATCCATCTGGGTCATGGAGAAATACGCATCCATTTCAGAATTACCCACAGATCAAGAGCTCTGAAAGATGGATTTACAGATTGATTTAGCATTCAAAAGACAGGATGAATGATATGTGAGCGAGGGAGATAAATGGATGCCGTTTTTGTAGGGTTTAAAGTTGAGGGGAATCGGGTCGAAAAGTTGGTTTGGTTCAGATATTGCTACTCCTTTTCCCATTTATAAAATCAACTCAAACAGATCATTTTTCTACAATTGGATCCAGTAAAAAGAAAAAACAGAATTCTGAACAAAGGAAGCAGCAGAGACAGAAGGAAGAAGGAATAAAGGAAAGGGGGGTTGCTCTAAAAGGTAAGTAATGAAATGATAAATGGGAAGGATAAATTGCAGAATGCAAGATGTATAACTACATTTCCCACAGAGGAGAGCGAAGACGGGCTGGAGGTACGATTAGATAAGAGGCCGAGGGAGGAATGGAGGAGAAAAAGATAAATGAGGAAGAGATTGTTTTAGAGGTAATGGGGTAGTGAAGTGGTGTTTTATTAAATGAGAAAAGTAAGTGATGGAGGGAGTGTTCAGGGCGGAGGGGATGTGGGTGGATAACGCGAACCGGAGAGCCTCAAAGTGTGTGTGTACGGTGTTGGCGTGTCCCCAAACAGAGTTTAATCAAATCTCTCATGAACAGTGGGCGGGCAAGTAGCAAAAGATTCATGGTTCTGCTAATACAGGGTGACAAGTGCATGCGCGTACAAAAAGTGACAACGACTGCTGCAAATATGCGTGTAATCAAAAAGACGTCTCGGAAATCTTCATACTTAGAACACGTGGAGAGCACTGGGAGCTATCTTTGATACATTTTCTGTGTAAAAAGGAAATAAGCAAACAGAGGAGCGAAGAGGAAGCTCCCCTCCAAGCGAAGAGAAACAGAAAATGGGTTACAGAGAGAAACCCAAGCAGGGAATGAATCATTAGCAAAGGGAGAGGAGAGTGACTGAACAGAAACACGGAGGCAGTGACAAGAGAAGGGGGAATGCGAGAAATGGGGTCAGATCGCACAAACTGAGAAATGACAGAGATGTGAAACAGAGGAAGTGAAGAAGAGAGAGTTGTATGAAGCATTAGAGAATATGTCTGACACTGCCAGTCTGGTACAACCAATTAAAATGATTCATGGGGAAACCCAAAATATGTTCCAAATACTGAATAGTTTGTGTTGAACAACCTGTAAAGTTTTCCTTTATTGATGTCCCATCCTGTTTTGTTCAACCTTCTTTCTAAAATTGCAACAAATGAACCAAAAGCCCCTTGTCTACCCGATGCAGTGTGATTCCTCTAAACTGCACCAATTTGTACAAAAGGTCTTGGCTCATCAAAGTCCCAATTCATCCTCTGAGGAATAAGATTCTCCCCAAAAACGTTTTCGGCAATCCATTGGACAGTTGTTGAGATATTTCAGACTGGGCAGACTATAATAATACAATTCTTAGGAACATAAAGTATAAAATCGGCAATACTGTTAAGAATATTGGATACTGTTATTAGTTGTCGTAACACAAAATAACTACGATTTTCCCTTAAAAAGCACTCTGTAATCTTTGACTTCAGTAACATGAAGGTAGGACTAAAACATTATGGCTATACTAAATACAATATAACAACATTGTAAATTGAAATTGGCGAATTATGTGCTTATGTATCCCATAAAGAAAGTTTCACCAGTGAGATAGTCCCTAAAAAGTCAAACGTCCACCACCACAAATCTGCAGACAAACACAGTTTGTTCTACTACTTTATTATATTCCCCCTCCAAACTCATAGCAGATTTTCAAATAAACAGCTGAAATTGTTGCATTTACACTCGTTCTGGTTCCATTCTGCTGTGGCACACTGCCCTCCCAATAAACCAGGGGAAAAGTGCACTAAAGTCTCAGCTAAGTGCTTTGTCAGCCCCAGCCAAGTTCTTTTCTCAGCGTTCATGGTAAAAATGTCCTTTCCAGTTATTTGTCTTGGATGACAGAGAAGCGAACAAATCCAAACATTTGTTCCCACTTCTGTTTTCCTTCACAATTTAGGGCGTCTAATGGGCCGAGACCTGTCTTGGAGAGACTCTGGAACTTCCTGATTACAGTCAAAAGGACTAATCGTCAGCATTTTGAGTAGACGTCTTGTCCAATTGAGGCTGAGCCTTCCAAAATATTCCCAGAAGCCGGATGAATTAGAGAAACAGAGAGAAAGGATGACAGCCAGCTCAAGTGGAGAACCTGATGTGTTAAACAGCGAATGTGGAAGAAGTTGGGTAGCTTTAAAAGCAATATACTGTACTGTATGAGCGACAAATGTAACACGTTTCTGTGCTAACTTTTTTGTGAATCCTTTCATCGATATTCAAAAATGTTTGCTCCTTACTCAGGTTGGGTGTTAGTTGAAATATTACTCATGTAAACCTTGGTCTTTGTCCCAAATAGAGATGTCCCGATCCGATCACGTGATCGGGGATCGGAGCCGATCACGTGATTTTCAAAAGATCGGAATCAGGAGAAAAAAATCGGGGATCGGGAATTTTTTTTTTTATAAAATATTTGTATTATTTTATTTAATGTTACAAAACAAAAATGACCATGTTCAGGTCTTAAATTCATCCTGAGGCCTTAGTTTTGGTTTAAAAGTACACAACATCATGTATGTGTTGCTTCTTTTGGGCTTGTTTTCAGACCTGGTTGCTTATTTCTCTCAAATCTGGCAACAGAGTGGGCAGGGCGCAGTGTCTAATAGTAGCAGTATGCTAACGAGAGGCTACGTTCAGCTGGTGACTCGGGAGTCGGGACAGAGAAAATGTCAGGTGTTTGGAAGTATTATAAAATTAAAAGCGAAGGCAGTGTAACAGCCAGATGCAATGTTTGCAAGGCGGAGGTTCCGCGTGGTGGAAAGAACAGAGCTACGTTCAACACGACCAATATAATACGCCACCTGATAAACAAACGCCAACAACAACACGACGAGTACACAGGTAACGGCACTGAAACAACCGACACTTTCAAAGACTTTAAAAGGAAAGAGAAACTGCCCCAGAACAGTGAAAAGGCCAAAAAAATAACAGCCAAGATAGCTGAATTCATCGCGTTGGATGACCAGCCGTTATCTGTTACCTTTTCTTTCTCTTAATGCATTGCATTAAGATCGGATCGGGAAAAATCGGTATCGGAAGATTGTCAAAATCAAATGATCGGAATCGGATCGGAAGCAAAAAAAGGTGATCGGGACATCCCTAGTCCCAAATCCAAACTTTTTTTAAGAAATGGAAACTTTAATTTACTAAAAGAAGTTAATGCATATTGTTCAAACATATATTGTCAAAATAGAGCAAGGGTTTATAGGACTATGTCTTAAAGGACGAAATCCATCATTGTTGCACATCAAAGCCCTATTAACTGCATATGTAAAAAACTTCTTTAGTGTCTCCATAGGGAGCAGTGTGGTATCCGATAAAATGCTACATGTGAAAGAGGCGGGTTTACAAGACCTTTTGAAGCATATTGCTCATCTTTGTTACAGGCTAAAGGCTCCAGGCTACATCAACATACAAGTAGAACTACCTTTGATTGCCAACATAGGGGTTCCATTGTGGGTTTTGTTAGTGTACGATTTACCCAAGGAAGAACAACACATGGAATAAAACATGTAAGATATCTATGGTTCTTCTGTTCATCGTGAATCCAATAATGCAACAGGGGTGCAAAGCTAAATCTGTGAAATGTAGTTTTAAGAAGGGACTGCAAAGTGATACCGAAGAAACAAACCTGAGTTTCTCTGGCAAGGCATTACAAAGTCTGGGGGCATTGGAAAGTTCACAAATGTAGTTTACTGCCAACACTGCTTTAGTTTTCCATGTTATCAGTAACACTGTAAAATCAATTATTTGAAGATTAAGCATACTTGCTGCTACATTTCAAATCAAATGTAGCTGAGAAAGAGAACTCGTACAGACACTCGTACAGAAACTAGAAGAGCACTCCAAGAGCGTAAACCATGACCAAGTGGAACATCATGTACATACAGGGGTCCCTCAGGGCTCTGTTCTTGGTCCCCTCCTCTTCTCCTTGTACACAAACTCACTTGGATCTGTCATTAGCCCGCATGGTTTTTCATACCACTGCTACGCTGACGACACGCAATTAATTCTGTCCTTTCACGCTCAGAGACCCAGGTCGTTGCACGCATCTCTGCTTGTCTAGCTGACATCTCTCAGTGGATGTCTGCTCATAATATAATATATTTAATTTAATATATTTAATTTATATAGCGCTTCTTATCTGCCAAGACAAATCTCGAAGTGCTTCACAACAAGGGATACTGATACACTTTGAGAGATTAAACAAATAATTGTAATAATAAGAAATAAAAAAATAAAATATAAAATAGACCTCAAGCTCAACCTTGACAAGACTGAACTGCTTTTCCTTCCGGGAAAAGATTGTCCCACTCTTGACCTAACAATCAAAATCCGCACCTCTGTTGTTTCCCCGACTCAGACTGCAAGGAATCTGGGCGTGATCCTAGATAACAACCTGTCCTTCACTGCAAACATCGCTGCTACAACCCGCTGCTGCAGATATACGCTTTACAACATCAGGAGGATACGTCCCCAGCTGACCCAGAAAGCGACGCAGGTTCTGGTCCAGGCTCTCGTCATCTCATGCCTAGACTACTGCAACTCCCTCCTGGCTGGTCTACCTGCATGTGCCATCTGACCTCTGCAGCTCATCCAGAATGCAGCGGCTCGTCTGGTCTTCAACCTTCCTAAATTCTCCCACACCACGCCGCTCCTCCGCTCCCTCCACTGGCTTCCGGTAACTGCTAGAATCCACTTCAAGACAATGGTACTTGCGTACCATGCTGCGAATGGATCTGGCCCTTCCTACATCCAGGACATGGTTAAACCGTACACCCCAGCACGTGCACTCCGCTCTGCATCAACAAAACGGCTCGCTGCACCCTCGCTGCGAAGGGGACCCAAGTTCCCATCAGCAAAAACACATGGGTTTGCTATCCTGGCTCCAAAATGGTGGAATGAGCTCCCCATTGACATCAGGACAGCAGATAGCTTGCACATCTCCCGGGGGAGACTGTAAACTCATCTCGTTCGACTCCACTTCGAGCGATAGAACTATTAACAAAGCACTTATATACTAATAAAGGACTGGCTTACCTAAAGCCAGTTTAGTAGCACTTGAAATGTTTTTGCTCTATGAAACCTGATGTACTTATATGATTCTGTTTTCTTCAAGTTTGTATTTTGTTGGTCGAACGCACTTATTGTAAGTCGCTTTGGATAAAAGCGTCAGCTAAATGCAATGTAATGTAATGTAATGTAATATCTGGCAAGTGATTGGGATCAACTCCAAAATGAAACGGTTTCTTTGACCCATGCTAAACCCTTCTTTCAAGTGTCATTAAAAGCAGGCCAGTTGTATCCGACAACCAGACCAACCAATCAGACCAACCAACCAACCAACCAACCAACCAACCAACCAACCAACCAACTAGAACCTACATGGTAAATGGAATAAAATGATATTACAGCTGTCCAAATGGGAAGAATGAAAATTGGCCCCAGGTTATGAAGCACAGGGTTACATTGATTGAGAGAACTGGACAGGTTGTCATGAATCACATACAAATAATTTGGAAGACAACATTTAAAAATCTTTAAACTGTAGAAAATCTAATCTAAAACTAATAAAAAGCCATTCATAGCAAAGTTTGACTGCTTGATAGTTTTTGATACTTATTGTTACAGACATATTCCCGTGTACCAACACCCAGCCCTGGTACACATACAACTCAACACTACATGGGTCTTCACTGAGATTATTGAAAAATATAAAGTCACATAGATTAAAAGGCTCATGGGTACTCTTAAAACTTAACGACGGGGATTTTTTTTCCGTTCTATTAACTCCCCACATGTGTTTTATCTTCATGCAATCTGCTGCCAAAGTGAGAAAAAGAGCGAGAAAGTCATCCAATATTAATTGGACCAGGTTCCAACCGGAGCACTGTGATGCCAGAGGGGGGAACAAGGGATGACAAGGAGGAAATAGAAAAAAGGACTAAATGACATTGAGACAACAAGAGAGAGAGGGGGGGGGGCACTGGAAAAAGAAAGGGCGGAGATACATCTGTGGAGACATCACCGGATCAATCCAAGCAGGCTGTGTGTGTGGATCAGAATTGGTATGGTGAGTTCCGGGGCAGTTCACCTCTACCCTGGAGTGCAGCAGCCACGGTGATTTGAAACCAAGTTAATAGGAATTGAAAGAAAACCAGAACAAAGTCCGAAGAGACGCAGAAGGAACAGAAGGGGAGAGAAATTAGGAATGACTAATGACCGGACGGTAAATACGTCTCTCATCTGTGAGCTCTTTCATTAATAAAACATTAGACTGTCTCTATAGAATGCTACTTATCATCTATAATTATCTCTTTGCTCTGTAGATCTACAGATGCAAGCCCTTCATTTCAGCAGCAATTACAGTCCCTCTGCTCTGCTAAAATCACCTCTTTTCTCTCCGCAGATTTGAATGGGCGCCGGGTTCGGAAGTTTGAGGTGGGAGCGAGGGAAGGGAACAATAATGAGAATGATCAGAGATAGAAAGGTGGGAAGGTGAGATTGCGAATACAATTTAGGCATGGAGGAAGCGAGGGAAAGACGTAGAGAGCACATTTGTGCCTGCATCGCAAACAAAGAGAGTAAATACAGGTATTATCTGTTATCTGCCACTGTAAGCGTTGCTGCTGTTTCTCAGGCCTCACAGGCAGACTGAGAGCTGATTGCGGAGCCAAAAGGTGACGTTTTTCCCACGGATTATAGAACAAGAAGAAGATGAGTGTACGGATGTGCAAGACATTTCGTGAGGCTGTAATGCTCACTGAAAAGGCAATCAAATTGTTAAACAGACAAAGAAAGCGTGGTTCATGGGTTGCTTTTGATCCATGGCAGTTGTGTAAAAGTAAACTTAAAAGTTGTGTTTTTAGTACTAAACCTACGTTTTGTTATATATGAAATGTATATTTTGTGAGGCTATAATTGTAATGGTAAAAAAAGATGATATTGTAAACATGTCGTCCACGGCAGAGTCCTGCACGGGTCTGATTTTCAAGACCCGCTCCCGCCCCGCACCCGCGACGTGCAATACCGAACCCGCCCCGCTACCCGCACATATTGCCAATTAGTTCCGCAACCCGACCCGACCCGTCAGCACAAGATCCGCGACCCGACCCGAACCCGCATAGCCTATATATGAGCAGTGAAAACGTGCAATTATTAACACACGCAGTTGCATATTTGTCTCAAAAAGCGTGGGATGTTTGTTATTTTCTCCATCTAGGAACCAAAAGCCTCCCAGACGCTGGGTTTCGCTCTTGAGGAAGTGTTATTGAAAATGCTGTATTCTCCACTAGAGAGCTTCACCTCAGCCATTTCCAATGTGGCGCTTAGCAGCAGATTGATGCGCTGCAGAGGTTATGATTATGCACGGTCCCGCGGGGGAGAGGTCTGAGGATTTAAACATTAAACTAAATTATCATTATTTCAATATATTTATTATGCAACACCCGCGACCCGACCCGCATCATCTTTGTTTTACCCAAAACCGAACCCGGAAAAAAGCGTTTGGAAAAATACCACCTTTTTTGCGGGTCACCCGTCGGGTACCCGCGGGTACCCGACCCGATGCAGGACTCTGGTCCACGGGTTGTTATTGAGTAAATGTGAAAATGTTGTTTGTAGTATTTATACCAAATTATCATAATATGAAAACAGTAATGCCATAGAATCCAGATATTTCACTAAATAATGGAAACATATTGAGTTTCTAGCTGTACTAGATATGTTAAAGAGCAACTTGCAGGTTAGAGGCCCCAGTAAATAATTGTGTAGGAAAATGATGTAGACACTAGATTTTCCAAAAAATATACAGAAATATACACTACAGTGACATTTTTACCCCCGCATACAAAAAGACCACCTGCATGTGACGTCACATCAGGGAGAGCGGCCGGTCTAACGTATGAATAAACATGGTTCTCAATGCTAGTTTTGACGCAGAAGAGGTTGAAAATGTATATTCGTATGCATATGACGGACCACAACCTTATAATTATGAGCCTGCTAGGCGGCCAAGAGACCAGGAGCCAAGGATTAGAAGAAATAACGGCCATCGGAGAGAAATGGAGCTTTGGTGTGAGGAGAACCAGTGGAGAACAGGGCAGCTGTCTTGGTGAGTGACCGGCGTTAGCTACAGTTAATGTTAGCTAACGTCGGTCACATCACAACATTGTAAAGTTAGCTATCATATATCAGGCTATAACTAAAGTAATATTGATAATATAGTAACGTTACTGGTAGGACTGTTAATACTGATCCATAACAGAAACGAATGCGCAAGTATCAGCCGTATCTCGCGTTACCTAATGCAACTCCACACTACGTCGGTGCCTGTGTACCGGCGGGGAGAGAGAGAGGAGCGAAGGGGGGGAGAGAGATGTAATACGGTTTCCTGATAAACGTTTTGTTCGATAGGCTTCAGCTGTGGAGAGTATGTGCTGCAGGGAGGTGGATGGACCTCGCACAACGCACCCAGGCACGAAAACTAACTCCGGTCCTTTTCCTGTTATGGAAACTGTGGACTCGATGTCCTGACAGGCTGGAGTTTGTGCAACCTGCACAAACACAATAGCAATGCAATGTAAAATTACCGAAAAAATACCATCTCACTAAATCACAACCGTTCAAACCAACTACAAACTACTACCGTGAATTGGGCAGAGAAGGAGTCCGAGAAAGTTGCTCCCCTATGTGACGTAATATGACGCGTTTGACGTTAAAAAAAAAAAGTTTTTAGTAGCAGAGCTCAAAACGGCTACTTTCCCCTCTGAATTCCTGCCCTTATGTCTTGTAAAACATATCAAATCCTGCATTAACTTTTTTAATTGTAATTGTCAGGCAAGGTTAAGTATAAATGTAGTAAAAATAAAAACTGCAAGTTGCTCTTTAAACATTTAAGGAACATTAGTCAAGGTATTTGAACATCCTTAGATGTTTATAATAAAGCTTGTCCAATATCAATAGTTGAGGGGTGCGATTTGATAAAAAGACATCAGATATAAAACATATTTTAACATATTTCAACAAGGACTTGGCAACTATTATTACATAAATAAGAGAGATCCTTACGTTTCCAAAGATTCCAAATGTTTATGCCTCATTTGAATGGATCTCTCAGGCCTCAATTAAGATATAAACAAGATGACAGAATATTTGGTAGGGGTGGGAAAAGACTAATGACTAATGACGATACATTTTTTATACATGTGAAACATATATATCAGGGCAACTTTTTGGATCACCATACATTTGTCATTGTTCTGATTGTTTTAATAAATTGTTTGGCATATCCATTATCCATCTTTACAAGAAAAAAAACATCAAACTAAAATAACAGAAAACTATTGAAGTTTCCTGAGAAAATGTCTCTAAGTGTTACTGATTCAAGTTAACAAGTGCAAGTAAATACCAACCTGAATAAAATATGTTCCTGAAAGCAATTTTCATCTTTCATTTAAAAGCTGGCAAAATACATGCAAATGGATGGTAATCATAAAACCAGAGTTCTTCTTCATTCTGATTGTATAATGTCACCCTCCTCCTCATTGTCTGCACAAATCATGTTACCTTGCAAGGAGGCTGGATTTGATTATATTTAGCATCATATCACCCAAACCTAAGATGTTTAATGTCACAAATTGTGAAATAAAATGTGTTTAACCCTAAAGCTGCTTAAGGGGAATACAAATTGCCCTTTAATACTTTCAGAAGGTTTGAAATACACAGTTAATGTGTTCTGAGAACATGAGCGTGTTAAAACACGGTCACACTACTTGCTGATTAATGCATTAATTAGTAGAATTAATGAGCATGTTAGGATAACTGGTTATGTTTAATAAATGACGGTGATTCTGTGAAGACACCGGTTTCAGTATGAACACAGCTGAGAGTCATTAAACTTCCATAAAGACATTGTATCTCTGTGTGACAGAAGGAATAATGACACTGAGTCAGCCAGTGGAGCCACACACACACGCACGCACGCACACACACACGCACACAAGTGCAAAACCATGCAGCGTGACCAGGAAAAGGCAAGGTAAGGAATTCCAAAAGGCTAACAGGAAAATGTTTTTACTGAAATTACAGACGTGGCAGGAACGAGGAACAAAGAGAAAAAAAGGAATCAGTCAGGAGGAGAAAAACACTGACCTTCAAAACCAAACAAACAACAATGTGTAATATAGTACCTTCCGCCATAAGGCATCAGTTGTGTTTATGCTAGAGTTTTCACCACACACACAAACTAATTCAACATACGCTGCAGAACTGTCACAACCTGCAGCATCTAAGATTCCTTCGTTTCCCAACAAACATTCTACCGAGAATTTATAATGAAAACATGGAAAATAAACAATTGGCAGAAAAAGACACTATGAACCTCGTTATAAATGAAATTGTGATGTAGTGAAACACGAGGTGGCTGGGGAAAAAAAGTCAATTGTGAGATGATAGATGAGCAAAATTGTTTCTTAAGAAGCAAGAGATGAATAATGGCTGCCATATTGTGATGCCTTTTGTTTGCATTTCAGAATGATTGTGGAGAAAATCCACACCCGTTTCCATAATTATAGGTTTTTTTGTTATTTTGTTACAAGCTCTGGACATCAATGTTTTTTCAAAGGAAGGAAATCAAAAGTCTAATGGCGCATTTCCACTGCAGCGCGTAGCACGGTTTAAGCGTGCCGTGCCAAACCTGGCCCGTTTTTTGTTGCGTTTCCACTAGGGGTAGTTCCAGCTAACGGGTACTGTTTCACAGTTTTTCTGGCCCTCCAAAATCCAGGTTCTTTCCGGGCTAACAACCGGGCTGAATATGCTAAACTAGAGAGAGAATCCCTGGCAAGGGGGCTACAACTACAACAAAATGAACATATTTGACTGTGATTTAATTGCAATACACGTTTTAAAACGATGCCGAAGTAACAACATACTGATACCTGTTAGTAAAAACCATGAATTAATACTTTGACAAGTCTGCAGACAAGACGGATTTAGGATTTATTTCTTTGGAAATGTTATTTTAAATATAATTAAATCTCTTCGTTAATAAAGTTATTTTGGTAAAACTAATGAAAAATATAACTAAAAGAATATTTTAAAAGAATGTTTTTTTTTTTTAATGTTTTCAAATAATATTTTTTAGAATATCTTAGGCCCTCAGAGGCCTAGAGGGCCCTGACGGCTCGCCACTGGTTATGAGAATAATTAAAACTGTGTTAGTAATGAATAGCCTTAAAGGTGACTCATTACAAAGAAAATATCCTAGCAGAGTCCCATCTTAATTTAAGTTTCAAACTTAGTCGCATATATTCCTATGACTGAACAAAATGCTTTACTCATGACTGTGTCCTCTCCATTCTCATACATGTAACTGTATATTGTCTTGACATAAGAAGTTATAACAATTCGATTTCTTCAATTTTTTTCTAAATTAGAATGTACCCGCAGGCTATTCAAGATATCTTATCTATCAGTGCAATTTTTTTGAAGTTTGTTTTAATAAGGATGGGGTTTATGCAACCCTTATTTAGGAAATCCCTAATTTAGGACGGTTCTGTTATCATACAATTAATATCCTTAGATCATAATGTTAGATTTCCTATAGTGAAAGAGGACTCAATTATAATGTCATAATAATAATGTCATAATGTCATAATGATAATGTCATCTGATATAAATTGGGATTTTTTATTTCAATTTATGTAATCAGACCCCAGGACCATGTTGTTATATTCCAATAAAGTGTATAAGCTGTTGGGAAACAAGTGAGGGATCATATCCTTGTTGCCACAGTTACGACTCCTGGTTGGGTGGAATATTGTCAGCAAACATATAGAACAATAAAATTCAAGTAGTGTGCTGAAGCAGTGAATAACACTATAAATAACATTGTAAACAAATCCATCAGCTCAGAAGTGACACAGCCCACTGCCACATTTCACTGTTTTAGTTGTATCTGTATATCACGACAGGTACGGGTGCGGGGGAGCTCAGGCCGGTGATTTGTCTTCGTGTCATTTCAGCCAGAAAGCTTTCCCAACAACTCACATTCACACACTGTGTAAACTCAGACCTGTGTGTTTAACCCCACCCGCCTCCACAAACAGACTTGTGTAGGGTCACCGTGTCAAAATGTGTCCTGCGTAAGCAACCACACTTCCACCAAGCTAGAGTGTGCGCTCATGGATCGGATGACCCGCTGGAAGGACTTGAAACGCTTTCATGTCACAGCGAGAGACAGCTGGATATAAATGTTTGGAGGAAGATATAAACTGAAGCCTGAGGTGTGTGTGTGTGTGTGTGTGTGTGTGTGTGTGTGTGTGTGTGTGTGTGTGTGTGTGTGTGTGTGATGTGTGGTCTAGCATTACTATACTTGTGGGGACCTACATCTGTTTACATAGTCACGTGTGGGGACTGGCTTCCCTTATGGGGACAAATTGGAGGTCCCCATGAGGGGAATCATTAATTTTAGGGTGAAGACTTGGTTAGGTTTAGGATTAGGGTTAGGGTAAGGGTTAGGCATGTGTTGGTTATGGTTAAGGTTAGGATAAGTCTCCAGGAAATGCATGTAAGTCAATGTAATGTCCCCTGAAGTGATGTATACATGGTGTGTGTGTGTGTGTGTGTGTGTGTGTGTGTGTGTGTGTGTGTGTGTGTGTGTGTGTGTGTGTGTGTGTGTGTGTGTGTGTGTGTGTGTGTGTGTGTGTGTGTGTGTGTGTGTGTGTGTGTGTGTGTGTGTGTGTGTGTGTGTGTGTGTGTGTGTGTGTGTGTGTGTGTGTGTGTGTGTGTGGACATACTGCTGAAGTATCAGTCCATTTTCTCGATTTTTTTCGAGGATATGAGCAGATTTTTTTCTGGGTGAAGATGAAAGCCGACAGGAAGAAGAAAACAGCGTTTGACCTGTGGGCTCCATGTTGGCAGAACAGGACAAACTGCTGCATAAGAGAAACGTGACCTTCTTTACTTCTGCACTCAACATCTATTTTCTTTCAACGATTAAACAAAACTGCTTTCTGGTCAAATCTACACAAACAAACCGCAGGGTCAGGATTTCATAACATATATTTCCAACAGGGTCACATGTCATCAGATGCTCTTGTCAAACTTAGTATTCAACATGCTTCAAAGGCTGACACTGACTATCCATGATCAAATAAACATTAACTGAATGTGTACACATACAATGGTGCTGCAAGTTACATACTTGGACATAAATATATTACATGTCAGTCTGATGTTTCTACATTTGGATTATAATTGTAGATCATTATTAGAAACACAATGATTGTGATCAGGGTTATTAAATAAAGGGATCAGTCTATGAGTAATGGTGGATTTAAATGTGGAAAGATAAAAATTGTAGTTAAAATTAGGTCGTTTTTCTCTGAAAATGGGTAACACGTCGAGGGGTGATCGTGCCCTCTCCATGTTCTACATATTCTGAAAATTAACATAATTAGTGAGTTATCATGTTTTCATATTAAAATGTATTTATGAAGGTCAGAAGCATAGATTGTGTGTGTGTGTGTGTGTGTGTGTGTGTGTGTGTGCGTGTGTGTGTGTGTGTGTGTGTGTGTGTGTGTGTGTGTGTGTGTGTGTGTAGCTCTGTTAGGTCAAATCCCTCTACATCTGCTGCTCTGTATGACTTTTAGTGCCCAGTTCATTTTTTTGCACACACCTCCTTGTTGGTTAAAGCCCTATTCGGCAGAAGATCAGTATGGGCCGCCCTCACCACCTGAGGCCTGTATTACGAAGCAGGATTTTCGCTTAGCCGGCTAACTTCAGGGAAAACTCAGGGTTTCCGGTCCTACGACGCTGGTTCTCTTTTTAGCGGGCTAGATCTCCATGGTAACTTATACTGAGCGGCTAACCTGGTCGGGACCATGGGGGTATACTGCGAAGCAGGATTTTCGCTTAGCCGGCTAAATTCAGGGAAAACTCCGGCTTTCCGGTCATCCGAAGCTGGTTCTCTTTTTAGCAGGCTAGATCTCCATGGTAATATATGCTAAGCAGCTAACCTGGTCGGGACCAGGTTAGGTTGCAGGCTAAGAGCTCAACTCAGTGAAAGCACCGCCTGCTGACCAATCAGAGCTCAGTGTGCGGAGTTTAAAGCGATCAAGTCATATTACAGGAGAAAGGAAATACAGAAAAACTGCCGTCGCAGGAAAGCAAGTAACAAGCAAGCAAAAGTTAATGAAATATTGACCCTGTCTTTGTGCATATACAACTTTATAGTGTGTAATTATCTAAATACTGTCACACTTGCAGCATGCTGTCTAGCTAGTTCTCTGTCCGCTTCTACACACGCATGGTGGACACAGTCAACCAGGTGAAGTGAAGCTAACGTTTTACTCGAGTAAAAAGTAGAAAACATTATCACCTGCTTTGTCTGCAGTTGTTGTGTGCATAATGCTGCCCCAGTGTGTGATATTAGATGACATGCCGGCCTGACGTGTAACACAACAGCGCCGGAGAATATGTGTGTATGCATGTCCCGCCATGCTGGAATAACGGTGCAACAGTCTCGCCTTGAACAGGCTGTGAAGGGGGCTTTGTCACCCGGTTACTAGCAATGCTTATTGTTTAGGTATCCCTGATAAGGAGGCAGTACTTTTCCCACTTTGGTTCCGAAATGTTGCGTTCGCCCCTTTTCCGTTCCTGCTAGAGAGCAGGGACTTTCATGGGAGAAAAAGGTTCCTATTTCTGATTGGCTGTACGGATTGCAAACTACGCCCCGTAAAACTCACAAAAGGCTTTGTGAAGCCGCCATTTTATTATCCTCACATTAGCATGATTAGCATTAGCCCAGCGCACAAACACAGAGAGACTAACTTATGGCAACACAAAAAAACAAACATGGGAGCGATGGAGATGAGGAGGTGTTGGCGTTCTGGCGATTTACTCAGAAGGCTTCAGTAGAAGCTGCTGGGAGTCCCAGTTGTTTTCAGCCTGCCAGTAAACTCAAAGCAGAAGAAGAAGAAGTGACGTCAGTGGCTTCATTTGCCTATATGCTTATGAAACTGTTTCATCTTTATTATAATAAGGATTGTATTTTCTTAAGAGGAGCGGCCTACTTGCCAACTTATATTTTGTCATATTTATGAGGGAACACTTGAGGATGGCTAGAGCAAGTAAAGTTGAATTTTGTGAAGCATGTTAAATATTTTCAATATCTGTTTCACAGCAAAGACTGCGCTGAGAGAAGTTGAACGAAGAAGTAAATGTCATTATTTTATTAAACACTGAAACAACGGTGCCAACATATTAGTTTGCTTTATACAAGTTTAAGAAATCGGGAATAAGCAACATTTGTTGCACCTTGATTTTGACCATGTTTGATTGCAAAGGCCAGGAAGCATTTGTTAGAAACATAAACAGTTTAATAAAGCAATTATGGTAGATGTTCCATTAACTATAGTTTGGAGTAGATGTAATGAATGGCTTCAATGAGTAAATACAATTGGGTGTCATTTTTAAAGCTCTGTATGATAAAACATATTAGTCCAAAAAGTCAACCTGATCTCACCAGAATGCGTGACTCCACCACGACTCCTTAACACCGCATTGCGTGGTGGACTCACGAACTTTGTTACATTTCCGTGTCTGCACCACGCAAACAACCCCAATGTAAAGTGAATGAGGCTCTTTTGTCGTGGTGCACACACGCATTTCTACAATGTCCTGCAGTGAGCTTTTATTCTATAAAACGTTTTAAAATCTACTTTATAGCTTGTAGTAACTTGCGGGAGGCTTCTTTTATTTTATTTGTATTCATAATAATTTTTATTTTTCGTCAGAATGTATTATGGTGCATTAGTTACGAATTTTTGTTCTCAAAAAACAGTGCATTGTGTGTAATACAACTGTGATTTTTATTAAATTAGTTTTTAGTTTTTAAGGAAGGCCAGAGCTTCAGCTGTGTCAAATAGATTGTTCCCTTTAGTTAACGTTTTTTAAAAGAACATTATATTCCGATTTGATCCTGTCCCCTTTATTGTATTACGGAGAGCAATGTGAGCGTCCATTCCCATTGGATAACGGAGGATTTTACACCCGGAAGTAAGTATTCTCTTTACTGTCGATTGATTTTACAGTGCTATCTGCACTACTCATCAACTCAAAAACACCAGATTATCCTTGTTGATTACACAACATTGATTGGTTTAAATTGTGTACAATGCTTTTGTAATTTTCCCCTTCGATTCGGAGAAACAAATATGTGTTCAGTTTAGGATGGCTGAAGACACTACACTACCCAGAATCCTCAGCTATCGTTTGGGACTACACCATGTGCTTTTCTTGACAAACCCTGTGATTTGTCCTCAAGCTCTGTGATTGGATGTTGGAGTGGCAGTGCGCGAAGTTTACGCTGAGCGACAAACAGCATTTTGAAATGGAATGAAACCCATCGATGGCACACTATTCAAAACAGGATAGTAAAATAGTAAAAAGTGAAATAGTGCAATAAAAGTCTATACAAGTGATATGATATATTAGACAAATCATTTCTAAGTAGCAGCCAGATTAATGCTATGGATGTTATTTCAAAGTTCAGGTGTTTAATAGTCGTATGGCCTGTGGGATGAAACTGTCCCTGAGTCTGGTGGTTTTAGTCCGGATGTAAGATAAGATAAGATAAGATGGTACTTTATTGATCCCAATTTGGGAAATTGTTTGTGTTGCAGCAGCATAAAAGGTATTTTACAATAAAACAAAACTACAAATAAACAAGAATAGAAAAAAAAGAAAATATAAAATATACGTATTGAAATAGAAAATATACATGTAGATATTATATATGCAAATATACATTTTCAAAAATATATGACAATGGAATATGGAATATCAAATATTGAACAGATTATATATGTGTAAAATGTACAGCAAGGTTGTATTACAAGAGAAACTATGGAGCAGAGAGTTCTCTTCCAGCCAGAGGTGATTTATTGTACAGAGTTATTGCAGTGGGCAGGAATGTGTTCCTGTATCGGTCCTTGTGACAGCGGAGCTGCAGCAGTCTGTTGGAGAAGGAGCTCCGTTGTCTGTCCAGCTGCAGGTGGAGAGGATGGGTGGGGTTATCCATCATGGACAACAGCTTGTTCAGTGTCCTCCTCTCCACCACAGCTTCAAAGGGGTCCAGCTTGATGCCGATGACAGACCCAGCTTTCCTGATCAGTGTATTGATCCTGCTGGTGTCACCGGCTCTGATGCTGCCCCCCCCCAGCAGACCGCAGCAAAGAAGAGTGCACTGGCCACAACATACTAGAAGATCTCCAGCATCTTGCTGCACATGTGGAAGGATCTCAGCTTCCTCAGAAAATAGAGTCTGCTCATCCCCTTCTTGTACACAGCGTCAGTGTTGATCCTCCAGTTCAGCCCATAAGTGCACTCCCAGGTACTTGTAGTCTCCACAACAGCCACATCCTCTCCTAGAATGCGGCTGTTGTGCCAGACGGCAGCAGACAGAACAGTTTGTGGCTGGGGTGATGGGGGTCTTTTATAATCCTGAGGGCTTTCTTTAAGGTTAACCTGGTATTTTTACTCCACTACATTTATTTTACAGATTCTGATTAATGATGTGAAATATAAACAACCCTTAACCTGTTAAGCCCGAAGGTCCCCGTCGAGGACCCTGTTTTTTTTTTTCACAACACTGTGTCTCAGGGCATCTTAATATTTAAAAACCTATTAACGTGTTATACCAGATTAACGAGAAGAATCTCAGCTAACTGACAATATGAACCATTTTTACCGAAACAAAACACAAGTCTCACAAGAAGCGTTAGCATTAGCCCTTAGCTAAAACGGGCAGATGCTACTTCCGGTGCTAACTAGCAAAAACGATCTTTAAAACTTAATATGTTCTGCACAAACTACATATCATCTGAAAGCTGATACTCCACAGATTATTTTTGTTATAAGTATCATCACTGTAGGACACAAACTGTGAGGAATTGCAGTATCTCCTTCTCCTTTTTTCTGTTTGTTTGTCTATCTGTTTGTCTGTCTTCCTGGCTGGGCGTGGTTGACCTACTTTCCGTTTTCCGCCAACTCACCTCCGCTCCTGTTTCTCATCATCACTGATTACCACTACTCACCTGCTGCTGCTTAAAACTCCGGTTCGATCATCAGATTTCGCCAGTTCTTCGTATACTCACAGTGGTAAACTCCAGTTCCGGCTGACTAGTATTGCTAGTCTTTTTGTATACTCTTCCAGTTGGATTTTTTCATATACTAATCCTGTTCTGTTTTGTGCCTGTTCCAGAAACTCCATATTCCATTCCGTCCTGCCTGCCACGTCCAGCCCAACCTCCGTCTCAGCCCTGCTCCACGTTCTTCCCACTCTGTTGACAGTTTACTTTGTCTCCTGCCTGTTTTTTGAGGACGTAAATAAATCCAGTCTTTTTGACACTTCACCTAAGTCTCCGTCCCAAGTGTTCTTGCATAGCGGGTTCAAGTTTTGAGTCTCTTTACGAGGAGCGTAACAGAAGAACTGGCCAAGAATTAACCCCGCAGGATCCGGAGCGGATTCTACCCCAATCCTTCATGCCCTGTCAAGTCAGGGTTCCCTCCTGGGTGAACAAAAAAAGCTCATCCGAGCGTTGGTTGAGAGTAACCGGTCCATGGCTCATCATGTCCACGGTAGCATTTCAGGCTACTCCCATTCCAGCCCCTTTGCCCCTCCTCGCCAGGATTTTCCTATCACCGATCCTGAGCCATTTCACGGAGATGTGGAGAAATGCAGAGGTTTTTTGTTCCAATGTAACAAGGTTTTTCGCCAGCGTCCTGTTGCATTTGCTGCTGAAGCAACAAGGATTAATTTTGTTTTGGGGTTGCTCCGCGGGAGAGCTTTAACCTGGGCAGAGGCTTTAAACTCTTCGGTGGATTTTGACACTCTACGTTTTGAGGGCTTCTCTGATCGGTTCTCAGTCGATGGGACGAGGCGGCTCTCAAGGCGGTGTTTTTAAGAGGATTAAGGGACCAGCTTCGGGACGAATTGGCAGCACGAGACGTTCCAGCGGATCTCTCAGAGCTGATCTCCTTAGTGTCTCGTTTGGACGGTCGTCTGCGGGAGCGCCGAGCTGAGCGAACATGGAAGGATTCACCAGCCTCACTCAGTAAGTCCAGTTTTTCCTCCTACTCTGCTCACTCGGTGTCTAGACCTCCCTCTTTTCCCCCATCGTCCAGTGTGCGCACCTCTTCTCAGGAGGAGCCCATGCAACTGGGTCGTGCTAGACTTTCTCTGGAGGAGCGTCAGCGCCGGATAGGTGCAGGCCAATGCCTGTATTGTGGAAAGACTGGGCATAGCATTCCCAACTGCCCAGTACGGACAAACTGGGAGGCTCGTCAGTAAGATTGGGGGTCCTGACGAGTCCACAGCAATCATCTCTAACCCCATCCTTGACTCGTTTTCTTATTCCTGCCAAGCTCTGTGTTAGTTCTATGACATTGCCTCTCCAGGCTCTCATTGATTCTGGTGCGGAGGATAGCTTTTTGGACCAGGAGCTAGCTGAACAGCTGGGACTCTGCTTGGAGCCGCTAGAGGAACCGTTAACTGCCTATGCTCTAAATGGACAAATCATCTCCTCAGTCACAGCACAGTCACCCCTTGTGACTTTAATCACCTCCGGAAACCACCGTGAACTTATCCAGTTTAAGGTAATATCCTCTCCTTCTACACCTCTGGTTTTGGGTTACCCGTGGCTACGTACTCACAACCCACACATTGATTGGGCTAAGGGAAGGATTATTGAATGGGATCAGCACTGTCTCGCTAACTGCCTGTGTTCTGCCATACCTTCAACTTCTGTTTCCCCAAATCCTGTTGTCTGCCCTGATGCATCTGTAGATTTGACTGGTGTTCCTACTACTTACCACGACCTGCGTTGGGTCTTCAGC